>NC_050075.1:90792571-91475071 GCF_009764565.3 Dermochelys coriacea
ACAGAAAAGAGCGGGCCGGGCTGGGCAGGATTTTTAGTGGCACGCTGCTGTCTGCTGGGGTCCCTGGCGGGCAGCAGTGTGCCATTAAAAATTGGCTCGCGTGCCATGTTTGGCATGCGTGTCATAGGTTGCCAGATCTAGACTGTTCTCAGTGGTAGCAGATGACAGAACAAGGAGTAATGGTCTCAAGTTGCAATGCGAGAGGTTTAGGTTGGATATTAGGAACAACTTTTTCACTAGGAGGGTGGTGAAGCACTGGAATGCATTACCTAGGGAGGTGGTGGAATCTCCTTCCTTTGAGGTTTTTAAAGTCAGGCTTGACAAAGCCCTGGCTGGGATGATTTAGTTGGGGATTGGTCCTGCTTTGCACAGGGGGTTGGACTAGATGACCTCCTGAAGTCCCTTCCAACCCTGATATTCTATGATTCTATGATTAGCCCATAATTTATGAAAGTCATTGGGGAGTTCCAAATGTCTGTTATTTTGTCTTAGAAACAAGACAATAATTTTATTTTAAGTTTTAACTTAAATGCCTGCATTTTTAGAGATATCTAGAGACTGCAAATGAGATCAGAGCCCCTTTGGGTTAGGCAGCGTGAAAACACATGGAGAGACACAGACCCCATCCCAAAGAGTTTGCAATCATAATAGAAAAGGCAAACAAAGGATGGGGCAGGAAAGAAATGCTCCACGAGGTGAATTGTCCACAGCATGCAATAGGTAGCAGCAGAGCCAGGAAGAGATCCCAGGTCATTTACATCTCAGTTCAGTGCACTATCCATCTATCTTAGGTACTTACAACACCCCTGTGACTGGGCGTGCCTCTGTGGTATGCTCTCATGGCCCTTCAGGGCATGACTCACCCAGCCACGTGTCTTTGACTGTAGGCCAGCTGTCCTTCCAGCCAAGGCGCTAAGGCATACTTCAGACCTACCCCTTCCAGGCTGTTGAGGTCCAAAAGAAATCAGGAATAAGAAACCACAGCTCTAAACAGGGTTTCCTGATGAATGTTCAGTGGGACCCTCCCTTCTATTCAGGGCTGGTCTTCAAACAGTCCATACTTCAGCTGATCTGACAGGGTCTGGTCGTCTCTTCTAATGGGGCTTGTCTGACAGACAAGTTAGCCCAGTCTCTGGGCTGCAGCCAGGCTTCTCACATCAGAAGAAGCAGACTGGATGGAGCTAGTTCTCCTCCTTTTAACTCCCCTCTTCATGCTTCACATTTGCTGCCAGTGTAGTAGGATGGGGCTCATTGGCTCCCCAGGCTCTCTTTAACCCTTTCATTGCCAGTGCGGGGCCTATCTGCCCCATCACAGCCCCCCCCCGCCCTATCACTGTAATAGCTGAGCACCTAACAATATCTCATGTGTATATCCTCACAACATTCCTGTGAGGTAGGGAAGTCTATTATCCTCACTGTATAGATGGGAAGCTGTACTAGATTCCAAATATTTTTCAAAGTTTACCAAATAACTGACATTTCTAATTGATTCCACCACACATTATCATTTGTACCCCTTACCAGTCTTCTCTGGCATTAGGTTCCCCTATGACACACAGTGCACCACTATGATTAGTTAAATGATAGTAGTACCTCAAAACCCCAGTCAGGACTGGTACTAGGCACCATACAGACACAGAGCAAAAGGACAGTCCCTGGCTCAAGCGGTTTACAATCTACAACTTTTGTAAGCGTCAGTAAAAACTAGACGGTTCTATGGGCCTGACTCTGCAGTCCCTAAGTCAGCAAAGCCCCTGCTGACGTAAATAAGAGAACCTGATTGGGTCTTGAAATCTAGGTAGCATGGATTCAGGTCATAGGCCTTATTTCTTCCTTTATGAATCCTTCCCCTCTTTTTTCACATACTTATGATTTACCAGACTGTTAGCCACCAGGCTAGTAGGCCTAAACTGAGCTGCCTTTATAACCTAGATAAGGCCACTATTGATAAGCCAGAAAGTTAGTGTTAAGAGGCACATTAAGTTTTTTCCCAGAAGCTGTACAACATTCACTCCTTTCTCAGCTAACACTGGTTTAGGGATCATGTATATTAAAGGCTGCATCATAACCCATAAGCATGAATGGTCAGAATTAAGGTTACAAGAGCAACATTAGCTTTGCCATTTTCTGGTTTTTGAGTGCTTAAAGACAGAACCTTAAAGCGTGGTTTGACTATAAAAATGACTATGGAGAAATGGTCTCTTCTTAATAGATCTGACTCCAAACACACACAGAGAGCAGATCTTCTGTCTGTAATGACCAACCCATATTTTACTCCGTTAAGTCCTCTAGAATGAACACAACTAAGAGAGTGCACTGCAGAGTCTTGTGCAACACCAACAGAGAGTTGTAATAAGATCCAAGCAGTAACTCCACAGCAAATCCACTGAAGACAATGTGGTGGCGCAGGTATCAGCGAATAATCTAGTTCACATCGGTGAAACTGAGATTCCTGCTCAGTTTTTACTCACCTTCTCATTGAAGCTGATAGGAATTTGCCTGAATAAGGAGTGAGTGAGAATTAAGGATTCACCCCATAGGACTGCTACAGAAGTCCTTTGATAAATGGTAAGAAAAAAAGTGTTTCCGGGTCTGTATATGTGATCTCACAGTTTAATCCTCTAATCCTTTGGTACAAAGAGTGTTAGTCCAGGCTACTAGATTGTCCACTTCACTCTCCCACGGTTCTTCCTCTTTGCTGAGGCGTCTCTTTTCACCTACTGCTTGACTTTTTGGTTCTGGACCAGACACATGGATGGTTTGAAATATGCATAGAAGAACAGATTAATAAAGAGAAAGGAGACGACAGGTAAGTACAAATAAGCTTTCCAAAACAAGCCACAGTCACATTTTTCATTTTTAAAATGCAGATCTTAATTTGCTCTGATTTCTGGATCCATATCTCCTAGGCATATACAGAGACCGGTCATATGTATACACACATACTATAAATCACATGATATCTATGTGAAAAAATTGCAGAATCATGTGATAAACCACAATTATCATACAGCTCTGTCTGCCTCTCCTTAACTCTGACCGCTATCCCATCTAAACGGGGACTACTTCTAACATCACAAACTGCTTTAATCACTTTAGAATTAAAACAAAAAACCCAACCTATCAAATGTGGAGTTTCTCCCGCATCTTACACTGGGACTCAGGCTCAGAACAAGGCAATGTTCTGTCTTGGACCTGTGACAAGTTCTTTCTACCATTCACACCACCACTCTCATGGTATTAAAGACTGTGTCAGTAGGGCTCTTTTGACTCTCACATGTAACAGCAATGGTTCAGCTCTCCACATCATCATTAAGAGCCAGCCCTGTATCTTTTACTAGTGAAAATGTGACCTAATTCCTGATCCTCAAAATGTAGAGTCTGATTCTTCTCTCTTTTACACAGGTGAAAGTTCACTCACTTCAGTGGAGTTACTCCTGCTTTTCACTGGAGCAGGTCAGGAGAATCAGGCCTGTAAACTTGATTCTCATCTGGAGCCTGATCCATCGAAGTGAATGGAAAGATTCCCATTGTCTTCAATGGGTTTGGATCAGGTGCCTGGTCAGCTCTCACTGAAGGGTGGAAGTTCATATGCAAGTTCCATTTATGCTTGGTCAACAGAGAATAAAAACTGTAACAGTACAAGAGCATAGGAGATTTGAATCCAGGCATATACTGATAGACTTAATTTCTGCCCTTGAACCTGACACTGCTCCATCAATGTAAATTGGAGTTTTACCCTCAACAGAAGCAGGATTGGATCCATAATGCCAACACTCTTCAGGCCTGATTCAAATTTCACATTGGTTTTAAAATACAATGGAGCTAATTGTGATTTACAACAGTGTAAGTGAACAGTAAATCAGGTCTACGTGCACATATCAGAAACATTACATTGTATGGTACTGATTCTTTACCTGGAGTTTGGTAAAGCAGGTTGTTATCCTGTTCCATTTTCCTAACTTCTATCAGTTTCTCATCTATTGTTTGTTGCCTCTGCTTTCTGATGAGTTGAGAGACAATAGCATTGTATCTGTAAGCAGAAACAGAAGTAAATTAATGGATACTATCAAACATAAATTTGGTTAAACCTAACTTAAATAGGGCCCAGATCAACAGAACACTTAAGCATGTGCTCAACTTCAAACGTGCTTAAACCCATTTCTAGTCAGCAAAGCACTAAGAAGCTGTAATAAACAAGAACCTGAAAGTGACACTGATTATCGGTATGGTTTTGTAACTCTGGCCTTAATCCAGCAAAGCACTTAAGAACATGCATAGTTTTAAACATGTGAGTAGTTCCACTAAAGTCAATGGGATTACTTGTATAATTAAAGTTAACCATGTGCTTAAGTGCTTTGCTGGATCAGGGTCTGAGTGTTTGGCATTTTGCAGAATTAAGCCTTATGTAAAATGTATGTATGTATGTAAAACTGAGAGCTTGTCTACTCTGATCAGGTAATGCACTCTATGGGGCGGGGGGGGGGGGTGATTTCTAAAGCATACTAACAGGTTGTGCATTAATTGGTCCATGTAGACCAGCTGGTATGCACTGAGGTGTTACTTGTGACACAAGTACAAAAATGTGAATTTCTAGCACATGGTATAATTTTTAAGATGACAATGTTCCTTTCAGTCTTCTCATTCCAAAAACTTGCCTATCCTTTTAAACAGGTTACATTTGGAGACAGAAAACACAAAGCAGTGGATTGAAAAGATAAAAGGATGTCAAATGAATTAAGTGCAACTCTAAAAAATAATTGTTTCTGTTTCTTACTGGAACAGAATACACCACTGTATTCAAACCCTGCAAACTATTGTAATAATCTTTGTACAAAGTCTGCTTTGCAATATATCATCTGAAAACTCATAATTTGCTGGGCAATATTGTCCTGATAAAATGTGTGTGACAACATTGTATGTGAAGTTATAAGATTCCCCTGTATGGTCTTACTAACACATGTTCCAAACACCACAGCACTGCCCAAACAGAAGTTGGCAAACAGGTCTGTCCTAAACAAAGGAATGTATGCTCTTGCTTAATTTGCATTTAAGCAGTAACAGAATCATCAAGCAGGAAGGAAAGCAAAGAAAGTTCCAACAGATGGAAAAAAACAGGCAGATATATCCTTCCACATAGACTTTTTGGCTCCTGGGTTTCAACTGGTAATTTTTTCAAGAGGGGACTGAAACTATAAAAGGAGGGACAACCCTCCCCCACCCCAGCACCTCAATCTCTCTCCCTGCCTATCGCATTCACTGGCATGTAGAGACAAAGGAAGCAGGCATGGGACTCTGGGGAAGGGGTCCTGACCTGAGAGTTTGATCAGTAATCTGCTGAAGCATGTGGTGAGAAACTTTGCTTGAATCTTAGATAATTTGTTAACTTAGGCGTTAGTAAATGTCTTCCCTTTATTTTCCTGGTAACCATTTCTGACTTTTATGCCTCATTACTTGTACTCATTTAAAATCTCTCGATTGTTAATACATTTGTTTTACTGTTTTCGATAAAACAGTCAGTTCAGGTTGAAGTTTCTGGGTAACTCCTTTTGGGGTAACAAGTCGTGTGTATATTATTCCCTTAAAGGAATAACGGACTCAGTATATTTGCACTGCCCAGGAGAGGGCTGGGGAGTACATGATGTGTTTCTGGGGGAAAATCTGAGATTGGGAGTGTGTTGGGGCCGGTGTTCTTTAAGGCTGGTAAGAACCAAGGTGTGGCTAGCTGGCTGCAGCACACACACAGACATAGCTGGGAGTGACTTATGTGCTGGAAGCCATTAGTGTGAGCCACAAAGCATTGTACAGGGCACCCCAGGTTACACAGCAGGGGTGGCACAGCTACTCATTAATCTGGATTGTACCCTGTATGTCACACCTACACTTACGTTCTGCCTCAAAGATTCATTTACTATTGTTAATGTCTCAGACTCCTCCCCACTTTCTGTCTGCACCATTAGAATATAACTAAGTGTGTGAGGGAAGACTGTTAGAGTAATTAAATTCACAGTATGATGTACTTTAAAACATAGGCATAACAGGATGCCACTCCAATGTTTTTTTTAATGTCTTGTTATTTTCTCATGGCTGGTAGAGAATATTTGATATATTCATACCTTCTGGAACATTTTTGATCTCTTTGCAGTGGGGAAAAGGCTATAGAATGGGCTGCTGTTAATGGGACTTTTAATTTACTTTGATAAAATGAAATTGAAAGTTCAACAACATAAAAAGAACAGGTTTCAGAGTAGCAGCCGTGTTAGTCTGTATTCGTACTCCTTTTCTTTTTATAAAAAGAACATTTGTCCAGTGCATTCTCTTTCCAGCCACAAGGTGGCAAACAAGGTTTTAGAGGAGCAGCTGATGGTGAGCTGTAGCTCATGAAAGCTTATGCTCAAATACATTTGTTAGCCACTAAGGTGAAACAAGGTTTTAGCTTTTGATAAATAAAATTGCACCACTGTTTTCAGGTAGGAAGAGTTAAAAAAAATATAGAAGTGTATTCGCTTTATGTAGTTTTTCTTTCGAAGTAACCCAGCCGTAGTGAATTTTAAAAAGGAAATGGTGCTCAGTTAGTCTACAGGATTCGAATGCCTTTTCACATCAGAGGAGAAAAAATACAAAAGGATCAATCTTTATACATTCATTACCACATTAAGTCACTTAACCTCTCTGCTTCCTCAGTTTCCTCATGTACCAAATGAAGGTAATGGAGTTACCTGCCACACAGGGGAATTGTGCAGCTGCATTAATTAGTAAAGCACTTTGAGATCCTCAGCTGAAAGCTTGTGCTCAAGTACTTTGCTGAACGGGAGCCTATAGCTGTGTGCTGGGGAACTTCTTTATTCCTTTTATTCTCATCTTCAGAAAACTTCACTCTGACATAAAACCTAACCATTAACTTTCAAGATCCTCCAACACTCCAGGCCATTCCACGTGCCCTCCAGATACTAATTCTTTACTGTTCACCTGTTTTGTCCTTGCACACTATCTTCCTTCTCCCACTATCAGAAGATTTATCCATCTGCCTGACTCTCTGCCTGCTTTCAATGCCATTTCAAGTTCCATCTCTGCTTTCTGGCCTATGATTTTATAACTTCACTAAAATTATAAACAACATATCGTGTACCTGGGTGTCCCTTGTGACCAACCATTCTCTCTGTATCTCTGCCCTATGGGTTGCTAACCCTCCAAGATTGTCCTGGAGCCTCCAGGAATTAAAGATTAATCTTTAATTAAAAAGTATATCATGTGATGAAACCTCCAGGAATTCATCTGACAAAAATTGGCAACTATCTCATCTAACGATGATGTGCCACATTCAGCTATTTGTTACTTCAGGGTAAATCATAGGCTCAGCAGAGTTAGTCCAGATTTTTACTGGTGTAACTGAGAGCTGAATTTTACTCAACACTAATTACATACACACTAATGTAGTAAATGAATGTACATAATCAGCTGTAAAACATCTTGTAATCCTTTCACATGAATAGTGTTATACAAAAGCAAACTGTGTTGCAATCTATTTTATGTTTCATGAATGAGTTACAACTTTAATAAGAAAATGTCAACTATATAGCCAACAATTAAGGTTGTTTCTGCATTGATGCCAGAAAATATGGCCTCTTACTTCCCTACCCAATGCTATGAGTGAAGGACATATTGCAAGCTTTAAAGCACGAACATGTTTTGTGAGCTGTTTGCAATTGGGGAAAGAATACCGTATGAGAGGTAACTCTGTTTGAACCTGGTTCTGGGCATTTGAACCTGCCTTTGATTAATCAAACCCAGAAGTTCAAAAGAGAAAAAAAATTGCTAAAAGTACATGGTATCCAACCACCAGAGGGCAGTGAGATGTGGCTATTTCAAACTAATAGGTCCCCTCCTCTACCCACTCCCCCCCCCAACCCACACAGTAATTTCCTTTCCAGCTCCAATGAAACTAACATGAAAAATGTGCTATGCTTGACAGTGAAAAAGACAGCTTTCCAAAACAACTCCTGACTGTTGAGCCATATACAAAAATGGACAGATGAGTTTAAAAGGACAAGTTCCTGGTTTTTCTGAATATTTTCTTGGGTCATGTAGGATGCTGTGGCACTACATAATGAAACAATTATCAAACATAGAAAACAAAGGAGTTCTGTTGAAGGAAATAAAACAAGGAAGTCATGTCAAAGGAAAATTAACCTTATATTTTAGAGATTTCTTCAGAAAGAAAAATAAGCTTTTAATTTGGGTTAAGAACTTGCTGTCCTTCAAATTCAACATGAAATTACCCATTCATTTTCTTCCAATTCATGCTGAAGGCAAATAGGATTTGAACGCTAAAAGCAGTTCCTAACTTTTTGGCCTGTTGTAAAGCTTCAGCAGCAATAAAAAGGAGTGAGAAAGTCCAGTTTGATCTGAAAGATTACAAGGCAGCACAATGACCTTGCATTTTGCTTTGCCTTTTCCTTACAAACGCTGCTGGAAAACAGGGCTTCAGTCACAGGCGAATTTAGAGTGAAATGAGAGTAGGCACTCAAAATGTAAGGGCCTCGGTCCAGATCCTCAGCTGACTTTACTTGCCTGAGCTGTGTTAGGCAGGGTGGAAGGAAGCGGTGGAGAACCTGTGGGAGTCCCAGAATCATTCTGGTGCTCAAGAGGCTCACCTTACTGCTGGTCCATAAAAAAGCAGCATGCATCCATTCTAGTAGAGCCCTGTCCTAGAACTTTCTTGGGCACTACTTGGTGGGAATCCTACACTGCTTCTGTTCCCAATGCCCTCTACCCTCAGACCATCCACGCAACACAGAGTGCGATTTGGTCCTAAATCTCAAAATCAAAGACACCGTTCAGAACAATTATCAACCGTCTGGTAACATTTTATAGGGTACCAATATGGACAGCCTGAAACGATAACAAAAGCACTAAAGTTCAAATGTTGCCATTGCATATGCAAAGACCCTGGGCCTAAATATATAGCTATTTAAGCTCAGGGGATTTAAGACACTTACGAATTCTCATCCCATTCTCCTGTTTCTTTCACATTTTTTGCCTTCCAGTCATAGCAGTTCCCTATAAATGCTGGATCTTCAAACACTATAATGGCATAATTACAGAAAGTTACAGTTAGAGAAAAAGATGCACCAGTCATCACATTCCCCAAAGAAATATTAAATATCAGATTAGTACAAGCATATGCGTCACTTAGAGAAGTTTATAGCAGAATCCTGCACTATTAAAGTCAATGAGAGTCAATGAAATCAGGACCTCAACCACTAACAACTCTGACCTCAGTTAAAGTGGGGTAAATTTGAAGTCATTCCATGAAACTCAGTGGAATTACTCCGATAAACACTAGTGTAATTGAGAGCAAATTTTGATCTCTTGTCTTAGGTGGATAGCAACACTATATGTGCATTTTTAAAGTATTATGAATAAAACAACAAAACAGGACAAGAATTACCACTGAAATGCATGAACATAAAATGGTGATTATATGATACACATTTCTTTTGAACAGAATATATAATAAATAACAATATAAACCTGATCCTGCAGACCGAAACTCCGATAAGTAATTCCCCTAAAATCCTATTAAAACACTGTCATGCATCCAAGTGTGCTGGCAACTTAGTTACAACAGACTCTAGTGGTGGAACACTGCATTATCATCAGAGCAATGTATTGGCCATAGTCCACATCTGTTTTGTTTTGATCTTATCATCCTCCCAAAACGTTTTCCTACTCATCATAATTGTATACACTTCACCAACAACTCCTTAATATGTTTTCTTCCATGCAAACCTAGGGTTCCAAACTTCCTAACAAGAACTTACTTAGACTGTAAATTCTTGGGGGCAGAGACCCTCTTTTTCTTCCATGTTTGTACATTGGACCCGCTGTACTAGGCAGAATCCATGACTGGGACTCCTAGGACAATTCAATAATAAATAAGAATAAAGGCCTGATCTTCAACTGGTGTAAACTGACATAGCTCTACTGGCGTCATTACAGCTATGCCAATTTACATCACCTGAGGATCTGACCCTAATTTGTGGATGCTTAAGATATTACAGCTTGATTCTGATCTCACCATCAGGAACACTGCCACTGAAGTCAAAGTTGTACACTATTGTAAATCCTGCAGGAGAGAAGAATCAGGGCCATTATGTTTAATTTTACTAAATCAGGCATATCTTCTTACATGGGGCTTTAAAATGTTCTGCTGCTTTTGATGTGGCTATTCCTGACCACATCCTGTGGTAATCTTCAAACGAAATGGTTGTAATCCTTCTGAAAATGTAAATGCATAGTAAAGTTTCTGGTGATTAGACAAGTTGGTAGTAAACAGATTTTCATGTTTAACCTTCCACAAAACAACAGAATGAATTAAAAGGGTTTTAAATTATTGCATTACTGGCTGCTTGCAAATGACAGAGAAATAGAGTCACTAGTGTGTAAAGCAGCCATTTTAAACAAGAGCAAACACTAATATTTTAAAGACATTTTAGCTATGTTTACATGTTACCGGTTTATGAGACAACCAGATGGATTATTTTCATAGTCTGCCCTCCCCCGCCCACAGCCCCTTCCAGGGATTAGTTTAGCAGAAAAGAACCAATTTTCTGATTATTTATAAAGCAGATCTGGTTAAGGGAATATATAGCTAACAGGAATATATATCTTCTAAAATAGCTATCATAACTCACCAACAAACAACACAGGATAGAGTTTTTTAAAATCATCTTTATATATTTTATGGCTATATCTTTAGTCTCAAAACTATTACACATATATTCAATATAAATGAAGCAAAGTTGTTATTTCAATATTGCATTTTTTAACTATTAATTGTATTACTATCTGGTTTATTCACACTCACACTAGACCAAATTCTACTCCCAGTTAAACTCTGTGCTCACTCTAACTTGCACCAAGGCTAATACAGTCCCCAGCCAGCTTCACCCCCTCATCTATATCAAGGATTAAGCTCAAGAGGTGAAATCCTGGCCCCATTCAACTCAATGGGAGTTTTAGCGTTGACTTCAATGGAGTCAGGATTTCACCCCAAATCTCTATACAGCCTCTAGAATAAAGACAAGTGTAGGGTTTCATGGCCCAGCTGCCTCAGAAATAACATAACATAAAAAAACATGAAAAGAAATTTTGAAAAAGAGAAATATACATCCTTTTTGATAGTGACATATCTCAGAAACAGCAAGTCAGACCACTTCGTTCTGGCCCAAAAATCTGGTCAAAGACCATTTATACTAGACATCAACTACAGAGGTTTCACATGAGGCATTTAGAAGAAGGGGTTAAGGCCAAAAATAGAAAAAGAAAAGTTGGTTGCGACCTTATATGAATATATAAATATATATATATATATATATATATATATATAGACAAATTGGAGGATTGGGCCAAAAGAAATCTAATGAGGTTCAATAAGGATAAATGCAGGGTCCTGCACTTAGGATGGAAGAATCCAATGCACCGCTACAGACTAGGGACCGAATGGCTCGGCAGCAGTTCTGCGGAAAAGGACCTAGGGGTGACAGTGGACGAGAAGCTGGATATGAGTCAGCAGTGTGCCCTTGTTGCCAAGAAGTCCAATGGCATTTTGGGTTGTATAAGTAGGGGCATAGCGAGCAGATCGAGGGACGTGATCGTTCCCCTCTATTCGACACTGGTGAGGCCTCATCTGGAGTACTGTGTCCAGTTTTGGGCCCCACACTACAGGAAGGATGTGGATAAATTGGAAAGAGTACAACGAAGGGCAACAAAAATGATTAGGGGTCTAGAGCACATGACTTATGAGGAGAGGCTGAGGGAGCTGGGATTGTTTAGTCTGCAGAAGAGAAGAATGAGGGGGGATTTGATAGCTGCTTTCAACTACCTGAAAGGGGGTTTCAAAGAGGATGGCTCTAGACTGTTCTCAATGGTAGCAGATGACAGAACGAGGAGTAATGGTCTCAAGTTGCAATGGGGGAGGTTTAGATTGGATATTAGGAAAAACTTTTTCACTAAGAGGGTGGTGAAACACTGGAATGCGTTACCTAGGGAGGTGGTAGAATCTCCTTCCTTAGAGGTTTTTAAGGTCAGGCTTGACAAAGCCCTGGCTGGGATGATTTAACTGGGACTTGGTCCTGCTTTGAGCAGGGGGTTGGACTAGATGACCTTCTGGGGTCCCTTCCAACCCTGATATTCTATGATTCTATGATTCTATGATATCTTCACAATACATTATTTTGTTCAAAATTATGAATATCAATTAGCCTTTTGAAATGTATTATCTCTCTTGCCATTACATGTTTAAGCACAATTGTTTGGGTAGGTAAGTAAACTCATTTTAACATGGTGGAGGTGATTTTCCCTAGGGGGAGGGACTGTCTTTTTTGTTCTACCTCTATACCACACCTAGCACAATAGGGTCTTGGTCCAGGAGTGGGGCTTGCAGATGCTACCACAATACTACTACTACTACTAACTTTCAGACACCCAGTGTCGGCTTACCTCTGCCCCCACTGAAATCAGTGGGAGTTTTACCCTTTGTGTTAGGGCTTGTCTACATGTTGCCTTAGTCTGCACCAGAGGGGTGTAAATTTTAGTTCACACTATGTGTCATGCACTAACTGGCCTATGTGGACCATGCTGGCATGCGCTATCTTAGGGGTAGGCAACCTATGGCACGTGAGCCAAAGGAACACCGCAAATTTATTGTCTTGTTTGGCTCTTCATTATGTACTGTATTGTCTTGTGCTAGGTGCTCTTGTTTCAATAAAGATACCTTTACAATTTAATCCTCCAAAAAGTCAAATAAAATAAATTGGTTTATGTAATTCTATATAATTTTATAGATATCAAAAGATAGCTGTACATGTGAACCAGGAAAACTGTTGCAATCCCATTGCTGTCAGATATTCAGGAGGCAATAGTGAAGTTCAGAGGGACGAAACCAGCCCGTGAGAAAACATGGATCCTTGAGCTCAATGACCACCATTATTTTTATCTATCCAGTGTCCTCCTGCCACACCCTAGCCTTTGAGATCCTGTAAAATGTCAAAAGCAGCTCTTCAGAGGCGTTTTGCTTTTACCAATATTTAAAGTTATATCCTGAAAATGAAATGATTCCATTATGGAGCTTGACACTTAATTCCTTCCATTCCAGACCCAGAACTTTCACTTCAGTCAGTGGAAGCCTTGGGTGTCCAAAGAAGGTAGGATTGATCCATAATATGCTGGTGACAAACTAATACTGTTCATTCTTTTTGTAATGGTTCTGATTCTGTATCCTCTG
This sequence comes from Dermochelys coriacea, assembly GCF_009764565.3. Lineage (NCBI taxonomy): Eukaryota > Metazoa > Chordata > Testudines > Dermochelyidae > Dermochelys > Dermochelys coriacea. The sequence continues at coordinate 90,805,860 of NC_050075.1, forward strand.
AAGATCATGGAAAACTTAATGATCCCACTTCCATTGGAGTTAGCAGCAAAACTTCCACTGATAACTTCAGACGGAGCAACATCAGGTTGAGATCGTATTAAGAGCTATATCCCAAAAAAGCAATTATTTTCTTTTTCCTGTTAGTGGATTTTCCCAATTATTTAACTTTCTTATGGAAACATCTGGCAAGCGGTTGCCTTCACAGTTATTGCCAGTAAGTCTTACATCCAACTGAAATGAGTTCCTCACCTACTGGCTTATAGTCAGGAATTGTGTCATTGTTAGGCCAAGTGATATTTTGGTTGGACCTAGTCAATGACATTTAATCCAGGAGATTATACATATTTTAGGTTATTTATTATTTTAATAGTATAGGGAAACCAATAAACTCTTTCTAGAATACACTAGACTGTTTTTATTTTGCATTTATTTCTATAGTGCTAGAGTTGTGCATGACGTTACTACTGAAATAATTCTGAGGTTAAATTTCAAGCTAACATATAGGGCTCGGTTCTCTTCCTAATTCAGGTCCCTTTGCATCACTCCAGAATCTGACTGTATCCGGTCACCTGTGAATTCCCTTAGCGTTAGGGTTTGAAGCTAGTGTATTGAGTTCCTACCACATCCCTATCTCCAGGAACTAGCATTTAGGGTGAATCTAGCACAATAGGGGTGAAATCCTGGCCCTACTAAAGTTACATGCAAAACTCTCATTGGCTTCAGTGGGACCAAAATTTCTTAGTTCATCATAACTTGTTACCTGACATGGCCCCGAGAAGATGCTTCAGATGGCAAGTAATACTTTGGAGAAGAAGCACAATCTTTCCCAGTGCTAGAAAGGTCTGCAAAGAAGAAGATGAACATTTTTTAAAAAAAAACTTTATGACTCAGAGCCTGTAAATTGGTTCAGTTCCATTGACTTCAATGGAGCTATGTTGATTTATATCAGATAAAGATCTGGTCCTATATTCCCCCCCCCCAGTACTCATACAATTAACAACCCATCACATGGGCACTATGGTACAGATACTGGGTTTGATTCCCCTCTGCATGTGCACTACTCCTCCTGGCCCTTTCATTAATAACAGCAGCCAAAAGGAGTGCAGCTATCCCACCCAGTACTCTGGAGGTTTGGGTAGGCAGCTGGCACAGCAGCAGATTCTGATGACTTTGTGCCAGCAGGAAGGTCCTCTGCAACAGGCAAATTCTCCTCTAGGAACCAACCCATTATTGCCAGAATACAGCCACTTTGTGGCACCTGAGTGGCATAAAGTGGTCAGAGTGGATTGGAATTTGGCTCATTGAGAGCAAGTAGAGCCACAGTACTAACCTTTCATATCTGCCACTTGCCCTGCTTGCACCAACAACATGAAATATACTGACCCAAATTCTGCCCCAATTTATACCCTAGTTGTAGTTGCTTTTTCAGGATAGTCATTGTATAGCATAACCATAGCACACTGAAGATTTACAAGGCAAGTACAATTCATATTAGGCAGGCAAGTCATGAAAAGGATAGCAGTATTTCTGCTCTCTGGCTCCCGATTCATCTAACATCCTTCCTCTTACTTACTTTTCCTGCAACAAATCTGACATTCCCTAACATCATTATGTAAATTACACTGGTGCTCACCTCACCAATGTGTAATTTATAGGATCACTTACATTTGCTCTGAATTTGGCCCAGCATATTTCCTTTCAACACACTAACTGGTGTTTGTTGACATTGAATTACCAGTCATACTAGTATAAATTTACTGTTGTGCATACAATAAACTGTTTTTTAAAGAAGGAGTTTTAAAAGAAACAAGACTATATTTATGGGTAATAACAAAACAAGTACGGTATTACCTTCTAGGTGCTGGCTAGTTCTAACACATTGTATAACCATTTGTCTGTACAAGGATATGTTGTTTTTCAGCATTTCTGCTGCTTCCACATTCACTGCATTTTCCAGTTCTGGATTAGAAAGCATGACCTGTATAAAGGTATAAACACACACACACGCACACAGAGACAGAGAGAGAGGGAGAGTACATATTGGTCTCTAAAACATCTATTCTTCTCAGAACACATAATCCATCAAAATTGTTGATTTCATAGTTTTACAATGAATTAATAATAATCAGACTGGTATGTTAAATTCAAAGCAAAAACGAGGCTGCTTTGTTACGATTGAGATTGGGCCCTTCATTTTGATTTCCTTAAAAAAGGGCTACGTGGTCATAACCTATGCTCCCTTCTTCCTGTTTTCTCTCAGGTTTTTGTATAATTCCAAGCAGACAGCCATGAATGATACATGACTGCCATTTGTTTTACTCATAACCAATACTAGGGTGTCCACAAAAATCACGCATACATCTGGGGGCCATTTTCAGTCATGAGTGGAGGGCAGGATATCCTTCATAGTGATGGGAAAGACATTAAAAAGGGGTAGGACTTGCTCCAAGGAGAAAGCTGTATGAATTTTTTTCTTGGAAGAAAAGGCAGTAAATTAGAAACATTGAGGCCTGTGTGTTAAAAATGAAGGTTGTTGCTTTGAGTTACTCACAAATCTCAAGACCTATGCCAACACTCATGATCAAGACTTTGACCATGAGATAATTCAGGAATTTAAAAGTAGAGCTATCAGCATTTTAAAAGTATTTTTTAAAGTACAGAGAATCAGGCAGAGTACACATGTCTTGAGCAGTGGCTTACTCAAGATAAGAAAGCATAAATCCAAAAGATCAAAGTAGCTACTGGTCAAAAATATTTAGCACTGGCAACAGCTTCAATCATACTCATTCATTTATCTATCTGTCTTACTCAGAAATAATGTGCTGCCAAATGAGATACCGGGGAACAAATACAGAAGTAAAAATAAAGTAAACATTAAAAAAAAGACGTTCTACAGAATATATTTGCTGTGGCTCTGAAGTCATCCAGCCATTTGCATATTTCATTTTAAACCAAATGAATAATCCTACATCACATAATCAGTCTGCAAGTTTGAAATCCCTACTATATAAGTAAAGTACATTTTAGTATTTTCTTTTATGAAAGAGATTTAAAATAAGTTGTTTACAATACCCTTTTCTTACCTGGACAGCGAGTAAAATGCTACTCATCATTAACTTTCCATTCCACTCTTTAGGGTTTTCTAGAAAATCTATACAAGGTCTCCCCGAGTGCTGATCCACTGTATTGAAAAAAAAAAATAGTTGTGTAACTTCAAAAGAATTTAGCAACATGGCTGTTGTATGCTAGAGGAACTAGGGAGAGTTACTGTTTTATTTATAGCTTTAAATTACTCAGACTACTCAGGTGTTGCATAGGGCAAATCAAGGTAACCGGATGTTCCTATCATTGTCACACTTGTGCTCCCTTCCACACTCCCTCTGATTGTTCAGTTAGATTACACTCTTACTTTGTTTTTGTATGGTGTCTGTACAACAGGGCCAAAACCCTGAGTTGAGCCTTTGGCATAGCTGCAATTCACATATTAAATAATAATACAGATTTACATTGATCATCATAGCTATTTGCTTTCTATTTCTGAAGTGCACTGAATCACCAAAGTATCAAACTGTGGGCTAAACTCTCTTGAGAAACACCAATGTATCCTTTCACTGGGGATTCAAAGGTATCATTGAGGCTAGTATTTGGCCCCTAATCTGTAAAGTGTATGAGTTTCCAGGACTAAAGCTGGCCACAAAAAATTCTGTCTGTCAAAGTTTATTATTGAAATAACATAAAAAAGTATGTTAAAAGAACATTTACATTGCAAAATCAAGCATTCAAAATTAGGAAATATGTCAGATGTATGGTTACCTGTGCAATTTTAACGGCTTATCTATGGGAAAGTTTTTCCTGTACAATTTCAGTCTTTTTGGCACACACTGCCACAAGTCCACATAGAAAAATTCTAGTTTTGATTTATCTGGCATTTTATCCCATTTTCCTTAATCTGTTTTGAAAGCAGGATAACTATTTCAAAATGAGTTTGGACACATCTCGATTCTGCATAAACCCACCACTTCTGGCAATCCTCCCACTGCCATCCCAAACTGCACTGCTTCACATCTGTTTACCTGTGTGTCCTCTACTTCTTCAGGGCTTAGCTTGACCAGACGTCACCTCTTTTTAAATGCTGGTACACACCTGGATGCACCCCTTTACAATTTCAGCTTGTGGCAAGTTCACACACCCAGAGTCACATACCCATTAGGGAAGCCATGCGTTGTGCTTATGAGTGGGCCTGTCTAGAAATCTTGGATCTCCTTGCCCTGTGGGGACAGGGACATGTTCAGTCCCATTTTAACAGCAGTCACTGTTTTACACTGATTTACAAGTGGCCATCGGAGCAAGGGTGGGAGAAGGGGCAGTCACAGAACAAAGCCCAGTGTTGTGCTAAAGGAGCTGCAGCAGAGTTATAACACCAGTAGGGACACAAACAGGACCTCTGGTAGTGCTCTTGGTACCTGCCCTTACTATGAGGAGCTGTACTGGATTTTTGATGAGGACACTACCTGTGAATCCCAGCATAGGGTTCTGGACAGTTTGGCCAAGGCATGGAAGGCGTTAAAATGACCACAAACTCATCTAGGAGGCTATTCTCCTAGGCAGACAAGATCTCTTTGGTACACCAAACCCTAAGGCAGAGAGCACCAGAGATGCCCCCAAAACCCAGGTGAACAGCCAGCTTGTCAGTGCTGTGGAGGGGACCTCTTCCAGTCAGAGTGATGTGCTGTATTACAATAGAACTGTATAGGGGAATTTAAACAACTTTGTTCCAGGTACTGGCTGGGTGCTGTAATGCTTGGCAAATGTGAGCTATGATCCTATATGTCTGCTCAGCTTTTATTAACACAGCCTTTGGCTATGTAGACTTCTTTCTTGCATTTCACTTTGTGCTGGATGGAAGTTATGGAGGACACAGGGGAAGAGGGAGCTCCTGCTGCAGTAGCAGACACTCTCTAGGAAGGGACATGTGCTTTCATTGTCCCTAAGGGCATACTGTGGCCCAGAGACAGCCCAGTTTTCAAACAGATGAGTCTTAAGACCCAAATCCTGCATTTAATCAACGAATCCTGCATTTGGGCATTGAGGCATGAAAATGGAGATTTATGCACCTGTGGGACAACCTGAGCATTCAAATGCATGGTTTGGACATGGTTTATGAATTCCCTGCCTGAAAATTGCATAGAGTTGTTGGGAGGGGTTGAACAAGGTTTCTGTTGGAGCAATGATAGTACAGGAAATAAAACTCAAGCTAAACAAGTATCTGAAATATCTAACTACATGATCAGACAATTTCTCACATGGTCTTTACCATTGGGATGGAATGGAATGGTGTTGAACGTAACAGTTGGAGGGACACTATTGTACTCTTCAGTGTACTTTATTGACAGCTGGAGAACAGCCCCTATTATGAGAAAGAGATTGGTATTAACTAAAGTACTATCTTATATTTAACAAGCACATCTGTGTTGCATTTGTCCAATGAAGGCTTTTCTATTATAGGTTTTTTGTTTTGTTTTTGAAAGTTGTGTTCCTTGTGCTAATGTTAACAAGTTCTGGAAAACAAAAGGTGAAGCAGGATGCTTCACATTAGATAAAAATGCTTATTTAAACTCTCTCTAATAATACATATACTTACTGGATTGCTGGATTATCATCATCAATTGAATTTAGTGCCATTGAAGAGTGCCAGATGAACAGGTTGGGAAACTGAAATCAGTTCACAGAACAGGTACTCGATGTGCCAAGGCAAAGCAGGGCGGGAGTAAGGCAGAAGCACTCTAAACCTACGCCTAGGGTCCTAGTTCCTGGATTTACGGGATTACATCCTGGATTCAGCTTTCATTTGTTAAAAAAGTAAGTTTCTACTCTTCGAAGGGTTGCAAAGAAACCCTTGAAAACATGACCTGACTGTAACCACTGCAGACAGCCTGAGAAGTGGAAACAACTTGATGCATCTCAAGATGGAGTCACTGAGTTCTGGGGATACCCTGCTACCATTAATAAGTGTGAAGGCCCCAATGCTTCTCCTGGGGAGAAAAGGGGATTTCATATCCCTTCTTTGATCTCTCAAAGTAGGGGGAAGGGTCATGGTATGGGAGCCAGACTGTGGGAATGAAGCCACAGGGAGCCCCATGTCATGGTGTGCCTAGGGCTCATGATTGCCTCAATCCAGTCCTGACACAGGTAAGCTTCCCCACACTATCACATAAGTGTACCTCAGTGTTGTCTTGTAAGGACCATAGCTAGGGATGAGTGAGGAGGTTAGACTCCTTCTTTATTCTGGGCTCTATTTTGTAAGGTGCTGAACACCTCTGTAAAATAGCACTGTTCAGCAGAAGCTGAAGTAGCTCAACATCTTGCAAGCCTGAACCCTCTATCAACAGCCTTAAAGGAAGTCAGTTAGGACCAAAAACAGTAGGGTTTTTTTTTTAATGTGGACAGGCTGTTTAATAGGATGGGACTGTGGCCACCAAACTGCTGTCAGAGGGTAACAACTTTCATCACTACTTACTCTACCTGTGCTGAGTAAGAGTCAACCATCTACAGATAAAATGGTTATTTGTGATTTCCTGAGACACAGATCTCTTGGCTGGGATTTGAAATTCAGTGCCTCCTATGAAAATTCCATCCCTTATTTTGTAAAATATTCACATAATTGTACATTGAATAACAACAAACAATTTACAAAGTGTTAATGTAGTCATGGAGGGGTACTAAAACAAATGTGCAGCTAATAATGAAAAGCCAGTAAAGTTCTGTATGCTTTCTTAAAACTGTTTGCATCATCAATTTTTTAAAATAGCCAGAAGGATGGAAGGATAGACATAACATTACACACACAACACTTCTAAAATCACATGGTATGGTAAAATCTTTATATGTTACCTTCCCAGAGAGAATCCTTGAGTCCCTGGACTTCAGCTAGCCATTCCAGCAAATTATCCTTTATAGGAGTGACAAAGATGCCCTAAAACAAAGGTACAAAAAGAAGATAAAGTGTGGAACGTAATGAACTTGACATGTTCCCTTAAAAAAATACCTGCTTACTTTTCAAGTTAAAATTAAGAGTTGTGAGAATTAGTTAATTAATGTTTCTAAAGGACTTTGAGACCTTTGGATGCATGAAAATACTATGTGGAAACATGAAGGATTCTTCTGAAACCTAACAACAAAAATAAGCATATATATGTAATGTGGTCATAGTCCTTTTCAACCTGTTTTTTTTGGGAAAGGTGGATGAGTAGGAAATATAGCATATTGCTACAGAGATTATATATTTATGAAAATATAACTGCCAAGCATCATCAGCTAGCACTGGATTTGAACTGTCTACTTAAAGGCAAATGACCCAATATACTAGTTATCAGTACCAGAGCCAGCCAGTCCACATGAATATTTTGTTTTAAATTTTTGTTAAGTAGTTCACTTGCCACATGGACTCTGACACCAAAATTCCTTTCCCAAGTTCCCTTAAGGGTTTTGTGTGCACACTGGAGAAATACAAATGGGGCACTTAAAAAACCAATGTACAACTAACCAGAAGGGATTTTTGCATGCATATGGGAACTGCAATATCAGGTCGTCCATTTGAATTCTTATTACACTTCCTCTAATTACCAATGAAATCCCAAAAGAATAAAGCTCCACTATTATGAAACCATGTACAATTATAGTTCATTAAATTACATCTGATGATCTGTAGAATTAACTTTGAAAATTAAAGATAGTAGGGTTAACCCTCTCCCCCTGCCAAAAAAACCCCCACAACCACCACCCAAGAATTATATGTCTACACTGGAGCTGGAAGGTGTAGGTTCCAGCTCAAGTAGACATACCTGCACTAGCTCTGATCAAGCTAGGTTGATAAAAATAGAAATGCAGCTGCAGTGGTGCAAGGGGTGGGACTGGCTGCCCACCCAAGTGCAATTCTGGACAAGACTCTAGGTACGTACTCTGTACATAATTTTGTGGTTTTACTTCTTTTGTTGAGGAGGGGTGTGGGAAGGGATGCTAATACAAAATGGGGGAAAGCCAGATTCAGGATGTAAAAAAATGCCAGTTGCATGTTAATGCGTTATACCCAGCTTAGATATTGGAAAATATACAAAGATACTACTCACGAAAATGTTGGCTTCTTTATACTCCAGATACTCTCTTTCCAACAAGAAGTAAGCTCTGGAGTGCATAGCAATAAGAGAACTTGCGCAGGCCTCTTTCTCTCTTGCCTTCCCCCACAATATAGTTCACAGAAGCTGTCCTCTTGCAAAAGGGCCGGTGATCCTCCCACTCTAATTCCTGCCTCACAGCGGTTAGTGCCTTGTGCACATAATTTCTAAAGGGTTTGCATGGAGTTTAAAGAGGCTAATGGCCCTGAGCTGAAATCCAAAGGGGTCAGTCAGAGCTAAAAGCACCACACGGAGCTGGTGAACGCTTAGTAGCAGAGGCTATATAAACCCAGATAAGGAGCTTATTCCTGATCCATTGAATTTCCTTATATGGCTGGACAGTGTCTATAGGAGGAGGAGCACCAGGGCAGCTGGGAGCCCCCACAGCACATAGCAGAGGTACAAGGAACAGGCTGGACTCTGTGTATAGTGTTACCCAGCAACAGATTCCTTGGTCTGCTCAGCTGGAAAGGCTATGGCTTTGTTCCCCGCCCAGCCAATCACAGGAGGTCTTAGTTCATTAATCAGCTTGCCCCAATCACAAGTGGCCTTTCACCCAGCGCTTAAAAAAGACAGTTCCCCATGGCTGCAGCTGCCATGACACTAGAGGCAAAGCCTAGAGGCCAAGCCATGACTCTAGAGGAGGGGCCGGCAACTTTTGGCACCGGGAAATCCACTGGCACGCTGGGATGGTTTGTTTGCATCGTCCGCAGGTTCGGCCAATCGCAGCTCCCGCTGGCTACGGTTCGCCGTTCCAGGCCAATGGGGGCTGCGGGAAGCGGCAGCCAGCACATCCCTCGGCCCGCGCTGCTTCCCGTAGCTCCCATTGGCCTGGAACAGAGAACTGCGGCCAGTGGGAGCTGCAATCGGCCGAATCGGCAGACACTGCAGATAAACAATCCCTCCTGGTCTGCCAGCAGATTTCCTGGATGGGCTGCGTGCCAAAGGTTGCCGATCCCTGCTTAGAGGCAAAGGCCAAGTCCTGACATTAGAGGCCGAACCTGAGCCTAGGAAGATGCCCTTATGCGGCATCCATCTTCCTGGGTTGATAATTGCCTGGGCAAAGGGCTGCTGGAGGTTGGCTCTGTCCCTGGAAGTGTCATCATAAGTTTTAAAAGCTTGGGGAGTTTTATAGGGTAAGAATTACAACACGCACCATTTATAGTCTGTACCACTGAATAAAACTATGTCTGGTTACAACTCCACCAGCTCCCACACTATTATCCTGAAGTGCATCCCTTTGCCCAAGCCAGATCTAGTTGCCTTATTCCCAAACACCTCAGACCCAAGCTTCTGCGTCAATGTGAATGGAGACGAGTTTAAAAAAATGTGGCTGTTTAGATCTATCATGCTCACACAGCAAACCCTTCATTGCCGGGGGAGAGACAGATATTAAAAATCTACCTGTGCTATGAATAGCACTGACAGAGCACTCTCTCCTCAGATCTGAATGTACTTTAATAAGGGTTTCCTCTCCCACTGTCCCCAGAGGGAGAGGAAAAGCAGCTTGTGTAAGGTCACATAAAAAGTGAATCAGGGCAGAGCTCAACGGCTTTCTCCTGACTCCCAAGTCCTGTAGTTTGACTGCTTTGCAACGCTACCTCCTTTTCTGCATTAGCTCTGGAATGACAGGCTTTAATACAGCAGCCAGCTGATTACAGAAAATAATTGCTCTGACATCTGGGCAGAATCTGTTACAGCTAAGTTTAATATCTTCATGTTTATTTATTAAATACATTAATAATGCCCATACAGTTCTGGGGGGGGGGAACATAAATAATCCTTCCTTAGTTAAAAATGAAGAATTAGCATTATGTTGAATATAGTTTGCTAAAGGGCCCAGTTCTCCATCTGTTTACTCAAGTGAGGAGAGTCCTATTGACATTGACTGAAATAAGGCTACTTCTAGGAATAAATTGTGCATTTAAACCTCTGGGTTTATCAGTGCTCTGCACATGTAATATCAGAAAATAATTTGGCTGTTTTGTATCCATATAATTGGGATAAAATCTAGTTGTTGTCTCCAGAGTAGGAGGATAATCTGAATCCCAGAAGTAAAGCATAAAGGCTAAGTGTGTCATTAAGACACTGCTGGTGCCAGGGAGAGAGAGGAAGGAGGAACAATGGTAGAAGGTCCTTGAGACAGTGTGTTTGCTTAGATACAATGCCACCAGGAATGACTGGGTGAATGCCCAGAATGGCTACATCTGTTATTACAACATCCTTTTGCAAGGTGCAGTGTATGTTTTCCACACTGTCCAGAAGCTGGCCCAGATGTTCTGACCAGCACGTAGAGATCTAACACTCCTTGCACAGATATTGTACCTTCCTTGCACTGATACTGGTGTTAGGTTCCCACAGTCTTGTCACACCAGGGGCCTGATCCTGAACAAGATGTTAAGGAATAAGGAGAAGATCTTCACACACAGACACACACATTCATATCCGAAAATATGATACTGTAACCAGGGGCGCCGCTAACAATTTTGCCGCCCCAAGCAGTTGCTGCCGAATTGCTGCCGCCGCAACAGAGGTGGAACTGCCACCAAATCCCCGCTGTGGGACACAGACTGCCGCCCCATTCTGAATGCTGACCCAAGCACCAGCTTGGAAAGCTGGTGCCTGGAGCCGGCCCTGACTGTAACTAAGCAGAAATTCACTGAAAAGAATTGTCTCTAGATTTTTCCTTGAAGTGTCAGCTATGTTTTAGGGGCACAATCATCCCCTCCTGCAGAGAAACATCTAGAAATGGATGCTGAGGCCAGGAAAATCTGAATGATTGTTTTGCCATTCCTCTATGACTGGTCTCTCTCAGGAAGCTGATTTGGAATGTGTAAGGGGGGATCTGCAAAGAGAAATTTAAGAGGTGAGTTGGTCAGTCTCTAAATACCTACATGAAGAGGGGATGTCTGATGGTACAGGCTTCTTTAATCTAGCAGACAAAATCATAACAAGCTCTAATGGCTGGAGTTGACTCCAGAGAAATTCAGACTAGAAATAAGATGCACATTTTTAGCAAAAAAGGTAATTAACCATTGGAACAATTTACCTAGGGATATGGTGGATTTTCGGTCACAAAGTCATTCAATCAAGGCTGGATGGCTTTTAAAAATATATGCTTCAGCTAAACCAGAAGTTATGAGCTTGATGCAGGAATCACTTGTTGAAATTCTGTGGCCTGTGTTGTGCAGGAAGTCAGATTAGATGACCGTAATGGAATGATCCCTTTTGGCTTTAAAATCAATGAGTTATCAAGACAGAAGTATCCATGAAAGAATGTCTCTCAAGGAGGTCATGCTCATTCTCCCCAGTCATCTGGCAGCCTAATGCCTAACTTGACCATTGATAGTTGCACAGAATCCCAAAATCCAGTCCCAATGAATCTGTGTGATATTATTCCTTCTGTAAAAAGGAGCCAGAAATTAGCGACAATGCCCTGGCCACCACTTTCCACCTTCAGGAGTCCCAGGTCTGCTCAAACATGCTCATATCACTGGTGCTTGTGGAAGTTGTAAAGGTGATTGGGAACCAAATACTATCCTATATTATTGTACTTTTTCAAAATATTATTGCATCTATGTATATCTTTGTAATTTATGGAAATCAGTTATAACAGTGTGTGTGTGTGTGTGTGTGTGTGTGTGTGTGTGTGTGTGTGTATAAACACATATGCAAATGTATTCCAAGCACTTTTAATGTTTAATGAATTCATTTATTTCTTATGACTCAAACAGATGGTTTCAGTTTTATTTAGACTCTTTGAACAATCTCAAAAACCCAACATTTTCCTCACACAGTCTACAGATTAAAGCAATGTAATGTGCTGCTCTGATGATATAACTTTGGGTACACTGGTTATCCAACAGCAGTCTGCAGAGCTGAATTTCCCGCAATGAGCAGGAGTTCTCTTTTAGAGCAGGTTCTGAAACGCAAAACCTGCACTAACTCAGCTATTAAAAGTATTTTAGACACTGTTCTACAGTACGTTGCACAGATAAACAGAAAATAAGGACACCACATATGCTTTTAATAATTCCAATTTAAAATCAATTTCCCCCTCCATCTTAAAGACCTTTTTGGTGTATAATCAGAAGATTGTGTCTCTATTTTTAATAATTTTATATTACCTCAGTAATATAACTGTCCTAAAACATACTACATTTTAATCTTTAAAGATCAAACAGGAAAAAATACAATGGGTTATATGTTAAGTTACTTGAAGGTGATAAGCTCTCCTCTCATTAAAAAAAGCCTACATGAGGGTAAAAATTACTTTCACGGACACTATATTCCAGAAGGGAGATGTTTGCAGGCCCACAGAGAAAGTAGGTTTGTGGCCACAAGAAACCATAGCCATTGAAGATACAGCCAGAGGACAAAGTGCTCTCAGAGAACCCATAGATATGGCTTGCGTGACTACGGGCTGTAGGATTGATTCCTATCATTCCAAAACCATCTTGGTTAAGCAGCACTCTGTAAGCATAACATTGGAAAATAATTTATTTCCTTTTGATCAGATAAAGTGTGGTTGCTCATTCCAGAGCAAGTGCAGAGAAGACAAGGGGGACAAAGGTGCAAGCATATATACCATCTATCTGTAGCTCTCCACGTACTCTGATGCCTGCCAGTACTTGCTCAACAGGGAACTAAGATGGTGGCTGCAGAAGACAATGTCAGCAGTCAGAGCTGCTAGCACAAGAAGGTTGCTCAGGGTGCTTTAACTTAGTTATGTTCCATTTTTGTACCACAGCTAGTGCTTCTGTATTGGGAACAAAGCTGCCATCCCACGTCTTCCATGCCCTACTCAATCCACACAGAATCGCAGCTCGGCTGGTTCTCGCAGCTCTGTTCTGTGAGCCCAGGAGTGAGCATGATAGCTCTCAGGGCGCCCTTCTGTCCCACGAGCATGGTAGGGTCTTGCCAATTCATACTTTAAATAAAAGAATTTTTGGTACTGTAATAAATTTGTGAAGCTCAGTTAAAATGCTGTTGTTTTTTGGTAGCAAATCAAAAATATGTTCAACGAATTAGTTTTTAAGCATCCTGGAGCTAAAAAATAGCTTATCCTTTTTGAATAATGATTTAATTTCTCTTTGTGTTGGATTTTAAACCGGTTCTGTCATACATCCCAGTATACATAATAGTACCCTTTGCAAAGGCATTCATACAAGATTGTATTTATCATCCATACGGATCTGAGAACCAACTCTCACCTGGGGCATGAAACACATTAAACACTTTCTGTAAGGGAAAGATTCCCATTGACTTCAATGGGTTCTGAATCAAGTCAGGAAGAGACCATGAAGAAAACTGGCTCCTTGCAAGACAGTCCATCCTTCAGGATTAGCCCGTGGGCCATACGTAGATTTCCCACCCTCCCATCTTGCAGTTCTATCACATGCATAATTGATTACTGAAATCTAAGTATCATGTATAAACTGTTAATCCATCAATATGTTTCACAGGTTATTGTGAGAGATTCATAGATTTCCAAGGGAGCACTATGATCATCTAGTCTGACCACTAGAGTAATGCAGGCCATAGAATTTCCCCAAAATAATTCCTAGAGCATATCTGTTAGATGATGCAAAAGTGATAGATATGTCAGAGTGCCCTACACCTTGAATAGACATGGCACAATGATGCAGCTGCAATCTCTTAAGCATTTTTCAAGCCAATTGTCTTAATACAGGTCCCGTGAGGAGGCAGAGTTGCCTTCGAGATTCTCAGAAATATAGGGCCTAATCCTATATTAGGATTAGGCAAAGGGCCACATATCTCCCACTAAGTGCCAGGGGCCTTCAATGCCCACTGGATTCAATGAAAGTTGAGGGAACTCAACATCTTGCAGTATTGGATCCAAATAGACCAGTATAACAGTACTTATAACAGCATTGAAGTATGTATGAATGAAGTATGAATATATGAATACCATCTGCAGTACTTTGAGTTAGATGAGCTTTTTAAAATTCTCTTGATGAGCAAAAGTAACAGAAGAATACTGAAACAACTAGAAAATGTAGTAGGTATATTCTAAACTGTAAACTCTTGTACAATTTCATTCATGCAAGGCACTAATGGACTCTTCTTTGGTTTATTGTTAAATATCTCAGACCCTGGAATACACATTTAGCAGTTCTTGTATATCTGTGTCTTCCAATCCAGTTTTTGTGGAATAGTTCTCTGCTTCATCTGCAGTTTTCATTCTGTACAAACCCACCATAATTAATCCTTATCTGTGGAGGACACCATAATGCTAACTCCCATTTTGACATGCATTTTGGCCTTTAAACACCAAAAGTTTTCTTTCTTTTTATGTAAGGATAGACTAATTTGGGAAGGATGAGAAGCCAGACTGAACAGACAGTATCTTGTCCTCTCATGTTGCAATTCTTAAGTTTTATTTCCAAACCTCCAGAGATTCACAAACAACTATAATAGTTCTTTGAAGGAAGTTGCCATGCTGAGTCTACCATTAGAAAGTCTCTACAATTTTCTCTTCCTTTGTCTGTGATTCAAAAACCATATTTGGTTCTCCGAGTTTCCACCCAAACAGGAATTCCCAACATTCTGATACTTTTTGGCAGTTTAATTTCCACATTAGCCAATTTATTTTAGTAATTTTTCTTTTTAACTCCCAAGTGAATTCTTGTCTCTCTGTTTTAGCATTCATTAACTCACTGCAAGCTATGAATCAAGCCTAGGATTTGAATCCCAAAATTCACAAACTTCATTCACTGAGGGGAAAAAAACTTTCCTTGAGGGTTGACAGGCTTTCTGCTCAAAGCAGATCTTCCATTTTGTAACAGCTGTAAGTGTATATGATTCTTTGACAGATCTCTGCTGCGGATAACCTTCTAGTAAAGAAAAAACTACATATAACTGTGAGTGAGTGGCGGTTGGAGTTAATGTATTTCTATGCAAAACCAAAAAGTATGTGAAAGATTTTTTTCAAGCCTGCCATTGCTGCTCCAGCAGACACATTTTCAAACTGGTACATCTAAAGCTAAGCACTTATATCCATAGGCACCTAAACAAGCAATATTTTTCTTGGGGTGCTAAGCATCTGCAGCATTATTATTTGTACATTTTTGCTTATGTGTGGTTTATACGTGATTTCCCAGCAGTTTTTGATATGACTATTGGTGGTTGTTTTAGCAACTAAGGGACATAGATAGCCTGCTGTGGTATATGTCAGGAGCACACCAGTTGTGATGGATCTAGCTAAGTAGGGCCTTTCTCTTGTCACGTGGCCATTACTTTCTTCTCAAACCAATGAATCTAGTAGTAGTAGTATAGTAGGTGGTAGGAGTTATGAGGACGCTCTTGGTTTCTTTATACCCTCATTCACTGAGGGCATTCATTTGATATAAGTAAGCAAAATTAAGAATCTTGGTGTCACTTTCAAACAAGCTTTTTATATGGAGAGCCATACGCCAGCCACAGTACAAAGGTGTTTTTTTTTTAAGTCACAGTTTGTGTTCTTATTTACTGAAGATTTTATAACAGCAACATAACTCCAGTACCACAACGCTTAATTGCCTGCATGCATTTTTCTTTGTACTTGGAACAGATGCCTATAAAGTAGGCAGATTGACTTCAAGATGGCATTGTTGTTTTTTGAAGCCCTTAATGCCATATGCCAAGAAATCTCCAGCTGAAACCCTGGTGAAAATTTTAGCTTCCACTTTCTCAGCATGTTTGACGCTTAGACTGCATGAGATGTTTGCAGTGAGATGTTTGCAACTATTTAATAAAAGTGTGGGAGGAGAGTGGGGAAAAAAGTGGAAAGTAGGAAAGGGAATGCATTCATCTGGCATTGAGCAGGACATCAATAGAATAGTAAAACAAAACAAAACAAAAAAAGGTGTGTGCCTCACATGTGCACGAGAAATGATCTTCCCAAACATCTTGATTTTACTAATGAGATGATAGTTTGTTATGCACTGGCACAGATATAAAAGTTTGATCAAAGGACACAAAACTCCAGTGTTCAAAATATCCCTTTTCTAACACTTAGGGTTTGGAGCAATAGTAGCCTGCAGCCAGGTGGAAGTTTAGTATAGATGGAATTAGTGATTGATCTTTGCCTCAAAAACGAAACTTTACCTTAAATACAGCAAACATCCTAATTAAAATTTCAGATCTGAATACAATTAACCTGGACATGACATGTCAGCTTCGTGGGCTCAGTATATATGAAATATTGAAGACATGGTGGTCATAAAAGTACTTATTGCACAATTATTAATGGGGTTCTTGTTGCACACATGCACCCAGATCCTAAAAGGTATTTAAGTGCCTAACTCTCACTGAAATCAATGGAAGTTAGGTGCCAAAATACATTTGAAGATCTGGGCCATACATCCCCCATGTACACATTGTGCAGAGCTTTTGCATATATGCAGCACTGAAGTCTCACTTCAGACCTTAACAAGGAGCTTAAATGGTATGCTGGAGTTCTGTTCAAGGGTTGAACTTCACCCTCAGAGAAAAGCAGAGAATGCATTATTTTCTCAGTGAAATTTTATTATTGCTGTCTTTTCAGTATCTTCCCAAAATATCTGCATAGTCAGGTTTTAAATAAAGCTTAAGGAGTCGTATATTTCCACATCAATTGTCATAAAATATTATGTGCAAAACCCTGCGTCTCTTACTCAAACGATCAGATGTTCTGGATTTTAATAGACTCCTTGCTTGAGTAAGGTGGGCAGATTTGGCCTTCCATCAAATTAGATTTTCCAAATACCTATTATACCAAGATTCAGGAAATACTAATTTTTATATTAAAACAATGTTTTAATAAACAGCAGCATAAAATAATCAGTGTTTAATATCATCTCTGGTGTGTGAAATACAAAAAAGCACATATTTTCAGTATAAAATAGCCTTTGGTATTACATTTTCATGCTTGCCTAATTGAAATGCCCATAATTAATAAATCAATCATCAAGTAATACAGTGATTAAATGCATGCAGTGAAAACAAACAAAAACAAAATATATGTATAAGGTAGTGGCTGAATATCACCATAATATATTTCAAGAACATCTACAGCAGGTTAAAAACAAAAAAGAAACAGACCAATATATAAAATGCAGATACGTGTTTCACTTCTGCTATACAAAACACTTTTGTGCAAAAAGATGTGAAAAATAAAGTCATATACAACATCGTCAACTGAGCAAAGGATTGTTTTCATTGTGTGGACACAAAAGATATTATTTTAATACAAATAACATTGTGAAAAGATGTAATGTACATAGTACTTTTGTAAATCATTAAAGTGGTCTCAAAATGAATAATCTAGATTGATTATACCTGAATTAATTTCAGTAATAATACAAATGTCATTTTTCTAAGTAAAAAGTTCACTTTAATTCACATTATTTTAACTGATAGACAAAGTTGCCATAAATGTTTTCAATCACTGATGGAATGTGGATTTCCCATTTTTAGGGGTTTCTGGAGTCATAGTCACTGAAATTATGTACTGCTCTGAAACAATAAATACTTCTTGGGAAAACTGATTGTCTTATATAAAATTGTGGTTTGGAGCTTTTTAATTAAACAGTTGCATAGCAACAAAAGGATACAAAATTTCTTTGATAACTACACATATAAATGTTAACTTTGAACTCGTTGATTCATGCTCTGAAATTAAAATTCTTAATTTAATTTCCTTAAAAGGCAATTTCTTATAACTCCATCTATTTTTAGCAGACATTACCAGATAATTTGAGTAGCCTGTGAGTTGATAACTCATTCTACTGAATGTCAGGATATTTTATGCAGTTTTTTTGGTTTAAATATGAACTCAGACTCTCACCTCAGGTGAAAAACAAAAACCTACCTGAAATAATTAATCCAGCCATCAGATGTCAACATTGGATCACGTATCTGAAACCATTCTTGACTGAAAAAAACTTACAACTGTTTAAGCTATTGGGAGTGAATTGCATACCCAATAAATCTCTGAATATTTGCATCTCTTAAAAAAAGTGATTGACAAATATTAAAATGTCAGAATAATAACGTTTCTGTGATATAAACCAGTGGTTCTCAAAGCCGGTTCGCCGCTTGTTCAGGGAAAGCCCCTGGCGGGCTGGACCGATTTGTTTACCTTCCACGTCCACAGGTTTGGCCAATTGCGGCTTCCACTGGCCGCGGTTCACCGCTGCAGGCCAATGGGGGCTGCGGGAAGGGTGGCCAGTACGTCCCTTGGCCTGCGCCGCTTCCCACAGCCCCAATTGGCCTGGAGCGGCGAACCACGGCAAGTGGGAGTCGTGATCGGCCAAACGTGTGGACATGGCAGGTAAACAAACCGGTCCAGCCCGCCAAGGGCTTTCCCTGAACAAGTGGCGGACCGGCTTTGAGAATCACTGATATAAACCATATCAGAGCTTTAAACACCTGTGACAATGTATGATGGTCATCACAATTTTTTTTTTGTTTTTGTCCCTTATTAGAATAAACATTAGTTTGGTACTTGAAAAAATGTCAGTTCACATTGTTTCGTGTTAATACCACAATGATTTTTATCTGGTTGGTGTCTGCCCATCCTGTTAAACACAGTTAAACTTCACAGAAGATACTTGTTGCAAAAGTCTGTTAAACAACCAGAAAAATCTTTAATAAAATATTTGAATATAAATCTTTTCTACGTCTTTCTATTTGTACTGTAAATAGTTATATGTACAAAGGCCTGACTTATTTACAACTCTGCTGAAATCATAGATTCGTTAGGTCCATGAATATTGGGGTCTCCTAATAAGGATGACTGTTTTGAGTCAATTTTGTATGGTTTTTGAGTTTTGTTTCCAAAAACTGTTATACCAATTCCACTTGGATGACTTGGAACTGACATATGAGATAGCAAAGGTATATTTGCATCCTGATTGGATCCTGAAGAAGGCAAACTAGTCACATGACCTGTGCTAGTTGATCCACTTGCACTGCTTGGCGAACGGCTCTTTGGAGGTGGACAGTGCTGAATTACCCTGGGTGGGCCCGGTGGTTGGTAGTGGGCAGCTGGGAAAGCAGCATATCCTGGAGGAATCGGGTATCCATTGATTGGAATAAATCGCTGGTTTTGAGGTATTGGTGGTCCAATGAACCCAGCAATTTGGCCTTGTGGTATACCCTGTGCTGGAAACATGTAATTAGGGTATCTAGGATTACTTAGGTTACTAACTGGGCTTGCACTGAGTGAAGTTGTTTGAGTGGTGGCATTTCCACCAGAGGGAGTAGTAGAGCTAGTGTGACTTGAAAGTCCCTCCCAAGAACGCAGTCTGGCATGGATATCTTTAAATCTTGGCCTCCGAGATGGAAGATCATGCCAGCACTCTGTCATCAAGCTATACATTCTGGGAGGACAGTCTTCAGAGCACGGTAATAATTGTCGTTTCCTGACCATCTCTATGACTTCTTGATTACTAAATCCATAATATGGTTGGAGTCCAAAGCTGAAAATCTCCCATAAGACCACGCCAAAGGACCAAATATCTGAATCAGAAGAGAACTTGCCATACATAATTGCTTCTGGTGGCATCCAGCGAATCGGCAGCAGGGATTTATTTTGAACTCTGTAATAATCTGCTGAGTATATTTCTCTTGATAATCCAAGGTCTGAAATTTTCACATGAAGTTGTTCTCCAATTAAAATGTTGCGAGCAGCAAGGTCTTTATGGACAAAAAAATGACTGGATAAGTATTCCATTCCTGCCACAATTTGAACTGCAATATGCAGGAAATCCCCATGGTCCAGACTGGATTTGACAGTACCGTCCTCATCACTGCTACACCCAACATCTGAATGTGGTGATCGCATAATAAGGAATTCATGGAGATCTCCCTGGTTCATGTACTCAAAAAGCATGCAGACGGGTTGTTCCTGAGTCACAACACCTAGGAGACAAACAATGTTAGGGTGATGAAGTTCTGCCATAAGAGATGCTTCTTGCTGGAATTCTGTCCACTGCTGGGGATTGTTAAAGTCTTTTAATGTCTTGATAGCAACAAGCTGAGCATGATCCATGCCTGGAAGATAGAGGTGCCCCTTGTAGATTTTTCCAAGAGCACATTCACCCAGTTCTTCCATGAAACGAACAGCAGAAAGAGGTAACTCCTTAGCTTTGCTCTGTTAAAACAGCAAATCAAAGAGTAGGTTACAAAAATAGGGTCGAAAAGGTACCTAAATTAGAGACCTATTCTCTCAGCAAGGCCTCAAACCTGCAGCTCCCTGCAATAGTATCTGTAACTCAAATGACAGTAGAAATATTGTGCTTCTGCTGTGTAGGAAGACCAGGCAGTGAAGATGCCATGTAGGGACACTCTGTATTGTTGACGCAAGTTCTGTAGCGGCTCCGTTCACAGGAGTGTGGGCTGCCACCACTAGCAGAGATATTGCTGGGACCACATTGCAGATGTATTGGGAGCCTGGTTGAGGCTGGGGATTCCAATACTCTAGTACCCATGCAGTTCCTCACTGAATGTCTCTTTACTCCCGCTATGTATGAGGGAGGAGGATTTCCCCATATCAAAATACAAAATAACTTTCCATCCTTTACACAAGACTAGATGCAGGTGAACAAAGACTGAGTATAGGATCAGTTATGGTCACAGTGCGGCAAAGAACTTCAACATGGACTTAATTTTAATCACACGACTAGTCCCATTGATTTCAGCTGGGCTACACACATGCTTAAGTCCAGCCTTTAGAGACTGGGGCTTATAATGTTAGGTGTAAATTTATGTTTTAACCCTGACTTAGGACTCTTAAATTTCATCCTAGAGTTAGTTATTAACTCCTTGGGGTACAAAAGAGATTAGTTCTCTGTATGCTTGAGAGAGTGTACAAGCCCCCTCCCCCACCCCACCCCCCCAATCAAGAAAGTAGAATCAGCTGGAAAAACATCAGACTTTGATCAAAGGAGAATAGAAACGAGGGTCAAATCTTTTTCAAACTTGGTTGCCTAATTTAGGCAGGTACATCCATATTTAGACACTTAAATAAGAGACCTTATTTTTAGAAGTTAACATTACTGGGCGCTCAGCACCTCTGAAAATCAGGTCACTTACTGAGATGCCTAAATTATGAACTTGGTAGCCTAAAGTTTGGATTCCTACTGAGTTTGGAATCCACATTTAGTAAAACAGCATAGTAAGAAACATTAGCATTTGCTTTCCTGGAATATTGTCAGTGCAGTTTTGCATGAGTAATATGGAAAAATTGACATTAAAAATCATTTTAAAGTTGCGCACTCAGAGTAAACAAATTCGAGTTGTACTGACCACTTACAAATTGTAGATAAATATTTCATAAGTAAAAAAATAAAATCATAAAGACATTTAAACAAGCAGCTAGTAGATTGTATGGTGATGGCAGGAAATTAGCTGTATTGTTGAAGAACAGATGGTTTATATTATATAAATCCTTTAGGCTAAAACTTGTTTAGGTCTGGCATATTGTAAATTATATTTTAGTAATGAAAGTGAAATGACCTCTGTCTGACCTCAGACAGGGTTTGTCTGTTTGAACCAACATAGTGGAAAACTATGAAAGAAAATGAAGTCATAAAGTTTTGGCAGGAAGGACTCATTTCAAGTTAAGCGGTTATAAATCTGCTTAGTTTTTGTTTGACAAGTATTTGTCATACAGTGGTGTACAAAATGTAAAGAAGTGTAAAATACATACGAGGCATCACGCCAAAGTAAACCAAGTACAAAGGAGAAATAGAAAGAATGAAGCCCACTGCTTCTATCTCTTTATCAGTTGCTTCCATTAGTTGAATGACAAGATGGACTCAGTTTATTATATTCTCTAAGGCAATTAAGTACCTTAAAACTGAAACAGGCTTTTGGTTTAAATGTTAACATTTTTATTTGGAAGAGTAAACACACATCCACCTCAGTATGAGCTAGAACGTTTTTAACCAATGTTGACATTGGTATTGGATACAATATTTTAAAATAGAATTCTACTTCCTTTCTTTTTTAAAATTTTGTTTGAAAGGTAGCCAAAACAGTTGTGTCAGTGGGACAGCCAGCCACTCTCCCAACAGGAAAATATACAGTTGTCATAAATGAAATCAGGTGTTTTTTGCAGCATATCATTTTAAACATGAAAAGGAAACACTGTGGTCTATATTTCCAGACATTTATGGGCAAGACACTTTGCTGACACTGTGTGCATAAAGTATTAATATGTTGGTGGTCAAGAGTAAAACCTGAACCCCACTAAGTCAATGGCAAAACTCCCATTGACTTCAGTGGGGCCAGCATTTCCTCACAAGTATCTAATATAGAGAAAGGACTAATATTCAAAATTTGGATCCAGTGAAGGAGAGGTTTGGACATGGGGTTTGGTTTAGGCACATCTTTAATCTAATGTGTATTGCACACTAGATTTATATTGTGATTTTCTATGGGTATTAAAAGATAGTCCCTCAGTTTCATCATTCTGCCCCTTAAAGTAGAAGTGGGTACTTTGAAAAACAAAAACTAACCCCCTGCGCTGTGTGTTTATTGGACTCAGTTAATTTGTAAGGTAAAGTACCATAGATCAAATTCTGGCTGATTTAGCACTTATGTAACACATCAGCAAGAGACTGCATGTATGGTTTATAAATTGTGTAGCATAGTGCATCCTGAAAACAAACATTCCCCAAATGGTCTAATACCTGGTTAGAATGGACTGCTTTCCAGCAGCTATAATAACCAGTTAAAAACAAACAGAAATCTCATGAAGAAGGTTTCTTCTAGACTTTCCAGCTAATGTTTGCAGATTCTAGAGATTAAAGACTAAGACTTGGTTAATATTAGAATGTTTGAGTGCTTTGCTGTAATGAAACCTCTGAACCTTTTACTGTTCCCTTTCCCTGGTCCAAATCTTGAAGAGGAAGACCTGGCATAGTTTTTTGACCCATGAATGATAAAATGATGCTATAAAGATTCACATGGAGTCAAAGGCATGATCCCAGGTAAGGAGGATTAAATAAAATATGAACCAAAACCAGTTGTTTGCAATACATGTGTAACCATACAGGGCAGCCATGGCATGCCATCTTCTCTGCCTTCTTCAGTTATGTATTTTCACTAATAAGTGACCCAAATGAAAATCCTGGATTCAAACACTTCTGAAACCTGGGGAAGTTCAGAACCAGATGCTTACTGGTTTGGGCCCCAGCTCTGTATTTTCACTATCCTTTTGTTTTCTTATAACCCATCTTCCTTCTTGAATCCACAAACCTATTTTTCTAAACAAGGTTTCACAGTTAAATTTTTCTAAGTAAGGTTCACATAATGAAATTATAACAATACTTCACAATACAAAATGAATGACTTGAACTGACAAAGTCAGCACTCTGTTCTCTCCACACAGTGGATGCTGTGAGATTACCTTTATTGTTAACTTAATGATGAAATATAAAACTTTCTGCAGAGTTGTCTTACTCCTAGGATTTGCCCTGCAAGGTCCTTTTATATCTGTCTCTTCCCCCAGTTGCTTCTGCCAATGAGAGAGAGCAAAACTATCCCTGGTCAGACTTCCAGCATGAGTCAATAGAATAGCTCTGCCTCTCTCTCCCTGAGAGGTCCTAAAGCCTAACTCCCTGTCACATGAGCATATTGTAAATTCAAAGCACAATGGATTATTTAAACAATTTTGCCTGAACCCTCTGCTGACTAATTCTTCATAATCTAAGACTATGAACTTGACACTCAAGAGCAAGCAGTAGGCACATCTCTATATCACACCTAAAACAGATCTCTACTTACAAACATATTCACATATGGAGAGCACAGGTCCTGAAACGTAAGCATAACCTCCTTTTCTTAGGTTTAGCGACTAAAACTGCCATCATTCTGAAAGAATATCTTTGGTGTGTACAGCAATATTTATAGAAGGAAGGTTATGCACAGTTTGCATTGCTCCTAATGCCTGAATTTGGATTCATTTTGCTATTTTCTAACTAAAATAACAACCTGCCAACAGGTATGTCTAGACAGTTTGATGTAAATTATTCTACACAGTTTTCTAATGCATTATTTTTTAGATACTCAGGATATTCTCCTGCTTGGATGTGGCAGAGCCTCATGTCCAGCCATGCAGGTGGCTTCTCTGGACATTTCCAGCACTTGCCCTGCTAATAAACAATGAAGTCATTGCTAATAATTTTTGCAGTGTCTTAACTGCTCAGTGAGGCTTTTTTTTTTTTAATTGGAAAAAAGTGCTTCATGAATTTGGAGTTTCAATAAAGAGGAACAATATTAGGAGTCAGTGAAGAGGGGCCCTGTTTCAATAAGGCAGGCTGTAAATATAAATAGGTTTTGGTGCTTCATTTTGCAAATATCTCTAAAGAATGTGTAAATTTGAACATACAAGGAGGAGATCATTTTAAAGTGATTTCAGCTGAATAACAGGTGAGGCAAGGATACAAATTATCCGTTAAAAAGTGCCTTCTGAAACAGTCAGTCAAATGAAAGAATGCATCTTCCTCCCCACTTACTAACTAACTAGAACAAGGCCTCCATGCCACTTCACAAACAGTTGCTTACTTCATTAAAGTTTCTTTTCATCCAAAGATATATAGACCATTAGCTTTATCCTGCACAATACGACATATAGTACGCTGATGACAACAGAAGGTGTTCAAAAAGTGCAGCCAACGACACCGACAGAGACTGTGTGATGGAAATCAATTGGGTAATGTTCCAATTCTGGATTGAGCAAAGCATGCTAATTCCATGATCTTAGAAACAACAATTTACAAGGCAGAAATCAGGTGCACGATTACCTTTGGTTTGTATGCATTTAGCATTGACATCTCTACATTTTGCCCTCTGACGTGTTTGGGCTGTCTTTGGACTGGAGGGGAGGAAGACTTCTGGTTGTTGCGGCAGACGCAGATGAAGAAGAACAACAAGGCTATAGCCAGGGGAATAGTAACACTAGGCACCAATATATATAGGATTTCCATTTTATTCTTCTCCTTGGAATCTTTGGTATCTGGATCAGAAAAGAAAAAGAAAGTGAAAATAATGAAAACACATGATGCATAATGTATCTCATGCAAAACAGTAAACTCCTGTATGTGCTGGAAATGCTTGAGAATGATAAAACAAATGGTGGATATTATTATTATGATATATAGTGACTCCTACACCAAAAACATTTTAACAGGAAGAATACTTGTTGCTGGCGTTGTATTGCTATATTAACATAATTACTTTATTTGTTACTCAACAATTATATATCAGCAGGGTGATTTAGTTATAGGGCCAAGGAGACATTCTTCTCTGGGAATCACTTTGAATCTGGTCCTGGTCATAAAATGGCTGCAAGTCATTATCATCTTAACCACTTGGTGTGAAATGTGTTGATAATATGGCTTTAGATCCTAGTGGACCGAGGCCTATGGCAAAAGTAACTTCAGAATGAACACGTTAATTGGCAGTCTCAGTAGCGAACAGAGTATCAAGTCCAGATTTTATTTATTATTTATATCAGTAGTGCCTAGAGGCCCTAACTGAGCTCAGGGCCCCATTGTGCTAGGCACTGCACCAACACGTAAGAGACAGTCCCTCCCCTGAAAAGTTTATAACCTAAACAGACAAGCCAAACGCTTCTGGACTGAAAGCTGGATTGCCACTCTCTCAACAGAGTTTTGTTGTCAGGGTCACTAGGCCCTCTTATCTGTTTTCAGAAGGGATAGGAAGTGGGTAGTAAATAGAAGCATAGGGAGAGCAAGTCACTTGCCCAAGATCATAATGACCCGTGCATGCCGATACGGGGGAGAGTGGGGGGGGGGGGTGAGTGAGAGCTGCTGGCTTCAGCAGTATTACTGAGCATGCTCAGACCATGTGAGCATGCTCAGTAAGAGCCAAACAGCAAATCTTGGGGTGGGGTGCGGACACATGACCATGCCTCTCCCACATGTCACCTCTGAATACAGCTAGTCAGTGGAGGGCTGGGAACAGACCCCCCCACATCTCCTGAGTTCCAGTGAAGTGCCCTTTCCAGTGGACTACGCTGCCTTTCATGGTCCCAGCATGGAGACAACTACCATGGAGGCATGCAGTGGTCTCCAAAGTAGTCAATCTGACACTTTGCAAGAGCATGCCAAAAAGAGCTTAGAGTGGGATTATATATAATAAATTAATACAGTAGCTACAGGGTACAAAGTGAACTTTGGAGAATATCTTTGAAATCCCCAGCAAATAATTATTCACATTATTAGTGTCAGATTTCATGTATCTCCAATAGGACATGACGCTTGCTGGAGGCCATATAGTGTATTTCTCTAGAGAAGACTTGACAGTTGTTGAGTTAAAATGAGATGAGGTAGGCCAAGAAAGCCCTTCTTCCTTCCAAACAGGATGTGGTTGCCCTGTGACAATAGTCATTAACAAGGCTCATTTAGCACCAAATGCAAAGCTGATTATTTTTCTAATGCATTTTTGGCAGAGAAAGTTGCAGCTTATAACTGACTTACTAACAAAGGAATCTCTTCTCCTCTCAGTGCACAAGGGACTTGTGCAAGCAACTCCTCTTCAATGCTAACATAAGCTACACATATAAATCCTGTATGCATCCCACAGGATGGCCAGGTGCCTAGGAATCCATATCCCTTACACACAAGTCAAATTTGGCTGAGACATTTTGATTCCACTGGGGATATGTAAATAAATTCAGACAAGCCCAACAGTCTGTTAATATTTAAGCCAAACCAAGTCAATGGGAAAAATTCCCACAGTTTTTAAAGAAAAGGTGTAGTGAATAGTTATAACGCTGTAGAGAACTAAATGGACATTGGCTGGCTCATATACGGAGGTGGACACAATTTGCAGACAGCTATTCATTAGATCGCTTTCATCTCTCTTTCTAGTTCCCTCTGGAGGATTCTGACTTTAAATTTACATTACCTCCCCACAAGCATGCCACAGACTCTCTATGCATGTCTATTTAGCTATGGACCTGCTCTTTCCTATTTCAAATGTTTCTGGATATTAGTCTATCTATACCTTTGAGAGTGCTGGCTCTGCACTGCTTTCCAAGTTTCTGGTTCTGCACTGCTCTGCTTCCTCTAAAATCATTCCATGCCACCCACTTCAGCATTTCGTCTCTCTCTTCTTTCCTTCATGCAAGCCACTGTTTCTCTACCTCC
This sequence comes from Dermochelys coriacea, assembly GCF_009764565.3. Taxonomy (NCBI): domain Eukaryota; kingdom Metazoa; phylum Chordata; order Testudines; family Dermochelyidae; genus Dermochelys; species Dermochelys coriacea. Next base: position 90,833,197 of record NC_050075.1, read on the forward strand.
CAGCACTTACAACTCTACTCATTTGACTCCCCTTACTTGGTTTTCCTGCTCACAGAAAATTGTGCTTCTGCTGCTCACACTTCACTTTTGGATTGCTAGCTGTTCTTCCCTATTGCTAGCTGCTACCTATTCCCTTGCAGTGGGGTTTGGTTGGCTGATCCGACTTTTTGCAGAAGGGATGGAAAGGGGGTGCTTTCTATAGATAATGTTTTTGTGTGCACATGCATGCACGAGTGTCCCTCCCATTAAAAAACACTCTGGGCAGGGGCAAATCCCCCAATCCTTTTGGGGATAGTGGAGGAATTTGCCATGTGGAAGAGCTCCCTCAGCAAGAGCAGGATAGAACGTAAGTGCATGTAAGGGCTTGCTGCCAAAAGTGTTATGCTGCCATGTTGCTGGAGCCCAGTCCAATTCAAGCTCTACCAAAGGAGGCTGAGCGAGAGCAGGGCCATTATGACAAGACACCTGGAAACATTAGCCAGTTCAATAGGAAGAGAATGTCCAAAGTACTAAGTCAAAGAAACCACAGGTGCTGTGGCAACGAAGGAGAAGAGACAGATCACCAGGACAAGAAGCAGCTGATAAATCACCAAGGATAAGAAAAGAAGTGAGATCTTTGAAATTGTCAAACAGCTTTTTGCCAGGAGTGCCATTTCAGATTTTGATAGGTGAGGGCAACTTTAACAGTGATTCCTGGAGATACTTAGGCACTTGAAAACTCTAGTTTTTTGGCAGATAACTTAGCAATTAGCTGACTGACAGGAGCCCTGTATCTAATTCCTTTATACAAGAAAGAAAAGTAAATAAATATTAGACCACTCAGCTCTAATAAGAACATGTTCTGACATCTTGTGGCAAGTCATTTAAGGGACACTGGTTAGGTTTAAAATTTTAATGTATATTCTTACTTTATTACTAACTCTGTGGAGAGAGAGACCCCGTCAGGATTTCTAGGTTCTATCCCAGCTCTGGGAGGAGAGCGGGGTCTAGTGTGAAATAGCAGGGAGCAGATACATCTGGGTTTTATATAAGAACATCAGAATGGCCATACTGGGTAAGACCAATGGTCCATCTAGCCCAGTATCCTGTCTTCCAACAGTGGCCAATGCCAGGTGCCCCGGGGGAATGAACAGAACAGGTAATCATTAAGTTGCCCTGTTGCCCACTACCAGCTTCTGGCAAACAGAGGCGAGGGACATGCAGAACATGGTGTTGGATCCCTGCCCACCCTGGCTAATAGCCATTGCTGGACCTATCCTCCATGAACATATCTAGTTCTTATTGGAACCTTGTTATAGTTATAGCCTTCACAACATCCCCTGGCAAAGAGTTCCACATGTTGACTGTGAAGAAATAATTTTTGTTTGTTTTAAATCTGCTGCCTATTAATTTCATTGGGTGACCCCTAGTTCTTGTGTTATGTTAAGGAGCAAATAACACTTCCTCATTCAATTTTTCTTCACCAGTTATGATTTTATAGACCTCTATCCTACCCCCCTTAGTCATCTCTTTTCCAAGATGAAAAGTCCCAGTCTTTTTAATCTCTCCTCACACAGAAGGTGTTCTATACCCCAGTCATTTCTGCTGCCCTTCTCTGTACCTTTTTCAAATCCAATATATCATTTTTGAGATGGGAAGAGCAAATCCAAATGCATTGTTCAATATGTTGGCATACCGTGGATTTATATAGCAGCAATATGATATTTTTTTCTTATTATCTATCCCTTTCCTAACAATTCCCAACGTTCTGTTAGCTTTTTTAATTGCCACTGCACATTAAGCAGATGTTTTTAAAGAACTATCCACAATGCCTCCAAGGTCTCTTTATCGACGGGTTCAGCTAATTTAGACCCCATCATTTTGTATGTGAAGTTGGGATTATATTTTGCCAAGTGCATTACTTTGCATTTATCAACATTTAATTTCTTCTGCCATTGTGTTGCCCACTCACCCAGTTTTGTGAGATCCCTTTGTAACTCTTTGCGGTCTGCTTTGGACTTGACTATTTTGAGTAATTTTGTATCCTCTGCAAGTTTTACCACCTCACTGCGTATACCTTTTTTCCGGATCATTTATGAGCATGTTGAATAGGATCTTGTCTCCATTGCCACTTTATAGCGTTGAAACTTTCTCGCTCAGGGGGTGAAAAAACACCCCCCTGAGCGCTGTAAGTTTCAGTGCTGTAAAGTGGCAGTGTAGACAGTGCACCATGCTGGTAGCTATTCCCCTGGTGGAGGTGTTTTTTTATAGCACTGGGAGAGGTCTCTGTTGCTAGTGAAGACCTGCCCTTAGACTGGTCCCAGTACAGACTCCTGAGGGACACCATTATTTTCCTGTTTCAGAGTAGCAGCCATGTTAGTCTGTATTCGCAAAAAGAAAAGCAGTACTTGTGGCACCTTAGAGACTAACAAATTTATTACAGCATAAGCTTTCGTGAGCTACAGCTCACTTCATCGGATGCATTTGGTGGAAAAAAACTATTTACCTCTCTCCATTCTCACCTTCTGTTCCTACCCTTTGTTTCCTATCTTTTAACTGAAGTGCTTTGCAGTGCTTTCAGGATCATCTAATGATCCTTAATTTACTTTAACGATAAGCCTTTTGTTATCTTAATCGCCCTGCCTCTGTTTATAAACAAACTCCCTGCCGCAAAGGCTGTGCCTCTCCCAGCTTCTGAACTCATCACATATCATACTCAAGCTGTTGCAGTTAAGAGCTCTGTTGGGGGTAGGGTGAGTAGACCTCCCCTCCGAAACTCGGGGGGGGGACCTGGAGCCCTCCCCTGCTCCCCCTAAATGGCGCCCCTGCTTTTTGCAGCAAAAATTGTGATAATTTTCACCTGTGTTCTCCCTTCTTCCTCACTTTGCCTGGCAGAAAAAAAACAAAAACAAAACTCTTCTATTGTGGAAGCCTCCTTGGTCTAACATGTTCTTAGTGTCATACTGAAGGCCATCATCTCTCTTGGGGAGTTCTGGTGTGTCCTACTGTCTTTTAAATCAGTGTTTTTTTAGGGCAACTGCAGTGGATTTTATGGGCACAAATGCAGATCATACACATTTTGTCAGCGTGTGAGTCTCTTGACCTGTAGGCCCCAGCTTCTTCTGAGAGGACTAATTCAGTGCGGTCAATAGGCTGAGGCAGAGTAGCATGTAGTATTTTGTGGAAGGGCTGGGAGGGAGTGTTCTACTGTTGACACTGGGCCAGTTGAGTGTGTCTGTGTTTTCAAAGCTGCATTTGGCTGAGAGGGCCATACAGATGCCTATTACAAATCTAATTAAATGCACACTTGAGCTGAAATTTGGATCCAGTTCAGATCATGAGGGTGGCAAAGTTCAAATGGATTCAGATTTAACTTTGCACAGCTCTTCTTCCCATATTTGCCGTCTTATCCCATCTTATGCCCGCTCCCCTTCCTTACACTGCCATTGTATCCTCTCTCCTAATTGCTCCTTTCAGATCAGATTGTGGCATCTAGGCACTGGCTGAGGGCCACAACACCACAGCAGTGGGTGAAGAGAGGGGACTGAAGCACAGTCCTTCCTCCAGTGCACAGTTCCCCATGCATCTGGCTGGCTCTATGGACTGGTCAAGGGTGGCTTGATCCACAGCCTCATACCTTCCTTTGGGAGTGACTTCCATCCCCAGGACTACTAGAAGGGAGCAATCCCTGTGCTCCCACCTAGTACAAGGATTGCAACTGTCCCTGGCTCTACTTCCCCTCACAACTGCATTAAGGAAGTCTCTACACCATACTTTGCCTCATGTGTCCTTCCATGCTACTCCACACCGGTCCCTATACACCCTGCCCTCCCCCCCGCACTCCTCTGGAGAGGCTTCCTACACTTGTCTCTCCACAGCCTCGCATTTGGATTATTGTCCCTCGCTATAGATTTGCCTGCAAAAGACATCACAGGCTTTATCAACTGCTGCATATGTGACAGCTGAAGTGGCCCGGTCACAACGGGTCACAGACCTGGGCAATAAAATGGCTAGAAAGCCAGCAAGGTTGCTAAAGGGGCACCTGTTTTTAGTACTGCTGAGGGGGAAACGGCCTCGGGGTGGCTGCTTTCACCAACTGCCCACCTCTCCCGAGGAAGAGCAACCAGTTGGAGCTGCTGCAGGAAGCAGGCAGAGCTCTCCTCCTTCCCCTTAGAAGCCCAAGCTGTTCTCACAGGAGGGGAGGAGGGAGCAGAAAGAGCCCAGCAGCTCAGGGTAGCTCCGTTCCCTCCTCCCTCCCCTTCCCTCCTGTTAGGTGAACAAGGGGATAGCTCCTCTCCTTCTCCCCGCTTTCAGCACCCAACCTGGGAAGGGGGGAGAGGGAAATCTTGCAGCCCCTCCCCATCCTGGGAAAGAGGGGGTTAAAAGCCCCAGGAGCTGAAGGAGTGGAGGTGAGGTGTATGTGGGGCAGTAGGCAGAACAGATGTGGGTGCAAAACTGATGGGGAGGAAGGACTGATTTGGAGTTGGAGGTTAATTGTTGTGCAGATGTCATGGTGATGATAGACCCCCCCACCACCACTTTTTTCAGACCATTTTAAGCACCGGTTACAACCAACATGAGGCAAACATGCAGAGACATAGGCACCAGTTCATCTCCTTCAGTGTCCCAATCAAGTGGAATTACCATTCCTATTAAGCAGCAGTCACTACCATGAAGCCTCATTAGACTTAAATTGGTTCCCTGAGAGACATCCCAATTAAGTTAGTTTCCCAATTAAGAAGGTCCCAATTAGGTAGAGTGTATGATATTTTTTTTAAATGTGCCTGAATTGGCTTTTTCAGCAAGTACAAAAAGAGCTGAATAGTAATACTTCATACCTACCCAGTTCTTTACATTTTCAAAATGCAGAACAGCACCTAACGATTGCACCATTAACTAAACAACCAGCCACCTGATAGAATTCTATTTATTTATATTTTGAATAGGGACCCCATCTCAGGATCTAGACACCCTAATATAATTAATCATGCAGTAAATACAATTAAACCTTAGCAGCATTATAACCTTTCTACAGGAATTTTGTGGGCAGGCCAGCCAGACACCTACCCTTTCATCATCTAGGAAGCACAACCTCAGCCTTCTCCTTAGACTCTATCAACCAGATGTCTTTTATAGTGTACCCTAGAAGTCACCAAATTTGGTCTATTTCAGACTAGAAGGAAGCAAGTTTCAGAGTCTTGCAACCCTCACAGAGAACGGCCTGCCAGCCACCATATCAATTTAACACAGGGCATTACAACTATTAAGAGAGACAGTTTTGACTATGTAATGTATATGTTCTCTTTTTAACAAAAAATCTCAAGTACGAACCTGAGCCAAAGCCCACTGGAGTCATTGGAAACCTTTCCACTTACTTAAATGGGCTTTGAATCAGACCCAGAACGCACAAGATCCATAAGAGAGTCTGATTTAAAAAATGTTCGTAACCATAATCAAAATTAATTTTAACTCAAGATTGGCTACTGAACATGAATAAGTACCTTACTTCCAAGGGGAAAGTGATCATTATTGCCATCACTGGTCTGCAACATAATCATTTGCATGAAACCTTTTACCACAAATTACCAGAACAAAAGTTTCAGAGTAGCAGCCATATTAGTCTGTATTCGCAAAAAAAGAAAAGGAGTACTTGTGTCACCTTAGAGACTAACAAATTTATTTGAGCATAAGCTTTCGTGAGCTACAGCTCACTTCATCGGATGCATTCAGTGAAAAATACAGTGGGGAGATATTTTCCACCGAATGCATCCGATGAAGTGAGCTGTAGCTCACGAAAGCTTATGCTCAAATAAATTTGTTTGTCTCTAAGGTGACACAAGTACTCCTTTTCTTTTTTGCAGAACAAAAGTCTATGTCATAAGGCTCGTTGCTAGGTGCATTTTTCAACATGTACCCGCAAGTAGCAGTGTTTTCTTCTTTACAGAACATCTGTATTATTAGTTTTAATGAAGACTTAATAAAATGGGAACTATTTAGTCAGCTCTTCCTTCCACTCCCTCCAAATATCAGAAGTTCAGATAAAATGAGACCTGGATCTCAGCTAACTCCGAGTCTGTAAAACCCAAATTCAGGTGCTGAAGTTTTGCAAAATCAAAACCAAAACCCAGCTGACAAGTGTTTTGCAAAACCATCTCCCCACATATTTTTTAAACAAAGGCTGAATTGTATTAAGCTAGGCTTGCATTTATTAAAATGATTAAGAATAAACCAAAGGGAAACAATTTTGTAATGCATTTAGGGTCAGTGCCCACAAAGCCAATTCCACTGCACTAAGAAGTGATATTAATTTTAATGATAACTTTGAAAATGTAGAACACATGACATGCTAGAAACACTTGTGCTTCAATATATCATTGAGGAGGTTTAATCTTTACAACCTTTCCTACTAAAATATTTTCATGCTGTTGCTCCAGTTGCTTACCAGATGCACAGGTAAGAACTGTAAGATTTCCCTTGTTGGGGAATTTCCTGTTTCAGATGCTGTGGCTTTAGGTAAAAACACTGTATGTAGTCTTCTTTACCAGAGCTCCCTTTCCAGAAACAACAAAGGCGTTCTGTGCACAGCTACACGGAACGTACGTGATGGAGCACAACTGTACGGATCAGACAAATGTTACACTTTTTCCTTCAATAAAGTAATTCCAATGTTTTCCCTTTAAAAAACAATTAGAAATAAAATGGGACAGTGCAGTATTTACCACATGCTGGGATGTCACAAAGTTCAGACTTAAAATTTTCATCTAAGGTAAAGCACCATGGGGCTTCCTTCTGATTCCCTGGATTTCGGCAATACGAATGGCCCCCGTTTAACTCTGGGTATCTGATGGCAGTGAAGGTATGTGTGTGCGGATACTGAGAATTCCATGGCTGACACTGACGGCCAGACTTTGTTACGCTGACGGTCCCACGGTAATCTACTCCAGTACTGTTGTAACATTTGTGATCTGAAAAACATTAAAGCAATAGGTTTCAGAATAGCAGCCGTGTTAATCTGTATCTGCAAAAAGAAAAGGAGGACTTGTGGCACCTTAGAGACTAACAAATTTATTTGAGCATAAGCTTTCGTGAGCTACAGCTCACTTCCATAGATTTCCACTCCATATGGCTAAATTCAGTGCCTTGCATAATGACAGGTTTCAGAGTAGTAGCCGTGTTAGTCTGTATTCACAAAAAGAAAAGGAGGACTTGTGGCACCTTAGAGACTAACAAATTTATTTGAGCATAAGCTTTTGTGAGCTACAGCAATATTAAAGCAATAGATGATCACGGCGAGTCAAAATGCTACTGTACGTACTGACCACTAGTTGATCTAGGAGTGCATAATTAACCTCCCAGAGACTAAGCACAATTCTGTTGGCCTGGGGCCTGGAAACCCAATTGCAGGAGTAAGGGGTCCCAATGTGTTGCGGCTGTAACACTGGGCCTGCCCTGCATTCACATTCCTGGGAGGATTTAAAGTTTATGCTTCAGTAATGAAAACAGCTTACTCTGAGTATTTTTAATATAAAATACAGAAGAAGAGTCAAAACTACAGTGGGAACCCGAATCACATCCATTATTTTGATAAAAAGGTAGAGAATATGTGGGACACAATAAATAAATATAGATTTCCTATTTTGGACATATAAACATTTGATATTGCAATAACTCAAGATTGTGCTCCTGTGAATGCCTGTAGTTATGCCTTAGAATAACATCTTAGGTAAGTACAGTCATGGGCCTGATCCTGTGAGCCTTACTCATGTTGATTAGTCCTTAACAACACCAGCAGTTCCATTAGAATACATAGAACTACTGCGGCAAGGATGTCTTACATGTGTAAGGGTTGCAGGACCGGGACCCAGATGTTCACTGATCTTAAAATGTGACGAGTGAAAACATCCTTTTTGTTAGTTAATATTAACAAAAATAATCTGAAATCAATAAACTGCTATCAGCATAAATCCAGAGGCAATTTAAGAAAATATTGAAAAAGTTATTGTGAGTTTCCGTGGGTTCTGAAATAACAAGCTCAGTCTTCCACCAACCTGATGCAAGACTATAATGATTGTGAGTTTTCAGAGTTCATGACTAACCCATTTGGGGGCAGAGAGTGATTAGATAAAACCTTTACATGCTGACCTGATAATTCTTGCACAGGGCACTAAGTCAGCAACTTTCACTTACTTTTATTTATAGGATCTGCCATGGGGATTCCAATCCGGATACAATTTACAGCTTCCGGGCTATCGGGCTGAGGAAGATCTTCACAGTTCGGCAACTTTAATCTCATCAGAATCATAGGATTGGACCTTGCAAAAATATACTCTGTCTGACAAAGGACATTTTCCAGAATTTCACATTCATCACGGCACAGATCTCGGGGCTTTGGGGCTGGTGAGGTCTCGTCACAGTATGGGAAAGCGTAGTGGCACAAAGAAGGAATGGCAAACTGGGAGCATTTATCAGATAAGTGACTGGAAGTGCCAATCATAGTGAAGGCAGCTGTAAGACACACAAAAGGATTTTATTTAACGACAGGATTTTAGACAACAGCATAATCCCTACTTTGTACACATTTGACAATGGCAAATTACTAAAGCAAGAAGAACGAACTCTTTTTCTCAGGAATTACAGTAATAACTATTATTACAGAACTCTAAGATTCCAGCAGGGACAAATGCACATTTGAGAAATACAGGATAACAATTATTTTAAAAGTTGGTAAGATGTTCATTTCAGTGAAAAAGAAATTGCATTTGATGTCAACATTGCATTGATTTTAAGCTGTCCAGATAGTTCATAAAGTCGTCTAAATATTTTGTTTCTTGGATTACTTTTACCTAATAGGTAAGAACAGCAGGTTCTACAGAATGCATAACAACAAAAATATTGTACATTTACATATTGCATCCTTCATCCCAAAGGATCCCAAATCACTTTATAAACAAACTGATCAAGTGTATGAGCTGCTGTATATTTAAGGAACATTTCCATCACCGCTGTGTTGCAATGTTTTAACAGTGCATGGCAATGCTGCGTAACACTTTATGGCAAGAAGTCAAACAGTATCCAGTTGAAACCACAGGAGGGTTTTAGACCACTGGAAAGTCATTAGCTTGGCTGGAAGCTGGCCATGGGCAACACACCTAAAATTGTGGGAAAGTACCATGAAGTCTTTACAAGAGATCAAGATCTTTGTTTTATGTCTCGTCGCACACAGGGCACTTCCCTCAGCACAGTGCCCCCTATCATAGTGCTGGGGCATCAGTTCCTTACTAAGTCAGAGACAAGAATGCCACCTGTTGAATTACTTACACAACCTTCTTCAATACCTGGGGTTTTCCTTAACAGTCTCTCAACCAAGTAATGACCCAGCTTGGCTTTGCTTAGCTTTTAAAATATGCTGGGATCACAGCACAAGATAGACCAGATGTGAGCCATACCTACTCTTGTTCTTTTATTTACACACACATTTTTTTTTGAGGAAGCCTATCAGCAGAGACATACAGCATATTAAAAAGCTGTGTATGTTTGATATGGCCCATTCCACTGAAAACATGTCATATACCAGTCCTGATTAGGCTTTGCTTTGGCAAAACTCACAGCAAGTGGGAAGGTAGCTAAAGAAGAAACAAGGAAAAAATAATGTTAGCGGCAAGAGGCTGTAGCAGTTCTCTGGAAAAAGGTGTGCATTTTTGAGAGCTAGGGGCAACATGATTTACCTACCTGTAATCTGATTTTCTATTTCACCCTGCATATGTAGAGACTCCATATAAATTGTTCGATTCCCAATAAATCTTGCACAAGCAATCCCTCTGTATGGCTGGCAAAAACCATCCTCCTCATACTCGTCACTAAAAACAATCATACACACAAAAGGCTAAAACACAATTTATTTAAAATGGAATCAGTAGCAAACAGTCACTAGAGAGAGTTCACATTTATATTATTATAGGTACTTTTGAGGGTTCTACTATGTTTGTCTGGCAGTGCAGAGAGCCCGCATATGGCCTGTCACACCACTTAAGACTGTGTTAAAGGATTAAATGGTATTTAAGTGGTGCAGAGGGCATTGCACAGACTTCATACCCTGGCTGAATATAATGGTAAAAGATTCTGTTGGTGGTTTTCAATATCCCGAAAAAGCACCATAGAGTGAAGTACATGGAACATACATATTTATTCTTCAATCTTTGTGAATGCAGGTAACACAATATTACAGGTCAGACAAAACCCAGACTAATGTTGTCTTAAGTGTCTGAATTGTACCTTAGGGAAAGACTGTATTCAGGAATGATGTCCCTCCACAATCAGAAAAGTAAACTTGGATTGGTTGAAAAAATGGATTTACATTTATTTTAAATAACAGAGATGCTATTTCTACTACTTAAACTGTGATGTCGGGAAAGCATTTTCCAAATCTTCTACTTTAATCATTTGAACCTAAATGCAGCAGTAAAAGCAATGTTGGACAGAGAAAGAAACAGAAGGGTGTATAAAATATCATAGTCCTCTCATTACTCATAGTTAATACGTATAAATGGGGAGGAGCTCCTTTCACATTTAGCAAATGCTATAAAATTGTTCATAAAACAGGGCAAGAGCTAGAATGGGAGCCCCACAGACACATTTGCTTCATTAATTACTTTGTATTTAGGCATTTAATACATAAATACAGATGTGAAAATATGTGCCAATATTCTTGAAACAAGACTAGAAAAGGAAGTTACCAAACCTCAGACAAAGGGACCAGACGCTGTTTAGGTTGAACAGAGAATCAACAGCTAATAGTAGGCATGTAATGCAATTCCTTTTCAGAAGGAATCAGGGAGAGGGTTGTGTGGGTCACTTGATGTGGAAAAAGCACTTATGTGCATTGTGTGGCCCTTTTGATTTCACATTTTGAGAAAATCTGATATTGGAGGAAAAGCTTGCAAAGATGGATAGAGCATTTATACAGAGACCTCAACACACAGATCATGCCTAACTGAATATATGAGCAAGACACCTGGCTACCACCCTTATTGTTCATGCTGGCATTTGAATCCTGGGGCAGACAGGAAGTACAATCCAAGTTATCCATGGGTTACAAATGGGGAAAGAGGGCATTGATATAGCCCTATATATACACATAGACCATGCAATATCCATCCTCCTCTGGGTGCAGGTTTTTATAAACATTCTATTCATCATCAGGTTATGACATAGATAGGAAGAAATCAGATGCTTTCTTAAATCAGCCTGCCATTTAACAAAGATACTTTCCTCCTCTCCCTCACAGACACTGGATGCAAGTGCTTGGAAATACAAATTACAACTTGATTCCTTGATGCCTTCCACTTATATGCAAAACTTATTACCTAGATTGCCCAATGTCTTTCCCAGTGACCTGGGGGAGTTAACGGGATTAAAATGGAGGTGGCCTCAGGCATCTTTCAGGCCACCCCATATATTTTTCAGCACTTTCTAGTAACTATCCCGACAGCAGTACCTGTGGATGAACACAGCAGGCTTTCTACATTCACATGGAGACACCAGAAGCCACAAATCAAATTAAGTAATGAGTAACTGTGAAGGAAGGGAGGGGATTGAGGAGATGCTCTCCCTTATTTAAAATTACTGGGCCTACAGATTCAGCTTCATGGAGCGATGGCTGCAAAGGGATGGAACAGTTGTGTTGCTTAAGCATGCCTGGCATGTGAAGAGTTATATAAGCTACAATTAATGACATTTTTCATGCCTTGTTCTTTTTTCTATTAGAAATAAAATCACAACTCTCATGCTCTGTCTCACAGTAAAAATATAGAAGCATGGTGAGAAAGGCTCAGGTGGCGTTTTACCTCTTATCGTTATATTAATAAATCCAGACACCTGAAGGTGCAGAGGCACCTACTGGGATTTTCAAAAGCACCTAGGCACCTAACTCCCTTTGTTTTCTGTAAAAAGAAAAGGAGTACTTGTGGCACCTTAGAGACTAACAAATTTATTAGAGCATAAGCTTTCGTGAGCTACAGCTCAGAAAGCTTATGCTCTAATAAATTTGTTAGTCTCTAAGGTGCCACAAGTACTCCTTTTCTTTTTGCGAATACAGACTAACACGGCTGCTACTCTGAAACCTTTGTTTTCTGTGGGAGCTAAACACTTTTGAAAATCTCACTAGATGTCTGCCACTTTTAGCACTTAAATACCTTTAGAAATCTAGCCCCGAGGGTCCTAGGGCACTTATGTACTTTTGAAAATGTGACCCTCTGCTAACTTTTGAAGAACTAAAGAAAGAATATAATTCAGAACCTGGACTGAAAGAAACAAACATCTATTTTAGACTCTAGAGGTGATTTTCCTGGTCAATTCTCCATCAAATCATACAAATTTCTAGCTTATACTGGAGTTTACCTAGCGACTAGATAAGTTAGCAAGTCCTTTTGAAGGTGATCAAGCACTGAATGAGACATACAACTAGAAAGAAGTCTGATGGATGTATAAAATACTTCAATTCATAGCCAAAGAAAAGTTTTATTAACAAGACTGCCCCACCTCACTCTCAAATTGACACTTGTACTAAAGAAAATTTAACTCAATGTAAGTGGCTGAATGCTGAAAGGAATGTGAATGAGTAGGGAGTATGATCTGTTGGCAATGCCCTGAGGTACAGGATTTTAAGAAAGAGTTAATGTTAGGTATATAAAGGTTACAGATAAAGGGAACAGACTGGATCCAAAAAGCCCTCCCTCTGGATGTTGGCGACCAGAGGAGAATTCATTTACACAAAACAGGATTAGTAGCTCAAATGGTGCATGCACTATTTTGGGGTATTTTGGAAATGAGCTTCAGTAACAGGGCAGTGGAGTAAATCAACTGGAAGAAACAGGAGTATTGAAGTCTGACAGACACATCCCTGGGGAAAAAAAAGAGAGAATTATAAAACCACCTGGACTTCATTTTGAGAGCCCCCCAGCCTAAGGGGGGAGGCGTGAATTGAGATAATAGAAGAGAAGCCCTAGGAGGTAATGGACTATGACATTCATATCTATTGTATCAACTACCATTAACAGTTCAAAACTGGACTCTTGATTAGATCCTGGTAATACTTTATTATGCTTTATGGATCTCTATGCTCCAGCCAACTTCTTTCACTTAAACAAAAATGACATGTTACATTATGAGTATGGAAAGTTATAGGTTATTCAAATGTGACTGGAGGGAGTTCATCTTTGGGGAAAGGTGCAGTGTAAATGTTCCTTGGAACTGAAGCTATTTATTTAGCCATGGAACAAAGACCACACTAGCTGTGCAATGCACATTTCCCATCCCCAGTCCCACCCCTGATCGAGAAGGACCGAGAAATTGTGATGATTGGCTTTAAGACACAGATATCTGTTCACTAGGAACTGGACTGAGATCACCAATTCATTTTATATACTACGTATTTCAGCCCCTTTTTGGTCATCTAATCACTGCTTCGCTATTTAAATGTTGATATGTTTCTGAGGCCTGATCTCCGATTCCTGTGAAAAGCAACAGAACAGATCCCATTGGCTTCAATGGGAGATGGATGAGAACTTTAAGACCTGATTCAGCAAAGCACTTGAGCACATCTTAACTTTATACACAAGCTTAAGCACCACTTTAGTCAAAGTCAATGGGATCTAAGCATGTGCTTAAGTGCATTGGTGAATTAGAGCCTTTAAGCTTATTTGGCATTTAGAAGTTACAAAGGTCAGTTTACAGTAAGTACTTTTCACCTCTATTTCTCCTTTATTAGTTTAAACTATTAATATTTCAGTAACACTCAGAGAACCCAATCAGGATCAGAGTCTGATTGTGTTAGGTGCTGCACATACACATACATAAAAATAGTTGATTTTGCATCTCTTTCTTCCAGTGCTCCATATGTCAATGGCAACTTATATGTTGTTCCCATGTCAGTTTAGAGCAGCAGAGTAAAAGGGAAAGCTTGAACTTTAACTACTGACAGATGATCCTACATTGATTTAAGGTAGTGGTTCCCAAACTTTAACAACCTGTGAACCTCTTTCACTAAAATGTCAAGTCTCGCAAACCCCCTCCTAAAAACGAATATTTCCAGCGATTTTCTCCTTTACCTGAGTATAAATTATAAAAGCAGTGATCTTGGAAATATAAAATTTGTTTTCATGACATGCTTATTACACAGTATTTATTATTAATTATTATTTATCATTACAGTATTTTTTATTACATTATGAAAATGGTAACACTCTTCCAAGATCTCACTTTCGTAGCTTGTATCACTTTGAATAAGCCTGTTATAAGACAAGGCTCCTATGTTTCATCAAGGAGTATCAGATGTGAAACAGCATGAAGGTATTTAAGAAGCCAACTCAAAGAGTTCCTCCTACACAAGCATTCAGGTCTTGAGCAGTCCAGGCAAACAACACCTATTACAACAAAGCTTAAACATGTTCTTCATAATAATTTTAAAAACTATACTAGCTGCCTATTTAATTTTAAAAACAGCAGAAAATATCCACCTCCCTTTACATTTCTTATAAGGAGTCTTGAAGTTTAAATCTCCTCAGTGTGATAGATATTCTTGCTTTGATCTCCTTAGTTCTTGGAAGTCCAGGGGCTCCAGGCTGCTGGCCCCATGCTGCCCGGGGTCCCCAGGGACAGCTGTCTCCGCCATTAGGGATTTTTTTCCCCGAGAACCCGCTGTAACATTTCACGAACCCCAGTTTGGGAACCACTGCTTTAAGGTGATTTTTTAAAAAATTACTTTCCATTTCTTTTTCATTTGCTTCTTTTAATATTTTTGCAAAAGCATGGATGTTTATCTTGGAACTTTCCCACTGCATTTGGATTCTGTTGGAGTTTCCCATGTGTCATTACTTTTAGCTACATATAAAAGCACCCTGTATTGAATTTACACTATACTCAGGTGTCAGTAACATTTGATTGAACAAAGCTTGCAAAAGATAGCTGCTTGCATATTATTCCTTATGTCTCATTTGGTAGCTCTGAAAAATGACCCGCACCTTTCTGATTTAAGCAAAAATGCACATTCATTTTAAAAGACCAAGAGTAAAAGTCACTACTTGGAGCTGCACTGTAGATTTTTCAACTTAGTATGGGTTTTGTTTGAATATTGTACACTTATTACATTTATGGAATTCCTACTGATGGTGACAGAAGTCCAGTAAGCAAAGCAAATGCAGAACATGCAGCAGAGATCTCTAGTGCTGAGTAGAGAGGAGAAATTTGTCTTCACATTGCCAATGCAACATGTTCCATGCCTACTCTACTGCCACACAAGATCATCATACAAAGCATGGGTTTGCAAGCTTGCAGTTGTGAAAACATGTCAGAGGGGTCGCAAACACTTTCCCCTTCTCCATATTGATAGATATGAGGGTAGTTCTGACTAGATTCCAGCTAGATGGGCCTGAGGAAAGGTCACGGCCTGTAAAAGGCTGAGAACCGTTGGCAAATAAATTACTATAATTTCTTGGGATTGTTCTTTTCCCATTATCTTTCTTTTGATTTTTGGATCAAAAAAATAATTCTCTCCATTGGCAACATTTATATCAATCCTGGGCACTAGCTGCCTTTGCTGTAATCATATAATCATAGAAGTGTAGGACTGGAAGGGACCTCAATAGTTCATCTAATCCAGTCCCCTGCACTTTAGGCAGGACTAAGTAATAACTAGACCATTCCTGGCAGGTGTTTGTCTAACCTGTTCTTAAAAACCTCCAATGTCAGAGATTCCACAACCCCCCTCAGAAATTTGTTGCAGTGCTTAAGTTTTTCCTAATGTCCAACCTAAACCTCCCTGGCTGCAATTTAAGCCCATTGCTTTTTGTCGTATCCTCAGAGGTTAAGGAGAACAAATTTTCACCATCCTCCTTGCGACTATCGCCGATTAGTCCATATCTTTCTTGTAATATGGTGCCCAGAACTAGATACAATGTTCCAGTTGAGGCCTTACCATGTAATAACACACAGACACACACAAAATAAAGCCCTCAAATCAGAAAATGACCAATCCAGAATATTTCATACTCTCAGTTTCTCTCTTTGCCTCTCACCCAGGGACGCTCCTGATGCTTTCCCAGTGTTAATATGTTTTGTAGTTTTGTCCTGCTCTAATTTCTCCCATTTCAGATATCCTGTTTCACTCCATCTGAGTTTGACAAATTAAAAATGTAAACAGGAAGGATAACAAAGCCCAATGGCACTTATAAGCTATAAGTCCTTACATAAGGGTCTTATGAAGAATAAAAAGGCACATTCAAACAGGCAAAATGGTTTCAGACTATAAAGCCATCCATCACTGGGTTTAAACACTATTATAGCTCAGCTACATCACTGTGATGTCAAAATGCAAAGGTGCTTTGTGATGTGAATTCATGGTGCTGTATCTTAAAAAGGTTTTTCAGTTGCCAATGACTCCAGTTCCATTCAGTCCTCATAACTTTCTGGCCCTTTTCCAGGTGAACCCTGTGTAAGTAATATACAAAAGAAGTAGAAGGACTGAGTGCAGCAGGCACTCATAGAAAGGCAGTCCATAAATAAGGGCTTTTCATAAGGGTCATTTCTTATTTGAGATGGAGACTTGATATGGTTTAAAAAGTAACAAAAAACTAAAAACAAAAATAAAAATCAAAGGGGGGTGAATGGAAAAAGATATAGGGCCAAATTCTCCTCTTACTGAAATCAATGAGTTTGTATTGGTGCACTTTGACAGAAGTTTGTCCAATGGTACAAATAACTGGAAAGCTGTCAGCTCAGCGTACTGCACTATTGCTCTGTTGAACCAAAACTGCCTCACTGCCTTTTTGTTGAAGTGTGATGCTACTGTGAACGTTTAAATGGCCTTTAGTGTACCTTGTGACATGAAACAACTGCTCCTTTATTAGTATCCTCAGACAAACCCTATTAATATGCTGATAGCAGAAAATAAGTTAAGTAGAAATGGACCAAAATATCCAACTTTGTAACATGTTTCAGTGACAAACTGTTCTCAGTATTAAGTACCCCCATTTATTGTTTTCTATTCAATGATGTAGTCTGAATTTAGATTAGCTCTCTCTTAACTTTATCCAACAAGTCTGCCAACTCCGTTTTAGAAATATGAATGTCACTGCAGATCCAGATTTGTATTTTAAAGTCAGGTTTTTTTAAATACTTCCTTTTCTATTACAGTCCTTTTCTGTATTACCAGAAATGGCCAAACTCCATTAAAGCACATCCGATAAAACACTGTTTTTCATATGGTGATTAATTTCAGCAACAGTTAATGCAAGGAACTAGATCTACGGATTTGCTTTAGCAATAGTTGTTTTAAGATCAAGACGTTAATGTGAGTTAACTTTAGATTTATTTACTAAACCAATAGAGAAACTGGAGTTAGAGGGCTCAGGATTTTTTTTTTTGGTGTGGATTACTGAATTCCAATGCATTAAGAGCAAAAACATAGAAACCAGCATAAGCAGAGTCAGTTATTTTTATCATATCACTAATGAAAGTTGGAAACTTATGTTCTTAAGCTACTGACAGTACCTGAAGATAAAAAAGAAAAGGAGTACTTGTGGCATCTTAGAGACTAACAAAATATCCCTCATCTGGAATCACATGTTCTTAAGTGTAACTTTTGGGAAATAAGGTTGACTAATTCTTAGTTACCCTCTACTCCCACTTCTCCAAGGGAAAAGTAGTGAATGCGTAACATGATGGCCAGTGAAATTCAACAATGAAAGTGCAAACAACACACAGACAGCTACAATACATGTGCAAAGTAAAATGTTTTATTTTTAACTGTTTTGAGGGCAAAAGCAAAGAAACAGACTTTATCCCCAAGAAATGCCAAGTGGATAGATGGAACGACTTTAACCATAAATATAGCCTATTTGCTTTTTTTTCCCCCACTTGTAAATCTGCAAACTGGAGGCAGTATTTATCGACAGAGAAAAACAATTAAAGAATTATTTTTGTCTTACTGCACCACTAAACTAGACAGATCCAGGCATTAATATGAGTTACTTACATCAAACAGCTGCGCCTTGATGGGAAAATACATCCTATTCTGCCAAGCACAGATGACTGAATGTTCTAATTCACTTTCTATGACTCCACTTCTCTCAGGGAAAAGTGCAGAATATTTCAAGAGAGACAACAGACAGTTCAAGTGCTTTAAGGGCTCAGATCCTGTAGTCCTCACATCAGCAAACCTCCCAGTGCAGTCAAAACTCACAGTAAAACTGATGGGAGGTTTGGCTGCATGAGGACCACAGGATTTGAGCCTTCAAAGATCTTGAACTTTGAGTTGTCCCAATTGAAGCATTCTTTACTTTTCCCTTGGAGAAGTGGGAGTAGAGGGTAACTAAGAATTAGTCAATTTTATTTCCCAAAAGTTACATACTTAAGAACATGTGACTCGAGACAAGGGATATTTTGCTTTAGAGGAATTGAGTTAATAATAAATAGTAAGAAATGACAGAATGGAACAGAAAAATCTGCTCCATTTAACTGTATAATTATTTATATGGGCAATCAGATGGGCTACTTTTATTATTATGTATGGCACAGAGTACCCAAATATACAGATTAATCCTACATAATTTATCTTTGCATTATTAACCACATCATACAATTTATCTATATTCTTGTTCCAACTTTATATAAAATAAAATTTATATGTTTTTAATTGGCAGGAATCCATTAAAGCAAACAGATGAATAATATTCTCTCATACTTTCCAAAGGAGTACAAAAGAGTTACTTGTGTCTAATTTAGAAAATGGGAACATATTGGCCCTATTTCATAACAATATTTCAGAAATGCAAGGGTTGCATTCACTTCGGAAAGGGAAAAGAATTGTCCAGGCTTGTATGTCACTATGCAATTTCAGGGAAAGTGATATCTAGGGTAATATATTCTGTTCCAGTTTAGAAACCCATTTAAAATCACAAGGCAGTTATGGTTTAGTGTCCAGGGGAAAAAAAAAACTACAACAGAGGGATACCAATAACAAGAATGAATAATGTTGCTGTTTTGTCATCATTAATGTATGGGGGGGGGTCCTACGGTACCAATGAATACTCAGGCTCCTAACTTCAGTGAATTTTACATATTATCTTGACAGGTGGCTTCTTTATTATTCTACTTAGCTGTTGACTGTTGCACATTACAGTGTGATAGGCACCTTGAACATGTTGCCTCAGATGCATGGGCAGTTAGAGCATCTAAAAATAAAGGTGAGTTCAGATTCCTATTTAATGCACAGTGGTACAGATCAGGATTGGGGCCTTCATTGTGCTTGGCCCTGTGCAAACACAGTCACTTACATTTCTTACAGTTTCACCAGCATATTGTTCTAAGTATTACTCAGTTCTACCTAACATTTCACTCCTTCCCCGTAACCTGCAGTCATTTCTAGTTAGAGCATTTTTCTGCTGAAAGAAGGCAGGTTTGTGCAAAGACATAAACATCACTGGTGAGAGCTGACATGCGTTTTCTACTAGTGAAAGCAAGGCAGTGCTGGAAGCTGAATAAAATATATTTCTTATGCAATTAATCTCTTGGCAAGGATATACTAGCAATTACTGTATGTTTTTCTTGTCGTCGTTAGAAAATTTTACAGTACCTCTATCTACACAATTCATTTCTGGAAAGAACAAGCTGCCTAGAAAATCCCAGTAACATCCACAGGTAAAAACATTTAGTGTTCATGCATTCGATTTAAATATTGACATATTTTTTCAGCTGGAATTCTAGCATCTGAGATTCACTTCTCTTAAATGCTTTATAAAAATTTCTTCCCTACTAAAACTCTTTCTAGAAACTCAAGTCACATTCTTGCAAGCAGGAGAGGCACAGAACATGGTAGCCAACAGCACTCTTATTCAGCAGAGCAGCAGCTGTAACTGGTTATGAAACAGCATTAGTAATAGAATTTGGATCTTTCCTGGTAGATTTTTTACATCATGATTCAATATGAACTGCAAATCATGTGCTTGCAGTTATGAAAATGGCAGTAAACTCCTAGTGCTCATGTTTTATTTGACAAAGATATTTTAGGGTTATGTTGGAAGGTAGATTCTGGATGTAGAAGAAAAACTAATATACAAAGATTCTGAGGACTAATCAAATTGGATAAAATTATAAGTGCTAACCACTGTGTCTTCTATCAAACCTTTATTCTGAGCTCTCTCTCACACGGTTCTGATGATCCCACATATATGTTACTGATTCAACTCTCACTGGACATTGACCTGTAGATAGGACTATTTGATGGAACTCCAATCAACTGGCTGCAATGAGTCTTAACGAAATGATACCAGACTCACTTTCCACCTATTTTGAGATGGGCTCCTTGATTCTATAGCACTCCCAATAACTGATGGACTGAGGGCAAGTTCAAGCCACAGTCTCTTATGTGACAGTATGGAATGCTTCCACTCAGCCATTGGGCTAGGAAATCTAAGTTAAATTAGATTAAATTAAAATGGAAATTTGAGAGAAAGGAACTTCCCTTGTGTAACTAGTTAAGCTTTACCCTCGGAGGTTGTTTCTAACAATGAATTCTTCCAAAATTCTTAATAGTTGACACATGATACATTTTAAAACACTTTTTATTAACAGTGAAAAACTGTAACAACTTTACAGTCAAACTGCTGTCTCGTCAATGGCCACCCAGATTCAAATCGTTCATGGCTTGGTGTAACTTTCTTAAGACAAATAATATCAGTCCAATGTATCTGAGGATCTCCTTAGTTAAACATTTAATTGTTTTCACATGCACAAAAGCAGTTTAAAGGGCCTGTTTGACCAGGAAGCTGATATTCCCTAGAGGGATACTACACATGTATACGTTTGCCATATGTGAGAATTATTATACATGCACTTAACATAGTGTGAGACTTGCACATTTTTTAGCATAGGAGGTGGAGAACAGGATACCTTTTACCTCTCAGAGTTTTCCCAGAAAGATATATATATCTGTATATATCACTACAACCACTGGACCAAATCCCTAAGTACGCAGTTAGATTTTATTCAATCTTTACTCAAACAAAACTCCCTTATAGTTAGCACTGCAGGATTTGACCTTTTAACTATCTAGTCTATTATTTTTATAATTCTGTTTTTGTAATAGATATTAATATAGTCATGACTGCTTTCACCCCATGGTAAATATTAACTAGCAAGAGTAGGCTGATAAGGCCCATCTTTCTATCTGTATGCAAACAAAAAGGAGTACAGTTAGACAAGACTGAACACAGAAAAACTTATTTGTAGAGTCCATGTTTCTCTCACAGATCCCATATTTCTCTTGGAATTTACATAAAAATGTCTCAGTAAACATATAAATCAAACCCTTAAACACAACAGGAATGTTAGGAAACGTGAAAAAATTCAGTTATAGTTTAGACCTTATTAGTAAGGTGAATCTAGACATGGAAGGGCCTTAATTTCCATTTACACGAAGGCTCTTTATTCCATTCTGGCAATGTAAAGGGGACTTAGAGTGGGTGTACATACAATTAACACTCATTTTAAGGGGTCTATAAATGAGGTTAAGGCTCTTGAAGGTCTTATGGTCTGACAGAATAATGGACACAAGGATATTTCTAAGGCTTAGTGAAAGAGCTGGTCAGAATAATGGGCACATTTGAAGTAAATAATTTTTTTGTGAAAAACTGTCTCTATCTGCATTAAAATGCATGAAATTGAAAAAATTTTCTGCCCGCTCTAGTACTGATTTCTGTCTCTCTCAGAACTACTGTACTCACTGCTGACAACTGACAAGACTGTGGAGTTAGAACAACATAGGTTTTTGCAATTATCAACACTAATGATTTTTGGTTTATAACTCTAAAATAGCTTGAAACACAATATACAGATATTTCTGTAAGCCTTAGTAAAACCTTGGAATTTGTAGAGGTTTAGGTATAACAGATCTATATCAAAAGGAAAGCACATTTAATCTAAGGCAAGTGCCAATTTTTAAATAAATACATTGTAAATACACTTGTAAGTCTCAGTGGAATGACAGTTTCTTACTTTCATAGGATTGTCCTGCTTGTCTATCCAATGCTTTTCTTTCCTCCTCTTCTATGAAACAGTGATCAATTATCCCACTTTTTGATACTGCCATCCTAAAGTTCTTGTCCTACCTTGATAGCAAACAATCTGCCTTAGGCTATCTACGGAAATTGTACCTGAAGGGACCATCTCTAGAGGTGAATGGTCCACTAAGTCATTGGCCCCTGGTGAGACTTCAAATAAGACTTTGAAATAGTCCCATCTGAGATGAATAATACTGTGATGTCACTAGCTGACACTAGAAATTAGATTGACCTGAGTGAGTCCATCTGTTTGTAACTTTTATACCTCATTTTATCATTCTGATTAATTTTATTGTCCTTCCTGCTCTGTTTTTTTTGGGGGGGAGGGGTTTGGAGGGGGGGGGAGAGTTGATTTGGTCTTACAACTAACTTTTAATTTGTCCTGTGTGTTCGTGAGTCAATATTTTAAACTTAAACATGATAAACAAATGACATAAATCTGACACTGGTATTAGAAGTGAAAAACATGCATCAGCACAAGTTAATTAAAATAATATATATGTTAACTTGCTTAAACTATTATTCAACTGAAAAATTGCATCTACTGGTAACTTCTGTAAGCCAGAATTACTGAAAAAAACAACAGTTACTACCATAAGGAAAAGCTTACTGCAAAAATTAGCTATTTTTGAACCTCTTTTTTATTTAACAGTAGTATTCAGCTCAATTTTCAAAGATTCCTTTTAAGATATCCAAGCACTATCCAAGATGCATCTCCAAGCATGTCCGAAGGTATTGCAAAATGCACAGTGTATTATAAGAGCTGCCTACATGTGAGAAAATCTGGTTAAATTAGGCATTTTAGCACACAGACCTATGAGGGTCTTGAGCCCTTTTACTGCTGCCAGAAAAGTTCCACAAAGCCATGACCTTGCTGCCTCTGTGGGAGTGGACAGGTAGGATCTTCTTGCCTCCTTCATGGTGGTGGCATAGTTTTGTAGAAATTTCTTCTCTCTGAGTCTGCCGGTAGCATACTGTGTTTTTTGCCAGTAAGGTTTACTTTTTTTTCCTTCTGTGCTCGTTGCAAAACCATGGCAATGGGTGGACAGTGGGCATGGAAGAGGATGGTTTGAATAATTCAAACAGAAAATATCTTCTACGTGGTTTCCTCAGTAGGAAATGTCAAGACGAGAATGTGTGTTTTTTGCAGTTGACAAGCAATCTGGGATTTGCTTCATTTACACACAGGGTTTTCAAACTTCAACTGGGCAGCTAGTGAGTCCAAAACTGTTCTAAGCAGTGACTGTTGTTGAAATAGTTGGACTAGTTTAACAACTGTGAAAACATTTAAAGTTCACATAACTTGTGTATCTTTCATAAATTCTGTTGCTGATAGACACACATAAATAGAGGCTACTCATTTGGGAATAAGCAGTCTACTCTGAGAATCTCATGAGTGCTATTAAATCGAGGTAGAATGACTTGTGAAAAAGATTGCTCTCTAGATAAGAAACTCATTCTTAAAGCAACAAGTATCTGTAAAAACATGTGTCAGTGAAAATTAACACCCGTCTATCCACTCACTACTGGTAATTGGTTAGGGCAAGAAGAACATATTTGTTTTCTTTAAAAGCACTATGTTGCACTACTTAAACTGCATGGACCAGTATAAAGCAACTACATTTAAATCCAAGTTTCATATTTCAGTAATCCCTGAGAAGACATGTAGTCTTTAATTTTGAAAGAGTGGTAATGATTAGAAAAGTAACCATGTAAAAAATGGCATCTTTCTGCTCCCTGAATTTATAGTATTCAGCATAACACTTGTTTATATCAGACAAAAATAAACATTTCCTGCTTTTTTTAGTCCTGTTAGCACAAAAGAATCAATATTGCTATTAGAAAACAAGTTAGATCCTGTTTCTGACTTGTCCAAATAAGCTCCAATTGTAAAATCTTTATTGCTGGTTGGGGTAAAATGAAGGAGAAGAAACCAGACTTAATTTTTCAAGACTGACAGATATTATGAGCTTAATTAGCTATAACTGAGCAAAAAGGGAAGACATAGCAATCCACAACAGTATTTTTACAGCAATCATGGAATACAATGCAATTTTTATAGCCCCTCTTCACAATATAATTTTCTTTTAAGCAAGAAAAAACAAAGTACTTGAATGAATTAAAATGGCACCAGAAAGAAATGATTAATGTTTTACTGGACATAACAAATGTCACTTACTGATTTCCACTACCACAGAACATCATCCCAATGATTTATTCCATTAGAGTGGGTTTTTTTTTTAAATTTTGTTTTAATTTCATTTTTCAATATGTGAGCAGTATAAAGTAGTGAACAGTTAAGATCTTGTGCACAGGAAGCAATTCCATTATTTTGCCACTATGAAGCTTATTATAAAGTTTTAGCACATTTTACAGATGATTATTTATCTTGTGCTCTGATGCACAGAATATTCCTGAGTATTCGTCATGTCAAGGATTTCGCAGTAAGTACTGAAGTGTCTGTCAAATTTGTCACATAGTACATGGTGAGAAAAGTATTGCTTAGTTCAATTTGCATGACAAGGGTAAATTCTAATATAATTCTGAAATCATTTGCTACTGATAAGACTATCTGCACATTAATCATTCTATTAATCTGTCCTTTCACTGGAAAATTATTATTAAAGTTAACAGTTGCTTCAAATAAATTGTTCTTTAAAAATCTTGTTTTAATAAAGTCTGTTGGCATACTTTTGCACTTGGACGTTATCAAATCTAAAATCTGGTTTCTATCTAAAGCTAGGTGGAAAGCTGGTTCATATCAATGTTAACTCTTACCATGACCTGGTAATAGAAAACATGTATTTTACAAATGCTATTCAGGAGACACCATCATAGGGCCTAATCACATCAGACACACTATCAGAGGCTCGTTCACCTGCACATCTACCAATGTGATATGTGCCATCATGTGCCAGCAATGCCCCTCTGCCATGTACATTGGCCAAACTAGACAGTCTCAAACCAGTTGGAGAACACTTCTATCTCTTTGGTCACTCGATTACAGACCAAAAAATGGCAATTCTTCAACAAAAAAACTTCAAAAACAGACTGCAACAAGAGACTGCTGAATTGGAATTAATTTGCAAACTGTATACAATTAACTTAGGCTTGAGTAAAGACTGGGAGTGGATGGGTCATTACACAATGTAAAACTATTTCCCCATGTTTATTCCCCCCCCCCGCTGTTCCTCAGATGTTCTTGTCAACTGCTGGAAATGGCCCACCTTGATTATCACTACAAAAGGCCGTCCCGTCATCGTTGTCCCCCAATCTCCTGCTAGTAATAGCTCACCTTACCTGATCACTTTTGTTACAGTGTGTATGGTAACAAACATTGTTTCATGCTCTCTGTGTATATATATCTCCCCACTGTATTTTCCACTGAATGCATCCGATGAAGTGAGATGTAGCTCATGAAAGCTTATGCTCAAATACATTTGTTAGTCTCTAAGATGCTACAAGTCCTTTTCTTTTTAAAAAAATTAAATGAGGTTTAAGCCAAATATTATTTTTAAAAGAATACATATATACTATCAAGACAGCAGAGCAATTTATGCTTACTATGTTTGAGATGCAAATCAAAGGAAGCACCGATATTTATATACCTTTGCTCCTGTAAGCTTATGCTCTAATAAATTTGTTAGTCTCTAAGGTGCCACAAGTACTCTTTTTCTTTTTGCGAATACAGACTAACACGGCTGCTACTCTGAAACCTGTTATCCAGCTGTGAGGCTTGATTTTGGCATGACTATGTAAGCCTATGGGCCAGGCATAGGTATAAGTTAAGACAGTAATACAATGAGCCTACAAGCCTCAAAACCTGTAAGATCATAGCTTAGCTAAAGCAATCATGGCAAAAGCTTTAGCATAAGCAAATAACCTGGGGTAACACTAGATCGTAAAACACCAGACAGAATGTTGTAATGACTAAACTCCTGACAGGTAACCACTGGACTCTAGTTAATACCAGCCTGTGCTGTTTTAAAGTTAGGAACAACAGCAGATGTCTGACCACAAGATTAGCCTGGTAACTGAGTGATGTATATGCTAATAAGGTTGAGGTAAATGGATGTAAACTGTAGGAGAAGATACCCCATTATTAGTAAGGTGAGGAAATACAAATAAAGAAAAGGGGATGAAACCCTTACTGAATATGCATTAGGCATAGAGGGAAGTATAACACATTATAAAAATTGTATCCTGGCCTGGTTTCAGAGTAGCAGCCGTGTCAGTCTGTATTCGCAAAAAGAAAAGGAGTACTTGTGGCACCTTAGAGACTAACAAATTTATTAGAGCATAAGCTTTCGTGAGCTACAGCTCACTTCATTGGATGCATTTGGTGGAAAAAACAGAGGCGAGATTTACACACACACACACACACACACACACACACACACACACACACACACACACACACACACAGAGAACATGAAACAATAGGTTTATCATACACACTGTAAGGAGAGTGATCACTTAAGATAAGCCATCACCAGCAGCAGGGGGGGGGAAAGGAGGAAAACCTTTCATGGTGACAAGCAAGGTAGGCTAATTCCAGCAGTTAACAAGAATATCAGAGGAACAGTGGGGGGTGGGGTGGGAGGGAGAAATACCATGGGGAAATAGTTTTACTTTGTGTAATGACTCATCCATTCCCAGTCTCTATTCAAGCCTAAGTTAATTGTATCCAGTTTGCAAATTAATTCCAATTCAGCAGTCTCTCGTTGGAGTCTGTTTTTGAAGCTTTTTTGTTGAAGTATAGCCACTCTTAGGTCTGTGATCGAGTGACCAGAGAGATTGAAGTGTTCTCCAACTGGTTTTTGAATGTTATAATTCTTGACGTCTGATTTGTGTCCATTCATTCTTTTACGTAGAGACTGTCCAGTTTGGCCAATGTACATGGCAGAGGGGCATTGCTGGCACATGATGGCATATATCACATTGGTAGATGCGCAGGTGAACGAGCCTCTGATAGTGTGGCTGATGTGATTAGGCCCTATGATGGTATCCCCTGAATAGATATATGGACAGAGTTGGCAACGGGCTTTGTTGCAAGGATAGGTTCCTGGGTTAGTGGTTTTGTTGTGTGGTGTGTGGTTGCTGGTGAGTATTTGCTTCAGATTGGGGGGCTGTCTGTAAGCAAGGACTGGTCTGTCTCCCAAGATCTGTGAGAGTGATGGGTCGTCCTTCAGGATAGGTTGTAGATCCTTGATGATGCGTTGGAGAGGTTTTAGTTGGGGGCTGAAGGTGATGGCTATTGGCGTTCTGTTGTTTTCTTTGTTGGGCCTGTCCTGTAGTAGGTGACTTCTGGGTACTCTTCTGGCTCTGTCAATCTGTTTCTTCACTTCAGCAGGTGGGTATTGTAGTTGTAGGAATGCATGATAGAGATCTTATAGGTGTTTGTCTCTGTCTGAGGGGTTGGAGCAAATGCGGTTATATCGTAGCGCTTGGCTGTAGACAATGGATCGAGTGGTATGATCTGGATGAAAGCTAGAGGCATGTAGGTAGGAATAGCGGTCAGTAGGTTTCCGATATAGGGTGGTGTTTATGTGACCATCGCTTATTAGCACCGTAGTGTCCAGGAAGTGGATCTCTTGTGAGGACTGGTCCAGGCTGAGGTTGATGGTGGGATGGAAATTGTTGAAATCATGGTGGAATTCCTCAAGAGCTTCTTTTCCATGGGTCCAGATGATGAAGATGTCATCAATGTAGCGCAAGTAGAGTAGGGGCATTAGGGGACGAGAGCTGAGGAAGCGTTGTTCTAAGTCAGCCATAAAAATGTTGGCATACTGTGGGGCCATGCGGGTACCCATTGCAGTGCCGCTGATTTGAAGGTATACATTGTCACCAAATGTGAAATAGTTATGGGTCAGGACAAAGTCACAAAGTTCAGCCACCAGGTTAGCCGTGACAGTATCGGGGATACTGTTCCTGACGGCTTGTAGTCCATCTTTGTGTGGAATGTTGGTGTAGAGGGCTTCTACATCCATAGTGGATAGGATGGTGTTTTTAGGAAGATCACCAATGGACTGTAGTTTCCTCAGGAAGTCAGTGGTGTCTCGAAGATAGCTGGGAGTGCTGGTAATGAAGGGCCTGAGGAGGGAGTCTACATAGCCAGACAATCCTGCTGTCAGGGTGCCAATACCCTAGATGATGGGGCATCCAGGATTTCCAGGTTTATGGATCTTGGGTAGCAGATAGAATACCCCAGGTCGGGGCTCCAGGGGTGTGTCTGTGCGGATTTGTTCTTGTGCTTTTTCAGGGAGTTTCTTGAGCAAATGCTGTAGTTTCTTTTGGTAACTCTCAGTGGGATCAGAGGGTAATGGCTTGTAGAAAGTGGTGTTGGAGAGCTGCCTAGTAGCCTCTTGTTCATACTCCGACCTATTCATGATGACGACAGCACCTCCTTTGTCTGCCTTTTTGATTATGATGTCAGAGTTGTTTCTGAGGCTGTGGATGGCACTGTGTTCTGCATGGCTGAGGTTATGGGGTAAGCGATGCTGCTTTTCCACAATTTCAGCTCGTGCACGTCGGCGGAAGCAGTCTATGTAGAAATCCAGGCTGCTGTTTCGACCTTCAGGAGGAGTCCACCCAGAATCCTTCTTTTTGTAGTGTTGGCAGGAAGGTCTCTGTGGGTTAATATGTTGGTCAGAGGTGTTTTGGAAATATTCCTTGAGTCTGAGACGTGGAAAATAGGATTCTAGGTCACCACAGAACTGTATCATGTTCGTGGGGGTGGAAGGGCAAAAGGAGAGGCCCCGAGATAGGACAGATTCTTCTGCTGGGCTAAGAGTATAGTTGGATAGATTAACAATATTGCTGGGTGGGTTACGGGAACCATTGTTGTGGCCCCTTGTGGCATATAGTAGTTTAGATAGCTTAGTGTCCTTTTTCTTTTGTAGAGAAGCAAAGTGTGTTTTGTAAATGGCTTGTCTAGTTTTTGTAAAGTCCAGCCACGAGGAAGTTTGTGTGGAAGGTTGGTTCTTTATGAGAGTATCTAGTTTTGAGAGCTCATTCTTAATCTTTCCCTGTTTGCTGTAGAGGATGTTGATCAGGTGGTTCCGCAGTTTCTTTGAGAGTGTGTGGCACAAGCTGTCAGCATAGTCTGTGTGGTATCCTGGCCTGTGTGCCTTGAGAGATTCAGCTCTTGGGAGATGCCATGAGGATGCCCACTAATGATGACGACGAGGTAGTTGATAACTAACACTTCAAGTTATTTAGCAAGGGATGGTGTGTGTGTCTACGGATGCTCAAATGCATATTCTGTATTATCTCTACCTTGCTGGGTTGGAGTGTTTGTAACTTTGCTGACTGTTAATAAAACTATTACAAATACAGCAGGTTTTTCCTAAGTGAGTGTGTTGCAACCATGCACATCGGGATACTCAACTTAACAGTAAATTTTAACACCGGACCTGATCTCAGGACTAGAACCTACCAAGCCTCAGTGTTAATTGGGAATTCTTAAATAATTACCAGTAATATAATTCATACACAATCAATAGATTAGGCAACAATTACTATTGCCTATTATTCTTACAAAGGTTCATTATATGTCAGGGATGGAGGAACAAATTCTTATATCATTCACACGGTTGCAAATATGGAGCAACTCTACCAAAGTCAAAGGAGGTACTCTTGATTTACACTGGTACAACAGAAATTAGAATTTGGACCACAGTGGCAGTCTTTAACAAGACTCATTGCCCAAAACAAAATTTCAAATGTGAGGAAAATAGATTTTGTCAAACTAACTTGATTTTTTTAAAAATGAGATTACAAGTTTAGTTGGTAAAGATAACAGCATTGATGTAAAGTACTTCAACTTCTGTAGGGCATTTGACTTGGTCCCACACAAAATGTTGATTAAGTAGCTAGGATGATACAAATCAACATGGCACATATAAAATGAATGAAAAACTGGCTAAATGACAGGTCTCAAAATGTAGTTGTAAATGAGGAATGATCATCGAGTAGGTGTGTTTCTTGTAGTGATCTGTTCTTGGCCCTATGTTATTTAATATTTTTGTCAGTGACCTGGAAGAAAACAAAACCATAACTGATAAAGTTTTCAGATAACACAAACATTGGGGGAAGTGGTAAATAATGATGAAGACAGGCCACTGATAAGCAATCAAACAATATCTGTTGCAGTGTGGCTAATAAGTGTAAAGTCATACATCTAGGAACAAAGAATGCAGGCCACACAAACAAGATGGGAACTATCCTGGGATGCAGTGACTATTGAAGAGATTTGGGGGTCACGGTGGATAATCAGCTGAACATAATCTCTCAGTGAGATGCTGTGACTGAAAGGGCTAATGCAATCCTTGAATGTATAACTGGGGAATATCAAGTAGGAGTAGGGAAGTTATATTATCTCTGTATTACCTGTGGCTATCCTGCTATTTTTAGTGTGCTACCTTAGGTAGAGCTAGCATGTATCTGCCTACCCGTACTGAGAAGCTCACTCCATACTGCAGTGCAGACATACCCATAGTGAAATTCTCAATCTGTTTATTTTACCAAAGAGACAGTTAAGGGGTGATTTGATCACAGTCTATAAATATCTACATTGGGAACAGAAATTTGATAACAGAGGGCTCTGCAATCTAGCAAACAAAACGTAAAGCCTAGAAGTTGAAGTTAGACAAATTCAGGCTAGAAATAAGCTGCAAATTTTAACAGTGAGGGTAGTTAACGATTGGAAGAAATTACTAAGGCTTGTAGTGAACTGGATGCTTTTCTAAAAAGATATGCTCTAAGTCAGTGGTTCCCAAACTTGTTCCGCTGCTTGTGCAGGGAAAGCCCCTGGCGGGCTGCGCCTGTTTGTTTACCTCCTGTGTCTGCAGGTTCGGCCGATCGTGGCTCCCACTGGCCGCGATTCGCTGCTCCAGGCCAATGGGAGCTGCTGGAAGCAGCGGCCAGTACATCCCTCGGCCCACACCGCTTCCAGCAGCTCCCATTGGCCTGGAGCAGCGAATCGCGGCCAGTGGGAGCCACGATCGGCTGAACCTGCAGACACAGCAGGTAAACAAACCGGTGCGGCCTGCCAGGGGCTTTCCCTGCACAAGCGGCAGAACAAGTTTCGGAACCACTGCTCTAGGTTCAACAACAGACATTGGACTTGTCGCAGGAAGTAATTCAAGGAAGTCCTACAGCTTGTGTTATTGAGGAGCCCAGACTAGATGATCACAATGATCCTATCAGGCCTTTAAAATCTATGAATCTAAGTTCTAGCCCTTAGTCTTAACAATGTTGCTACAGATTAAAGGCTAAGAATTTTTGCCCTTGCCATTACATACTGGACAGAACTGTAGCACAAGAATACAAAGCTTGGTCTTGAAAGATGGCTTGTGCTGATTTAAGTAATTTACCAATGCAAGGACTCTGGCAGGAAACGGAATGGAATAACAGTTGCAATTCATTTCTGATTAGCATGGGTCCTTGTTGGCTCAAGCATCAATAACAGCATCCAACTAGTAACAGGTCAGATAGCTGTTTTTCTTTCCGAGAGAGGTAACCGCACACATTTTTTGCTGTTAACAAGATCAATAAACTTGCCACATTTTGAAATCAATGATTAACCCCTTTTACAGGATTTGAACTTACACAATTTTATTACTTTCAGTGGCCAAGCCTGTAGCATCATGCATGTTTTTAATTATCAGAATCAATGTAACACCTTATAATCTTCCCCCTTGCTCTTAATGATTTTGTGATGAAGTACTATAAGTTGCAACTGAGCTCTGTAACTACCACTCAAGGTCATACACTCTGGCTATGCAAACTATATTATTTTTACTCTAAACTCCTTTCTAAATTTTTATAGTTTATAGCAGTAATGAAAAACATTTTGGGTCAGTGGAGATTTATCCCCTTTTTTAATGTTTTTACTAGATTGAATAAACACATTCCCCAGGATTGAAACCACTGCCTACCCTAAAGGCTGCAGAAACACAGGGGAAACTTTTAAGTTGGGGACCACATGACTTGTACTTCTTTACAACGAGAGGCATTGTTAGCTCAAATTGAGAATTGTTCTTTTCAGTTTCATATTAGGTTTTACAGCACCTTCATTGCAAGACTCTCTATTATAACATTCACTGATGTTAGCTAACTATACAGGATCTGCCAATGGCACTATGCTCCAAAAGAATGACCCTTGTATAATGCTCATTCTGATGAAGGTGCAGTGCATTTTTGTATTCTAGTGGTCTTCAGAGAAGAAATACTTTCATTTAGGTACATTTGTAGTTGAGTCTCTCAATGATTAAGGGGTCTGTTCTCCTGTAGAAATGGATGTGAAAATCCTGTTGAAGCTAAGGGAGTTAACTGCCGCACTGAAGGTAGAAGAGACCCCTTCTGTCACCCCATGATCATTCAGAACAGCAAGAACATCTATATTTATATAGGGAATGATTAAGGCAGGAAATTTTGGATCCATGTCCTATGAGTGCAGGGGACCCAAACACATTTTTGATTGCTCTTGCATTCACCATGACAGGAAGTGAAAATAGCAAGAGAGAGGAGCTTTTTATGAAGTATCCCTGACCCAGTCAACACAGTATTTCAACCAGTATTTTATTCCTTAGAAAAGAAGGAGTTAAAATTACTAAGGACATCAGAATTCTGTTACCCCTTTACCTATCACTTTTTGTTGCAATTTCAGAGTGCTCTAGACTTTTAAGCAAAGACTTTCATTAACATATTAATCCTCACAAATGACAATGCCACAGCTAAACGCCACTTCAAGGGCGTAACTTAAGAAATTAATTACCTTTCATGACTTTCAACCACCTCTCTGTTCTTCTGTTATCCCTTGTGCCTGATCCACAAATCAGGATCACTGCATTTTTTTGTGTTGTTGGAATGTGTTTTTGTGTTGTTGGAATGGCAGGCAACCTTCTTCTCAGCTGTAAGAGCACTGTGTAACCAGATACTAGAGTAGGGATCGGTAACCTTTGGCACGCGGCCTGCTAGGGTAAGCCCCCTGGCGGGCTGGGCCGGTTTGTTTACGTGCCGTGTCCGCAGATTCGCTGATCGCAGCTCCCACTGGCCATGGTTCACCGCTCCAGGCCAATGGGGGCTGCAGGAAGCGGCACGGCCCAAGGGATGTACTGGCTGCCGCTTCCCACAGCCCCCATTGGCCTGGAGCGGCGAACTGCGGCCAGTGGGAGCTGCAATCTGCTGAATCTGCGGATGCGGCAGGTAAACAAACTGGCCCAGCCCGCCACAGGGCTTACCCTGGCGGGCCGTGTGCCAAAGGTTGACGATCCTTGTACGTAGAGGTTATGAAAGAGCCCTCCCCAGGCAGAAGGTGAGAGCATCCAAGACTCAAACAGGGTTGCCCTCATTGGACAAGCCTGAATTTTATTATCAGGAAACTCATATGAAAATGACTGATTGCCAATTTCAACAAGCCAGCTCTTTAGCCCACTTAGCTATACTTGTCACTGTGTTCATTAGGTGACAACACCAACATTATCCAGGAAGGAGATGCAACAAATTGCTTAGTACTTTATTTCCTTTCCCTCCCCATATCCCTAAGGACTCTTCACTACTATATTCCCCAGAGATAACACCTGGATTGACCTGCAAACATTGTAATATGCTTCCAATGTGGCAACTGGTAGAGATAAAAGCTAAATAAATGTGTTTCCTTACACAGTCAAAAAGGTCAATGCAGGTGTTATCATATATTGTTCCTTCAGGATATGGGGAGGGAAAGAAATAGTGGTATTTACTATGGTGATTGCCAAATTTTTTGGCAACAATTCAGAGATAAAACCTTGGAGAAAAATAATAGAATAAAAAACTGGAGAAGAAGGTGGGGATAAACAAAGGAGCTTTCAGCGTTTTCTAAATGTTTTTTTCTGTTTTGCAAGCTCTGTAACATTCTTGTTCTGTACCATTCTAAACACACCAAAAAACCCACATATAATCTTTGTCTTGCCTTTAGTACAGATGTCAAATATATATAATTATAGGATTTCCTCAGTGTTTGTATACTCACTGATGGTGTAGCTTGTTAGCTTTTGAAGGGATTGGTTGAAACTCCTTAAAAAAAAATGAAAATCTAACCTTTGACCCTATCTTGGTGTGTCAGTCAGTTACGGGTCATGTGGCCTTTTGTGTAGATGCTGCCTTTTGTGTAGGTATGTGTATATACACTTGATTTCAAAGTTCCTAAACACCATGTTAAAAAGTCGCTGTTCAGTATTATCCATTACGTTTGCCAAACAAGACTAAACAGCGTCAGGCCATAAAGTATCTGAGATGACTTCACCCTGCCAGTGGAGGGACACAGGTATTCTGCAAAACCAGTTAAAAAGCACAAAAAAACACAAGCACTAATCCAATGTTTCCCAAACTCTTAAAAGCTGAGCCTCTCTCCAAGAAAATAAAACAAATCGCTGCCCCCATTCCCACTGCAGGTTATTACAGGCCTACATATTTTAATTTTTAACACTTTTCACATCCCCTTCCAGCTCCGCCTCTCCTTTGTGTCATCTCTTTCCACTCTGAGAAACACTAGTGTAGTTCTTCATAATATGATACTGCCTCTTCATTCTTACATATTTTGATGGGAAGTACAAAGTTAACAATACTGACACAAAGTATCATTACTGCTATCTGTGACAGAACTAATTGAAATGGATGGGGCAGTCAACATCTCAAAGCTCTTGTTTTAGGCTGTTAGCAAAGTCAGGCAGACATCCATGTATCAGTTATTCTTGCTTCACATTTCAAAAGTTTTCATTGCCACCATAACTGCTAAAGACATGCTTTGCTTTTTTAATGAAAGGTGAAACAAAAGAACAATTCAGAGGTCTGTCAGCACCACCCTGGCTAGTTGTGTCTCACAGCTTGGGAAGTGCCAGATCAATCTCAGCTGAGTGGAGGATATGAAAGAAAGGAAACCAAAGAAACATGTTGTGACAAAAGAACAGGTGCTGTTTGGTGACTATTAATATGATGTCTGGATCTGTCCTGGTGTATCTGTCCCATAAATGCGGGTGGATATTTCACCCTTGGGGTCTGACTGAGTTGGAGCCAGCCTATCCATCTAAGCATAGAGAGAGGCAAGCATTTCTAGTAGTCACCTAACAGCTTACATTAAAAGTTGTTAAGAGACAGCGCCAGAGCAAGTAGCATTAATGGTTCTAGCCTTCTCTTCGATTGAGTGCTCAACCCAGTTTGAACAGGGTGGGTCAGACAGAAAGCCAGGCTGACACACTCTCAGACAAGCTGGGGGTGGGGAGTGGCAGTGAAGAACAGCTGGCATGCTGAGCATGGTGACCATTGTGGGTCACAGAAGGATCTGGGCTTGCTAGGGGAATATAAATCAGTTCTGTTCTGTTCCTGTAACTGAAGAGGAAAGCCGGTCTAACATAGTTTATGGCAAAGTCAGACTAGCTGAGACTAAATAAGCGTGTAGGCTTATTTAAAGTCCTTTCCTTTCTAATGCATTGTTCCAGCTGCTAAATAAAAAACACTTTGTTTGAAGGAGGCTGTTAGTTAACAGCACTGGTTCCCGAAGGGAGGAAATGCAGGGATCTACAAACCAGTCAGAGTGGAGGGTGATAAGCAGGTAGTATAGCCAGGGCAGTGTACCCTAGTCCTCATCGAAGAGGGGGCAGGTAAGGGTAAGAGGCCCAGGTGTCAGAACCTCCCTGTGAATGGGGGACCGAGGGATAGGAAGGGAAATGAGGGGAGCTACTGAGCCCTGGGTTGGGGGAGTCAGGCAGCTTCCTGCAGGCTGGGAAGGGGGGTGGGGTCCTAGCAGTTCCTACTGATTTTCCTATGGCAGTTCCTTGGTGGCTGGTGCCCACTGCTTCCCTCCCATCCCCTGATAGCTGGCATTCTATGTGCCAATGCCCACCTGCCACCCCCCCCAGGTGACAGTGTCATGTCCCGTCCCACACCCTGGCAGCTGGCTAAAGTGCTCCTGTCCCTCCCCCGGGCCAGGTGTCTTCGCCAGGACCCATGGTGGCTGTGAGGCTAGACTGGGCAGGGCCAGGGAGTCCTTCCTGCTTCCTGGTGTCTGGCCTGATCTCATGCATTGTAGTGGCTGCTCCAGCCCCTCCGCCAGTCGCACTCTTATCTCTGCCTCCCCACCCCACCCCTGGTGCAAGCGAGCAGGAGTGAAACATAGCTGGGTCCCGCTCTGGCCTCTCTGGGACATTGAGGGTGTCGAAACACAGATCCACTCCCTGAATATTTCCATTACAGAGGCTCTCGCCCTCCTCCTGATTCTTCCAACCTGAAGAAGAAGTCTAACACCTGAGGTGGTGCACTCAGAGAGAAAAGAAGGAAAATAGATGCAGCTAGTCCTGCAACCACGCCATTTGCATAAATAAACCTGGATAGTTCCCGAATACCTTCTCAAGTCTGGCCGTGCTCTTTACTGTCTGTGTCTGTTTTCTCCACGATGTATTTGATGGCTTGGAAAAGGTCTGGTGGGCAGGTAGCAGTGTCATTTTTGAACTAACAAGTCAGCTTCATAATAAAGATGAAATAATTACAGTCAATTTTCCTAGTATCAATCTCACAGCACCTCACTGTGATGTGTGCGTGATGGTACATTTGAGTCAGCAGTTGCTGAAGATGCAACTGAGTTTACCGAGAGAGTAACAGAAATAAACATACAACTCCTCTTCCAGTACAGTGTACAGGACTCCAAGAACGTAGCTTTTATGAGAAACACTTTTCTCTATAGATGGTGTTAAATGTGGGTACTTGGTGTGGGGTGGAAACGAATACAATTCCTATTTCCACATTCCCTGAGGAAATGTGAGATCCTGCCATCAAAGCCTGATAGTAATTTACCATCTTCTCCTCACTCCCACTTTTATTTACATGAAGCTGGTTAATTCATCTTCAAATAATACACCTCTCTCTCTTCTACCCTTTCTGAAGAACTGCTGCACCAAAACAGAAGGGCTTCTTATTTGCACAGCAGGGGATATTACCACTGGAACATTTCAGTTCAAAAAGATGTGAAAATATTTATCACATCTCCCTTCAGAAATGAAAAACATTCTGTGGCCCACATTTTGCCCTTGGCCATGCTTCAATGAAGTTTCTCTAGATTTGTATTAGTGTAATTGACAGCAGAATTCAACCCAGTGCATTAAATATGAACACATTAGGACCCTGTGATGGGGTGCATTCCCCACACTGGATCTGAGAAAGTTGAATTAGGCCAAGCAGGTTCAATTATCCATTTAAGCTGCAAACAGGAGAGATTTAGAATACGTCTACACTACCTGCCAGATTGGCGGGCAGCGATTGATCCAGCGGGGGGAAGGGAGGGTCGATTTATCGCATCTAGTCTAGACGTGATAAATAGACGCCCGAGCGCTTTCTCGTCGACTCCAGTACTCAACTGCCGCAAGAGGTGCAGGTGGAGTCGATGGGGGAGCGGCAGCAGTCGACTCACCACGGTGAAGACGCCATGGTATGTTGATCTAAGTACGTCGACTTCAGCTACATGAATAATGTAGCTGAAGTTGCGTAACTTAGATCGATCCCCTCCCTAGTGTAGACCAGGGATTAGGCTGTGAGGAGGCTGCTAATTAAAAGGAAAAATCACCTATGAGGGAACAGGCAGGGATTCCATGAAGTTAAGAGGCTGGCAACAGTAATTAGGCCACCGGGAGGAAGTCTGCCATCTCTCTCCCCAAGGTAAGGGAGAAGGAAGTGGGGGAAAGGAATCCCTGAGAAAGAGTTTACCTAGCAGGCCTAAGAGAGAGGGGTCTGACTAGGAAGTCTAGAGAAAGAAAAGCTTAGAGAAGCACAGCAGGAAGTACTCCAGGGGAGAGAACAATTAGGTAGATGTAGCTACAGACCTGAATGTCTCACTATTGGGCCCTGGACTGGATCTCAGAGTAGAGGGCAGGCCTGGGTTCCCCTACTATCCACTACAGCGTGCTATGGCATAGGGCAGCGAATGAGACAACTGCCCGAGTCAATACAGGAGTGACATAGTCCGGGCAGCAGGTTTAAACACTGCTTGATGCTGCTAGTGGAGAGAGACTTTGAAAGACGCCCCCGGAAGGCAAATCACAGTGTGACCTGGCTGGAGGGCCTGGTCACAAAGCAGCTGTGCTCTGACTCTATGGGCAGAAGGAGAACTGCAATGGTGGCAAAGAAGAAAGGGGGCTCTGGACTGGGTGGAGCTAATCCCCAGAATCGCCAGAAAGAGGCACCACCCTGTGGAGAGTAGAGCACCTCATGACAGACCCCAGATGAAAACATTTGACTGTCATAGCAGAGAATTTTCTCCGAATTGCAGGCACAATTTACACTGAAAATACCCCCATGTTTTGAAAGGGATCTGCTGGGTTTTAGCAGAGTGATCCCCACTAAAACCAATGGAGATGCATGGTTACAGGTGCCATGAAACACAATAAGAATGCACTTGTTATAATATCAAAGAATGTTCTCCTAAGTACAGTATTATACTTACTGGGGGAGTTTCATATACTGTAGTTTGCTCAGAAAGGCCAAAGGACATGCCTCTGTCCAAAATGTGCACAGCTGAGGCATAGGCTATTACACTCCTGTGCATGCTGGGTGGTGGAAGGGAAGGAGGGCTGGAGAAGGAATTTCATGTGGAGTTGGAAGAACAAACCAATGGAAAGGTGAGGAAGTGGCATACCGAAGAAATGTGCACCAGCGCAAACACATTCCCAAGTGGGAGTTGAACTATCTCCTGGGAAAGTTTAATTTATGTGGTTGGGACTCTCACAGCAGGTAACATTGGCTCGGCCAGACATTGGCAGGGCCGTGGTATTATTATTTTTACTAGGATGAAGTAATATATTAGAATAGAACATGGTTTATCTCAGCATCAGGCATTCAGTCTTCATTTTCACACCACTATATTTTATTGCACAAATATATTTCATTGGCCTCTGCCAAGAATATTCCACCTTCCACTTGTAGCTGAGATCCCATGTGTCTTACATACAGGCTACTATATCACAGTGCATTAAGGCTGTAAAGGATCTGGCTCTAAAATGCCAAGTTTCAATCCCCCTTCAAGTCTGCACAGTCACTCAGAAACAGTGACTATAGATACATTTTCAGCAACAATATTTTGTATGTCTAGAATTGGATAATCCTCATCAGCTGATGATCTGTGCAATGTCACTTGATTCACAGCCCAAGTGAAGAGGGGCACTAATGGCAGATGTTTGGGAAGTACTAATTTTGGGGAGCCTGACGAACATCAGAATGAGGAGGTCAGTTGAAGCTAATCTGTTGCCTCTAGCAAATGACTGAAGTTTGATTCTTTATCAGTGTTTTCTTCTTTAAAGAGTAGCTTCTGTAGTCAACACAGATGATTGTCTCTGCTTCTCTTTGAAATGCATGATCAAGTACATAGTTGGTCAAGCCCCACCTGGATGCCAGCCAGTGGTTATGCATTTTCTTGTTGAAGAAAACCATGCTGACATCCAAACACAGAAAGCCACTGTGTAAAAGCAAAGATACTGCAGATGTGTTTAACTAAACAAACACTAATGATTTGAAAATAGGGATGAGGAGACCATATGGAGATTGTGGTTTCTGTGGTTCACAAAACAAGTTGGAGATTAAGACCCAATTCCTCCTTTAATTACAGCTCATACCTATTTTTTCCAAGGCACTTAAATTTAAAAACAATTGTTTTGCTAATGTGGAGCCTATGTTATATATTAAGCATAGGAGAACCTCTTAATAGCTAAGCGGACACAAGAAGGTGCCCTATGCATGATATACACACTTGACTTAATTTTTGAAGGTGCCCTTGCGTCTTTTCAGTGCATTGCAGTTCCAAGAGTTGGTTAATAATATAGATAAACTGGACTGTTTTCTTCTTCAAAATATAAAACCGTGTGTCACCTACACCTACAAAATATGTGTAAGTGGCGCCACATTATTAATGTAATGTTAGCAAGATGATGAAATCAAAAATTCCACTTTGGAAAGTTAAAATGTGCAGTCATAGCAGGATAACAGGCCTTTCTTTAGCTGTGTTTGGCATGCAACTGTAGAAAAAGTTTCCAAGGAATAGGCAGTCTGTGATTTTTGTACAGTTTGCAGAGCTTCTGCACAAAATACATACAGTGTTTTTTAAGCTTCCTTAAAATGAACCTTTTCACAATCAGGTAAATGCATTCATGTTTAATCTTAATTGTTTTTTAAATTTGATCTGATTTTAAATGAAAATATTTTTTCCATGCTGAAACTGTCAGCACCATTAGTTCCTGACTGAATTTCATTCTGCACAGAATCTGTTGGTTTGAAAATGGAGTTCCTGTCCTGAGCCAACTTACACTCTTGAAATGACAGAGGTTGAAACAGAAGCATGGTTACTAGGTGAAAGGGCTCATTACAATGGGCTGATTCTCCTCTCACATCAGTTTTACACCTATGAACTCCACTGGGGTAGATCTGCTCTCAGTTACACCAACGTAAATGTGTTACACCTCTATTGCTTCATAAGTTACTCCTGATTTATCCTGGAGTGAGCAAATACATAATCAGAACCAGTGTAAAAAGATCACTCCAACTAATGGAAATCATGAGAGGTGACAACAGGGGGCAAAACCACCTGACAAGGGAGGTGTCAGGGGATTCAACTACTTTCCAGGGCTGAAGGATAGGCGCCGACTCCGTGGGTGCTGCAGGGCTGGAGCATCCATGGAAAAAAAAATAGAGGGTGCTCAGCACCCACTGGGATGACCAGCTGTTGGCAGCCAGAGATCAACTATTTTGTGGCAGATGAGTTGTTTCCAACGGGTAGCCTGCGTGCAGCTGCGATCAGCTGTTTGGTGGGCAGGCTCAGAGCAGATGTTTCCCCACCTCCCTGCTCTGGCAGGGGCTGAGTGAGTCACACACACACAAAAAAAGCCTGAAGGTTAGGTGTGGGCGGGAGTGCGGGGCTATCAGCAGCAGCACAGCCAGCCCCTGCTCACTTGTGGGCCACCTCACACCTCTTGGGCTGATGGCCATGGCACCCACGTGTATGGTTGTCCCTGCCATCCAGGCTTGACTCTGGCCACAGCAGGCATCAGGTGACCCAAGGGAGCCCAGCTAGGCTAGGGCTGGGTGCAGTGGTGGATTAGGGGGAGGAGAAACCCTGGAGCCACACTGTGGGGGGGAGGGAGGAGAAACCCCGGCAAGAGCTGCACTGGGGGCAATGGGAGGGAGGAGACGTACTGGACCCTGGCAGGAACCGTGCTGGGGGTGGAGGGGAGGAGAAGCTCCAGACCCCAGCAGGAGCTGCGGTGCAGGGGGAGGGGGAGAACATGTGGGGCTGAAGTCCCTGGCTCAGGAGCCCCAGCTACCCTAGTGACAGAAGCTGCAGGGCTGAAGCCCCGACCCCACTCTGTGCGGAGCTGGCCTGAGCGCCTCTCTCTCCCATCCCCCCTGCGGAGCTGGCTCTCGCTCTCTGGCTGTGGAGAAATTCAGCCCAAATCTACCCACATTGGTATCTCCATTTCCCCCCATCATCACACAGCCATGAATGGATTTAGCCTAGGAGGCAGGGTCATCATTAGCCCCATTTGGCAGGTCGGATCTAGGGCACATAGAGGTGAAGTGACTTTCCCAAGGCTAAGCAGGGAGTCTGTGGCAGAACAGAGAATCAAACCCAGAACACCTGAGCCCGAGCCTATGTATTAACCACTAGGCAACTTTGCCATCCAAGAAGGGGGAACCTCCTCTGTCACTTTGAGTGGGTTGGTGGGAGCAAGCACTAGACAGAGCCACCAGGAGGTGAGGAGCAGAGAGAGATGGGAAAAGGGGCATGGGATGGGAAGCAAGAAGGGGGAAACATCAGGAATGGGAGCAAGAACTTAGAAAGAAACAAGAGAAAGGGAAAGGGGCAGGGAGAGCGAAAGGAAGGGAGAGGAGAAAAACTCTCCACTGCTTGTCCCTCCCATCCATCTTCTTCCCACAGCCATCAGTGGCCTCAGCTCCCAAACAGGCCCAAAGCGGTGTGAAGCCCAGAGCGAACATAATGTCTTTACACTGGGATGTTAGTGAAGACAGCTTGTAGTTGAGTGTAATGATTTTAATACACTGTAATTCATGATAATGTAATAATGTATTTCATTACTATTTTATAATGATTACATTGTTAAGATGCCAATGATAGATACACATTTAATAACAGAATATGAAAGAAGTGTATAAATATGCTGAATACTGCCAGTTTTGGGGGGAGGCTGAGCCCCCCCTGCCAAACACACACACCTCACCTTCAAGGCAGGAGAGGGCAGAAAGGCGTGAGCAGTGGGCAGGAGATGCTAAGGGGAGAGGACCTAAGGGGAGGGGGTAGAGCGGGGCCAGGAAGAGGTGGAGTGGGACAGAGTGGGGGTGGGGCCTTGGGGAAGGGGGCAGAGCTGGGATGGGGCACCCACAGGCAAAACCAAAAGTCAGCATCTATGGGCTGAAGTATCTTATATGTTTTAAATCCTCTTATCTCCTGGAATCTGCTGTGCCATGTCTCCAATGTCTGCTGCTGTACTGAGCTGTTCTGTCTCTTCCCTGTCTGCTATTCTTATCACAGCAGCAGCCAAATAGCCCAAAGATTAAGCGAGTGGCACAGTTCAGAGGTGCTTAAAGGAACAGACCACTGAATAGGCCATGGAAACTAAAGAGAAATTTCAAGAAGTGTTGTAATAACGCATTTCTGTAAAGCATACTTACACCCACAATCCCGGGAGCAGAATTGTGGCTTAGAGCCTCTTTACTTGGCTGAGGATTTATCCAAACGTGTCTGTCCCAAAAACAAATGCGAGACACAGCAGCTCTGTGCAATTAGCAGGTTTTAGGCTCTTTTAGGACATAGCCTTGAGTGTGCTGGAGTGCTGAATGATCCTAATTCCAACTGACTTTAAAACTCTTCCCCAGGAACAGTGACAGCAATGGTGGCTTAATTACTCTGATATTGGGGGACGAGCATGGGATAAAATAGAATGAAGTTGTTCTAGATTGCACATGCGTGCACACAGTTGTCAGTCTCTCTCACATTGTCCCATAGGCCCTAGTCCTTATCCCACCAAATCTAATCTCTCAAGCTTTTCAGTTAAAAAAAGAAAATTTAAGAAAAAGAACAAATGTCAAGTAGAAAAATAATTAGGGCTCTCAAGTGATTAAAAAAATTAATTGCAATTAATTGCACTGTTAAACAATAATAGAATACCATTTATTTAAATATTTTTGGATGTTTTCTACATTTGCAAATATATTGATTTCAATTATAACAGAATACAAAGTGTACAGTGCTCACTTTATATTTATTACAAATATTTGCACTGTAAAAAACAAAACCAATAGTATTTTTCAATTCACCTTATACAAGTACTGTAGTGCAATCTATTAATCATTAAAGTTGAACTTATAAATGTAGAATTATGTACACTGCATTCAAAAATAGAACAATATAAAACTTAAGAGCCTACAAGTCCACTCAGTCCTACTTCTTGTTCAGCTAATAGCTCAGACAAACAAGTTTGTCTACATTTGCAGGAGATAATGCTGCCTACTTCTTGTTCATAATGTTACCTGAAAGTGATAACTGGTGTTCGCTTGGCACTGTTGAAGCTGGTGTTGCAAGATATTTACATGCCAGATGCGCTAAAGATTCATATGTCCCTTCATGCTTCAACCACCATTCCAGAGGACATGTGTCCATGCTGATGACGGGTTCTGCTCAATAACAATCCAAAGAAGTGCAGACCAATGCATGTTCATTTTCATCATCTGAGTCAGATGCCACCTGCAGGAGGCTGATTTTCTTTTTTGGTGGTTCAGGTTCTGTAGTTTCCACATCAGAGTGTTGCTCTTTTAAGACTTCTGAAAGCGTGCTCTACACCTCATCCTTCTCAGATTTTGGAAGGCACTTCAGATTCTTAAACCTTGGGTTAAGTGCTGTAGCTATCTTTAGAAATCGCACATTGGTACCTTCTTTGCATTTTGTCAAATCTGCAGTGAAAGTGTTGTTAAAATGAGCAATATGTGCTGAGTCATCATCATGAAATATATGGCAGAATGAGGGTAAAATTGAGCCAGAGACATACAATTCTCCACCAAGGAGTTCAGTCACAAATTTAATTAACATATTTTTTAAACAAATGTCATCAGCATGCTGCCTACCATTCCAGAGGAAACATGAAGCATGTAGACACACACAAATGTTTAGCATATCTGGCACGTAAATACTTTGCAATGCTGGCTACAAAAGTCCCATGTGAACGCCTGTTCTCACTTTCTGGTGACACTGTTAATAAGAAGTGGGCAGCATTATCTCTTAGCGATTGGCTGAACGAGAAGTAGGACTGAGTGGACTTGCAGGCTCTAAAGTTTGGCACTGTTTTTGAGTGCAATTATGTAACAAAAAAATCTACATTTGTAAGTTGCACTTTCATGATAAAGAGATTGCACTACAGTACTTGTCTGAGGTGAACTGAAAAATAGTTTCTTTTGCTTATAATTTTTACAGTG
This sequence comes from Dermochelys coriacea, assembly GCF_009764565.3. Lineage (NCBI taxonomy): Eukaryota > Metazoa > Chordata > Testudines > Dermochelyidae > Dermochelys > Dermochelys coriacea. The sequence continues at coordinate 90,877,791 of NC_050075.1, forward strand.
CAAATATTTGTAATAAAACATAATATAAAATGAACAGTGTACATTTTGCATTGTATGTTGTAATTGAAATCAATATACTTGAAAATGTAGAAAAACATCCAAAAAATTTAATAAATTTCAATGGGTATTTTATTGTTTAACAGTGCAATTAAAACTGCAATTTATTTTTGAGTTAATCACCTGAGTTAACTGCGATTAACAGCCCTAAAATTTATTAATCTATATATTTTTATATTATATTCTTCATTAACTCAGTAGAAAAAGAACTGTACGAAAGTTGGTTTGCAATTGATTTGCCTGGACAATTTTCCCAGTAAAAGTCAGAATGGATGGCTTAGTTCTCTAAACCGGTGGTTCTCAACCAGAGGTCCAGGCCCCCTAGGGGGCTGCGAGCAGGTTTCAAGGGGTCCACCAAGCAGGGCCAACATTAGACTTGCTGAGCCCTGCCGCCCGAGGCTGAAGCCGAAGCTGAGCAATTTTGCTTTGTGGGATCCCCTGTGGTGCGGGGCCCTGGGCAATTTTCTGCTTGCTTCCCCCTTAATGCTTGTCCTGGCTTTTATATGCAGAAAACCAGTTGTCGCACAGGTGGGACATGGAGTTTTTATAGCATGTTGGGGGGGGCCTCAGAAGGAAAAAGGTTGAGAACCCCTGCTCTAAACACCAGAGGACCAGCTCATACTTCCTATTACACTAGTGGGAGTTCATTCATTGACATCACTGGAAAAATGCTCCAGCTTCAAAGTAATTAGATTCCTTGGTATCACAGGTTAAAAGTAGAATAGGGCTAACTAGCCCTTTCACCATTCATAGTAAGATCAAGTCCCATGCAGTTTGCCATATGTAGGCATTTCAGAGGGGTCTTTAACAACTGATGTCCTGTCTGCTCTGTTTGTACCTTAACGATCCTTTGGCCCTTTTTTTAAAAATTATTTTGAGTAGGCATTTCTTCGGGAGTCCACCTACATCCACTGTTGTGTAGACAGAATTGCTTGCCTCCAGCACCAGAGATGGCTGCATTTCAGTGGCTGCATGTATATCACTTGCAAAGTACCTTCATTCAAAATGAAAGGTTTCAGAGTAGCAGCCATGTTAGTCTGTATTCGCAAAAAGAAAAGGAGTACCGGTGGCACCTTAGAGACTAACAAATTTATTAGAGCATAAGCTTTCGTGAGCTACAGCTCACTTCATCGGATGCATTTGGTGGAAAAAGCTCTCCTCTGTTTTTTCCACCAAATGCATCCGATGAAGTGAGCTGTAGCTCACGAAAGCTTATGCTCTAATAAATTTGTTAGTCTCTAAGGTGCCACCGGTACTCCTATTCAAAATGAAAGATACTATTTAAACTCTAAAATAATACTTGATTTATAAAGAAGGGACCTTCATTTTAAACTCTTTAAAATACAAGTTTTGTTTGCAAACCAGGGTATACACAGTAGATAACCACAGCATCCTTAGAACATCACACATAAAAAGAGCATTAAACTCTGTTAAAATAAGAGACAACGTGAAAGAAAGGACTGTCAGTGCTGTAGCACAGAAGTACCATGGTTTCTTGGATTGCTTATAACCTGCAGTGGTATGCTCTTGTTGGGGTTTCTTTTATTTATTTGCTTTTTAACTTAATGAATGATTACAGGCATTTGGCAGTAGCTTAAGTGAAAATGCAATTTGTTCATGTAAGCAGAGAGAATTAAAATGTAAAGCATGCATGAATTGTCAAGACATCTATTATTGCTGCCATCTTCTACAGAAGAGCTTTCTAGCTCCCTTTTTAAAAAATCTTATGCAAGAGCTAGGCCATCTTTTTTTGGTACCACATCACTGCAGAGTTATGCACCTATATATTATGTGAAGAAAGAGTGCTGAGTATGTGGCTTTTAAGTATTGCTCTCAAAAGAAATACATGGATGACCAGGCATTTGTGGAAGATAAATAAAAACAGGGGAAAACATGCAAACTAAAGCACATCACTATCCTCAATCTATTTTGTTACCAGTGCAGCTTGTGTTATTGTAGGCGAGGGGAGAAACACAATTAGATCAGACTGAACTGTTGTTGAATTAATACCTTTCATGTATATAGCACTCTTCATCCAGAAGGATCCCAAAATACTTTACAAATTTAAATGTTGATGGACAGAGACAATCGCTGCTAAATACTAGTCATCAGTGCACAGCAACACTACACAACAGTTTTGGACAGCCAGGGAAGAAGAATATAATCTTACTGACATTTCTATGGGGATCTTAGGTTAGCTGAATGCATTTACCCAAACTGAATTTGGCCAGAACATCAGGACTAATTCCTGCCATGTGATCTATATGGTCTAAGCAGCCAGGACATCAGTTCTATGTCTCATCCAGAAGAAAGAACCTCCAGTAGCAAGGTAATACACTACCTTGTATCACATTAACTCGAAGGGAAGCAGACCATCAACCAAATCACAGTTCTGAGTCAGACTGAGTTGGGCTGAATTTTCTGGCCAGTCACAGATGGAAGTAGGCATTACTCACACTCATGACTATCTGGGCATCCAACAGCAGTGAAGTTTCCAAAAGAACCTCACGGTTGTGAGCCAATTTAATAATCTTAAGGCAGATGCAATCAATGGAGAAGGACGTTACACAGAAGAGACAGGCTCCAGAACTTATTTGTCTCTGAAGAAGGTGTCAACCAAATATCAGACACTCCAGGACAATTTTTGTTTCTACACAGACAAATATGCCACCATGAGATTTATCTTACTGGACAAAATGATCTGTGTTCCTACACAGGAGATTTGCACTGTCTGTGTTCTTTAACTCTGTAGATCACAGATTCAGGCAAGAGACATGGCACTTTACTTATGCATTGTGCTTTACTTTTAAAACTGGATCTTCCCTAATGAGGAACTAGCATTTTGGTTTAATTCAAATTTTAATCAGACTTGTTTAGTTGCTTGCTTGCGATGAGAGGAACATGTTTGAATATATTAAACAATTTTCTAGAAAAACATGTTTGGAAAAATAATAAGAAAAACAATGTTGATTTCATTTTTGGGGTCTAGTACCCCTCTCTTTTTCCTTAATTTTTCCCCTCACACTAATTTTTCCCTAGTTATCAAGTTAATACTCTTGGAACCAAACTTTGCTGTCATTCACATAAATGTTGCACTCATGTAATTGGCAGCAAAATTGTCCCACTGTGTTCAGGAACCCTTGTCGAGGTTTTTTTCCCTAGTTTAGTATGGATTACTAGTTTACCATTCCTTTTTCATAAGCATCTTCCCTGATTGACCCCCCCCACCCCGCCCCCAATAAATATACTACATAGTTAAATTCGGTGTAGCACAAATTTTTTACAATCAAAGCACACTCTATTTACTCTTCATATTTCATGTTTTCCACAATGTGTATTACAGCATAATCCCCCTTAAGAGTCAATCTACGTTTTTCTGATAAAAACCCAGCTATTGGAAATAAAGTCTCACTTTAATTTCCTCTTTTTAACACTTCTGTATTTGTACACATGCAAAATAATGGGTCATGTGTGCTGAAAATTAAATGAAATCATTTATTATTAAGGAGAAAACAATAAAATTTTCACTTCCTAAATTAGTGCTCAATGTAATGTACTTTGGAGTTAGTGACTATCCTTCCATAGACTTCAATGGGTTTTGATTAGTCCCTTAGAACTCAGAAAGCACTCACAGAAATCTGTTGGAACACTCCCATTTATTTCAGCGTGATTAAATCAGGGCCTTAGCTTGCTGCACATAGAAGCTGCCCATGCCTTCATGTGCCAGCAATGCCCCTCTGCCATGTACATTGGCCAAACTGGACAGTCTCTACGTAAAAGAATAAATGGACACAAATCAGACGTCAAGAATTATAACATTCAAAAACCAGTTGGAGAACACTTCAATCTTGTTGGTCACTCGATTACAGACCTAAAAGTGGCAATTCTTCAACAAAAAAATTCAAAAACAGACTCCAATGAGAGACTGCTGAATTGGAATTAATTTGCAAACTGGATAAAATTAACTTAGGCTTGAATAAAGATTGGGAGTGGATGGGTCATTACACAAAGTAAAACTATTTCCCCATGTTTACTCCCCCCCCCAACTGTTCCTCAGACGTTCTTGTCAACTGCAGGAAATGGCCCACCTTGATTATCACTACAAAAGGTCCATCCCTCCGCCCCCGCTCTCCTGCTGGTAATAGCTCACCTTGCCTGATCACTCTTGTTACAGTGTGTACGGTAACACCCATTGTTTCATGTTCTCTGTGTATATAAATTTCCTCACTGTATTTTCCACTGCATGCATCCGATGAAGTGAGCTGTAGCTCACAAAAGCTTATGTTCAAATAATTTTTTTAGTCTCTAAGGTGCCACAAGTACTCCTTTTCTTTTTGTGGATACAGACTAACACGGCTGCTACTCTGAAACCATAGAGAGGCTGGAAGAAGTCCTCAAATAGATTTCACTTAAAATTCTGAATGAAAGAGAGTGAAAGAGTTGAAAAGCTAGTCTTTCTTTCTCTTATTTCTTTTCTCCACCTCTGTTTTCTTACACATTTTCATCACCAGACAGTGACACCCAGTTTAACTCACTCAAACCTCAAAACCTCTTTCAATAGAAGCCCAACACAAAAGTACAGAAGACGGTGTCTTTACAAGTCACTAATCAAGTCTCCTGAACTGCAGAGGAACAAAAACTTACCCAGCACTGGGATTTAAGGGGCAGTTAACAGTACTTTTCTCAAGGTTAGAAAGCTACAAAAGAAGTCTAAGTGGAAACAAAAAGCTCTCCCTTCCTAAACAAACCAAGGTGCTTTTATTTAAATTACTTTCAGAAAGAGGGACAAAGACACATTTTGTGATATTCCATTAGAGGGCATCATAGCATGTCATTTTGCGGTTGCAGGCTTCCTTTCCCTAGATTGCAACAATCACATTTATTCTCTGCAATATGGCCAGAGTTACCTGATCATCTTTATACATTGAATATTCACCAGCTTCAAGATTTCACACACCTAATAAATGTATTTAGTGGTTTAGTGTATTTGTTTTGGTTACTCTTACATTTATTTTTTTAACCCACGCAGCTTCTTCAATGTCACAACAGGTCAGGTTTCAGCTTTATTCCCCCTGTGCATGCAGGTATTAAACTGAACACATAATACAGAGCCAGCAACTTGACTTCAAAGTGTAGAACAGTTGAAGATACTTTTTTTTAAAAAAAAAGTTAGGGTAATAATACAAGATCAGCAATTTGCATCTTTTATCCTATAATTGGATCCATGTGGGAGGATCCTTATGCCAGTGAGAACTACTGAAGTCAATGGTGCTGCCTACAGATATGAGGGTACATCTGCGTGAAGCCAGCTACAGGGCCAGTATCTAAGGCCTTGTCTACACTGCCACTTTACAGCGCTGAAACTTACATTGCTCAGAGGGGTGTTTTTTCACACCCCTGAGCGAGAAAGTTTCAGCGCTGTAAAGTGGCAGTGTAGACAAGGCCTTAGATACTGGCCCTGTAGCTGGCTTCACGCAGATGTACCCTCATATCTGTAGGCAGCACCATTGACTTCAGTAGTTCTCACTGGCATAAGGATCCTCCCACATGGATCCAATTATAGGATAAAAGATGCAAATTGCTGTGACAAATTGCTGTGACAAAGACAGTGCACCAGCGCTGGTAGCTATTCCCCTCGTGATGCCACGACTACACAGCCATGTTGATAGTGAAGACATACCCTAAGTTCCAGTATGTAATGTTGCCATGACATAATGAAACACCACTTCCAAGTGCACATTTCATGTGTAGCACCTGCTCCAGTGAACACTTACTACCATCAGTCCCTCTAGTATCAGTATGACTACTCACGGTAGTAAGAACTACACCTAGTAGCAACTGTTTGCGAGATTGAGCTCTAACATAGTAGGGACATATTCTACCCATATTCCATGCTCATTATGCCAATTGAAGTCCACGGGACTCCTGTGAGAACACTAAGCATATCATGCGGTCCAAACCATTTATAAAAGAAAATTAAAATAGTCTGGTGTAAGAAATAGGAATCGGTACCATACTGGAAAAATATACCTACGGAATAGATCATACAGTTATCCTAAATTACTATATATTATCTGAATTTAAACAGAATGTATAACTGCTTCTATCATATAAAATGGTGAGTAAATGTTTGACTGCTCAAATCCAGAATTAATAAACCAGTATCTTAGACATGAAACAACTTACGATGATCCCGGACTTGCTGTTGGTGGGGGACCTAGTGAAACGACACAATAAAAACAGCAGATATTAGTTATGAAGGGATAACTGAAACACAGTTTTAGCAAACCTTTTTAAAGATGAAAGCAATGGCATATCACATGGAATGTGGTTTATTTATTTTAGCAGACGATTCTCAGTTTCCAAAAGCAGAAGACAAAACTGTATCATACACCAGAAGTTGTCTAACAAATTGTCACAGTTCAGGGAAACTGCACCTCTATTCCTGCTCTGTGGTCCCTCAAGGGAGCCCACTCTAGGCTCCCGGATCCTCAGCCGTGACCTCTCTTGGGCAAAAACCTGCATCTCTCTCCCTCCTGACCAGAGTTCCCTGTCTACACTGTTATAGCCCCAGCAAGCCAGACTGCTTCAACAGGCCAGCATCTCTGCTTTGCTGTCTCTTCAAAGGCTATGCATAGCTATAATTGCCAGCAGTCACAAGTTACCACAAAGCTCTTTTTAAGAAAGCATATTTATTCTTAAGGTGAAGCATTACAGAGAAAACACATTACAAACAATAAAAGAACATACAAGCACACTAAAAAGCTTACAGAAGGTCACCCCAACTCCAGCCTTGGACTCTGGTTGGTGTCAGTCCTTCAAAATGCACAACTGGGTTTTCCCCATGGTCACAAGTTCATAACTGTCTCAGAGTCAGAACCACCATGAATAGTTCAATCTTTCCTTTATACAGCTTTGGCGTTTGATCTTAGCCTCATGTAATCATAGATAATCAGCAAATAATGGCCCCCTTTTCAGGGCATAGCTTCACCTCTCCCTAGACATTCCCCAGGAAATCCATTTAACACTTTTGTTCCAAAAGTCCATGCTTGTGAAGCACACTGTTCAATACAGTCCTTTCAGTCCACAGGTCTTATGTCTCACCCTCACCCCCATAAGAGGAGACGCAGACAGCTGCATGGAAGCAACTCCTGTCTGGGAGTATGCGAGCCACTTGAACACACGAGCATGATTAGGGACAGCTGCTGGTGAGCCTGGTGCCCATCTCAGTCTGCAGGATTAGGGACGGTACAGCCACGCCAAAGGAGCTGCTGGTGTGGGGTGCTGGCTCCTGGGAGTGGTGGCCTGACATGCTGCTCCTTTCCCCGCTGCGGTTCCCTGTAGAGCCCTGCACCTCCGTGGACAGAGATTTATATCCGCGGATACAAATGTGTATCCGTGCAGGGCTCTATGCACTTGCAACACCTAGAAACTATAACTGGATGAACACTGCATCATTTTTTCATGTGAATATTCTTTTGAATTTTTAAAAAAAAATCTCTTTAGGTTTGATTCAAGTCCACTGAAGTCAATGGATAGATTCCCAGTGATTTCAACAGGCTTTGGATCAGGGCCTTTGACTGTTTTCACACCCCTTTTTGTGTTTGCTTTCTGCACTTCCTGCAAATATTCTAGCAATTGAGTTCACTGGTAGGAATGCTCACTGAATCAGTGCATTTTAATCAGTGTTGCATAATATTTCAAATTGATATTATTAAGTATTTGCTCCAGAAATCTGATTATGAGATTTAGTCTGCTCCTGTCAGAAAACAGAAACATACCAGGTGTCTGTTATTACCAGAGTGCCCTGTAAAAATGAGACTTCTACGTATTTGTCCAAACAAAACAGCCTGACTTTCAAATACCGCATCCTCAGAAGCAACTATTAGTGAATTAACTAAAAGCCAAGAATTATTCAGTGAAAATTTTTGAACCCCCCCCCAGTAAATTTGAGGAAAATCTGGATAATTTATGAATTTTTTTAAAAATTAATCAAATAAGTTATACATATTATTTGCCTACTTCTTCAAAATGAGTAATTGGGGCTCTGTGTAACCTTTTCAGCTAACAGGACTGTTGTGTCCAGAGTTGTTCACCTGGCAATTTTCATAAGCAATTGTTTAAGAAAATTTGAAGGAGAGAAATCTTACCAAATTTCACAAACAACACGCCGGTTGTGGAAACAGTCTTCCTGCCATTAGTAGCAACACACTGAAAGTAGCCAGTATCCGTAGTGTCAAGGTTTCTTATTCGTAATCGAGACCCATAGCTTGTTGCACGAAAAGATATCCTCCTGGGTTCTTGAACGACTGGGGCATCATTTTTCAACCAACGCACAGTTGGAGAAGGATTGCCGGAGACTTTACAATGCAGTTCTGCAGTTTGGCCGAGGGTGGTGGTGATGTTATTCATAGGCTCATCAAGCGTCAAGAAGTAATCTAATAAAAACAGGGAAAGATGGTGAATAATGAATTCCAACTTACAGAACAACGTTTTAAAGAAATCTCATTCTTGCCTTATGTAGGCAGACGAGAGAACTGAGCGTAAACAAAATCAGACAACGACAAACTTCAGTACTTCTGAGTAGATTGGCCACGCTTTTCACAGCAGCATTATATCCAGTATAACGTTGTGTGGTAGTAAAAGGAACACGCTCAGGTGCCTTCACTAGGGACAATGCATCTTATTTAGAGAAGCACACTATACTTCTTGCAACCTTTCTTTTCTCCGCACAGATATGTAGTCAGAAAAATGGGCACTGTGAGCGCTCTCTCTCAGCTTTCCCCAGAGTTATATTACTTGCTTCATTCAACATAACAAGCATCCAATGAAGTGAGCTGTAGCTCAAGAAAGCTTATGCTCAAATAAATTTGTTAGTCTCTAAAGTGCCACACGTACTCCTTTTCTTTTAACAAGCATTGAGTAATTTGTTCATTGCTCCTCATTGCATTTTTTGCCTCACTTCGTAGCCTTACAATTATGGAGAGATTTTCAAATAAGATCAGGACCACACTTTCAAATGCTCAGCACCCACAACTGGAGCCAGAGATTCAAAGGTGCTCAGCACCCACAACTGGAGCCAGATGTCCAAAGGTGCTCAGCACCCAACAGCTCCCAGTGTGACGCTTCTGGACAGATTTTCAAAAAAGAGCACAGTGCTTAATGTGCTGAACTCTTTTGAAATCTGACCACTTAGTTTGCTGATTAAGTCGGTACTTAGCTCTTCTAAAAATCTGGCGCTTTATGCATTAGGATCTAAATATAAATTATGAAATGACCCTAAAAAAAGAGCAATTTTAAAATGAGTTGCAGTATAGTAATACATTTTAGAGAAAAAATGAGATTTAAACACATCTTCATTAATGTTTGCAAAACACTTTATAAGTGTTATAATCTTTAAGTGTACTAAAGAATAAAGGCCAAAATTCAAAATGGGGGAGATGGGGACATATTTTGGTATTTCAGGATATTATCTTGCAAAGACTGTTTAAGTCAGGTTTCATTCTGAAGTAGCTCACATGATAGGTGTAATTATAAGATGAAGAGTTCTTTAATTTTCTGGAGATGAGTAATGTTAAATAAAAATTTGAAGACATGCTAATCTTTTCTAATCCATTTGTGAACATTGTCTTCTTCCATCAAGCGGCTGTTTTATCCAACATCTCTCAGTAAAAATACTACTTCTGGTTAACAGTATTCAAGGTTTAATTAAGTCCTTTCAAATCAGAGACCTAGATGAACGGAGGTATTAGTAATGGGATACACAGCCTTTCAACTCAATGTCACAGGTTCAAAGCCAACTTTGGGCACTAGTGCCCAAAAGGTATTACCATCTGTCCGCTGTCTCAGCAACTAGGCCAAGGAATGAATGAGATGTAAGTAGTATACTTGGGAATAAACCTTTCAGGTCAAAATTGAAGCATACTGATGGGGAAATTTCTGATGCGTTATTTATGTGGCGCCCATTCTATAGATACCCAGAAAAGTTCAATCTCCTTATTTACACTCTAACACCAGCACTAACTCCACTTAATTACAATAAAAAACCCTTTGATCATCATGTATTTATCTCAGAATTAAAAACCAATGAAAAGGTTGGTAAAGCAGCATATACTTACTACTGGCAAAATGATCAACATGGTTTGTACAACTCTATTAAATACCATCTTTGTCTTTACAGGTATGATGAACACATGTCTTAATCTATTATTAATTACTATTATTATTATTTATTTCTATTGTGGTTGCTCAGTCTCATCACCTCAGTCTCCCTGCCCTCTATGCTGCCTCTCTCCCTTCCTTCACCTTTCCATTTAGCTAATACCTTCGCAACTAAACCACATCCAAAAACTGTGGCGCCAATTCGACGTTTCAGCCCACATTGTTCACTCTGCTTGTGTATTCCACCTCTTCCCCCTACCCTTAGACTATTTAGACTAAGTTCTTTTGGATAGAAACTGCCACTGTTTGTACAGCACCTAGCACAATGGATCCCTGCTCTTGGTTGGTCCCTAGGCATTATTAATTTTAATAAGGAAATCTCCGCATACTCATTGTGCCAATCAGGTGAACTTCTAATGTGCTGACAAGAGCTGGCGAGACAACAGTGGGTCTGTGTTGTCATGGATATGGTGATCCAAGAACTCCTGTGTAATGAGTACAAAGTACCTGTTCCAGCCCACAAGAGTAAGAGTAAGAGTAGGCACCAAGAGTAGACATGCTTCTCTGCAATTCTGACTCTGGGCAGGGAAGGAGGATTCAGTTCCCCGACTCCCAGTCAGTTCTCCACACAAGCCTAATATCATATTTAATCATTTTGCATGCCTCTCTGCAGGACTAGAAATACTTTTGATTCACTATCTTACAAAACACAGAAGTGTAATCTACATCAGCTCACACATTCTTGGGTTCTCACTGCAGTCTGCATTTAATAAAATCACATTAATAGCATGGAACTTCTGAATAACCACATTTAATTATCCAATATAACATTTCTATACCATGCTGATCTACACAATTCTTCATTGTATTCAAAGGCAGCGATTTAGCTGATTATACAACACAGTCAGAAAGTGGAATATTATTTCCTTGTGATCATCTTGCTGACCACACCATAGACAGCTAATACCATATACACAATAAGAAAAGGAGTACTTGTGGCACCTTAGAGACTAACAAATTTATTAGAGCATAAGCTTTCGTGAGCTACAGCTCACTTCATCGGATGCATTCCGGATCGGATGCATATACACAATGTTTCTTAAGAAGCAAGGCATGAGATGACAAGAATGGAGTGTTGAGTAGATTTCAATAAGCTTGAGAACCAGAGTATAAAAACCAAGGTAGTAGTCATAATTGACAGTGATGTAGTACTGGTTATATGGAGGGTACAGAAAGGTTATCCTGAAGTTATAAATGGAAATAGAGCTTTAAAAAAATGGTGATTTTGGTTTTGAGGAATGTCCAACCTGTTTCTAAGGTTTCTGTTTGTTTTAGTGCTCAGCTTCTTCCCTCCCAAGTATCACACTAACCGTAAAACACACAATGAAGCTGTCCAATTTAATTCAGTTTAGCAACATATCCATAAATTTTGCATCCAACGCATAAATCAGACAAGGCTGCAACCAATTGTGAACCTGAATAGAGGTTTGTGTTTCTAGTAAAGTTTGAACCTGGGAAACTTTCATGTGATTTGGCATTTCGTAATGACAGTTTTACATAGATTAAAGTAGTTTTATAAGTAAAAATAAAATAAAGGTCTGACAACACTTCCAAAAATCCCACACTGTTGTACCTACTTACTGAGAGAGGTATGGTAAGAAAGATCTTCCATTGATATATGTTAAAGGTATGATACTATTGAACTTACCCAGATTGGAAAAGAGTGAGGTGAGTATGTGTGTTCCATTTTCTTTTATTAATCATTATTAAGGATTAGGACTATCAATTAATCACAGTTAACTCAAGCAATTCACTCAAAACAAATTAACTCTATTTAAAAAATTAAATTGTGATTAATCACAGTTTTAATCGCACTGTTAAACAATAGTAGAATACCAATTTAAATTTATCATCAATATTTTTGGATGTTTTTCTACATTTTCAAATATATTGATTTCAATGACAACAAAGAATACAAAGTATACAGTGCTTGCTTTATATTATTTTAATTACAAATATTTGCATTGTAAAAAAGAAATAGTATTTTTCAATTCTCCTCATACATGTACTGTAGTGCAATCTCTATCAAGGAAATGCAACTTACAAATGTAGATTCTTTTGTTATACAACTGCATTCAAAAACAAAACAATATAAAACTTTAGAGCCAACAAGTCCACTCAGTCCTACTTCTTGTTCAATCAATCGTTAAGGCAAAGAAGTTTGTTTAGATTTACGGGAGATACTGCTGCTGCTTCTTACTTAGAACGTCACCTGAGAGCAGGTGTTCCCATGGCACTTTTGTAGCCGGCATTGCTTGCTATTTACGTGCCAGATATGCTAAACATTTTTATATTCCTTCATGCTTTGGCCACCATTCCAGAGAACATGCTTCCATGCTGATGATGCTTGTGAAAAAAATAATGCGTTAATTAAATTTGTGATTGAACTTCTTGGGGAAGAATTGTATGTTCTCTGCTCTGTGGTTTTACCCACATTCTGCCATATATTTTGTGTCTTGGATGATGACACAGCATATGTTCTTAAATCAAACAATACAGTAGATTTGACAAAACACAAATAAGATATCACTACAATATTTCTAAAGATAGCTACAGCACTTGACCCAAAGCTTAAGAATCTGAAGTGCCTTCCAAAATCTAAGAGGGACGAGGTGTGGAGCATGCTTTCAGAAGTCTTAAAAGAGCAACACTCCAATGCGGAAACTACAGAACCCGAACCACCAAAAAAGGAAAATCAATCTTCTACTGGTGGCATCTGACTCAGATGATGAAAATGAACGTGCGTCAGTCCACATTGCTTTGGATCATTATGGAGTAGAACCCGTCATCAGCATGGAAGCATGTCCTCTGGAATTGGGGTTGAAGCATGAAGGGGCATACAAATGTTTAACATATCTGGCACATAAATACCTTGCAATACCCGCTACAACAGTGATACGTGAACGTCTATTCTCACTTTCAGGTGACATTTTAAATAAGAAGCAGGCAGCATTATCTCCAGTAAATGTAAACAAAATTGTTTGTCTTAGCGATTAGCTGAACAAGTAGTAGGACTGAGTGGACTTGTTGGCTCTAAAGTTTTACACTGTTTTATTTCTGAGTGCAGTTATTTAAAAAAATTACATTTGTAAATTGCACTTTCACAATGCAGAGATTGCACTACAGTATTGGTATGAAGTAAACTGAAAAATACAATTTCTTTTATCTTTTTTAAAGTGCAAATATTTGTAATAAAAATAATAATATAAAGTGAACACTCTACACTTTCAGAGTAACAGCCGTGTTAGTCTGTATTCGCAAAAAGAAAAGGAGTACTTGTGGCACCTTAGAGACTAACAAATTTATTAGAGCATAAGCTTTCGTGAGCTACAGCTCATGCATCCGATGAAGTGAGCTGTAGCTCACGAAAGCTTATGCTCTAATAAATTTGTTAGTCTCTAAGGTGCCACAAGTACTCCCTTTCTTTTTGCACTCTACACTTTGTATTCTGTGCTGAAATTGAAATCAATATTTGAAAATGTAGAAAGCATCCACAAATATTTAAATAAATGGTATTCTATTATTGTTTAACAGTGCAATTAAACCACTATTTTTTTTAATCTCACAATTAATTTTTTCAATTGTTTAATAGCCCTAATAAGGAAGCTTGTGACTCATAGCATCTATTCTAGACTACTGACTCCCTCCCTACTCCACCCTACAACATTGCTGCATCTATCCCACTCTTTCAATGAACACTGATCAACTAATATACATAGCTCAATTCCTCTCTTGAATTCAGGCATCTCCCAAACCATCTAGTCTCCCTCTGATCCCCTTTGCATCTCCATCAAAGCCCTACCTAATCTCACCTTTTCTACAAGCAGAGGCCCTTCCTTGGGAGGAGAACCTCCTTCAGTGCTTTTTAGCAGCAGACTGAAAGGTGCTGATGAAATATTATTATGATGCCCAGTACACAGATGATGACAACACATAGCCATAATACTATATTGTTACACATCAGTGCATTTCACGGGGGAAAATGCACAATGTCATGTTGTGACATGGCTAATTTGATGGTCTTTCCTATGATGAAGCAGCCCTCTAGATGCTTCAGGTCGAGTGTCATTGCTATATATGAGAAGCTACTAAAAATGAAATTGAATTCTTTTGTGAGAAGTAATTACAGTGCTTCTGAGAACTGAATGGTATAGCGGCAAATCTGGGAATCTGGAACTCCTGAGTTTTAATCCTGGCTCTGAATGGATGCCTTCTGTGGCCTTGGATGAAGCACCTGGGCTGGGATTTTCTAAGTGGTCTAAGGGAGTTAGACACACAAATCCACTTGAAATTCACATGGGATTTATGCACCTGTCTTAAACTCCTTACAAAACAAACAAACAAGCTTTAAGGTCTCTGGCTCAATTTCTCTAACTGTAAAGTGGGGATAATAAGCCCTCCCTCCATCACAGATGCTATGCAGATGAATTAGATAATGCTTGTAAAGCACTTTGAAACTGAAAAGTGCTGTACTGTGCAAGTGCAAAGTATTCTGATATATTCTGAGTTAAATCTCTGCCTTTTCTAGCTTTACCATACAATGAAAGCTTGTCCATATTTTACAGTAACACCCTATAAAACAATTTTTGAAAACATTTTAAGTGAGAGAAGTAGAGGGAAATGGTTTGAAAGTACAAAATTTCAAAAACTTCAATTAACCCACCTATAATTTAAAAATATTCTATTCGATTTTTTTAATCTGTAAAAATCATTTGCTCCTGGACATCCAGACCCTGAATGCCGAGTTTCAGCCTACAGAGATTTTTTTTTAAATGGCTGAGTTATAAACCCTTGAAAAATGCTGACAGATCCTTTACTATAGCAGCACTAGCGGGTGCCCTATAATGAACTTTTAAATGACTTGAGATAATATCTGCAGAGCTTAGCCTGAAATATATTTCTGCTTTTGAGCCTTTGCCAATTCAAACACAACACATCATAAGTCATCTTCATGATTCCAAGTACATAAATTGGAGACACTGCATATAAAATCTAAATATTATGTATCCTTTATATTGAAACGTTGTGCTGTTTTGATGTTATAGAATAATGACAGCTGTGCTCTAAAAGTAATTGTGCAAAGACAAAATAACCACATTATGTGTCATGAAAGGCAAAATGTGCACACGTTGCCACAGTTATGTCTTGACTTGGTTAAATAGGAGACTTTCCCAGTCATAATAAATTCTTGTGTATTTTACTGCTTTAAGTGGAGCCCAGGTGGCTTTCAAAATAAAAGCTTGCCATTCTGCCCAAGGAATGTTAATCTCCACTGCAACCCCCCTAGTTACTCTATTTTAGCTTTCCAAAGTCACATCTTAAAGCAATAACACAGGTGAAGGATTTTGCTTGCCACACTGAGATAGTCTTTTCAATAACACTGTATATGATGTATCTCTCAGAGTCTGATCTTACAGTTCTTCTACAATCAAAACTCCCACTGACTTTAGGAGTTTAGGGCATGATGGGAATGCAGGATTAGGCCCTTTTATGTTCATTTTGTAAGTAGAAAGGTTGTCTGATTTGTCCTTCTCTTTGTGTCTTTTTTTAAGGTTCAGTATGCTGTATCCTAGGGGTAGGATTGTGCACAATGGACAGGTCCATATAACAAGGTGGCTCAGAATTCTGTATACATCATAAAATGTCCCTTTGGAGTTGCTCTCCAAATTCTTCTTCCTATACTCAAAGAAAGAATGACAGACATGAGGAGACCACTTTCCGAACTCAGGAGACAGAAAAAGTGTTTAATTCTGGATTTGGAAATTCAAATCTGCATTTAGAATCCTAAAATAGTTACCTGATCAATGATGTCTGAAAACTGGCCCCACATACTAATCATGAAGCTTTATCTTGGTTGCACCATAGAAACTCTAATTTCTTTTTTATAGTGTAGGTTGATGACAAGGAGAAACAAACTATCTCACTCAGGGCTTAAAAGATGGATACATCTGCGTATCAATAAAACTTAAACAGAAGAGATCCTATGTCTATACTGGTAAATGCTCGTTCCACTATGGCCATTGGCCATATCATGGGCTGTCAGGGAATCTGCCTCAGTTGAATAGACTTCTTAGCAACAACCCACAATTCATCACTGGCATTCATTTAGCACTGTGGATTAACCATGTTAGTCTCCTCAGATTCTGCATTTGGATGCAGAGCTATTCCTACTTTGGTTCTTCTCCAATATCCACATGCATCAGCACTACTACACTTCAGAGCTCATCAGTCCAGACTGGTGGAAATTTCTTCATGAAAACCGTGTTAGTCTGACAAGATATAACAATCTGGAGTCATCCAGTCCAAATGTGTTGGATGGATTTGTTGTTTGTTCCATATGTTCAATAAACTCTTGGTTTAAATTATTCCAGTTGTTAAGGAAGGAGTCAGCAGGATTTCTCACTGAAGTGTGGAAACAGGGGTGAGCGTTCTTCTCAATGGGGAAAAAAAAATTCTAGCCATTCATTTGTCCATCTGCCTATCTATCATATTTGAAGGGGATCAGCCCAAATAGTGGATATGATCAGCAGAAGCCATGTTTTTTAAGGGGTGAGCGAAAGAGTCCTGGTTGCTCTCTCCGTTGTTTTAAATTAATAAAAGTAGAGCAATGACTATATACAGGAAGAGGTACTGTACTTTTATTATTTTGCAACTCTGCCTGAAACATATCAGAGAGTTAAAGAGGCCCAGAGGACTGAGCTTAAATATTTGATATGAGCTGCATGGGGACAGCAGGAAGTTCACAACTGGCTGTGCTTGCCCAGCTTAGTTTTGTTTGTTTAAATAAGGTCCTCAGTAAAACAGGTATGTAACAGTGTATGCAGAACTCTTTCCAGAGCTGTGTATTGTTTTTCTCCTCCTTCAGATCTTATTTATGGTAGACTGTACCATCTAAGGATTTCTCACCACACTTACTGTTCTTTTGGCTGTGCAGGGCTTCATGACTTTTAGATGCACAGTGTATGTTACAATTGTTGCTCAGAATTAATACAGAATACTACTTTTATATTTATCTAGGGTTTCAGTTTCTTTTTTTAGACAAATGAAAACAAAATGCTATCTTGTAAAAACCCCTTGGGATTATCAAAGGACCCTGTGGGAGTAAGATGCCCAACTCCCATGGACTTTCTATGGGAGTTGGGCAACTCACTGCCCCTTGTGTCTTTGGAAAGCTCCCACTTAATATGCATTCTGTCTTTCCTTCTATAAGTTAACTTTCAGGTTTAAGGTCTGCTGCTGTGGTGATAACTTTGACACTACAAACCAGCAAGAGGGAAATGAAGGTTTTCTTTACTCAGGATCTAGTTTTACAGCACAAGTAGGAGACCTCTAAATTTTAATCACAAAGAAGTGATTTGGAATAGGTAAACAAATGTCCGTATCAGGCTATAAACCAAACTACTGAAAACCATCAAGGGATTTTGTTGTCACTTTAGAAGTCACTCTGTAGTAAATGGTCACATACAAAAACTCAACCTATTAAAACAGTGTGTATGTAAAAGTATGTGCCTTAAGATTAATGTTATGAAGTCAAAGAAAAGCTGTTATTTTTGACATTTTGACACACAATCACTTTAGGATCTGGTTCTTATTAGCCCCTATTCTGCCTTTTAGAGGTCCCTTTTTTTTTTTTTAAAAAAAAAACGAAAAATGTCAGGAAATTTGGAACAGAAACTTACAATAAAACACGTCCCTTGACCCTGTGATCTATCAATCTTTCAAACAAACAAAGATAGCTGGATGACCCAGGAAAAGGTTATTATATATAGTTACCTTATGTAGAATGGTCAGACTTTCATTACTCACACTGGGGTTGAAAAAACCCCCAATACAAATTAAACGTTTTGTGAAAGACTTTAAGATGAATTCTGCATGCTACTTAGGGTGCTTTCTTTTTTAGGTTTTGTTCTACGACCTTCCCATTTTACACCCAATATTATTCATAAATGAGACATTCAAGAAACATTCTCAAATAAAAATGTACACTCCATCAGTGGAAAAGCAAACAAAAGGGGCTAATGTACTGTAGCTAAACAAATTTTCAAACACAGCAGCAGTAATTTACGGCTTTGGCTACTAATGGGACCCCACAAATAGAATCAGAATCCCTAGACGTATCCGGAGAACTTGATTTACTGAATATCCCCAGATAATAAAAGAAAATAAAAAGGTAAATTGTGCATGAATGTGAAAGCTGTAATTCTTTCCCTTTCATCACATGAATCAAATTCATATCCAGAGATTTCAGGGGGAAAATCTAGATGTTCCCAAAGGATATGGAGCCAAATACACAGGGTCTTGCTCAATTTTTTTTTAAAAGACATTCCTCATTGAGGCCTAATTCTCACTGAGATCAAAGGGAGCAAAAACTGACGGCCAGATAGTGACCCTGCTTGGACATACTTGCCATGGGGACAGTCGCTCCTGAGTTCTTCAGTAGGGTGGGCAGGGTTTGCTTCTCACCATGAAAAAAACAAATTAAGTACACATCAGCAGTACAGTTACAGTCACACAGAGGCCCTGCACATCAGCTTTGGCTCTGGGCCACCATAATTCTGAAACCACAATGCCAGCAAGCTCCCTGCTGGTGCCTAGCTCTGGGGCTCCCTTTTTAGAGGGATCCTCAGCATGGAGAGAGCTCTGCAGAAAAGTTCATACAGTATCAGGTTGTATTTACTTTCCTTGTGTGTAGGCATTAGGAACAGGAATGAACAACACATCTCTCCAGCAGATGTCCACTTCCTGCTCTCTTCCCTCCCCTTCTCTTTCTCTTTCCCACTCATGCTTAAGTGTGGGATGACTGCTACAGAGATGAATGAACCTCCATCATTCATAGGGAGGGTGTGATCAATGCATTGAAGGTCCCTTGGGTGCACATACCCTTGGGACCCAAAGATTTGTCCCACACTAGCTTAACTAACTGTTGATTGATTGTGGCATGTCCTTTGGCCACAATGGAAAATCTTGAGTCTTGCCATCACGTAATTATCTCTCTGGGGCATGGACTGTCAATTCTTATATGTCTGTACAGCACCTTGCACAGTGGTTCTCAAACTTTTGTATTGTGACCCCTTTAACAAAGCAAGTCTCTGACTGTGACCCCTCCCCCCTTATAAATTAAAAACACTTTAAAAATATTTAACACGATTATAAATGCTGGAGCGAAGCAGGGTTTGAGGTGGAGGCTGACAGCTTGTGATCCCCCCCATGTAATAACCTTGCAACCTCCTTAGGGGTCACCACCCCCAGTGTGAGAACCCCTGACCTAGCATAATGAGGCCCCGATCTGGTTGACCTTTAAGCACAACAACAATATAAAAACTTAGTAATAATAATGAGCCTGTCAGATAGAAATGGGCTGAAAACAAAACCCTAGCTCTGGACAGTTCTGAACTTTGGGGAATTTGAATTCTGTGGCTTGGACCCATTGCTAGTCAGAAGATAAAAATGGTTCCTAAGCCAGGCAAGGTGGTCCAATTTCACACATCCTTGCCAAAACAGATGAGTGATGAAATACAAAAAGTAGATAAACAACAGCTGCAAAAGTCACAGGCCACTGCTTTGTTGTGGAAACTGGAAACACAACTAATAGCTATTGAGACTGCAAGGAGTCAATGATCTGAAAACATTCACCGTATTATTGCAACACTGATCCCTAACTTTGGGGCCAATCATGCCTCCAAGACCTGTAGGGCAAGGTCACAGTCTACATGAGCATCTCCCTTTCCCACAAGCAAAGGAGGGATTTCATGATTCCATGGCAGAGTGCACAAGGCAGCTCTTCAAGGATTCAGGGATCTGCGTGGAAGAAGCAGAGATGCAATAGATGGGCTGAGGGGAGGAAGTGGAGCCACTATCACCAGCCCCATGGAGATTCTCCCATGAAGATAAAGACTCAGCAGAATTTGGCCCATGAGTCCTGTCTGAGCTGGACATGCACTCTGCAGAAATGCTGTTCACATTCAGTGAAAGAAACAGTGTAGCAGAATGAGACTGCTAATTGCGTCACCCTCAATTAGCTGGTATTTTTCACTGAATGCATCCGATGAAGTGAGCTGTAGCTCAAATAAATTTGTTAGTCTCTAAGGTGCCACAAGTACTCCTTTTCTTTTTGCGAATACAGACTAACACGGCTGCTACTCAAACCTTTTCCTTCAGAAATCTCAAAGAAAGTATGGAGAAGAAGAGGAATATCCAGCGTGAATGGACCAATTACTCAGATGATTCGTAAATGCAAACCTTTTAATGGCTACCCGAGTGGATACTGTCCCTGGAGATCTTTCACTTCTGTGGGCAGAAGCTCTGTAGCAGGTAATGCTATTGACCTATTCTTGTGTTATTTTAAAATAGAAAAAAGTGACCAACCATGATTCTCTTTTCTACTGTGTCAGAAAGTGGCAGTCACTCTGGCTTCTTGCTGCACAATGGGATACTTGGTTGGTATGTGGAGAGGAATGCACAGCTCAGAGAGGCTGGAAACAAATGAAAACAGAGAGAGATGCCATTCCCAGTCTTCAGACTAGCAAGGATGGGGGAGTGCTGTGGAGACAGAAGGTGTGGCTCTTGGGATGGGGGGGATGGAGGGTCTGGCTTTTCTCAGCAGTGGCCCCTCTGGTCTACTATAGAGTGGTTATGACTGGCTCAGAAGTGCCAATTTTCCAATTAACATTTGCAAAGGTTAAATGATATCTACAATTAAAGAAGGGGGAAGGGGAGCTGATATTTCAAAGGTGACTCTTCCTTAGCAGTGTTACTGATGTTATCTTTACCTAAGGATGTATTGCTCCTGAACAATCCCTCTACTGTATTAGGCACAGACAGACTCCTTTTAATTTTCAGGCCTCTCTCATGCCTTTTAAATAAACAGGCATCCAATGAAAGGAAAAGCCAGCTCTTCCTTTTCAGCGTGCAGCATTTTGTGGGAGGAGAAGCAGCTGAATGAAGGTCACCAACATCAGTTGTCTATTCTAATGCGGGTCAGAAAAGAAAAATCCATCATACCACTACAGTATTTTCCAGTACAGAGAGCAGAATGTACTCCCCTCTGGCCAGTGAGTTTATCTTTTGGGGCAGTGGAGGCTGATGAGGCAGAAAAGAGAGAAGCCATCAACAGATGAGCTGAGAAGAGAAAAAGGGATCAGGAGGGGGGGATGGTTGGGGGAGGTGAAGTGAGAGATGGAGGAAGAGAAAGGAAGGAGTGAAAGTAGAGGAAGGGAAAGAAAAGAATGAAAATTGGAAAATGCACAGGAAAGAAAAAGACAAGAAAAAAAGAGAGGTAGGGAGAAGGAGAGGAAACAAAAAACAAGCAAGACTCAGCCAGGAAGTGGTACTAGGGTACATTCTGGAGACCAGAAGTGAATACATCAAACAGGGGGCTCCAGTTCAAGAGACGGGAAGAACTGATCTAAGGCATCAATCACCCTAAAGCTAGATCCAAGTGAGAAAATATTCTACTTCATACTGGTCTCAAAAAAAAAAAAAGTTACATAAAACCCTGTCATTTCTGCATGAGTTAGTGCCTTGTAGCAAGGGATAACTTGCAACAATATACTAATGACTTTTTGTTGTTGTTGTTGTTGTTATGAATTAAAAAGCTAGAAGAAATCCAAAAGGGGTGATATTTAAACCTGTAATTGTGACAAGACCTGCCCTGGAGTAATATCATTTTGTTCTAATGATATGCTGTAATTAACAGGCTTCTCAGGATTTATGTAGGAAATCTTGCCTGGCACAGGAATGAAGAATTTCCAAGCCTGTCTTAAAAAGTATGTTCCCTGTGCGGATACATACTCATTTTCTATGTGAAAGGTGGAACATACGCCCGTCAAAACGCTTCTCCTTCAGGTTCTTGAATTCCTGCTTCAGAAATGGTGAAGTATTTCCCATTCTGAGGGGTCTTTCCTTTGAAGATTGGTGTGCATCAAACTGCTTTTGACCTCATTGTGAGATGACCTCTGTGGGTCCAAAAGCCAAGGTGGAGCTTAGAATCCAAGGCCAGGTCTTTCAAAAGTGACTAGTGCTTTTTGGTATCCAATTTGAGACATTTTAAGGGCCTGGTTTTCAGACGGAGAGTGCTCAGCTTAAAATCAGGCTCCTTCAAGTTGTCTCAAGTTAGGCACCCAAAAACTAAGGTATTCAAAATACTAGTCACTTTTGAAAGCCTTGACCCAAGGCTCTGGCATGGCATTAGGTGAGCATATCAGAGAAAATAATCCCCATGAGCTACCATTTTAATCCAGCTTCACACGGGCACAGCACCTTTCATCAGAGGCATTCAAAGCATTTTACATGCATTAATCAGCCTCACAATCACCTCAGGAAACGGGTGTTGTTATACCTTTTTTTCTGTGGTATACTCCTAATCTGAAGGTATTGGAACGGTGTGGGTTGCCTCCAGCAGCGTGACCTCACACACTCAATCTGTAGCCCATAGGGCTAGCCTGCTTGTTTTATTATATATTTTCTTATGGGTTTGTTGTTTATTATAATTGATAATAGATTTATGCCAATGGAGGAAGAACAGCATGCTGTGCAAAAAAGTGACCTCCATGTGGTGTGCTCTGCAAAAAAAATCCAAGCAGAAAAAAATCCATGGGCCACTACCTTGGCAATCTTGAAATAGTACTGGAACAGTGTTCCAGCACATTCCAACTTGACTACACTACTTCCTGTTTTACAAAAGGACAAACTAAGGCACAGAAAGGTTAAGTATCTTGCACAGAATTACTGACTCCCAGCCCCCTGAACTGAACAACAATCCCTTGCTATGGCAAAGAAAACTGAAGCTGCAGCACTGTTATAACTATACAGAAGAAAGGCTAGAGCGTGGCTGTTGGGAAAGTACAATAGCATTGGAAAATTACACTGTATGTGTGAAGGTCCCACATTAATCTGCTTCCAATTCCAAACATTATTCCTCTTACTTTCCAACTAAGGTGATTTGTAGTTCTGGATACGATTTTGAGATTTTGCCAAGTGCCCAGCATTGGCCTAACTCTGATTTCCTAGATATTGTTGATTTCCATTTCCCAGATAGTATTTCTCATTCTCTCCTCCCTCTCCCCTGATGTATATTTTTTTCTCTACCTTATCCTCTGTTATAAAATCTCTTTCCTTTGCAGGTCTCTGTCTCTGCAACTGGGGATCATTTCTGATTACCTCTCAGGCTGTTGTACCAAGCAGGGTGACAGCCCCTCAGTGATAACAAGTCAAAAATCTTTGGCAGCCAGTGTAGTATGGAACACTAGCGTAATGCATTCTCACTCCCTGTCAACTAGGCTACTACACATTTAAAACACTGTAGATCTGCATGGCCTTCTTGGTTATCCCCAGGTATATATTATGTTGCAACAGTCCAGATTTGATGATGTGCCAAACTTGTTGATCGGGAGGTGGACTTAGACCACCAACTTATTTCACCCAAGACACTGACTGCCATCACCTGGTGGTCATTATGAGCTGATGTAAAGAACAGATTGCAGAACAAAAGAAGCCATTTGCAGCACACAACAAGCAGCAGTTTTACTGGTCTTACAAACCCCAAGATCTACTCTACATATTCTTGAGTGCCCTCTATAGGCACCTTGACTATTTACAGATATGCAGACATCTCTCGTAACAGCGTTAGTTTGTAGCTACTCCTCATCTCAAGTATATTTGAACTGGCAACCAAGGGATGAAGGGTTTTGTATCCTGTTACTGATCCCCTGAGCCAGGCTGTCTCCCAACCACAAAGTCCTTTTTTCTGAAGTGTGCATGGAGTAGTTTTCATTTGAAATAAAATATCTTTTTGATCATGTTTTAGTTTTTCAGTTTCATTCATGACATTCTTTCCCTGCAGGAAACGCACCATAATTGAAGGGTAGAAGAAAAGAGAAAAAATGGTACTGGCTGAGATTCTGCTATTTTTAAAAGTGATTATTTTTATTTTGATGTGTAGTGTGTTTGTTTTAAGGTTTTGGTGAGAAACCACCTTCTCCCTCCCATCAATCGCTGCTTTCAACAACTCTTCACGGGTGACTGCGTCTCTTTTAAATTTCATTTCCTGTTAAAAAGAATAAACAGGCAATGGTTTAATGCTGTCGATTTGGCTTATTTAATAGAAATTGAAACTTAAACGAGGCTCAGTTGTGAGTCAATTACTGAAGAAGCTGGCAAGCTGAGAGAAAACTTTAAAATGATTACTCATTGAGTTTTGTAATATTGTTTAACAATACCGTGTTAAAAAAACAATAAAGAAGAAATATTCAGGCAAGAGATGTTAACTTCCAAGCAGCAGTAGGTACAGTAAGAACCACTTAATAGGAACAGTTGCTTAATTGGGAAACTTGGCTGGGAACCATAAGCTTTAAAATCTGTTTTATTGGGACTTCTGAGATCTCCTGCCAGATTGTAGGAAAGACGGATGGAAGCTGATTTCTTGAAATCCTAGGTGCTAGTGAGGTGGAAATTGAAGTGCAAATGTAATTTCCTCCTCCTAGGCTTCAACTCGATCGACTAGAATGTACTACAGTTCAATTTGCCTTAACCTAAGCTAGCATTTCAGAGCATATTAGTTAGGAAACGGTAGCCAACATTTTAAAAAAACCCAGCTTTTTTATCCTATACAAGACATAACATGTTACTTTGTTCTCATGTGTGTTTACGGAATCAGGCCCTGAGACTGTAAGCTTTTTGGGCAGCAAATGTGTTTTAATCCACGCCTGTAAATCTATGTTTTAGTTGTGTAAATGTGTAGTTCTGTAGAAATGACAATAAGAGTTGAGGATAATGATGAAATTGTAATCCCCTTGGAATGCAGAATTTACCTCAGCAGGTGATAACTGTTGCATTCCAAGTGGATTAGCACATTGAACTTTTTACCCATTGTCAGCCATGGTTGTTATTAACAAGTGCCACTGAAACAATGCTGAAAACAATGCTAGGTAGACAGGACCCAATCACATTCAGCACCATCACAGAAACCTTACTCTGAGCAGTAAAATTATCTGACGCTCAAAATGGTGGCAGCAGCCAGAGCCTTGTCTACATTAACACTCCCACCACCGCTTCCTGTTGGAACTAAAATGTTGGTAGCAATAGCAGGAAACGTTGACTCTAATTGGCATAACTTGCATGCTGAGGTGCTGGAAGAAGGTGTACAGTGAGGTAGGCAGTAGCCCACACATTTACCATTTCCACACCTTTACTTTCTTCGGGCTATCAATTTAGATAGCCTTGAATCTCAGTACAACGGCTGTAAATTGTCTGAGAGAGTCATAGGCCAGGTCAACACTGCAAACATCTTAAAAAAAAAATCCTCAGCAGTATTAACCCTACTGTAGAAGAATGGCTGGTAGCTAGACCTATTTTTGCTACCAGCTGAAAAGTCTAATCAAAAAAAGTGATAAAAATGGCTCTGGTCAAAGGAATCTTGCCTACACAAACTATCCCATGGGGGCTAACAATAGTAAGAATATATAGGGCAAAGTTCTCCAGTGTAGACTAGGTTTAACTTAGTGCAAGGTTAATTTACTCTATCTTACATATAGCTTCTGAACTTTGCCCTCTGAATATGTTTTTGCAGAAGCACATAGGAAGGATGAGCTTCTGGAGTCTGTGCAAAAGCAGCCATTATTACTGTTCTTTAATATAGTTTTTTAAATGTAAGATTGTAAAGTCAAGTGCTCAAAAGTTAGGTATAGTATCCTCCTCCTCCTCCACACTTTACAGATGAGGAACTGAAGGACAGAAAGGATAAAGTCAAAAGTGTCCACTAAGTTTGGTACCCAATCTGAGTGCTCAGCAGCCAGAGATGAGGCCAGGAGCTGATTTTGTAGTGTATTTAGCATTTTAAATTACTTTCTATAATCCAAGCACACCACCCATTGACTTCAGTTGCAACTGCAAGTGCTCAGCACTTCTGCAAATAAGACCCTGGGTATTTCAAGTTGGGCACACAGAAAATGAGGTGGCAACCTGTGAAAAGTTTGGTTTAAGCGACTCACTTAGCATGATAGGAACTCTGCACTGGGAGAGAATCCAATTCCTCAGGGCAGCATTCAACTGCCTTAGCCACAAGGCCTTCCCTACTCTTCTTCTGGTCCTGTGCCTCATTTACTATACACCTTCCAATTTCTGCAAGAAAGCTGGGATTCTACAGACAACAGTCTCCTTCACTACACAACCCTGAATCATCCCCAGATCATGGTTCATCCTGTGCAAGGGTCCTAAGGAACAAAATAGTATGGGATCGTCTAATAAAGGTTGTATCATAATGCATACACACAAAGGGCCCAAAGTAAGGTTGCATAAACAACAATAATTCTGGAATTTCCTAACTTTTGACTGCTTGACTCTGTGACCTTTACATTTTTAATGCACCTTTTCTATCTTTTCTATGTAGTTTCCTATATTCTAAAAAACCCAAAACAAATCACCCAACCCAGAAATTCCTTCATGTGGAACCATATTAACCTTCACAGTGTTGGAACGTTTTAGATGTATAGTACAGGCCTCTGCCACTTGAGCTAAGAGGGTAACTGATACAGTAATAAGTTATCATCCTCTGTGGACAACCACTGGAGGGAGATAAGACACATTTTGCCAGGGGGTTTCACAGCTATTTGCTGACAGCTGAGGAATATTGAGACTCAGGAATCCTGTGCTTTAGTGCTTATAAAACCCTTCTGGTCTGTCCCCCAACAAGCCTGATCCCTTTTACCCATGTCCTCTCCAGCTTACCCCGTCTCAGTCCTCTTCCCACAAAACCAGTTCCTGTTCCAGTCTCCCTCTCCCTTCTTCTCACAACTCTTGCCATCTTCCCCACCTGCTTCACACCCCTCTGCATCACAGTCAAAGGCTACTTCTTTCTCCTCCATGCTGTCTTGGTGCCAGTGTATTGAGAGTACATGAGAGACATCGTCCTGCTCTCAGTTCTGCTGCTTGGCACGTCTCTCTCTCAGATGCAATTGCAGGGCAAGTCATGCTGTGCCCTTGCGGCACTGCGATTTAGCATTTGCAGTTGCTCTGTGGGGATGATGCATGTGTAGTCTGGCCTGGCCAGGACAAAGGAGCTAGGATGGTTTTGAGCATGCTCAGTTCAGATAGAATCTTTGAAGGATTTAGCAGCCAAACTCTAACAAGACTCTACTGAGAATATGTGAACTGTGATTTTTCAGAGGTTTCTAATGTAGTCAGATTTTGGCAGAATTTCAGAGGGATGGCAAAAAGTACATGTATGACAAGAAGATGAAACAGATGTAAAAAATTTTTAGAATGGGCAAAACAACATATTTTCCCCTAATTTTGTTCTCTGAAATGGCAGACACCTGTCATGGGACACTTCAACCCAAATTATTGAAGTTTGACAAAGTTACAAGCAACTGAAAACAGGGTCTTTAAATGAAAGTGTTAGGCAAACTTAACCAAATGTGTTCTACCATTGCCATCTTAAAAAAAAATCACATTAAAAGTATTTGTGAGGCCAGATTGGTCCAGAAAGATGTAGGTCACAGGCTTCCAATAACGACTAAAAGAGGCTGAACAATCTTGCTTAAATTATCTATGCTGCATAACTCATGAAATGAAAGGGAATGAGAAATGCATTTCTTTCTTTTCTCACAATTTGTGTCCTTCAGTGTGTTCAAACTCTCACATAATGACTGTTTACAAATATTTAGAAGTACTTTTCTCTTCTACTGATCTAATGTCTTGAAATTTCATAGTAAACACATATAGGCAAACTGATTCTGGCCAATGCTTATTCATTTTGAGTCCAGATCCTAAGATCCACCAGCTGAAATGTCAAGCAGGTCATAAAACTGCTTTAATTCACATCTTGAAATATTTTTACCATGTGGAACATTTTATTGGTTGGTGGTGGGAGGAACCCACTAACCTAACATTCTTCAAAAATCACAGAATTGCATGATCATGAGACAAACAAGGTTGGTCTTAGTTCCACTCTCCTCCCCTGTTTACTTGCTGATTTGAATAGGAAAGTCAAAAAGAATATGTGAGGAATAAAGCCTGGTTTTACATCTTTCTGTTTTCTCTCTCCATTTACCTTTGTCTAGTTCACTTGAAATGTTCCATGATGATGTAGGCATTAAATCAGCAGAGACTGACAAATTTGTGCCTGAAAGAGAGAGGAAAAATACAACAGTTAATATATTCATTTACAGAATTACTTGATCTTATGTCAATCAATGTCTTATGAACAAGATAATTTGAATACCACTGATTTTTTAAAATCTAATGGATGTGCCACCTTGCCATGCTGAAGTGTATAAACAGTGCTAGTCAAGGGAAAAAGGCAAGGTCAGCCTGGAATTTTGTTTTGCAATGCAGTCATTGTTTAAAATATATGACTGAGACCTCATATTAATTGAGCAACACATTTTTGGGGAAATAGTCAGCTTGTCTCTTCTAGTTGTGTGGAGGTGGAATATTACAGTATCACACCCACTACTCTGACAAGAAAAACATAGATGCTACAAGATGGCTGAACATGTTATCAATTAACATTTCTAAGGGGGCCACTCCTGCAAGCCCATGCTCACAGAAATAGACATTGCTTATGCAAATAATCCCTCTGAAGTCAATGGGACTACTTGTGAGAGCAATCCCTACTCACATGGGTAAGGACTTGATCTGTGCATCAACAACATCCTATCTCACTCGGCTTTTGGAAAGTCTAGTTGCTACTACTAATTTATTTTTAAAAAAGAAAAGGCTCTGGGTAAGTTTTATTTTGCAGGGTCAAGCCAAAATGTCTTCATTTTTAACATCGTCTATGCATGTTTTTTAGTAACCTCGGCTCTTTCATTTATTGCTACAGGGCTTCAT
The DNA here is from genome assembly GCF_009764565.3 of Dermochelys coriacea. NCBI lineage: Eukaryota > Metazoa > Chordata > Testudines > Dermochelyidae > Dermochelys > Dermochelys coriacea. The sequence continues at coordinate 90,906,897 of NC_050075.1, forward strand.
ATTTATTTGTTTTTTTTAAATCTTATATTATCAGTGCACACAGCAACATTACACAGAATCCTGCTAAAGAAAACTGACAACTCAGTTTAGTCCCCAAATTTGCTTTAAAAACACACCCCTAGTATGAACACAGATGTTTTCATTACATTTTAAAACAATGAAAGCTTTTTTAAAATATGCAAACTCCATTGCACTGCTGTGAATCCCCTGCCCAAAGAATCCAGAGGGCAGAGTACTGCATCTCTACTTGGAGCCCACTATTAGATTCCACCTGCACAGGTCCAATAGCAGGATCACAGTTGTAGGGGTGTAACCCACATCTATAAAGAGTGCCCCCCTAACGTGGCTGGCCCAGAGTTTATGAGGCTGTTATACCCTCTGAGCTAGAAGAGCAGCCGTGTTAGTCTGTATTCGCAAAAAGAAAAGGAGTACTTGTGGCACGTTAGAGACTAACAAATTTATTTGAGCATAAGCTTTCGTGAGCTACAGCTCACTTCACCGGATGCATTTGGTGGATGAAGTGAGTTGTAGCTCACGAAAGCTTATGCTCATATAAATTTGTTAGCCTCTAAGGTGCCACAAGTACTCCTTTTCTTTTTGAGCTAGAAGAATCACCTCTTTTAGCTGAAACGTTAGAGGATCAAGCCAGAGGTCTAGGTTCACTGCTGATAACCCACCCTAGGGTGATGGAAGATGCATTACAGTGAGATTGAGTTAATGCATGCGGGAACAACACAAAAATGAAACTGAATTCAGCTTCACTTTCCAAACTGAAACATAGGAAACTTCCAGAATAAACAGTGAAAAGTAAACAAGATTTCTACACTTCTTCAGTTTTAATACTATGCATTCATTGTGCACCCAATGCATGAGCCTGCATTCACTGTGCACCAAGCTTTAGCTGATTTCAGTAGGGCCAATGAATAGAAGGCAGGATCAGGAAGCTAAGATGTTAATATAGATACGAATATATTTATTTCAAAGTATATGATTTGTGTTCTGACACTGCCCTATTAACATGTTCCAAGCAATCAAAACAGAATATGTCTTCTATACCTAGAAAATAATTTCATGGATAAAAACTGTTGGCACAAAGATATTCAAATCTATTCTACTTTTATTCCATCTGTTAAGTGGCTTTTTTATTTAATAAATTATATGCGTAAACTCACACAAATGCATGAAGTAATAAGATATGGCCACTACCCTTTCCTTATAAATACCCTCTTTCTTAAAAGCCCACCTGGTAGCACTGCTTATTTAAGAGTCTGTCAAGCATTTCCAATGTAAACACACTATTTGAAGGCATTATAAGTCATCCATTTTCACGGGGCTAAACTAGATATATAAGATAGAAACGCACTCAGTGGGGCCGGATCCTCAGCTAATGTAAATTGGCATAGCTCCACCTAAATCAGTGGAGGCATCTATTTACACCAACTGCAGTTTTGGCCAAGCCTGTACATCCCTGTGCACTCTTAGCTATGCTGCACAGCCTAAGCACGAGAGATTTGTCTCAGGATGCCATAACGGATCTGTCTGAATTTCTTGGATTTTGTGGGATTAAACCTAAATTTGACTTTGTTCTAGATTCTTGTATTATTCATGTTAACATTAAATTTAATAATCAATTGCCATATATACCTACCATGCCATACTGATTTTAGAGACAAATTCTCTGAATCTCTCATGGCTTCCCCAACAGTAGTCTGTCTTGCTGATTGAATGCAATGTCAGATTGCTGACAACTGAATAGACCCATGGCATTGCTGAGAGCAAACATGGTCACCATACACCTCCCTGCACTAATTGTACTACTCAGAGAGCCTTAGAACTGAGGCTGTAATGGAAATAATCCCTTTGGAGAGATACATTAAGTGACTGTATTGGACCTTGAGATAATTAGTTCTTAGTTTTCATGGTAATAGCTGAGAGGGAGCGACAACTGAGAAACAGACAATGGGCCAAACTTGAGGTGAAAATGGTCCCTGTTTTCCATTCAGGGAAGCTCCACAGAAGCCTGATTCTCAGGGTTGGGTGCTAGGTTGTACTCTGCAGGGATCTGATGTGGCTCAAAAGAAGTGGGCGGAGTTCATGAAAACGACCTACTCTCTGTCCTCTCCACTGTCCATCCTTCATGGAACCTGACCCTTGCGTCATCCCTGTTCAGAGAGCCTAGAGGCTTCTGTAAATTTGTGGCAACAATCTCGTGGACTCATATGCAGGAAAGAGAGAGAACAACACAGGGACTGGGGTGCTCTTTATGAGCCCTCCCCCCCAAATCAGTGCTTGTATGTGTGATGTCGGAAGGGTTTGAGGTGCTTTGCTTCCCCCCATTGCCACGTCCTATTCCTTGGGAAGAGGACATTCAGCTGCAGCTGTGTTTCAGATATCAGCCCTAGGCACCTTAACTATCTCCTCAGTTCAGGAGATCCTGCCAGACAAGAAGAGACGTCCAAGGAGGATCTGCACCACTGACATTACTTCTTAGGAACCCCACTGGGGTGCGGGCAGGGGGAATTGCTGACTGTATTTCTCAGAGAAGAGATGGGCTGGTAGGTCACAGAGCATTAGCGGGTCAGTCACATACCTTCCAGAGCACAGAACAACTCTTGTCTCACTCAGTACAAGCTGAGGAGACTGTATCACTAACATGCAATCTTGAGTGTCCCACAGGCCAGGGTCTGAGCTTTATAATATAGGCAAGCACTGAACAAACAGAATAGGAGAGGAGTGTGTGACCATTGCATTTCAGAGCATTATGATAAAAACAAACACAACAAATAACCCATGAAACTAGGGATCATGTGAAAACTGATCTCATGAATATTTTCAGAAATACTGATGATTACATTTTACTGTGCAGTGACAACATAAGCAAATTGAAATGGGATTAACATTTGTTGTGTAATGCAACAGCTTAAATGACTTCTGCAAGAAGAGCAAACTAGGAGAAAAAAAACACCTGTTGTTGATAACATCGGAAAGAACTACTATAAAGCTGGGAACAACTGCCATACTGACTCAGATCAGTATGCTCCATCTAGTATCCTGTCACTAACAGTAGTCAGTATGAAGTGCTTCAGAGGAAGATGCAAGAAATCCTGCAGGAGGTAGTTATGGGATAACCTGCACCCAGGAAAAACAATATTACTGACCCCCAGAAGTTCAAAAATCGTGAGATGGGTTTAAAAATGAGATTTCAAAAATAATACATTTTGGGTTCCATCTATTCCCCTTCTGATGTCAAAGCATTTAGGGTTCACCTTTTCAAATTTTTATTCACAGCTGCAAGGGCTAGAAATGTACTTTTTTTTACAAAATTAAAGCCAAGATTCCATCATCATAACCTTCCACCAGCTGCAGTTTTAAGAAAACACCAGATATTATTAGACTTGTAATGAAACTGCAAGAGTTGGCAACAATGAAAGTTTCCTCCTAATCCCCAGAAAATATATAAATGTTTGGTGGAGTACAAGTGCTCTGAGTCACGTTGTTAACTAAACTTGTGTCTGATACTGCCTTGAGCGTATTGAGAGATGCATATTGCTGCTGCACAATTGGTCATTAGGGTTAGCACAGTTATAGCCTGTGATGCATGTACAGCACTGAGCAGTATCTTTATTTTAATAATATAAACTAGGCAGAATCCATCTGGACACTTAAAATAAAGCTGGAAAGCCAAAACACTTCTCATGGCTAAGGTTTATCCCTTTATGTGTTGGTCCTTGAAGGGAAAAAGGATTTTTTTTTCCAGTCAGCCTCAAAGATTTTGCTTCCTCGGAAATTACCATTCCCCTCTTTAAAGTTGCAGCATTAATCCCCAAATGACACATGTTGGACCTTCATTTCAAGTGCTGCTGTAATCTCAGTGTTGCCAGTTCTTGCAATAGTTGATGCTCCTCTGAATGCCCTACCTTCCAGAGTGATGTGATTACAGAAGAATCTTGGCTCTCATTTAAAAAAAATTATGGTTTTTAGTACATCCGAGAAAAAAACTGAATTTCTGTCCTGTGGAAAATTCCAGTAGTTTAGCATTTATTTTTATCCCAAATGGGAAACATTGAAACTTTTTGTGGAGTGAATGAAAAAGTACAAAACATTTTGTTTTAACTCTCCTGAATAGAAAATTCCAGTGAAACCCAGTCTTCCCTCATTGAAAATTTCTATTTTGACAAAGCACCATTTTCCAACATGAAAATGTTTCACTGAAATTATTTTGACAAGTTCTAGCCCTCACGGTTGCAGAGAAAAGATCGCAAACATGAACCCAGAGCACCATACAGGCTCAAAACACATAGGGGCAAAAAATACCAAAATGTATTACTTTTTTTAAAAAGTATCATGATTTTGAAAACCATTTCTTTGTTGTTTTGGGGCCTGAATCGTGATTTTTCAATGCTTGGGATTGGTTGACCCCGTTAAAAAAATAGTTAGGACCGGGGTCAGTTACAGCCCCAAATGGGCCTTCAGAACAAAAATAAATCCAATAAAACCTGAAAGGGTTACAATTATAAAATCATAGAAGATTAGTATTGGAAGAGATCTCAGGAGGTCATCTAGTCCAAGCCCCTCCTCAAAGCAGGACCAACCCCAACTAAATCATCCCAGCCACGGCTTTGTCAAGCTAGGATTTAAAACCCCCCCCTCCCTTGGTAACCCATTCTGGTGATTCAGAACCCTCCTAGTGAAATAGTATTTCCTAATATCCAACCTAGACCTCCCCCACTGCAACTTGAGACCACTGTTCCTTGTTCTGTCATCTGCTGCCACTGAGAACAGCCGAGCTCCATCCTCTTTGGAACCCCCCTTCAGGTGGTTGAAGGCTGCTATCAAATCCCCCACACTCTTCTCTTCTGCAGACTAAACAAGGCTTGATGGGCTTCCTGGAAGGGCTGTTGCTGCCCTGATGGCCTCTTCCCACCCTTATATGCTATAGCATAGAAAGGGGAAGGCCTCACCTCGGAGGCTTCTGGGAGCCCTGCTACTTCCCTGAAGGAGCCTCTGGGGAACCCCTTTCATTACATCATAGTAAGGGGCAGAGCTTCTAAGGGAAGCAGCACTTGGCAGGAACAGTTGTGGAATAGGGAGCAGCAGCTACATGAGCCCACCATAAAACAGGCTCTGTCTCCATAATGCTGGATTAGTGGGGGCAGGAGGAGGGCAGAGCAGCTTGGTAGCTATGCTCCAGGCCTCCTCATCTCAAGACAGGCTGTGGAACAAGAATGAGGAAGACTAAAGAAAGCTGAAAAACAGGACAGCTACAAGCCTGTTTCCTTGCTGTTGGAAATAGGCTGCTCAGACAGATCCCGTCTGCTGCTTACAGGCAGGGCTGCCCTAGCATCTCCCCCCCCCGCCAGGGCAATTCCCTTTGAAGAACCATGGAAGGGTGGAGAGCTAAATGCAACGATTCAGCCAGAGGATATAACAAACACAATGTATTTTAAATATTAAGTGTTGTTAAAAAAATGCCCGTCTCCCACAAAAATGAAGTTTGCAGTGCTGTTGTAGCCATGTTGGTCCCAGGATATGAGAGAGATAAGGTGGGTGAGATAATATCTTTATTGGACCCACTTCTGTTGGTGCAAGAGACAGAGGCAAGCTTTCGAAAGATAAAGATATTGCCTCACCCACCTTGTCTCTCTCAGAACTGAAGTGTTATTTACATTATTTTAATTCACGTCCATCCTAAGCAAACTCAAGACCCCATAAAGACCTTTTAAAATACAGCGGGTTTACACTAAATTCCTTTAGTCCCCCAGCTAGGTGCTCACCTTCACTGAGCTTATATTCTGTGAAAATTAGGAGCGTGGTTGGTGAGGAAAGGCAACTCTATGCCACCATTTCACTTCCCTGATCCAGAGGCTGAGATGGTCCAGGACACAGTTTACAGCAGCTGCAGCCTAAGTACTGCTCTAAAATATGCTGGTTGCAGTAGTTCCACTAGGACTGCCCCTACCAGCCCAGCTGAGGATAAGATAGAAGATTGCAGGCTGTCGCTCTGTCTCTGCCATGCATCTCCTACACATAGCTGCCAAATGTTGTGCTGCACCATGGTGTCATTAATGCAAAATAATGAATGAGCTAATTTGCATATGTTGAAGTACTTTGCATATATACACACCCTTCAACTTTGCAAAAATTGTGTGTATGTAGTGTTGGTGAGAGACATTGGCTTGAGTGCCTGGTGAATGAAGTCCTCTGTTTACTTACAGGGCAGCAGGCAGGGAAGCAATCCACATGTGCTGCTTTGCCAAGATGGCTCTTTTCTGATGGGCTTCGGACCCCCTCTGAGGTAGAAGTGGTAGTTCAGTCTCCATGCCTACGTTGCTGGGTCTGCCAATTAGAGCAGATTTCTGGTGCTGAGTTTGTGATGTGGGAGTTGGAACTGTGAATTACCCAGTTCATCTCATGTAGGGATTGCCAGTCATCCGTTAGATAGGAACAACTTTTAATTTCTGCTGAGATGGCCTGATTCAAACTGGTGAGCTACAAATGAAAAGTGCTGTAGCTAATTAGCATTGCCCTGAAGCATCCAGTCCCCCAGGCAGTGCTAATGTTACACACCCTCTGAGAATAAGGCTTATTTTCTGGGAAGGCAATATTGCCAAGCATTCAAAAATCATGAGTCACACCACAAAACTCATGAGATTGGTTTAAAACTCACGAGATATATGACCTAATTTTTGAGGGTTTGTATTTGCCCTCTGGCTTCTGAGACTTTGGGGCACATTCCAGTCAAGTTTTCAAGCTTTGCTCAACCATCAAGAGGGCTAGAAACTTACTGTTAAAATGAAAGCTAAGATTCTCTAATAATCACGTACCTCCAGGAACTGGGGCTTTATGAACACCAACAAATATTATGAAATTTCCAGTAAAAGAATCATAAGAACTGGCAACATTGAGTTTATTAAAACAAGTTCTGATCTTTTCAGAGTTCACCCAGATAGCATCTTCTACAATGCACCCACAGGCAAAACCTCCCATACATCTCTCTCGGTCTCCTGAAAACACTACAACCAACTGCCTACAACCAACCCTACTCTTAACAGAAACAGCTACCCCTAGTAAGCAAATATAAACACTAAAGATGCCCCCAAAACTAAATACTAATACAACACTGAAATTCACTTCTAAATAAAATGTTTTGCCGTTCAAAATCATTTCAGCAATTTCACTATCCTCACATTATTGTATATTTTCCCAATATGGGTCATCAGCAAGTTTTGAATACACAACCTTCAGATCCTCTTTCTCTTGACCTACAGGAGTAATTGGTGGAGGAAACAGGCTGTTATCAAGGAGGACCAACCGTCAGAGGCAGACACAAGGCATACTTTACCAGTAGGTTACGCCACTTTTTGTGAGATAGCCTTTAGAATGCTGGGCATTAGCTTAACACAGAGAAGTTTATGGGGTGACTTGATTTTACAGTTATAAGTACATACAAGGGCAAAAAATATTTAATAATGAGCTCTTCAATCTAGCAGAGAAATGTGTAACACAACCAGTGGCTGGCAGCTGAGGCTAGACAAATTCAGTGAGAGTAATTAACCAATGGAACATCTTACCAAGGTCATGGTGACAATTTTGAAATCAAGATCGGATGTTTTTCTAAAAGATACAGCTCTAGGAATTATTGTGGGGAACCTTTATGGCCTGCAATATACAGGAGGTCAGACTAGGTGATCACTATGGTCCCTTTGGGCACTAGGATCTATGAATCAGCATTCTGTTTCTGCATCTGGGAACAGAGCAGTCCAAGAGTCAGAGACAGAAAAGCCAAGTGTAACAATACCCGGTAAAGCATGGGGGGGGGGCAGTTAAGGGCGGGGGGGGGGGTCCCGGGAAGGGGCAGTCAGGGGACAAGGAGGGATTGGATGGGTCGGAGGTTCTGAGGGGGGCAGGCAGGGGTGGGAAGTTGGAGGAGGTGGATGGGGGTGGAGGCCAGACTGTTTGGGGAGGCACAGCCTTCCCTACCCGGCCCTCCATACCATTTTGCAACCCTGATGTGGCCCTTGGGCCAAAAAGTTTGCCCACCCTTGATCTAGCGTGACCACTCAATTTCTAATCTGTAATATGGGTGAACAATACCTGCCTCACCCAAAGTAGGACAAGAACTCATGGGCAGCTGACTTACAGGTTAATTTACGTTCCCCCAGGGTACCGGGTGAGGGAGAATCCAATGACCAACCTTTCATATATAATCTGCAAGGTGTGTGTCACTTGGCCTGTCTATCTACAGTGAAGAGTGAATAGTGTAAAGTCAGCAGTGCTAGGCTCTCGCCAAAGAACAATCTTGTTTGACCTTTAACATGTTTTAGCTCATCTCTTGGGTGGTTGCTCAGCATAGGCTTAACCGTAAGACAAATTTTAAAAGACATTTCTGCCTCTTGGGTCTTTTGTTTCCTGGGTCAGTGTAAAATGCTTCAATAGTCCAGGAATAAAATTGCTATGCTATTTATGAGCAAAATATTACTACTATTTAAAGTAAATATTTTATCTGAAGGAAAGAAACATGCAGAGCAGCTACGCGTGGTAGGAATACACAACCATTTAGTACATACGAAAAAAACAATACAGCTAAGAAAATATTCCATAAAATATGGAGGAATACACCACTCTAAGGTCTGACTGGGGAAGCCAAGGTTGCTGTAAATCAAGGTGGGAGGAGAGATATCTACCCCTCCCCCGCCCCCTTGCAAAACACAGGATGTTTTAAGCTGTAGGCCAAATTTCAAAGATGTGCTGCCAGCCAGTTTCTAACAGAAGGAGGTAACTGAGGCCATGTTTACACTACCGATCTTACAGCAGCACAGCTGTACCGATGCAGCTGTGCTGCTGTAAGATCTCTCGTGTAGTCACTCTATGCCGATGGGAGAGAGCTCTCCCATTGACATAATTAAACCACCTCCTATGAGCGGTGATAGCTACGTTGGTGGGAGAATCTCTTCCGCCAACATAGCGCTGTCCACACTGGCACATCTGTCAGGGTAATTTATCTTGCTTATGGGGGTGTTTCTTCACACTCCTGAGCAACACAAGTTATACTGACAAAAGTGTAGACATAGCCTGCGTCATGAATGGGAGACTGATCAAAGCTACCTAAGGACAAACCAGTTCTTCCTATCACAATTACTTTCTGTTCCGCCTGGTAGTATGCCTCCAGATGCAGAAGCATTACAAATATTAAAATTAGGAATGAGTAGCCCCTACCCTCTCCCTCTCCTTCCTTAACCAAAGTTTGTTAATCTGGATCCTGGCTTTCTCTCCCCTCCAGATATATTTAGAAAACTCTTGATGTAAGCCAGACGATGTTTTTGTAGAAGTATTTCCTGGGATGGGGTAAAATAAATAAAATAGTCTGGGAATTACTTCCATCTAGTTCAGTTTAATCCACAGAATTAGTAGGAAAAACCATTCCTCTAATTCTGTCTTTATCTATAAGTGATCAGGGAATAACTGGGCCTTAACATACTCGAGATCTGAGAAATGATCTGGATTCCCAGGTACTGAAAACTTTCCAGGAGTGTCTGAAATGGAGAAAAGAACATAAGGGAGTCTAGGGACAGAAAAACCAGCAACCACTCAGTTATTTTAATATTCTTCATAGACATAGCTGGCTCCAGAAATTTGCAATATCTCACAAAAATTTATGCAGGTGAGTATTCCCACTGAACTCATATGAACCACTAAGATGGATACAACAACTCTTGCAGCTTTCACGTAATCTGGGCCCAGAATGGTATGCATGCAGATGAGGGTGTATGGATTTAGGCCTCAGTCTTGCAAACACTTAAGCACATGTTCAACTTTATACATATGACTATTCCTATTGACAAAGTTATGCAGGATTTTGTTTTTACAGGTTTGGGATTTTACTGGTTAGACATATTTTTATGATTATACTATCACCATCATTAATAGAGCTTAGGTTCCTCTGACATGTATTTGTCTGAATTTGAGGTTCCTGAGGTACAGACTGTTAAAGATGTTATGCTATGTTAAAGATCTTCTAGAATTGAATATTTCCATCACGTACATAGGATTCTCACTTGGATTTTGAATCAAAGATGTTATGCGTGTGTGAGAAAAATATGCACTGGTATATGTCTAGGGTATCGAACCGTCTTACTGCACTCACTCTTGCCATTTAAAAAAATTATTCAGCATTTGTACATGGAAAGGACAATTTAAAAACGAATCCTCCATTATCAGATCTCAGTATTTAAAATTCTTCTTTCTTATATCCTGCTTTAAATCTTAACTATATCAGCAGCTGATTTTTAATAAAAAAGCCAACCTATGGATTATGATCACTAGAAAGAACCACTATTGCATTAAGATTTTATTTATAAAAGCAATCATTTCAAATTAGTGAAGAAATCTACCTTTATATATGAAGATAAATATCTGCTAAAACCTTTACTTTCATTAAAATGTTGGTCTTGGTTAATGAGATATAACTACAGTCAGATACACACTTGATAGGAAGCCAAGTAAGGTGTGTTCAAATGTACTCCCTGTAGAGAAGTTGGCTAATGTCTGATTTGATTAATATATTGCATGTGTGTAGACTGAATTGCACACAAGACAACCCTGTAAGAGCCTTTGTGACCAAATAAACTTTGCAAATTAAATAAATCTGCTTCTGAACTCAAACCACAGGGTTACCCCCCCCCCCCACAGACTCTCACTCCTGCCTTTCTTTCATCATGGGCAACCATTATTCATACTGTAGTGCTCAGTATCATGAGTAGGCTCACTGAGTGGGTGTGGACGGACTGGTCCATTAGGAAGAGGACAACACCACAAATTACTCTAGGTTCTACCTTTGGCTCTGCCACTGGCTGTGTGATCAAATTAATTAGTCCTTTCCATGCTGTGCCTTAGTTTCTGCATCTATAAGAGGGTGAGAAGAGAATGCAAAAAGACTAAAAAGGAAGATGGAAGAGCGATTATTAAGGAAGACACCCAGCAGAGCCTTCATGGCCTTGGCTATGGTTTAAATTAATGAAAGGGGAGAGCAAGGGACCAATCAATTCTCCTCCTCCTGGCTGGCTGGCCAATGGCAGGAGGGAGAGGGGGAATACCTGTGTCCCTTTAGTACATGCTCTCCCCCCCCGCACCTCCTTTCTACTGTGCACTTTGGTATACAAAAATGCAGCAAACCTCATCTATAGTAAAGTTAATCTTTAAAAAGTAAGTTGTTTCATGGCAAAAGGACTCTACTTTACATGTACGTACTTGGGTGCAGGAAGGGGTGAGGTTAGGCTTGCTAACCTTGACCATGTCACTTTAAACATTCTGAAAGAGAAAAGCATACAAGTCCCATATAATTCTCTACTGAATGTGAACAGACCTTAGCTGAAGAGCTATTTGGTAAGGAAGCGGAAATTCTGAACCACAGCATTTCTCCACAAAATTTCAAAGTTACAGTAGCTCCCCTGTTCCCATCTGGTTCCTATGCTGTTGTTGAACTAAGCGCAAATGCTTGTTTAGCCAAAGTACTGCACAAGCAAGTCTTGACCGATATGCTTAACTAGTCCTACTGAAGTGTGGGCAGCTATTGTCCTCAAAGAGTATCAATACCTTAGGATCCATATCTCCATCCAGCAAATGTCTTTAGAAAATAAGTGTTTAAGTTAATAGGATTCGCGAACCACTCAAGCCATTCATATAATTTTGGCCAGACAGGAAAGGGTATGATGTGATAGTGGTGTCTAGCAGCTTTCAAATGGTTAATTTTGCTCAAAATGCTAAGATTTAAAATGTTAATATATCTATCTACTACTTATCTGCTATATATGTGTAGGGTATATCACTAATTAGCTTTACATAGGGAAACTTTTCAAGAGATAAGTATGTTTCCAGCTCTGTGGATTTAGAATATAAATTAATTAAGAGAACACACTTAAAACCAGAAGCACAACAAGATGTTCTAGTGTAGTTCAGTATGGTTAATTGTTACAAACTTCCATTTACGCTACATCAGATTAAATCTATCAGAGCATCTTATCAGTGCCACTGGACCTGTCACGATTATGTATACAATAAGCAACCTTTTTACCTATGAACCTTTACAATCAACCATTACTAATGCCTAAAGCTACTGTTGTGGGTGATTGATGAATTGTAGTATTTGTTTATGATGATGTATCACAAAATTGTTTGTCATGGGGACTATGCACAGGAAACCAACATGCTGAATGCACTTAACACCCTGGCCTAATTGCTTGCAGGTCTGCTTTCTCATTCTTTATGACTTCAATGGAGTTACACTGGAGAAGAATTTGGCCCCAAGATGGACTGTAAAGGCAGAATTTGGCCTACTGCACTAAATATGACCCCAGGAACACCTGTCCTGGAAGTTCTACCTGCTGGATGAGGCTTTGCAGCTAAAAGTTCTGTTTTTTAAACCTGATTCGATAAAAGCTACTAATCAGGGTATGTTCAGTCAGTTATTTGGCAATCAGAGAAAAACAGCTGTAACTGCTGCATGCACAATACTCATAACTGTAAAAGTACCTTGATGTATTCCAGCAGATTGGTTTACGGCATGTACGTATCATCATTTACTTTAGATATTTTTAGTAACGTGCCCTTTGGTTAAGATCAAATGTAATATCAGTTTAATACTGAACATATGTTCTGTCAGGGTCGTTCCCTGGGAGGAGGATGTACCTACCAATCATTTAATAGGTCTTTTCTATCTCTAAGTACTCTACTCCTGTGATCCTAAATACTGAGCTAATACATGTTTTTCATCAGAGTTATTAATTACAGGTTATCATTATGGATTTATGTTATATGGATTTATGAATCACAATCACTGTGGAATCTGGGCCCACTGCTTACATTGGGGTCATTAGCATTTATACTTTAGAGCAAAACTCCCCATTTTCCAGCAGCCCACAGCTTTAAAGACAGGGAAAAGAGAAATGAAATGCGCCAGTTGCCCGAGTGCCTTTGATTTCAGAGCTCACCAATGAGTCTTTGTACACGTGAACTGTGTGCACGTGTGTCTACAATCACACTCAATACATTTCTGGCAGGTGTGAATTTCCGAAACATGAACCCATCACTGATAAAGCCCTACCATCAGCTCCTATGAGGTACACCTTTGGGACAAACCCGTTATTTAAAATAAACAAAACATCCATCAGTCCATATTGGGTAGGGTGACCAGATGTCCCAATGTTATAGGGACAGTCCTGATTTTTGGGTCTCTCTCTTATTTTGGCTCCTATTACCCCCCACCCCCTCTCCCGATTTTTCACACTTGCTGTCTGGTCACCCTAATATTGGGTATGGACTGGGTCAGTTTCAGAGGGGTGAAATTACTCCCAAATAATTCACAGCTAGTCTGAAACTGACATCAGCCCATACCCAATATGGACCGATGAGTGTTTTGCTTATTATTTTAAATAAAGGATTTGTTTCCCTCACCTACCACCACCCAAAAGTGTGTCCTTTTTGGCTCCTGCTGTGGCCATTTGTCACTCTACTGCCATAACATCTGAAAAGTCCCCATTTGCCCACCTGATAAAACCAGTGCACACTTTGATACAATTAGCAGTGTTTGCGGAGGAGAGGCCCAGGATTGGAAAAGAAGGTATGCCTGCAGGCCAAGGCTGAAGTGCATTGACAGAGGTGTGCTTTGCGCCTGCTTGCACTGTCCCCAGCTCATGTCAGCACCACGGCACTAAATTTGCTCACAAAAAATTTAAAAGAAATAAATCCTAGCCAATTATAGGGAAGATAAACAAGAAATCATTCCCCTCACCCCACATGTAGAATACTGTAGCTCACTGAGTTTCAGTGCTTGAGGGACCACAGATGATTGAAGTGGACAGAGCTACAGCTGATCTACAATTAGACTCACTGCTAATTTGTGAAGAAAATTATAATAAATATTTTCCATGTTCAAATTCATTTTTTTTTAGCATAATGATTATTTTTGTAGTGGAGGGAAGAAAACATACCAATGTCAGCTCATGAATTAATGAATGGTCCTGAAACAATTACAGCTTAAATACACAGAAGTCTCCCTAGTGTAAACACTCTCTATTTTATACCATATCCTTTTGGTACAAGGCGTACATTTCAGCATGACTTATTGCCTGCTTATGACAAAGCAGTATATGTTGCGCATTTGATGGCCTCAACCTCTCACCTAGGATTTTACGTTGGTTGACACTGATTCATGTACAAACAGACAAATTTATAAAGAGGTTTGAAATACAAGGATATACTGTAAGCGTATGCTAAGAGAGCACAATTTATATAAAAACGGGAGAATGTAAATATTTAACTGATGCCAGAGGTGGGTGCTTTGGCCAAGTTGGAACTGAGCTACATTGATCATGCAAGAGGAACGAAAACTGCAGAATCACTGGTCTTAGAAAAGACTCTCACATTTTTAAGAGTGAAACTAAAAACTGTTCCGCTGCTCTCTAGGGGTTTGATTTTTGCAGTTCCCATTGATGGTGTGTGTGAGTAAGCACCATTCAGTGTGAGTAAGGGTTTCAGATTTGGACCTTGATTTGGATCTCAGCTGGGCCAAGAGGGCACAGCTCTGAGCTGGGGATCCCGGGGAAAGACTGGAAGATACTCTTCCTATACTTCTTGATTAGGCAGACAGCATGCTCACTACTAGTCTCTGTGTAGCCAATTAAAAAGCTTCAGCATCACAAGACTTGGGCACCTTCACAGGATGCAGTTAACTTCTCTGCAAGTGATAGGCCTAATCCACTGGCTGGTGTGTATGTGGGGTGGGGGGAATTATGTAATCCTTTCCCTGGCCCTCTCCAGCATGCCAGGTGTTACTAATGGAATTGGGAGGTCCCTGCACTCAAACTTTTACCAACAGCAGCACATGCAGCCTCAGGCAAAGATGGTTATGTTTGGGACATTATTTTAAGTAAGAAAATACACAACTTGGCAATTTTATAGTTTTAGAAGGATTTAAAGAAATCTACAAAACTGAAACGGCTTCCCAAGCCATTAACTTGTGCTGGCATTCCAGGTAATGCCCTGGACTAAGCCCAAATAGTCCTAGAACATCCACATAATTAAATAATGTAAAGTATCTAGTCTTGTAAAATAAAAGGCCAGATTCATTCATTCAGAACCTTTAAATAAAACCACGGCAAATGTCCAAAGGAAACAATCAATGTAAAAAACACTTTCATGTTATTTCTGAATTATAAATCTAATACTAATCAATCTCTCAATCTCAATCAGACCCAGGAGTAAGCTTCTTTAGTTTGCATATGGCATGATAAAGTCCATGTCACACAAACAGACCTTAACGCTGATGGCTTATGCATGAGAAATCAACATGAGCAGAGAAAAGCAGACAGTTGGCTTGTACAATCTTAATTGCTATTGCAGCCACTGCAGTCTAAAGGAAGGATAATCACTGATGATCTTTTATTATTTCAACAAAACAGCAGCTACATATTTGATTTAATGCTATTAAAAATATACAGAGATTATATTTCAAGCTGTGGCAACTGCCACACTTTAGAGAACTGGTTACGCAAGAGGTGAATGTAGGCTTTATTGGGAAGGGAAGATGATTCATAGATACTAAGGTCAGAAGGGACCATTCTGATCATCTAGTCCGACCTCCTGCACAGCGCAGGCCACAGAATCTCACCCACCCACTCCTACGAAAAACCTCACCTATGTCTGAACTACTGAAGTCCTCAAATCGTGGTTTAAAGACTTCAAGGAGCAGAGAATCCTCCCTCAAGTGACCCCTGCCCCATGCTACAGAGGAAAACCTCCAGGGCCTCTCCAATCTGCCCTGGAGGAAAATTCCTTCCCGACCCCAAATATGGCGATCAGCTAAACCCTGAGCATATGGGTAAGATTCAAATCAAGCTGATCAAAGTGTATTTCCATTGGGCCAACTGCTTTTCTAGAGGCAGTTCACTGCACTGCCTTACTAAAAAATAGGTTTCGATTACTGTTTCTAATTTATTGGTCCCTGGTCCAAAAAATGCTGCATAGGTACCAGGCTCAGCTGCTGGTGGTGACAGCGGGGCAAATTTTGCCCAGGTGTAAGCAAGTTCTACAGAGTACAAATGAGTTGTATTCACTTATGTTAGGGCTGAAATTGACCCACAGTCTCACTTCACCATCAGTTAAGGAGCAGCATTAGTAGGCTCTGTTATAAATATAAAGAGAAGGGTAAACACCTTTAAAATCCCTCCTAGCCAGAGGAAAAGCCCTTTCACCTGTAAAGGGTTAAGAAACTAGGATAACCGTGCTAGCATCTGACCAAAATGACCAATGAGGAGACAAGATACTTTCAAAGCTGGAGCGGGGAGAAACAAACCGTCTGGGGCTATCTGTGTGATGCTTTTGCTGGGGACAGAACAGGAATGGAGTCTTAGAACTTAGTAAGTAATCTAGCTGGATTTGCGTTAGATTATGATTTCTTTATATGGCTGAGAAAATAAGATGTGCTGAATGGAATGGATATTCCTGTCTTTGTGTCTTTTTGTAACTTAAGGTTTTGCCTGGAGGGATTCTCTATGTTTTGAATCTAATTACCCTGTAAGGTATTTATCATCCTGATTTTACAGAGGTGATTCTTTTTACTTTTTCTTCTATTAAAATTCTTCTTGTAAGAAACTGAATGTTTTTTTCATTGTTCTTAAGATCCAAGGGTTTGGGTCTGTGGTCACCTATGCAAACTGGAGAGGATTTTTATCAAACCTTCCCCAGGAAGGGGGGTGCAAGAAGGGTGGTGAGGATTTGGGGGGGAAAGACGTTTCCAAACGACTCTTTCCCAATAATAAACCTGGTTAGACATTTGGTGGTGGCAGCGAAAGTCCAAGGGCAAAAGGTAAAATAGTTTGTACCTTGGGGAAGTTTTAACCTAAGCTGGTAAAAGTAAGCTTAGGAGGCTTTCATGCAGGTCCCCCCATCTGTACCCTAGAGTTCAGAGTGGGGAAGAAACCTTGACAGGCTCCAATGGGACTTCCTCTTTGATTGAAAAAGATTATAACCAAAAAGGGAGATTCTGCAGATTTAAGTCACATCTACAGTATGGCACCACAGCAGCACAACTACGGTGCTGTAGCTATCCTGCTGGAGACACTTCTTATTGTGACAAAAGAGGTGTTTCCATTGCTGGAGAAACTCCACCTCCCTGAGAAATGAGTTAGGTTGACAGAAGGATTCTTCTGTCAACCTAGCTATGTCTATACTGGGGGTTAGATCAGCATAGCTAGAGCCCTGGGGGTGTGTGAATTTCCTCCCGTCCCCCACGAGAGCCGTAGCTATGTTGAGCTAGCTTTTAAGCATAGACCAAATCTTATCAATTATCTGTTTTACAGGAGCAACCAGAAATGTGCTATGTACTGTACAGAAATATAGGAAGCCATGGCTTCTGCCCTGAAGAACTTACAGAAGGATGGAGAGAGGGATACAACACGCATGTAAAATGACCACGGTGATGCATGGTAGGTGTCTTATTAGCTCCTTGTCTATATAAACTATGCTCTGCTTGCCTCTCCTCCTACCCATTACTAGCTATTGACCCATCCCTCTCTTTCAAACTCATATTACTTTACTGTTTCTTTTCTTAAACCCACAACAATTCAGGCTCAACTATAACACCTTCACCCATAAGCCCCATTCCTCTCCGTGTCTTCCCCACACCTCCCTGCTGAGCATTCTTCTGCACAAGTTTCCATTCCGTCTAGAGAAGAAAATGTCAGGAGTGTCACTGTGGACACAACAGGGGTTTCTGGGACTGTGAGACGGACTAACTGTGCATATGTACAGTTTCTGGACCCATTAAGGGGCTGGCTACATTTCTGGGAGAGGGACTCTGGCCTCATTTGATGTTTGAAGGATTCAGGGCATTGAGTGGGGGAGATCCAGTTGATTCAATCAGAGCTATGAAAAACCCATGAGAGAAAACTGTACTATCTGTTAGAACTTGAGAGAGTCTCTTCTAATTTTTGGTGACCCTGATCAAGTTTGGTTTTAGTTAAAGGTTCTGAATTAATGAATCTTGCCTTTTATTTTACTAGACTAGATATTTTATATTATTTAATTATGTGGATGTTCTAGGACTATTTGAGCTTAGTCCAGGGCACTACCTGGAATGCCAGCACAAGTTAATGGCTTGGGAAGCCGTGTCAGGTTTGTAGATTTCTTTAAATCCTGCTAAAACTATAAAATTGCCAAGTTGTGCATTTCCACCCAAGCTTTAACAGGAGTTATGCACATATAAAGTTTGTAGGACCAAATCCCCCAAGAGCAGTGTATTGGCTTTTCCAGAGGGAAGCAATCAGAATACTCCTGCTAACCATGGGCAATGAAGTGAGTATGGAAACACACTATTTTTCCTCCAAAAATGTATAAATTGTAAATACCAATCATGTGGAATTGTCTTTTTCACTTAGTTCTCAGTGAATTGGATCTTCTTTGAAATTTCTAGCTTGGCATGCTGAAGGCAGGAATTCTGGAGAGATGTGGTTCCCTCAAAACCACAAAAGAGAGTGTAGCCCATGATCTTGGTTTCCTTGCATTACTGGCTTTTAAACTTTGTAACCATAGGATTTTATATATATATATATATATATATATATATATATATATATATATATATATATTTATTTATTTAACTGAGATTGATTTGGGCTAATGTAACTCCTTTGAGTTTTGCTGGGTGCACACACATACACAATCTGTGGTACATTGCTATGTCACCTTATATATATCCTGTGCATCTCATCTCTGACCAAGGATTATTTCTGCTGCACGTGGGTACATGATAACATACTATTTTCCCATTTTTTAAACTTCTTGGAGAAGTATTTCTCATGAAGACTGGGATGATTTCATTCTGTGTCTGGCCTTTTATTTTAACACACTGATACATGTATTTGTTTAACTGCACACAGCCTAATAGCAATCAGAACACATGTAATGACAAATCTACATGATGGGTTGGGGTAAAGTGTATATGTGTTGGGGGAGAATTTCAAAGGTATTAAGGGGAGCAGGATGCCCAAATCCCACTGACCTTCAGTGAGTTAGGGGTGTAACTTCTCCCTAATTCCCTTACACCCTGATCAGCTCTGGAACTCCAGGAGTCTCAATGGACAGAGATCTGGAGTAGTTAAAGGGCCTGGCATTGTTGGTTAATAGGCACCAACACACCAAACTACTCAAACCATCCCTATTCAGCAAAGCACTTAAGAGCCATTAAATTTGGGGAACAGAACCCTGGAATCCTCACACTCAGTCAGATGATCTAACTACTGGGCTGGCCAAACTTACTGACCATCCAAGCCACATACAATAATCTTCAGAAGTTTGAGAGCCAGTCATACCTATTGGGCTCAGGGCTTCAGCCCTGTGGGAAGGGGAATCTTGAGGCTTTAGCCTCGCAGGAGGTGCTTGGCTGGGCTGAAGTCCCGAGCCCCGGCACACAAGTCCCAAGCTCCCACCCCTCCCCCAGTCTGGTAGGTGGAGACTGGGGGGGGAGGGACATGGGGGGTTCCACGGGCTGCACTTTAACTATAAAAGAGCCGCAATGCGGCTCACGGGCCGTGGTTTGGCCACCCCTGTATTACAGAAAGGTATTTTCATTATATAACCTGATCACTTCTTTTACTAATGACCATTTTACTGCTGGTCCTTCCCGATCCATCCCTTTTGTGCTGCTGTGGCCTAAAAGTCCACTGAAACCAATAAACTATTGGAATATATCTGCCAAATTCTGCTACGCATCAGGTAGTTCTGCCTAGATCAGTCAGCAGGAGGAAAAGATTTAAATGACATTCTTAACCTCACGTTTCACCAACCTGAAGTATCTAATGTCAAAGTAAGTAAATACATTTTTTTCTTCCTTTAACGAGAAGAACCTTTATATAAACTCCCTTCAGCATTTAAGTAATGAGTCAATAAACTTGTATCGTGGGAAATCTGCCTAAGCAAGGATGAAGTAAAACTTGCATAAGTCCTTCAGGACTGGTTTACGGAACACCATAGTAATCGGCACTGTGCAGAACAAACGAAGATGACGTGGTTCCCGCCCCAAATAGACAAACGGTATGTGGCACACACAGAGCACTTGGTATGCAGGTTTGTCCGTTTGTGTAAGTAAATAAATAAAACATACTTCTATGCATGGGGAATTAGAGGGAAAGATTTCATGGAATAAGCACCTGATGCATTGGATAGGGAAGAAGTTCCAGGAGGTAAGGGTGAAAGCGTATAATTTACAAACCAGTGTTAGGCTGGAGGCAGTCATTGAGAGAAGCAGTAGATTCCCACACACAGCAGTTAAACAGTCAAGTTTCAGAATCCTGATCAGGGGTATTCTATTTGCTACCCAAGATCCATACACCAGGAAATCCTGGCCACCCCATCATCTCAGGCATTGGCACCCTAACAGCAGGATTGTCTGGCTATGTGGACTCTCTTCTCAGGCCCTATGCTACCAGCACTCCCAGCTATCTTCAAGACACCACTGACTTCCTGAGGAAACTACAATCCATTGGTGATCTTCCTAAAACACCATCCTAGCCACTATGGATGTAGAAGCCCTCTACACCAACATTCCACACAAAGATGGACTGCAAGCCATCAGTATCCCCGATAATGTCATAGCAAACCTGGGGGCTGAAGTTTATGACTTTGTCCTCACCCATAACTATTTCACATTTGGGGACAATATACATCTTCAAGTCAGCGGCACTGCCATGGGTACCCACATGGCCCCACAGTTTGCCAACATTTTTATGGCTGACTTAGAACAATGCTTCCTTAGCTCTCGTCCCTTAACGCCCCTACTCTACTTGCTCTACATTGATGACATCTTCATCATCTGGACCCATGGAAAAGTAGCCCTTGAGGAATTCCACCATGATTTCAACAATTTCCATCCCACCATCAACCTCAGCCTAGATCAATCTACACAAGTGGTCCATTTCCTGGACACTACTGCACTAATAAGCGACGGTCACATAAACACCACCCTATACAGGAAACCTACTGACCGCTATACTTACCTACATGCCTCCAGTTTCCATCAAGGACACACCACACGATCCATTGTCTACAGCCAAGCTCTAAGATACAACCGCATTTGTTCCAATCCCTCAGACAGAAAAACACCTACAAGATCTCTATCAAGCATTCTTACAACTACAATACCCACCTGCTGAAGTGAAAAAACAGATTGACAGAGCCAGAAGAGTACCCAGAAGTCACCTACTACAGGACAGGCCCAACAAAGAAAATAAAAGAACGCCAATAGCCATCACCTTCAGCCCCCAACTAAAACCTCTCCAGCGCATCAAAGATCTACAGCCTATCCTGAAAAATGATCCCTCACTCTCACAGATCTTGGGAGACAGACCAGTCCTCGCATACCAGCCCCCCAACCTGAAGCAAGGACTCACCAGCAACCACACACCACACAACAAAAACACTAACCCAGGAACCTATCCTTGCAACAAAGCCCGATGCCAACTCTGTCCACATATTTATTCAAGTGACACCATCATAGGACCTAATCACATTAGCCATGCCATCAGGGGCTTGTTCACCTGCACATCCACCAGTGTGATATATGCCATCATGTGCCAGCAATGCCCGTCTGCCATGTACATTGGCCAAACCGGACAGTCTCTATGCAAAGAATAGATGGACACAAATCTGACATCAGGAATCATAACATTCAAAAACCGGTAGAACACTTCAACCTCTCTGGCCACTCAGTAACAGACTTAAAGGTTGCAATTTTGTAACAGAAAAGCTTCAGAAACAGACTTCAATGACAGGTTTCAGAGTAGCAGCCGTGTTAGTCTGTATTAGCAAAAAGAAAAGGAGGACTTGTGGCACCTTAGAGACTAACAAATTTATTAGAGCATAAGCTTTCGTGAGCTACAGCTCACTTCATCGGATGCATTTGGTGGAAAAAACCTGTAAAAAACCTGTAAAAAACTGTAAGGAGAGTGATCACTTAAAATAAGCCATCACCAGCAGCAGGGGGGGGGAAAGGAGGAAAACCTTTCATGGTGACAAGCAAGGTAGGCTAATTCCAGCAGTTAACAAGAATATCAGAGGAACAGTGGGGGGTGGGGTGGGAGGGAGAAATACCATGGGGAAATAGTTTTACTTTGTGTAATGACTCATCCATTCCCAGTCTCTATTCAAGCCTAAGTTAATTGTATCCAGTTTGCAAATTAATTCCAATTCAGCAGTCTCTCGTTGGAGTCTGTTTTTGAAGCTTTTTTGTTGAAGTATAGCCACTCTTAGGTCTGTGATCGAGTGACCAGAGAGATTGAAGTGTTCTCCAACTGGTTTTTGAATGTTATAATTCTTGACGTCTGATTTGTGTCCATTCATTCTTTTACCTAGAGACTGTCCAGTTTGGCCAATGTACATGGCAGAGGGGCATTGCTGGCACATGATGGCATATATCACATTGGTAGATGCGCAGGTGAACGAGCCTCTGATAGTGTGGCTGATGTGATTAGGCCCTATGATGGTATCCCCTGAATAGATATGTGGACAGAGTTGGCAACGGGCTTTGTTGCAAGGATAGGTTCCTGGGTTAGTGGTTCTGTTGTGTGGTGTGTGGTTGCTGGTGAGTATTTGCTTCAGATTGGGGGGCTGTCTGTAAGCAAGGACTGGTCTGTCTCCCAAGATCTGTGAGAGTGATGGGTCGTCCTTCAGGATAGGTTGTAGAGACGCCAATGAGAAACTGCTGAGCTTGAATTAATATGCAAACTAGATTCCATTAACTTGGGTTTGAAATAGAGACTGGGAGTGGCTGGGTCATTACACATATTAAACCTATTTCCCCATGTTAAGTATCCTCACACCTTCTTGTCAATTGTCTAAATGGGCCATCTTGATTATTACTACAAAAGTTTTTTTCTCCTGCTGATAATAGCTCATCTTATTTAATTAGCCTCTTACTCCACCTTTTTATGTTCTCTGTGTATCTATCTATCTATCTATCTATTTTCTTACTATAAGTTCCATTCTATGCATCCGATGAAGTGGGCTGTAGCCCATGAAAGCTTATGCTCAAATAAATTTGTCAGTCTCTAAGATGCCACAAGTACTCCCGTTCTTTTACACAGTCAAGATTGCTCTGTACTTTTAGATGAGAGAGTATGATGTGTATAAAAAGCCACTTTTGATTCCTGAGTGCGAGAGGAAGGTGCCTTCAGTAACAGTCTGTGTTTGTTTAAACCAAATCCCATCTTCTGATCTCAGAAAACACAGAAAAGAGCAAGCTTGCTGAAAGATTAAATAGCAGTAAATGTCTATATGTTTTCCTGCTCATATCACTCCCCCACCAATAAACAGATTATCTAAAGTTGATGAGATGACCTGCAAGGAAAACAAGAGCTGAAACTTTGCATAATTGTATATGATCAATGACAAAGACTTGACTCCTGAGATTATCTTTTTAAAAAGTGTAAGAGGAAATTTATCTTTAAGAGGGTGGAATTTTCA
The DNA here is from genome assembly GCF_009764565.3 of Dermochelys coriacea. Taxonomy (NCBI): domain Eukaryota; kingdom Metazoa; phylum Chordata; order Testudines; family Dermochelyidae; genus Dermochelys; species Dermochelys coriacea. The sequence goes on from NC_050075.1 coordinate 90,930,408, forward strand.
AACATACTAACTGTGTTTTAATTCTGCTGTCATTGAAGTCAATGGTAAAACTCCAATTAAGAAGCAACACTGAGCACTTCTGCAAATCCCACTTTTATTCTCCAGACCAGCTAGTCAGAAGTACCCTATAAGCAGTTAGCTGCCAGTAAAAGGTGTTTCTGAATGAAGAAGCTGATGGAGACATCTGAAAGATCTGCCACTGCTAACCTACCACAAATGCCAACTGGCTAATATTACAGTAGTCAGCTGAGATAACCTTGCTCTCTGTCCCATAGGTGAACTTTTCATGAATGGGGGAGAGGTGGGCCTGGATCCCAGCCCATCTCTGGACCTCACAATTCACCAGAGTCCATTATGGCATGCTACAAAATGTGTCCGTTTAACCTCCGTTTTAATAATTAAATAAATAAATTAATAATAATTAATTTAATTAATAATAATTGCATGGCAGCAGTCTGGGGATATTGATTGCCCATCTGCAATGTTTATTTGCATGGTTTTTATTGGCATATGCTATATCCATAATCTGTGAATGAGAAAAAATCTGCCTTGAAGACATTAGGGAGCCATTGCTGAAGTTTGTAGGTCTTAAAGGAACAGTATATGCTTGGACTCCTGAAGTAAAATATTCTGAATATTGCAATATGGGGATCTATGGAGTTCAGGGAGTTATTTAGTCCTCTGAAAAGGGCACTGCCGACTTTTTTTTTTTAAATCACCGTTAGTGAAATTCAAATGTTATCCTTTGGTCCTCACCTTCTGTAAGCTTTGCTGACCTTGTGCTTCATTTGAGGCTGAACTATATTTTTAGAAATCAGAAGTAGAAGCTAATGCAGTAACGATAAGTGAGGGCATTAGCATTACAAGCCAAGCTGGCTAATGCCCTCTGAGGAAGGCTTTGTGAAATCCGATGCCATGATGTCTGCCATTGGAATTCTGATAAACTCCAGGACCCTGCAGATTACATGCTCTTACAGCAACTCAAATGTGCAGATCATTTTTACCTAACTCAGATGCTGGGGAGGAGAATTACATAACTCTCAGAAATTTGCTTTGGCACAGAGCGAGGACACTGTGGCACCATTAATGTGTACTCAGCAATTTCAGTATCCAAGGATCTTTCAGTGTTGCATAGTTGGAGATTTAACAAGAGAACTCTGCACAATTTCTGGACTGGTAGAAAGCAGACAAAAAACCCAAGACTGTTGTTTTAACTAGACTGTTGTTTAGTTACAATTTCCAGTACCGTTCATGCTCCTTTTATAGGGGGCTTTGCCCCCATGCTGGCCACTGCACTGTAAATTATACAACGTGCTGCTATTAAAACACTAAGTCAGTGCTATCAATTAACATGTATATACACCAACATATTCAAGTGTGGCTGCCTAAAAGTGGGAATCAATATCTATGAAGAATGTCTACCCAGCTCTGGCCAGAGTAGTGATACAAGCTGGAAAGAGGAGTGAAATATGAGGTCCATTGTTGTTTGGCAAAGTGAAAGGAAGAGTGGGATTAAGGTGGTTTCTTCAAAAGTTAGGAATAGTAATAGCTCACAAAAGCAAGCAACAAAGACTCAATGCATTTCCACTTTATATAACAAGCCAGTGTAAGTAAATACCAAACCCAGGGCTGAAGTGTATTATAGCCTTCGCTATGTGGCATAATGGTGGGAGCAGACATTTGGTGAGACAAGAAGGAAAGATGTCAGAAGTCCACAGTGAAGCATCAAGGCTTTGTAAAGTAGCATGGTTTAGTTCTGAAGGCCTGATTATGAAGGTCTTTGGTAGCGGGTAAGAGGAAAAAAAGAGTGAGAGGCAGATGAAGGGTAACCTATTTATAAATGGTTCTGGATGATGCACTGACCCTATGGAAAAGGGGCAGGACATTGTGACTGGAAGGACCCTGTCACAGGCATAATGTGAAGATTTTCAAAGGCACAAAGGGCAGTTAGGACTTAACTCCCATTGACATTCAATGGTAAAGGACTAGGAAATAGAGAAATAAATTAAGGGGATATAGTCACGCGCACAGGACAGAGAGAACTCTAGGGACGGGGGGAGAGGAAGCAGTTGGAGCTGGGGCACAAATAGCCTTTCCTTGATCCCTGGAACAAAAAGACAGATGTAGCTTTGGGAACAAAACCCAGTTGCATTAGAGAGAAATGCAAATGCCAAGAGGCATTCTAAGGGATCCAGCACTAAGACTTTTTTCCCCTATGACCCATAACATTTGCTCATTCAGTTTGTTATAAAAACATTAATTTCATTTCTTCAAAACTAGTTCTAAGTGTTCTGAGAAACCCCACAATGTTTGCAGTCTTCTGTAATAGAAGGATAATTCTCACTGTGTGTTCCTTGCACCTTTCTAATCTTAATATACTGGATTATTGCTTTGAATTTCACAAGAAAATGTTATAAAATGTGAACACCACAAAAATAAAAGATTAAATAGCTCATTACCAGTGAGTGAAAGGAACAGCTAGTTGACAGTTTGGTGATGATATTTACATGCAATATGCCAAATTCTGTTCTTTTTAAGGTGATTTAATCTTCTCTCTAAAACTGGGCAAGTGATTTTTCACAAGTAAAACATTGGATTTGGGGGGTACTGGATTTGTACATACAAAGCAGGTAGTGGACATCTAATACTAAGTAAAGTGGCACGTATGAAGGCATCTTGTTTGTACAAACTTTTGATGGATGGAAAATTGGACATACACAAAATGGAGCCTGCATTTTAGAAGTGATTTTGAAAAAGTGACCGCATAATTACACTGTTTTGCTTGTGACTTTCATTCAAAAATGTTCCTCTCCACTTACGTTATGGTAACTATGCACATCAACAGAACTATGTAGGTAATAACTAATACTTTTGCTAATCTACTGTTAGTAAGCAACGCATCTGAGATACAGATAAGCTGTCTGATATTGTCATGCGAGTTGATTGGCCATTTGCTGTATTTCTATATATCAATAAATTAAATCTGCTGCAGTGAGGAGGAAGAGTAAGTGTCAGAGTGGTTATTGAACATAAGGCTATCAGTCACCCTAACTAAAGAAAAGCAACAAAAGAAAAAAGAGAGAAACAGTTTCAGGGTCAAGGAGATTACATGATTCCTGTGAAGTCAAAGCAGAGAAAAACCCATTTAGCTTGGGGGGGAAATGGGGAGGTAGAGAGAAGAAAGCTTTGCAAGCCAGATCATGCATTTCTTTATTGCTGACTGTCTAATGTTTTGGCTTAGTAACTGTTGCTGAAAATCCTGTATAGACTGTATCAGGCATCAAATCCCATTTGCTTCCCATCCTATTGCTTCCTTTCTTCTTGGCCTTGTTTTGCCCAGTAAGGCTGATTTACAGCTTTGCTTTGTAACACTGCTCTTTTGAGCAGTCAGCATTTTGACAACATTCATTTTCGAGCTTATTTGGGGGTAAAATTTTTGCAAGGCTGGGTTGGCAAAAGTTTAACTACAAATCTTTAAACTGACTTCAACATTCAAAAGATTTACTATGAATTTAATGATCGGGAGGGGGTGTTACTGGGAGCTGACGCCTTTTCTTTTTTTGGTCTAGAATCATTGGTCTGTTGTTTCTCACATCTGGATACAGTAGTAATCTATTCCTTAAACCTGAGCAATCAAATTACCCTACTTTTCAGTTGTCTAGGCTTGAATAAATATTATCCAGACAAGCTAAATGAAAATTATGCACACTGTTGTACAGCTAAATTTATTTAGCATAAATGTGCATAACATCTGTACTCCACTATGACACAGTGAGTGAGAAAGATATTCCAGCACAAAGCAGTTTGGGAAGTCACACATCCTACATTTGGGCTTAATTTAATAACCTATTGTCCTTCTCAGCCATCACTGGATCTGCATGGCCAGGAAGCAAAAAGGAAGATGACACCAGGGTTCCATAGCTGATGCAGAGGATAAACATGGGGGGATCCCAGGTGTAACAAACTGAACCCTTGTTCATTCTGAGGGTTTCAGAACACATCCAACACCTAGCCGAGCAATTGAAGAAAAACAGCAAGGAAATCCACAGAGTTTCCTTCCCCCTCTTAGTTCCCTAACCACTCTTGCTAGTTTCACCATGGGAGGAAGCTAGTTTCACCATTTGGGAGCTAATGCTGCTTTCCCAAAGTTTTGTCATGAACACCAATGGGAAGAGGATCAGGCCATTAATGTAACTATTCGACCTAGCTGACATTTGCTTAATTTCACAAGTTATCAATGAAAAAGAGGGGCATTTTTTTTTGGCAAAAATGTACATGAAATATATTCCCATTTTTAGGCCATCTCCAGGAACTGTAATTTGGTGGGGAAGTGGGGTGTGGAACAAAAGCAGATGTTCTATTTCCAGTTAAACTACACAACAAAAACAAATAATAGAAGTCCAGCTACCTGAGGAAAGAGCTAGACTAGGTATGCCTATGACCCTAATTTTTGGAGGTAACTAGTATGTAGAATTCTCAGACCAAAATCCCCCTTGGCATCTTATTTTCTCCTATCAGCTGGTAACAGCAATTGGCAGGCATTTCTTAGGCTATTCCTTTTTAAAACCAGAAATGTCTCAGCCACCTAAAAGTGATGTTATTTTCCACAGTTCTGCAAGAAACCATGCACATTCAGCATAGCCCAAGGCACAAATAGGTGAAGTTAACCGTCCTTCTCGTTAATGAAGCAATTTTCCTATTTGTTGCTATTTTGCTACAGGTGTTGCAATGCAAACAACTTGCCTTCTCCCTTCTCGAGACTCTGGCCCTCACTCAAGCTCCTCTTTGAATCAGGAGTCTGGATTCATTTCAGTCTTTTTTCCTGGAATGAGGAGCCCCAGCCCTCTTTCCCAGAGCTAGGGTATAATCAAACAGATCCTTCCACTTCCTGCAGGAGCCCATCTTGCTCCCTGCAGCACTCACCTTCAGCTGCTTTCTTCAGCCAGCACTGCTTCCCAGCTTCTGACCTGCCTGGTGCACTCAAACCATGCCTAACTGCAATGTTAGGGTCCAACTTGAGCTCCCTTCCCCAGGGACTACACAAGACTACCCTGTCTTTGCTTATATCCACAGACCTGGCTTTACTCAATCACATGGCTGCCTTGATTACTACTTATACTCCCCATTTGGGGAGATGAGGTTTGCTTGTCACAGGTGGGGCTGAGGCCCAGCCCTCCTGTAACAGGGTTCTTTTTTACTTGGGGTTTGAGCCTTTAGGGTGCACCGGGGTCATGTTTGCAAGCTTTTCTCCACAATCATGAAGGCTAGAGGCTTCCTTTTCTTTTTAATGAAAGCTGAAAGACTCATATAGTCAGAAGACAACAACAGTAAATATCATAAGACCCACAATGAAACTGTAGAGTTGGCAACACTGTAAATAGTCTGTACTGAAGAGAAACAGGCTCATAGAAGTTCACCCAGTGATTCCTGCCATGAGTCCAGTAACCTGTGGTTGAACTAGTACATATCCAGATTATAGGGTCTGCAATTTCATAGACAAAGGTGCTGAGCACAAAGTGATCCTTGCCCTCCCTTGAAAAGTGAGGACAAGATGAGGCCACTGGTATGGCTAGTACTGACACTCCAAAGTGGGGGGAGACATGAAAATGTCCTGTCTCTCCCAACACTGGCTAACAGAGGCCGCTGGGTGCAAAGAGTGGACACTGGCACCCTGCTCTAGACTTGGGCAGCTACCACAGACCCCTTGTGCTGCTAAGAGAAGTGTCCTGCAGCAGGCCCAATGCCTCCTAGAGCTCCTGGTGGTGCAGTGCAGATCCACTGCAGTACGCAGCATTGAAAGGCACAGCAGAGACTTAAAATGAGCACATAAAACCCAATACAAGGTGTTCAATGGGGGAGCGAGTTAAAATGCCTACATGACCCATTTTTATACATAAAAACTTTATACTGCAGCAGTTTGGGCCATACACTGCTGTTAGTCCATAAGTGGTAATGGGAAACCGATGACAGGATATGGCCCAAAATGTTTTGAGTGAAAAGATTCCCTAAATATTTCATATTTGAGAAAAGTTTTGCAGAATACTCGATAAAGAGGCTCTCAAGATTTTTTTTACATAAGAAGTCCAAAGAACTCAATCTCCTTTGAAAAAGAGAATTCTATCTGCTGAGATGTAGCATAATTGATGTAGAAAATGGCTGCATCCTAATTAGGGTGACCAGATAGCAAGTGTGAAAAATCAGGATGGGGGTGGGGGGAAATAGGTGCCTATATCAGAAAAAGCTCCAAATATTGGGACTGTCCCTATAAAATTGAGACATTGGTCACCCTAATCTTAATAAATAAATATCATAGCAAACATGACTTAAGGCATTTATGGGAAGGTGATATAGTCTGGTCTGGTAAACTGATCTGAAGTATAGACTATTTGGGAGGATTAGAAATACAGGAGCTTGGTTTGCTTCCAACTAGGGAGATTAACGTCAATATTTAAGAGAATGACAATCCACTCACCCAGAAAAGGAAACAAAAATTTAAGTCATCTGAAACAAAATACTAAATTACCTCAACTATCAGAGGATTAGCCAAATAGAGTAAAATATCTCTCTGTTGTTCTTTCTGTGTTTGCGTCTGTCAGATGTCATGAAATTGTGGCCCCTCCAGCACTTTTCGAAGCAAAAAACTGTATGCAATTTGAAGCAATAAAGAAGCTGGCTGTTCTTCTGTGGGCAAAGCTAAGTTTTTCTATCATGGTGGTTTGGCTATTTTACAGTACATTTCTATTCATCTGAGCCTTACCACTAAAAGCCCATACATGCTATTGTGCAGATACATACAGTTAATTTCAGGTGCACCTATTAGGTCATAACTATGAGCATAATTTGATAACTCTTTGAAGTGTGTCTTGCTGTCATTAATATTCAATACAATGACATTTTCTTCTCTAGCTCCATTGAGGATAAATACTTTCTAGGTGTGAGGTTTCCACATGAGGGACCTCATCCGATCTCATTTATTTGTTGAAATATATAACTTACCAGGTTTGGGTGGGGTGCGGGGAGACTTTTCTGCCCAGTGGATGGGTAGAAAACCTTGCAAATGTTGCCCCTAGGAAGGGACTGCTAAGAGACCCTCAGAGTCCCCATTCCCAATAAATCCTTTCTTGTGGCTCTACTTGAAGAGGGGAAATTACTGCCCCACACAGATCTGTACAATATTTTATTGGAGTGGGAGGCGAAGGAGTAATTTAGAAGAATTAAATTTATACATATCTAACCTTGTAATTAATTGGAAATATTCTGACAGGTCAAAGGTTTAACCAGGTTTTTTTGAACTCTTAAAGGAAGCTTAGTAGGAATTTTAATTACTCAGCCAAAGTCATGCATGACGCACAATTAACACCAAGCGCCTGGTAAAACTTTAACAATAAAACAAAGCTACTCTCTAAGACTCAACTTTCCGCTGAACAGAATTCAAGCCCTGATTAAGCAAACTTGACCTCAACATGACTTAAGCATGTGCTTAAGTGATGGGCTGAATCAGGACTTCAATGATTAAAACATTAGAAGAAATAAATAGAAAGGAATACACATTCTGAAGTAAAAAGTATTCGGTGTGGCACTTTGTCCATGCCATGGATACTGTAGGGATAGTTATCCATAGTTATAGTTATCAGTCTCAGCACTCATTTTATCAGCGTTTAACAGCAACCGTGAAAACAGTCTAAAAATTTAGCAGCCCATGCACAAAGTTTACTTGCCCGTGCCTAGCACAATAGAGATAATGAAAAAGTGAATATAAAGGTTTTTTACTCATCTACTAAAAATAAATCACTCTGCCATCAAAAAATATTACCAGTGAGAAAGAACAGAATTTTGCAAGGCTGTTCTAAAACACATCGCACACTGCTCTCATCAAGATTGCTAACTGGTGACGACTCTGTGGAGTGAAAGAGATGCTTTAAATATCAGAGCTCAGTGAGGCTTGAAACTAGAGACACTCCCGCTGATATATTTTCAGTATTTCTTTGCACCCTTTTTCGTTTCTTTCCTAGGGACATTGGTACTAAACACATGAGCTTTGTTTTGGAGAGTTTGCTGCCACTGCTGCAAACTCCTCACTTGAAAGCCTCTGTACGTGGCATTTGTAATGTCACAAATAGAGAATGTATTGATTTAAATAATTTTCATATTTATATAATGGGATATAGCTACTCCCAGACCCATGCGTATCACTTATAAAAACAACATTTATAGCAGAACTAATAGGAGCTGGTTAAAAATTCAGGTTTCCTTGAATTTTTTCAACATTTCAAGTTTTCAGTTTGTTTTTGAATGAGTGCTAATTGACACAGTGTCACCTTGAAAGGGCTCAAAAACAACTTCCTCAGATCATAGCAGTAACAGTACACATACACTTCTCCCATCACCTTCTCAGGCAATGACCTGAGCTATGCCCTGAATGCCAATCAACTGCTGTTTTTTCCACCCAAGAGAAGCAAATTCTAAAATCGAAGACTTCCCCCTTTCTCCCCTTCCATGCACACCCTGTTCATCCCACCCAATTCAAATCTAGAGGCTATCTCCAAGTATCTGTCAGCAATTTGACTGGTTAGGATGGACAACAGGGAGAGAGGTGATCTCTAGAATCTGATCACATCACATGAGCAATAAGCTCAAAAAACAGATGAATTATTAAGACCTTGGTTTTTCAATGAACTGTACATCGGTTGTAAAAAATTAGAAAATAAAAAAAACCTGATAATTCTGGTCTAAGAGCTATAAGGAAAATGGTTTCTAAAAGGAATAAGAAAAGGAGGACTTGCATCCGATGAAGTGAGCTGTAGCTCACGAAAGCTTATGCTCAAATAAATTCGTTAGTCTCTAAGTGCCACAAGTCCTCCTTTTCTTTTTGCGGATACAGACTAACACGGCTGCTACTCTGAAATCTCTAAAAGGAATGCTACTGTGCATTTTGCATGAGGAAAAAAATCACAATTAATGCTCCATATGGTTATCTAATCAAATAAGGTTTGTACATCTATACTGATCAAGAAACACCACTGTGGCCTGGTAAGACATAGGATCCTAAAAGTTAAAAATGAAAATATCCTATTTGTTATTGAGTCCATCTGCTTAAAAGTGTAGCGTATAGATTCCCAACAGAAAGTGTACCAGATCTTGAACTGATTCCATACTTGGTCTTAGCTGACCTTCTACATATTAGTTATAAAAGTATCATCTAGTACCATGGCCCTTTGATCTGCTTTCTACTGACATAAATAGGAGTTACAGGCATGAAATTAGTACAGAAAGGGGACCAACTCTATCAATATCTATATGACCTTAAGTTAAAGACACAGCATTTATGTACTTAAACTGGCTGTAAATGCAAAGAAACTTATTGAAATGGCCACACAAGCTAAAAATCATCTATCTTTAATTGAAAAAATCACTTGTAAAAATTAAAGGGGAATAGTCACATATGGTGAAATTCATTATTAGAGGGTAAAGTGTTTTTAGTAAGCGTTGCAGACATTTGTTCAAGAACAAAGTGTTATGAAAAGCTTTATTGTTGAATAGGATGGAACTCTGAGAATAGTTAATTTTCAGTGTGAGATTAGGAACCAAATTAACTATTTGTATTTCAGACCCCACAGATTTAATCAGGATCAACAATGATCTGACTCTCCTGCTTGTCACTGTTGTCATTGACTATTGGGTTTTCACGTTAAAGATAGCATCACTTGGTTTGTACAACAGAACAGAGCATAGCAGCACTAATCCAGGGACAACTCTTTCCAACTTCAGAAGGGCCCCAAACAAAACCACAGCTTTCAACACTTCAAACTATGGGAAGTTCAGATCTGAATTTTAACTATGTTCCTTCAGCTGACACTGCTAACCATAGATGACAGTTACCTTTTCCGATGAAGTGAGCTGTAGCTCACGAAAGCTTATGCTCTAATAAATTTGTTAGTCTCTAAGGTGCCACAAGTACTCCTTTTCTTTTCCTTTCAGTTGCTGTGGAGGCACATATGCATCAACCCACGATTCTGCCAAACATTGTGAGACCGACTCCAGCCTGGCTTGCCAAACAGCCCCAACTCCTTTTCACTTCCAGCGTTCCCACCCCAGCAGTCAACTCCTCTACTCTGGGCTTCCATACCATCAGCCTCAAGAGCCTTGGGCTTCCCGTGATGGCTTTCCCCAGGGCCATCACCATGTTCCCACCTTCAGACTTCTGAAAGAGAAACTACCTCCTTCCCCACACTCAACTGCAGGCTTCTCTGTGACTTTTCTCCAATGAGCCCAGTATCCTCCCCATGCCCAAACATGGGCTTCCAGGGAATCAGCTCCTGCTGATAGTGACCCATTCTTGGCTTTTTACTTGTCCCCTCCCCGCACTGGGACACATGTGTTCTACTAGGACTTCTGTTCTAGGCCATGAGACAGTGAAAGCCAGTTGCTAAGGAACTTACAACCTCACTCTGGAAGGATCAACGGGAAGTACACGCATATTAGTTTATCAATCATGTTGTAATTTTTTAACAGATTAGTTGCTCTAAACAAAACCTAATTACTCCAGAGAAATATCAAGTTGGTAACTCGAGAGAGGAAATGATATATTAATTACATATTTCATTTTTCTTGCAATGCAATTTAGTCCTTCTTTCCTCTTTCATGTCCCTTTATTGCTATTGTTAATATTTCACATGTTCATGAGTTCTCATATATTGAATCATTTACATTCCTATGACACCCAGCAAAGAGAAAATGCATTTGATCTATTATTTTAACCACTTTGAATTACCCCATTTTCCATCTAATAATTGCAGATATTTTTAAGCTGTCTCGCCAGTGAAAAGAAAGATAACTTCTGTTCTTAAAAATAAACAAATCCAAATGGAAAATATCCATCCATTATGAAATCATTCTCTCCAGAAAACATACAACCAGGGTCTCTGGATCCACAGAGTAGATAAGAGGAATATAAATGTTTTTAATTGCGCAGGAGTAAAAGTTTACACCCACATCAGCTACACTAAAACTGAAATAAGTAGTTCAGTTCCAATTTTCAGATTTTTTTAAGCAAAGAAAACAAATGTAAATGGTTAAGTATCATATCTAAAATTTGTGGCAGATATTACTATGCAGCAGGTATTTAAAAGGGGACAATAAAAACTCACAAAATCAATTATTTAAAATAGCCACCAATAGTTTAAAATATTACACAAGAGTGATCATATGTTGATTTTTTTTAAAGCTTTCAAGATTCTGTTTGGTACAATAGAGTATTTTAGATAATTAAAAAAAGAACAAGGGGGCAGCCTAAAGACAACTGCAAGATAAAGCAAAAAAAGTGTAAAAGCCAAAAGTCCACAAAGAGCACTTTGACACTGGGGAGCCAACTTTGAAAAAAGAGTAAGCCTACTCTTTTCACCTAAAACTTGAAACACACCTGAGTCATGGCTGAGATGTGAAGAAGTTTGGTGAAATGTTTTTTTCTTTTAATTCTCATATCCATCAATACTATTTGATTTCAATCAAGGATCCTCTGTAATGGAAATTCAACTTCAAAACACTGCAAGGAAGTCTATTTTCAAGGTATTCCTCCAGCCTCTCTGAAAACAGGAATTACTGTTCTTCTCACAAGAGCCTATTTCTGAAAGATGCCCAGCCCAAGTTCCAGACCAAAAGAGTTTAATATGGTTGGATAGGCTTCTCATAAGCATCTGAGACTTTGTGTACTTGTATGAACCAATCTCTGAACCTTTTGAAGTTTGTCCCATCACGGCTTCATATGCATTACCATTCATTACAGCAGGAGGCTTGCCAGCTGCTCAGAGTACAGTAGATGTTGCTTTCTCCAAAATAGTTGACATATTTTCCTGGCATTGTATAAACATACATCTGCAGAAATGAAATTGCACCAACAGCCCTATCTTCAACTTCAATGGAAGCTGATGAAGAACAGCATCTCTTGGTATATTGCAATATCTGGCCTATTATGGGTATAAATGAGTCCCCTAGAAGCAAGCTCAGGTTTGAATCCCTATTCCTACAAAGCTGTACTCTGGGTCCTGCATGGCTGCATCCTAACAACTGACTGATCAAGGTTCCTTCTTCCTTCCTGTTTTGCACTATATATTGACCAGAAGAGGTCAGTGTGCCTTATGGGCCAGAGGACTTGCATAGTTCTTCCTCGGCATTTTTGGAGAACTGTAGGGTTCAGAGTATTAGCAAGGGGATATGAGTTGCTGGTTCAAATCTGATCTTGATCAGTAATGGTGCAACATCATCATCCAATGACTGTTCAGGGAAACAAAATTTAGATTAGATGCAAAATGAGTTGCGATTACTTATCTGGCATGTTTCACCAGCATTAAATTCACTAAAATAGAAAGGATTTTCAAGGCGAAAATTTGCAATACATGTGAGAAACTATTTCCTCTCTCCCCAAATTGTTGTAAAATGTGGTGATACAGCTGATCAGCAAGACTGTAAGAACTATTTTCCTTATTTTTTTTTCAAATAGCAGTTAGAAAAACAATACATAGCACATCATGTATATTAGTTCAATCCAACTATTTGAGGGTTATAAGAGTGAAACATAGGCACCACGTCTTCTCTTCATGACATCTATAGTTACAATAAATTGGATTTGTTGATAGTACACATATATCTCTATCATTAAGGCAGGCATTCCAATTGGCCCTGCTCTAACGTGGGTTTCTCTCTTTTCTGATCTCTTCTGAAAAAGCCTTTCTTATGGCTTGGTGAATATTATGATTTCAGTAAACCTGGTATATGAATTATACTTTATTAACTGTCATGGTAAAGTGCTCAGGCACTGATGCATGGCCTATTAGTAGCTTTAAGATTTCAACGTTTTGGTGGGACTGCTTCAAAACTAAAGTATGTTTTCTTTGGCTAAACTACCACCGTTAGATGCAATTTTTCTTGACGTTTTAAGAATTGTTTTATGACTGTTTTCTATAACTAATGTCCATGGAGGTCAAAAAGGAAATTACTGTTCCAGGAACGCTCAGACAGCATCCACCACAACACAAAAGACTAACTTAAATAGCTGCATTCTGACTAGTCCAATGGTGTGATGATTAACAAGTTGTACTGTCACACAGGGGCCTCTGGTTGGGAACAGTCTCAGGAATATGGGTTCCCAAGCCTTGGGATTTGGGAATGTTTCAATGACTGATACACTCAGCATCCTGGAAGATATACTCTTCCCAGCTATCAATTTTTCTCCTTTTGCATTTCAGCAGCTACAATTTTAAAAAGTTACCAATACCCGTGTGAATGCCTATCCTTCGCTAGGACCATGGGTCAGATGGAAGAACGACTAGCCCATTAAGTTAAAAGATTATTTTAGAAAGTGATTAATCCATGTTGACTTGGGGCTTCCACAAGAACAGTGATTGTAAATTTACTAACTTCACTCGCAATCAGGAAGCTGTTAAAGGCATCAGGAAGCAGCCAGATAACCAAGGCCATAAAATACTTTAGAAATGAGCCAGGCCTGAGTCACAAAGTGCATATCTGGTTTTTGAACTTTTTCCACAGTTCCCAGAAGCAGGGCTTTTGTTCAGCCCAGAGAGAGGCTCCAGCTGCGAGTTCAGAGTGGGATCAAAACTTTTTCAAGGCTCAGGGCTGGCCCTACCCTTGGTTTTGGGTCTGGCCCATCTCTAGAATGAATCAGAAATACTGTCAGGTCTCTGCTATTATTTCACCATGCTCATATTACAGCTGACACTCTGGGCTTTGGTTATGCATTCATTGCAGACACTGTGTGAGAAAACATTAGCGCTAGTATTATTTACTGACTGCCCAGAAGACAACCAGATGCTTCACTAATAAAAAACAATATATATCCCTACCTGAAAGAGTTCATGCAATGGTGGGCAACCTGCGGCCTATCAAGGTAATCTGACTGCAGGCAGCGAGATGTTTTGCTGACGTTGACCACCCTCAGGCATGGCCTCCCTGCAGCTCCCATTGGCTGGGAGCTGCACAGGGCCATGCCTGAGGGTGGTCAACATCAGCAAAATGTCTTGCAGCCCACAATCAGATTACCCTGCATGCGGCCCACAGGTTCCCCACCACTGGTTCACAGTCTAAATTGATAAAACAGACAAAGGAAAAGGGAAAAGGAAAGAGCACAGAAGCAAAATGATTGAGGTGAAGTTTGGCACGTCTTATTCAATGCTCCCTTCTCCACCACCACCCCCTTTCCTCATGATCTGCCCTTTCATGCAATGACAGGTGATCAGAAAAAGGGAAAAGGCGGGTAGGACGGAGACAAAAATGTTTCTGAAATTTAGTCTCTTACCAATTCTAACCTGTCATGTGTCTTTAAGCCAGCCAGCCCTCCCATCCCCAACAGTGCCCTTATCTCCAATATCTTAGTCTCCCTGTACTCCTTCCCCATCATAGACTTTGGACTGAGTGTAAAAGAAATACAATTGTAGAGGCCAAGCCAAAAAAGTGATTATCCAATACCTTCATTGGCCCAAAGCATTTAAAAATGGGTAAACATTCTAGCTGGAGTTGGACGGAAAGGTTTGCAATGGGAGCAATAGTCAATGGGATTTAGGCTTCTAAGTGCCTAAATCCCCTTTGAAAATGAATTGTAAGCCCTGCACCGAGTGCCACAATGTTTAAATACCTTTAGAAATCTTAGCCTTAGTTCTTACTATGGGACTATACATTTGATTAAGCCAAGCAGGATTTAGCCCATTTAATCATAGACACTTATGAAGGTGACAATGCCGAAAACATTGTAGTTGAATATTTGCCAGCTTAAATCAGAATGACATTAAAAGCATTAATGTTTTAATGCCTCCGCATTTGATTGTAAGTCAGTGGAGTGGACCAGCAAAGCTCATTCAATTATTGAATGAATTCCAGCGCATCTCAAAATCCTGTGACTAACCTTGAGAAAGTATTTCAGGATTCACGGGTGAATAAAGGGGTAAAATGTATGCGTTATTTCTCTCCTTGGACTACAGAAAAGATGCTGAATGACTTCTGTGTTACATAACAAGGACTGCAGACAGGAAAAAGTGACAAGTCATGCATATGTCTTCATTATACAGTATGACATTCGTGTATCCCTCACTGACCATGTGCAACAAACCATATTTAATTGCATACAAAGTTCACGAAGGAAGAGTAGCCATCCCTGCAAGAGAAATGAGTACAGCTAGGGAAAAAGCCAGAATCCCCATGTGATGGGTTTGGTCACAGAGATCACCTTGGGACTGTCACCTGATGAGCTGAAATTACCTCTGAGCCTATTTTCTCTGCCAGCTTGGGACTCCAGAACCTGCCTTGTTGAGCCAGACACGCTATCCTGCTGCAATACAGACCCAAGGTCTGGACTATACCCCCAAAGCTGCAGGCTTTAAGTGAAAAAAGCTCAGCAGGTTACCTGTCTCCAGCACCCAGACACCCATTTCCCAATGGGATCCAAACCCCAAATAAATCCATTTTACTCTGTATAAAGCTTATACAGAGTAAATTCGTAAAGTGTTTGCCCTCTACATCACTGATAGAGAGATATGCACAGCTGTTTACTCCCCCAAGTATCAATCACTTACTTTGGGCTTATTAATAACAAAAATGACTTTATTAAGTATAAAAAGTAGGATTTAAGTGATTTCAAGTAATAACAGATAGAACAAAGTCAGTCACCAAGCAATATAAAGCAAAAACACTCAAGTCTAAGCCTAATACATTACGAGGTTCAACCTTCAATCTTTCTGGCCACTCAAAAGTTTTAAGGGTGGCAATTTTGCAACAGAAAAGCTTCAAAAACAGACTCCAACGAGAAACTGCTGAGCTTGAATTAATATGCAAACTAGATACCATTAACTTGGGTTTGAATAGAGACTGGAAGTGGCTGAGTCATTACACATATTGAATCTATTTCCCTAAGTTAAGTATCCTCACACCGTCTTGTCAACTGTCTAAATGGGCGCTACAAAAGTTTTTTTCTCCTGCTGCTGCTAACTCATCTTAACTAATTAGCCTCTCACAGTTTGTATGGCAACTTCCAACTTATCTGTATGTGTATATATATCTTCTTACTATGTTCCATTCTGTGCATCCGATGAAGTGGGCTGTAGCCTACAAAGATTATGCTCTAATAAATTTGTTAGTCTCTAAGGTGCCACAAGTACTCCTGTTCTTTTTGTGGATACAGACCAACATGGCTGCTACTCTGAAACCTGTCATTTCTACACAGTTAGAAGTCTGAGCTACTGCTGGATTAAAAATGTCACTCACAAGAAGTCAGATTGAAAATGCAATGAACACAGTCAAAGAGAAGAAAAAGGAAAGCCTCTGAATATAATGCTATTCCTGCTGAATTCATAGTAAGTGCTGGTGAGAAAAGCTCTGACATCTTACATTAGGTTTGTGGGACAAGTCAGAAGATCAGGAAATGGCTTGAATGACTGATTGCTCTGTCAAGGAAAGGGGATCAGCATGAGACCTAGAATTATGTTGTCAATCATGTGAGAAACGGATCATCATATAAGAAACTGTCACAATAACACACACACAGACTGATTTGTGGAAACACATGATCAGGTGATCTTGAAAGGCCAGATTTCAAAGGGGAGCTGCAAATATGCTGCACATCACCATTTCACAAGAGCTACGATTTTACTTCTACAAGGGGGCAATATTAGAGCATGAATCGCATACAGAAGAAATAGTGGATGTGTTTTATCATATACATAAAATCTTTTCATTCAGCGGGTCAGGTTAAGCCCCGCACCACTTTACCAGAATGGGATTTACTCCTGGTGTGCAGGTTTAGTCACAACCGAAAAGAACTTAGAAAAAACAAGAGACCACTGTTAAATGGGGAGAATGAGTTCAGAAAGCCACTGCTTAGTTCGCTACAGCAGTTCTTAACCTTAACATTTTATTTTTGATGGAAACAATGACGCATTAGCACTGGTGGAAGCAAGTGCTGCAATCTACTGTATCTTGCTTGATATCCTTATCAGCAGATCTGAGAAAGTACTTCAGAAGCTCTTACAACAAGTAGCTAAAGCTAGCATAAGTTTTGGACAACATCTGAAGATACAAAGAAACCCATTTGGTGCATAAGAAATCACATATCCCAAAAGCATAAAAGTTGGTAACTATTAGGTTAAAAAAGAAAGGGGAGCTGTTACGTGGACTCCGTAGCTTGTGTGTGCCATGGAAATTTCTGACACTATATAGAATAACAATAATGGGGAAGTTAATAATTATCATGCATATTAACCATTAGAACAATGCAAGTACTGAGAGGGAATATCATGGACAAAGGGATGTTGTGCATTGCTATAGATAATGAAGTTAATGTGGTTGTAATATTTTGGGTCCTCTCCATGGATTACCACCTTGTAGTGGTGGAGAGGCTTGCGTGTCTCAGTGACCCCGAGAGCGATGCTGCCTGTAGTCTTGTACTCCCTTAGGGTACCCATGGCAGAATGGTCAAGGGAGCAGTTCCAGACAAAGTGTGATCCAAGAAGGACCAAGAAGTCCCTAACTGCACAATGGAGGTGAAACTGTTGTGTAATGTTATGACAACTGTGAAGGTGGATGAAGGCTGCAGCAAATAGAGGATCTCCAATCGTCATGGTGCCCATGCCATTGGTTTCAAGTTCTCTATCTGTCAAGGATAGTGCGGTGACTGTTGTGCACCAGTCTCCCCACTTTAAAAGAAGTCCTGCACAGGCATCTTTCAGTTTTTGGGAAAAATAACATTGCACAAGTCAAAAAGTCTGGTGGCGATTGGCAAGTGGCGACGGGAACAGGACAGTGGAATCCAGAAGTTCCTAGTTACAGACTGACACACAGGCGGTGCGTGTGTGATACAGTCGTCTTGCTCAAGGACTGAGGTGGGTCGAGCATCTCAGCAGCTGCACCCACGACTGAGCAGTCCTTTTTAGGATCCACTCTGCTCACCCCACGTGGGGAGGGGGCTAGAAAGGGTACCCTAAAAATAGTCTTGCCTCTGTTTTTCCTGTCTGGATAGCTGCATCCAGCAGGATCACCACCTCCATGGTCGAAAATGTAAGGAACTCTTCAACTTTGGAACTTGGAACCTAGGTACCCTGATGGACAACTCAAACCGCGACTGACCAGAGTGACGTACAGCTATTATTGCTTGTGAATTGAGTCAGTTTAACATTGATATTGCTGCTTTGTCCGAAACTAGAAGAGCTGATGAAGGACAGGTGAGGGAGGAGAAAGGAGGATACACCTATTTCTGGAAGGGAAAAACTATAGATGAACCCCGATTGCATGGAGTGGGCTTTGCTATATAGAACAAGCTCATAAGATGCCTCTCTGAGGTACCCATTGGCATCAATGAGCAGTTTATGACACTCCAATTGAGTCTAACCAAAAATCAACAGGCACTATTGTGAGCACCTATGCATCAACACTGGATGAGAATGTAAAGGAAGATTTTTGTTCTCATTTGGAAACCATTTTATCAGAGATCCCTACAGAAAACAATATCATCCTTCTGGGGGATTTCAATACACGTGTGGGAAGAGACTCAGACCTGTGGAAGGGAACAATCGGGAAAGAAGTAGTTGGCAAAAGCAATTCAAATGGAATTCTGCTCCTGACCAAGTCTGCTGAACATGAACTTATTATTACGAACACTCTCTTCCGACAAAAGAAAAAGTTCAAAACATCTTGGAGACATCCATGACTAAAGCACTGGCATCTCCTCAACTACGTTATAGTTCGTGCCCAAGATCGCAGTGACGTACTTCTCACAAGAGCAATGACAAGTGCTGATGACTGTTGGACTGATAATTGCCTTATTCAAACCACAATGAAAATTAAGATAGCTCCCAAATGGAGGCTGCAAAAGAAGCAGGTCAGGCGCAAGTTGAAGATTCAAGATTTGAAGGACCCTATTAAGTGTGACCACTTCCAAGCAGTTTTAGAAGAAAAGCTCCCATCAGAGTTTCCGGAAGAAATTGAGGAACACTGGAGCCAGTTGAAAACAGTAATCACCAATGCCTGTGAGGAAACCATAGGCTACCAAACCAGAAAATATCAGGACTGGTTTGATGATAATGATACTGAAATTGAGAAACTCATTAATGAGAAGAGAATGGCATTTCGTGCTTGGCAGAATGACATAAAATTGTAATATAAAGAGAAGCCCATACCAAGGTGAGGGCGGAAGTCCAGAGTAAAACCAGAGAACTCAAGAACAAATGGTGGACTGAGAAAGCGCAAGAACTCAAACATCTCGAGGACATCCACAATATATGTGGTTTCTTTAGTGCCACCAAGGCTGTTTATGGACCAATTTGCCATGGTATGAATCCTCTTCTCTCTAAGAATAGAACCACACTTCTGAAGGACAACGAAGCTATCAATTCTCGCTGGAAAGAAAATTTTGAAGATCTCCTTAACCATAATTCTATGGTTGCAGATGAAGTCCTTGAACAAATCCCTCAACAACCATTTAGGGATGAGCTCGGAGACCCTCCTAATTTGTATGAGGTACACAATGCCACCAAGCAGATGAAGAACAACAAGGCAGCAGGTCTAGATGGGATTCCCGCTGAAATCTTTAAAGATGGTGAACCAGAGCTAATTCAGCAGTTTTACCTGCTTATCCTTAAAATCTGGATAAAGGAGGAGATACCCAGTGAAATGAGGGTTGCCCTGATTGTCACCCTCTTCAAGAAAGGGGATAAAGCAGATTGTGGAAATTATTGTGGTATCTCCCTCCTAACCATTGCAGGCAAAGTTCTGGCATGGATCCTTGCAACTAATTGTTGGGAAGTTTACAGCAGGCGTTGAAATCACTTACAGAATGGATGGAAAGTTGTTCAGGCTTAGCAGGCTGGACGCCAAGAGTAAGATCTCCACAACACCTATTGTGGAACTTCAGTATGCTGATGACAACGCCCACTCTGAGAAAGATCTTCAAATATCTTGAATAAAGAAAAGGAGTACTTGTGGCACCTTAGAGACTAACAAATTTATTTGAGCATAAGCTTTCGTGAGCTACAGTTCAAGAAAATAACAGAACGCCACTAGCCATCACCTTCAGCCCCCAACTAAAACCTCTCCAATGCATCATCAAGGATCTACAACCTATCCTGAAGGAAGACCCATCACTCTCTCACAGATCTTGGGAGACAGGCCAGTCCTTGCTTACAGACAGCCCCCAAACCTGAAGCAAATACTCACCAGCAACCACACACCAGAACCACTAACCCAGGAACCTTATCCTTGCAACAAAGCCCGTTGCCAACTCTGTCCACATATCTATTCAGGGGACACCATCATAGGGCCTAATCACATCAACCACACTATCAGAGGCTCGTTCACCTGCGCATCTACCAATGTGATATATGCCATTAAGTGCCAGCAATGCCCCTCTGCCATGTACATTGGTCAAACTGGACAGTCTCTACGTAAAAGAATAAATGGACACAAATCAGACGTCAAGAATTATAACATTCAACAACCAGTCGGAGAACACTTCAATCTCTCCGGTCACTTGATTACAGACCTGAGGGTGGCTATCCTTCAACAAAAAAACTTCAAAAACAGACTCCAACGAGAGACTGCTGAATTGGAATTAATTTGCAAACTGGATACAATTAACTTAGGCTTGAATAGAGACTGGGAATGAATGAGTCACTACACAAAGTAAAACTATTTCCCCATGTTATTTCTCCCCCCCACCCCACCCTCCACTGTTCCTCAGATGTTCTTGTTAACTGTTGGAAATGGCCTACCTTGCTTGTCACCATGAAACATTTTCCTCTTTTCCCCCCCCCGCTGCTGGTGATGGCTCATCTTAAGTGATCACTCTCCTTACAGTGTGTATGATAAAACCCATTGTTTCATGTTCTCTGTGTGTGTATATAAATCTCCCCACTGTATTTTCCACCAAATGCATCTGATGAAGTGAGCTGTAGCTCACGAAAGCTTATGCTCAAATAAATCTGTTAGTTTCTAAGGTGCCACAAGTATTCCTTTTCTTTTTGCGAATACAGACTAACATGGCTTCTACTCTGAAAACTATCTTGAATGTGTTTGCCCACGCTTACGCATGTTTTGGTCTCACTCTTAATATCAAGAAGACTAAAGTGCTCTATCAGCCTCCTCCAGATGCGGTATTACATGCCCCATCTATCAAAATCAATGAAGTGGCACTGGAGAATGTCGATCATTTCCTTTACTTTGGAAGTCATCTTTCATCCAAGGCAGATATTGCTGCAGAAATTCAACATCGCCTGAGCTGTGCCAGTGTAGCTTTTTCTTGTTTACGGCACAGGGTTTTTGAAGATCACGACATTCGAACAGACACCAAGCTTCTTGTTTATCAAGCTATTATTCTCCCAGCATATGGGTCTGAAACTTGGACAACCTATAGACACCACTTGAAAGCCCTTGAGAGGCACCATCAATGCTGCCTTCGTAAGATTCTGAAGATCAAATGGGAAGACAGGCACACCAATATCAGTGTCCTGGAAGTGGCAGAGACCACCAGTATCGAGGCAATGATAATCCATCAGCAATTCTGCAGGACAGGTCACATTGTTCGGATTCCAGACCATCACCTCCCAAAACAGGTCCTGTTCTCTCAGCTGAAAGAAGGGTACCGTAACGTGGGTGGACAATGGAAGCAATATAAGGACTTACTGAAGGACAACCTAAAGAAGTATAATATTGACATTGACACTTGGGAGACACTTGCCCAGGATAGCTTAAAATGGAGTGAAGTCCTACGTGATGGTCCCCTGTATTTTGAACTTGTTCGCCAACAAGCTGAAGAGAAAAAGAGGCGCAGAAGGAAAGAGAGACTGACTTCCAGTCATGATCAACAGCCTCCTGCTGAGCCTGAAAACATCTGCCCTCATTGCAATAGAACTTGTGGTTCAAGGATTGGCCTTATTAGCCACCTGAGGATCCATAACTCCCATGGAAGATGATCATACTCGGTAATGAGTGATTACCCATCATCATCAATATTTTGGGTAGATATCATTATATCATTTAGTAATGGAAACCACTTGGAGGAGGGGATGCTGGACAAAATGAGAGTGGATCGGTGATAGAGTAGCATTCAACATGTGCAACAGTGAGGGTTCCAACAGCAGCCTGTGCCCTCAGAATTAAGATGGCATTTGATAAGTATAATGCTAATTGTTGTTTTTTGCAATATACAGAATGTGCCAACTACAGCAACTACTTACATGGAAAAGTAGTGTTAGGAAAGTATTTGATATATTTTTAGCAGCTTTAAATGCAATTTATCAGCTGGAAACAAGTTGAGAGCCGGCACCATGGCTCCCATCCAAAACCCACTGAAGTCAATGGGAATCTTTCCATTGACTTTGATTGGCTTTGGATTAGGCCAGCTCTCCACAGGCCACACCATCACAGGCCACAGCTTGGAACAACTAGTTAAAACTATTTTCTGGAATCACATTAAGGGTTTGCCTCATTTATCTTCAGTAAACTCTCAAGAATTACAATGACAAAATCAATCTGGGGAATTAGAAGTTTGCAGGAAAAAAGGAGATCATGCCTATGAAACAAGTTCCTCGAGGCTGAGAATTTCTACGCAGCAGAGGAGAGAGATAATGGGAAAGGATTTCCACATTTTTTCAATACAACTATGACATTACATATATAACCTCTATCTTAAGTCACATTTTAATAGAGATGGAAAAGGGACTGCTGGAGGGAAATTTAAGTAAGAGTTTGATACAGAGGGCCAGATTTAGACCTGGCACTAGTGACTACAACTCCAGTGAAGTCAGTGTTTATGCCAGAGCTAAATTTGACCCTCTATTTATACTTTCTAGCATAATAAGAGATATACAACAGATTCATCATCATAAGCACACTCAGTGATGGGGAGAAAGATCTGAAAAAGAATTCTAAGGAGAAAAACAAATTTGGAACTATGGTTCAATCAAGAGTATCAGGCTCATTCTGTAGACAGAGCTTTATTACATTTTTAATTACAGTCTGTGTACAAAGTTATGGTTATATACTACCCTGAATCCACTCATACTACTCATCTCCCACTTATGACAATTAAAGGAACAAACACCTGTCAGGGATGGTTTAGATCAGTGGTTCTCAACCTTTACTGCAGCCTGCACCCCTTTGACTCTCAGAATGTTTCTTGCGCCCCTTATCAAAAATCGTTGAAGTAGTTCAGTTCTTTAAACCTAGATATTTCATAATGTATAATGTTAATAAATACATAGGTTTGATGAAAGAAAGTAGTTACTTACGTGCCTGTGCTTAATTTGTGTTTTTGATGATTTGCCTTCTAAAAAAATCTGGCATGTCTCGCACCCCCAGAAAGGGCAACTTGCATCCCCAGGGGGTCGGGCACCCCAGTTAAGAACCACTGGTCTAGATAATTCTTAGTCATGCCTCAGTGCAGGAGAGGACTAGATGACCTCGAGGTCCCTCATTCATAGACTCGTAGAATTGTAGGACTGGAAGGGACCTCAAGAGTTCATCTAGTCCAGTATTTAGCATTTGCATTCAGCATTATTTAAAGGAAAAAGTGATTCAAGGCCTTTTTAGGAATGCCACTATTTCTGTATTTGTTTATGTGTCCATTAGTTTGTGGAATTACTACATTTGTGGTACATGCATGGGCAAAATAGGTGGTCTCTTGTTTGCCTTAGTGATGTAATAACCTGAACCGGAGAGTGGCATCATCAGGTTTCAGATCTTAGAATGATTGAGATTTATTGTGAGGTCACAACTATTTTAGGAGGTGCTGTTTCAGGATGCCTAAAATGGTGTTACATTATTTCATATCAGGAAGATTATCTCTGTAGCCCAGCAGTTCTCTAACTGTGGGTCAGGACCTCAAAGTGGGTCACGACCCCATTTTAATGGGGTTGCCAGGGCTGTCTTTAAACTTGCTGAGGCCCAGGGCTGAAGCCAAAGTCCAAGCCCCACCACCCAGGGCTGACGCCCTCAAGCTTCAGCACCCCACAGGGCGGGGGTGGGGGGCTCAGGCTTCGGTCCCCATTCCTGGGGTCTTGTAGTAATTTTTGTTATCAGAAGGGGGTCACGGTGCAATGAAGTTTGAGAAACCCTGCTGTAGTCTCTAGGTATAGGTACT
This sequence comes from Dermochelys coriacea, assembly GCF_009764565.3. Taxonomy (NCBI): domain Eukaryota; kingdom Metazoa; phylum Chordata; order Testudines; family Dermochelyidae; genus Dermochelys; species Dermochelys coriacea. The sequence goes on from NC_050075.1 coordinate 90,954,538, forward strand.
TTCTGGGTAAAGCATGGGTATAAGGCAGTAATAAAATGAGCCTACGAGGCCTGTAAGACAATAGTTTAGCTAAACAAGGCATATGGCCCAAAAGCCTTAGCACAAGCTGCTAACTAGGAGTAATTCTAGATCATAAGATATTACAAGATAGAATGCTGTAATCACTAAACTGCTGAGAGATAACCACAAGATGCTATTTTATACCAGCTTGAGATATTTTAAGTTAGGAACATCAGCAGATGTCTGATCATAAGAGTGCCATGCTAAGTAATTGACATATAATCTAATAAGCTTGATGTAAATGGGATGGTAACCTATGGGAAAAAGGTACCCCAACATTATCAGGGTGAGGAAATACAAATAATGAAAAAGGGATGAAACCCCTGCTGAATATGCATTAGGCATAGTGGCATTAGCCTAACACATTATAGAAGTTGTATCCTGGCTTGCGTGCCAGGGGAGATGTAGCTCTTGGGAGATGCCAAGGTGACAACGACGAGGAAAATGATGATGAGGAGGAAGATAATGACTAAGACTTCAGGTTGCTCTGTAAGGGATGGCATGAGTGTATGGATGCTCAGACGCTCAATCTGTATCATCTCTATCTAACTTGCTGGACTTGAGTGTTTCTGACTTTACTAATTGTGTTAATAAAACCAATGCAAATTAGGAAGGTTTTTTCTCGGTATGAGTGTTGCAACCATGGCACATCAGGGCTCCCAGCAGAACAATAATTCTACTAATGCTGGGACTGACCTTGAGACAAGAACCTACCAAACCTGAGATTGTTAACTGAGAATTCTTAAGTGATCAATATAATTAATACACCATCAATATATCTCAGGAAGATGTTGTCTGTTAAAGGATAGACTTTTCATTCTGAAAAATCTCAGTCTCTGACAGGGCTTAATCAATTCACTGGGAGCTTGACCCAGCACTCATGTAAACATGGTTGAAGATGTTCTAGTAAAGTCTGTTATTAGGATGCTCCTTACTTCTGAATTAATTCACTATCTTGTTCAAACTAATTCATCCCTGTGTGGCAACAGTTGTGGAGATGCTAAAACTATTGATTGTTCGGCTGTTAATTTAATACATACTTTGGAAATAACTGCATTACAAATTAGTCGTGTGGCAGAGATCTTTCTTCCTGCACTTCTTCCTTAAATCTCACAGAATGAATGAAAGAATGACTGTCAGGAATTTTATGGCTATTTAATACTTTCAGGAAATATGAGAGGCAGCCCGCTACAGAAAAGGCAACAGAAGCAGAGTGGATTCATCATATTTTGATCACTGCTAATGGTAGTTACCCAAATAGTTTAAATCATGGCATTCTTTAGAAAAATGTTACAATAAAAATATGTTGTCTTGGTCCATGACTAAGTGCTACCATAATACAAATAATTATGGCTAGCAAAAACAACAGGGCTGCCTTCCTCTCCAGCAAGCACAGCCTGATGTTATAACATCATCCTAGTACAACCATATTTTTGAAGTTGCCTACCACACAGTCTTCTTTTAATTTGGAATAACCTTGTTCATGGATGGATAATTTATATTTTAAATATGTATAAAAAACGAATTAGTCATGGAGAGTGAGGCAACCAAAACTTGGGCCAAGTCCATAGGTCCTTATTCAGTTTTCGTTCAACCCACAGTGAGGCTATAAGAACAATATTCAGTCTAAGTTCAACATTAAGGGTGAAATTCACTTCCACTGCGGAGAGATAGCACAATACCTATGCACTGCTTAAACCCCACTTACACCCCCTGGAACTTGTGCTGGCTATCTGCAGGGGTTGTATATTACCCAAAATGAATATGGACCAAAGAAACTTTATTTCTAGCCTCTCAGCCAGACACCAATTACTTGAGAAGTTTTAATTAGAGAAAAGGTAGGAAACAAATATGTAAAATATTCTGTCTACCGTGAAACCAATTACACCCCCCGAACTTAAACTTTTGTACAAATACCAGGGGTGTTTTCCATGGCAATGAAACAAAGTGCAATCCTTCAGAAAGCACATTACTGATACTCTTTGCAGGATGGTTTGTAACATCTCTTTCTGACCATCACTTTCTATTAGCAAGTACTAAATGGGATTTCTAGTCATATGTCTAATTAAGTTTCCTATGTATTCTTCTTTTATCCCTCTCAGAAAGGTGAACAATATCCATATTGGTCATGTTACCTAAACTTGCTCTCAATGTACATGGCTTCATTTTAATCCCCACATATAGGGAATTACTTCTATGTTGCAATTACCACTGCATCCTAAGAACTCATTTGGTCAGAAGTACTGATGCTGCTATGTTTTCAAACATTACTTGCAGTATGTTAGACTTTCCAAGAACACATAGCTAGCTGTATTTGTTTAGGTTTTTTAAAACGTAGACACACAGGCCAGACCATGGCTTTTTTTAAGGTTGCTTGGCACTGCTCCAGTTACATAAAACACACTAAGGCCTGGACTACATTGTGGGGGGAGGAGATCGATCTAAGTTACGCAATAACGTAGCTGAAGTCGACATACTTAGATCTACTTACATAGGTAGGTCAACTGCTGACGCTCCCCCGGCAACTCCGCTTGCGCTTCTCGCTCTGGTGGAGTATCAGAGTCGACAGGAGAGCACTCGGCGGTAGATTTATCATGTCTTCACTAGACATGATAAATCAACCCCACTGGATCGATTGCTCCGGAGGTAAGTGTAGACATGCCCTTAGAATTGCTCAGCTGGCTACCCACTGTAGGGGGCATTTCAGAGTTATGGCCAGGTAAGTGTGGCTGGAGCACTGCTGTGCTCTGGTGATCCACAGCTGCTAGAATGGCTCCTGGTGGGCAGTTGCAGCTTGGCACAATTTTGAGCTAACTCAAGGCTGCTCTCAGTCATTCTGGGGCCAAACAAGCTTCCAGCTAGCCCTGGGATTTGGGAGTGGAAGACAGGAGATGTAGTTCTGATGCAGCTCAGGTGCTAGCCTAGAGACCTTAACATATTTGTTTTTTCCTACCTTCTGCCTGTTTGCATTTTACATTTAGTAAACTGCTATACACTTGCTCTGCCTGATGGTAAAATAATTAGTTAAAGAATGTGTGTCCTGGGCTTCATATTTGGACTGAAATGATAAATATGTATATAACATTGCTTCACTATTATTTCACCGGACTGATGGAAGAGCAGTTGAGCTGTTTTAGTAAAAGCTGTTTATTTTATTTTTCTGCAATGGAAATTCTCTGTTCTTCAGGCAAAAAGGTATCATCCTTTGGTTTTCCTACTACCGTATTTTGCTTTTGCAGCCACAGCATAGGTGCTGACTTTTAATTTCTCACGGCATGGGAAAGGATTTTCAATTAGCCTTTGATCTGGGGGTCAGAAGGTCCCTGCAGCCTCCAGCAGCTACAGCGGGTTAGATGCTCTGTAGTCCAATTTGGAGCTTCTTTGATTATTGTTTTTTCATGCCTAAAGAACTCTTCTGCTTTTCAATGGTGCTTTTTGACCATTGCAACCTTATTACTGTGATTCTTTTTGGTTAAAAAGAGCAATAATTTTTACCACCTTTCTCTAACAGTTAACCACTTTGAGTAAACTGTGCCCATTTCAGTGTGGGAAAGTAACAGGTTACCTCTCCCTCCACTTTAACAAAAATCATTCTGAGTTAACCCAGTATGTTCGGGGGACATGGGGGGGGTTACTTTAAAAAAGGGGGGCACTCTGAGCGCTAATAAATTACCCTTGGCGTTCTCCCTTCCCTTTGAAATTTAAAAAAACCGTAAAATTAACTATGTGGGCTGTTCTAACTGCCCTTTAAATTGTCAAAATGCCTAAAAGAGATATGACCACACAGCCTATGCTGATAGCGCCAATAAGGCAGAACAGAGCCTCAAGGCCTCCAGTCCTTTCAGATCAGTATATCTCTGTCCTAGACACAGGATGTAAGTCAGTGTCTTGTTTAACTTTTTTTTTTTTAAAAAGACAAAAATTGCAACCCTGGTAGGCCAGGCCAGACCAGGCCAGGCCAAAAAAATGTTTTTTATTTGGTTAAACAGTTGTAACATTAAATAATGTTGAGATTCACGTAGACCAGTGAGCATCAAACTTGGGACACTTTATGCTGGGAAATCAAGGAGTTAGAAATGGAAAAACACGTGAGATCATCTACTCCATTCCCTTACCTATGCAGGAGTGTTTCCTACTGAAATGTCTCAAGAGCCTAGCTTCTTGGGGTTTGCCTTTTATATCCAATACTGCCCACTTCAGAAGTTATCATTTCCCAAATAGTTCTAAACATAGGGGAAATATGTGGTGTTGAGACAATGCTGCATGGTAACTATTAGCAATGCTGAACTTTTAATAGGGACAACTGAAATTTTAGGTAACACATTCCTTTCGTCTCACTTTGTCATTGCTGTTTAAGCAAGTTGTACGTATTCTGATTTTTCCACCTAAATCAATTCCCTCCTACCCTTCAGTCATGTTTCATACTGCTCTAAGAAGTCCTTTAGCAATCATGGTACATCAAGGGACAGGAGAAGGACTCAAAGTCCATGCTATTCTTTGTCACCAACATCACACATGGCCTTTATCTAAAGAATCTATATACTTATCTTCAGCATTTCTAAGATGCCTTGACTGTGTATGAATTAAGTCAGGATTTCCTTTTCATTCTCCTTTCCTTCTGATTGAGTTCAGAAGAGTCTCCACGCACTCTTCTGAGAAAAAAACTCATACTCCTAGGTATGTGGTATGGTATACCACAGATACTCCTAGGTATCTTCCCATCATGGGGGGCTGAGAGCACACTCCCCCACAATGATCCAGGGAGAAATTCATCACAATCCATACATATTGTGAAGTGTGGACACAAACAGTCACTCTCTCAATGTCCAGCCAAGCTTTCCATTCCTCAGCTGGTACTGCAGCCGCTGAGTAGACAGGCATAGGCTCCCCAAACTATGGTCCCCTTCCCTTGTGGGGAGTTGAAGTTGTGGGTTCCAAACTACAGTTGTTTTTAGCACCTTTACATTCTCTGTGAGTAATCCAAGCACTCCAGGAAAGCATTCAATGTAAATGGCTTACTCTCTCACAACCCAGCATGCTCCCACCAGTCTCAGCTGCGTAGTAGTTATGCAGAAGAATTTCTAAGAGACACTGAAAGGTAGGATGACCAGATAGCAATTGTGAAAAATCAAGATGCTGTTTTTTCGGGAGGGAAGGGGTATAGTTCCATATACAAGACAAAACCCCTAATATCACAGTGTAACTGTATAGTTAGGAGAAAGAAAGAAATTCTTAAAGAGACAGGAATCAAAAGCTAGATTAATTACCAGCCAAATAGCTATCCTCTCATCCTGATATCTGAGAGAGTCCATCACAACACAAAAGAAAATGCGGAACTCATATATTAGTACAATCTAAGGAGTCTCAGAACTAACAATAACCTGCTGAGGCAAAAATGATCCCTTATTCCTACCTTCCCATGTGCTGTATTACAGTAGAATAGAATACAAAAAGAGCATTCATCCACACATATCTCAACAGAGTCCAATAAAGTCAGACTATAGAGCGGCACATGCTCGTTGAGAGAATCTGAAAGGGAGGCAGTCGGACAAATGCTTAATATACTGAAACATGATAGCTACCTATATAATACTGTCATAGCTGGAAACCATGGCATCTCAGAAGTTGCTGATGGGAATGAATGAATTCATTGTTCAAAATAAATATATCTGTCTTTAAACATTGTTATAGTGTTTCTCTATAGTATAGGTTTTTCAGTTTAGAAATGAAATTAATTTTTCCACTACAGGCCAGGATGGGTGGATAAGTATCATAAAACATTTTTGATATGTCCTGACTTGGGGATAGACCTTAAATGCTGATTGTGGTGAATTAGTCCTTTATGGAGTTCCATGGACATTCATTCACTTTTGAAAAGATATATGAATAGAGGTCTTTTAATAAGTTCTTTGACACCTTGGAGATGTTTTGCTTCATCTGGTTTAAACAAAATGTGATTTTAAATACCAAGTGCCTCATCTTCATTCTGAACACAGATAAAGCAATTCTATAGCTACTCTGTTTTCAGAAACTACTATCCACAGTGGAACAGACCAAAAACTCTTCTTGGGTTTTGCTAATTTTCATGGAGTTTAAAATAATAGATATCTGCTAGTTATTTCTGAGCTTTGGTTAATGAATAACCACCAGCTACTTTTGCAAATATTAGTTCTATCTGTATGCTGGATAAGTCAGATAATTATGCGTTATGTCTGCCCATACACAAAGATTATGACCCTATCATATATTTTCAAGTCTAGCAGACCTTTATTTTTTATCAAGAAAACAAAGAAGAACAAAGGTAAGGTCTCCACAAGAGTGTATAGCATCTCCTCTCTATGGCTAGCTTCATCTGAACAGAAAATGGCATCTGCCTCTTTTCATTTATTCACCTTAGTCAGCCAGAATTTGATGCACGTTCAACTGAAGTTGTCTTCGGTTAAAATCTGAAGAAAGCCAGAATTTGGCCTTGAGATCTCTTGCCCACAATGAGATTTAAAAATGTTTAAAAATCTGAGCTGGTAAATGAGATTTGAGGTTTACAGGATAAGCACAATAAACTTGTGTGCTCATTTCAGAGCTTTCATTATGACTTGAACTTTCATAGCCAGCTAGAGTTCACCCTTTTCAAAGTCTGTTAAGGATTTATGAAAAACAGTTCTGACCCACTTTGGAGTTCATAGCTTCCTCAGACGTTCTGCCTTTATCAAAGCAATGCATTTTTTGTGCTGCTGCACCCCCCAGGAAAAAAACATATCCCATCCTCAAAATATCCTTGAAAATCCAGAGCATAGCAACAAGAGTAAACTATAGTCACTTAGTTTTATCTAGATTGTGTGACAAGGGACATTTTAAGTAATTAGAACAATAGCTAAAAAGATCTTGGAAATAAAATGGTCTAAATCTAGCTCAGTGAAGTCGGTTTACTTTCCTAAGATTCAGTTTTAGAAGTCCTTACATCATTGCTAATTCCAGACTTACACATTTCAGCATCTTCACACCGAGACTTCCAGCACTGTAATCGTTTTATTAAAAGAACCGACACCCTTCCAGTACATGGCTGTATTATGCATTGTACTACATAGCCTGCAACATGCCAAGAAAATTCTTTCAACAGTATTTATACCACAACTTTTACGAATATGGCAATGATCAACTCAAAGCATGATATGGAGAATGATTACATTTAAAGCAATTTAACATATTGTAACAAAGCTACATTTAATGGAGTAGCATTTAATGAAATGGTTATCTAACAGCAGTACAGCCATGAAGACTTAGGACCCAATCCTTTAAGCTTTATATAGATAAGTAACATTTACCCGTGTGAGTAGTCTCACTGAAATAAGACGACATAATTGGATAAATAAGGAAAACTTTGGTAAGGATCACAAGACTGGACTTAGAATTCACTTTGCTTTAAACAGACCAACAAGAATGTCTTTCTATGTATTAAGTTTTTAATTTCCTTTTTTTGTTTGTTTGAATATGGCCATAGATTGTTGTAATACATCTAATAGGAATCCCACTGGCAGAGACTGCCTAAAGATATATTTCCGTTCAGCATACATCTCAGGCATCCTGGCCACACCTTCTCCAGGGTTACAACCACCACTTTGGGGATTATGCTGGTTGGCTCTTGGTCCACAACAGTGAGGAGTTGTGAGCACCTACTCAAGAGACTTAAACTCTTCCAAAGCCTGCTACATTACATGAGGAGCGCATTCATGGCCATATCTTGCCCTCTTATCCATGAGTACGAATGAGTCTCTAATCACTTGAGAAATTTTACTTTTTATAAAACTCACTTTAGATTTACATGAGCATAAAAAAGGCCCCAAATGGTAAATGCCTCAATTTTACTTGCATAATTTAATTTTTTTATAATTAAAATTTTATTTTAAAGGCACAATTACACAAATCACATACATCAAATTTATAAAGAGAGGGGCATGCAATTTTGCTCCATAATAGGAATGATACTTGCATCTCAATACCACATAGAACACAGATCACAAAGGTTCTACAAATAATAACTTCCTGTATTTATGCATTAACAAATTTGAACAGAAACATCCCTTGATTAATATTATCAGACAATCAAGACAAACAACCACATATCTTACAGAAGCAGCTAGGCAGACAAGACAGAACAAACCACAGACAAAACAAATGCTCAATAATAAATGGAAATGTAAAATTATGAAGGCGTTGCTAGAATTCCTGAGACAGGTAACATGAAAGGAACTCCATCCCTACCCCATAGGAATCTAAGCCAACAAAAATGTAACGACTTCAGAGTTCCATATTATTACTATCTATGTCACATAAGTGCAGCTAAAGTTAGACAAATCTGTCCTACTTTTGTTGTCTAGAAAAAGTTACCACTATGTGCATCCTTTCAAATTCAGCAATATCCAAATCCGTATTGCGGCAGAGAGTTATAGTCAGCATAATACGTTACTTTTGCCATTCAGGTAGAATAAGGATCTTTACAGCCAAGTTAGTTCACAAAAAACATCATTTGCCATGACTGAAACATGTTCTGGAATTGCCTAGCATCTCCAAGAATCAGTGACATGAAATCAAAATGAAGATTCTCTTGTGAGACTTGATTAATTCTGGCTATTGTACTTGTAATCTCTTTCAGATGAGCTTTACCCTGACACATCCCTAAAGCAAATTCATCAGGGAACTGCTACTGCTGCAAATTATGCCCGCACCAATGTCATAAATTGTATGTAGGTGGAGACATACAGTAGTTCAATAAGATTTATGTTTGATTCTGTATTGGGAAACCTATGGCCTTAACCCAAGAGTGTATTTCCAGTATGACTCAGAAGTACACTGCCTGTTTTATAAAGTATATTACATTCCTCAAAACTATACCTGAAGTATTATCTTCCTTTGGGGCATAACCCAAAGCTCATTGGAAAGGCTTCTCAATCAGCTTGGGATCTCAGGCCTGAAGCAACTTGGACAGGATGGAAAAAAAAAAGAATACTTCAATTTGACAAAAGCAATGGAGTATCCCCAGTATGGATGCACTGGAAGTCAGCTACGCCTGCCTCCACTGATTCCTTGATGTAGCTTATTAATTGCTTGTCTTACCTTATTTGGTTGGGCTACCCCCCAAACTCTTCCAGGACATTTCTGACACAACTTTATCTGCTTGAAGCAGGTCTTCAGTCTATCATTTTAAGAGTCACCATGGGAGTTTTTTACAATGGGCAATAGCAATTTGCTCCTGGATTCCCTGCATGTTGCAAGACAAGTTTGAGAGAGTGTTTTCAAGCCTGAGTGTTGGGTTATATTTTCCTGATGATTAATTGCAACTGGACACAAGAAACATCAGAACAATTAGGCCAATGTAGTAGAACCACCACCTGGTGATAGTGTTAGGTTACAGAGATGCACGATCTCCAGCAGGAGCTTCCAGAGACATTGTACCTCACAGGACATCTGAGTGTGTCTGGAAAATACAAATCTGAGTGAGTTTTATGAAAGGCTCTGAAAGGCTCCAGTGTTTGCTCCTCCTGTGCTGCCCAACCACAATGATAAGTGTGGGGATGACAGCCACTGTGGTGCTAGACTTGGAACAGTCCTTCTCAGAAATGCAAAGACTGAGGGCTTGATCCATTACATGTGCAAGTATCCCTTTAACCACACTGGGTCTAATCATGGAAGTAGGAACTACCTGAACGAGTAAGTGTTGCAGGATCTGGTCCTTTGGGTATGACAGAATCACCAGTAAATCATTCGTTCTTGCCCATCCCCTGTACACACTTTCAAAGGGGCAATCCCTGATGTTTTGAAAGGTGAGCAGAGCAGAAATATCTACCTAATCTGATCACCTCCTTCAGGGAATTACACCTTTAAAATACAGCTTCTATATCGGTATATAATTTTATACCATGTAAACATTTAAGCTTCACCACATTCTGAATGAAATGGAAATGGAGAGGAAAGAACGTCACTTAACAAAGGAATCTATTTTAGATATTTACCTGGCCTCTGTCACCTGGCGATATGTCTATACAGCATTTTGGACCGGATGGGACCAAGCCTCCCAAACTCAGACTAGTGGGGTTCACACTAGTGCTCTAAAAATAGCTGCACAGACATTTCTTTGAAGTTGCAGCTTGATCTGGAGCTTGGTCTCTAAAGCCTGGCAACAAGGATGGGCTTCAGAACTTGAGCTCCAACACAAGCCACAACTTCAAAGTGCTACCTATATAGCTATTCTAAGGGTGCTAACATGAGCTCCACTAGCCCAAGTCTGTCAACCCAAGCTCAGAGGCTTGATTGAGCTTGGTCTCAAATTCTGTGTAGACATATTCTTGGTGTCAAATATACACAGAATATGTAACTAATCTTAACACAAAAAGTATAAAATGATCAGAACATTTAGTGTATTTGGTTATATTGCCCTTCTTTACTCTGCAGACAACGAGACAGGTTTAAGGAGTTAAAAATCCCACTTTACAAATGGAAAAGCTAACTTTAAAAGAAACCACATAGTTTCTTATAGCCCTATAGTTATCAAAGTTTAAGTCCATCTTTGTGCTACAAGTATCTTGCCTACTTGTTCAGTAATAGGCCTAATCAATCATATTATCTCTAGTAATAGTGATTCATTATAGTCCAAGTCTTATCTTCAAATCAAAGCCAAGAAGAAAGGCAGACACAGATATAAGGAAATGCTTTACTTCTCTCTGATATGCCGTACATAGTTTAAATACCAGCACTGATAACATGTTAGCCACTCATGAATCCCATGTACACTTAATCATTCATTTCCTTCATTGACTAAGAATAATTTTTGCCATGATTTACTATGGCTTAGACCTTTACGTTCTCCAAGACATCTGGCTTATGTCCAAAAAAATGGCACTCTTATGAAGCTGAGTGCACCAGCCTTTTGTGCTGGGCTGTGGGGAGGATGGGGTAGGGAAGGGACTGAGAGCTCTTCCTGAATTCTTCCCATCAATTATCTAGAGGAACTCTAAGATATCTATTTGCTTTAAAATCCTGGGTATTTGAGGAGCTATGCATGCAGTTTGAATATGCCTCTAGTGAGCTGGCCAACATGTTGCCTCAACCTTCCATTGAAGGTAGACAGACCCCATTTGTCAAAGTGACAAGAAACCTTTGGATCCTGTTTGACTCCTCACTAAGCCAGGATAATCAGATAGCCTCAATTTCCCAAAATGCTTTCTTTTACCCCTGGCTTGCTAGGAAACTCTGTCTCTTCCTCCCAGATGAGGACCTGGTCACAGTAATCCATGCATTAGTCACCTCCAGGGTGGATTACTCTAACTCACTGAAGTGCCAGCCAGGGACTCCATGCAGTCCACTAGGGACTTTGCCATTCCTATTGATTTACATGGAAGGGACTCAGATACTGTAGTGATGAGCAGCAATCTAAAGCCTTTAGAGAGATAGACAGACAGACGGTCTTGTGACTTTGTGCACTGCACTGACACATTTTTATTATGGGCGTTTCTATGATGCTCATCACTGTGGTATCTAACCATCTATAAATATGTTAATGTATTTAACCCACAATATACCTGTGTGGTAGCTGGGACCCTAGATGACAGCTGGTGAGCAGATTACAGAAATATTTTGATTCTGGTATGTACATTCTGGTTTACCAAAAAATATCACAAGATCTTATATGAAAGCTGGGGGTCACACTGCGGTCCTTAATATCATTGTGAAATGTATATACAGATACTATGTAAGGAGTTTTATACACACACACACACACACACACACACACACACACACAAAATATGTTTTTGAAGTCTGTGCCAAAGCACTAGTCAAGAGCAGAGATGAAAAAACAGGTTTCCTCCAGACAGGAGGTAATGAATGCATCTGTCTCTCTCTCTGTTGTGATGTAAAGTAAGCATTGTACACTAACACAATGGATGCCCATTGACATACAAAATCAAATGTTAATGAAGGGCTCTGCAGTCAACAGGGAAGCAGCACACAAGAAAAAACAAGCCACAGTTGGTTATCCTGTCTCTCAGTACTGACAGTGAGGTATAGGTATTGGGGGTATAAGTAGGAGATGAAGAATATTGTAATAATCTTCATACAAAATCTGCCTTATGAGGTATCATTTGAAAACTGGGTTCAGAGTAGCAGCCGTGTTAGTCTGTACTCGCAAAAAGAAAAGGAGTACTTGTGGCACCTTAGAGACTAACAAATTTATTTGAGCATAAGCTTTCGTGAGCTACAGCTCACTTCATCGGATGCATCCGATGAAGTGAGCTGTAGCTCACGAAAGCTTATGCTCAAATAAATGTTAGTCTCTAAGGTGCCACAAGTACTCCTTTTCTTCGTTTGAAAACTAATAACTTGCTGGTCAATAATATGGTGAAATGTATGTAGCAATATAATATGTAAAGTTACGAATTCCCTCAGTTTGAAATTATTAGCACATGTTCAAAATCACATAGCCCTGGCTAGGTAAAAGTTGTTAAATTGGTCTATCCTAAACAAATAAATGTTCGTTTACCTCAGTTTACATATAAGTAGCAAACAGGATCATTGAGACAGCAGAGGAAGGAGATGGCAGAAACAGAACAATTTGCAATTCAGCAAACACAAGTTTTGGAGGTGAGACAGCAAAAGAGCATGGAGCGTCCTTCACCACCAGATTCCATTTCGCCTTCCTTACTGCTTGAAAGAACTTTGCTTTCAGAGATAACCTTCAGAAGAATCCACTTCACAGGTTCACTGGAAGAAAAGGGCAGAAAGAAAAGGGCAGAAACCCCGAAGTTACCTCTTTCACCTAAGAAGACAAATGCATCAGCACCTTTGGGCCTCTGGAAGAGAGCCTGAGGCCCTAACCAGAGGTGAGGGGGAGCACGGTCTATCACCGTCTTGGTGGAAGACAGTGGGTGAGAGAGGCCATTGTGAATACTTTTAGATGTATGTTAAATGCATCCGATGAAGTGAGCTGTAGCTCATGAAAGCTTATGCTCTAATAAATTTGTTAGTCTCTAAGGTGCCACAAGTACTCCTTTTCTTTTTGCGAATACAGACTAACACGGCTTCTACTCTGAAACCAGACTTTTAGATGTATGTTTTCACTTTCATTTGCTTGCAACCATTTCTAACTTTATTTCTTGATACTTGAACTCACCTAAAAGCCTATCTTCTTTTGTTAATCCACCAAGGCTGGTGGATGCCAGAGTGGGGCTGTAGACAGGCTGCTGAGGTCAGAGCTGCTGAATCACACAGACACTCAGGATGTGACCTGCATACTGGTAGACTAGTTGAGAGAGGCTTAGGTTGAGCGCTACAACAGCAAAGCATTGTGAGGAACCCAGGTGACAACTCTTCACTGCTCTAGTACCCCAGAGTGTGACACCATTACCCGACACCTGGGAAGTAAACAGGCAATGCATTTACAGTCATGCATCCAATGAAGTGAACTGTAGCTCACGAAAGCTTATGCTCAAATAAATTTGTTAGTCTCAGGTGCCACAAGTACTCCTTCTCTTTTTGCGAATACAGACTAACACGGCTGCTACTCTGAAACCAGTCATGAAAATGGGATCTCTACCAACCTTGGTAGAAAACGCTGAAAAAGACTTTGGGTGAGATTAACTTCTTTAGCTGAGAAATTAATCTGATAGTTAAATTTAGTCTCTGGAAAGCCTGTTATGATTTTGTTTTATGTGTAACCATTTGTCAGGAGCCGGATATCAAAGGGGAATGCTTCAAAGAGACTTGGATGCACCTATCATTAACCTGCAAGGCAAATAAGGGCTGGTATGGTTCAGAGGAAAGTGCTTGAATAACTAACCAACTGGTGTTGTTAGGGAGCTGACACAAGCAAGACTTCCTCACACTGGTGGCAGGGGGTAACAAGATGACTCACAGTCTTGGGTACCCCAAGAACCATCACATTAGCAAAGCAGCTTGTCCCCCTGTTTATACATGGAGAAAAAAATTACCAGTAGATTAAGGCACTTGCCCAACGCCAGAAAGGAAGTATGTGGTAGAGTTGGGAACAGAACTCTCGAGTCCTCCCTCAAGTCCCTTTGCTTAGTACCCTAAATGTAAAACCATCCTCTCCCCCAATTCAGCTATACAAAATAAACGTGCTGGAAGTACTGAAAGCACAGTTGGGGCAGATTCTGGGCAACCTGTAAACTGGGGACAGGAGGGCACCCTCATGTGGGAGCCTGCTAGAATCTTACTGGGGAACACTGGTCCTGATGCCTCTTGGCACCCCAATATGTGCTAGATGCTGAAGTGGGGCAGGAAGGGGAATCGTGAGGATGAAGCTATGGCCCCAAGGTCCCTTTGCTCTAGCCTTGGGTTGAGTATGGAGCTGGTTGAGTATGGAACAAGGAGTACGCTACACCATCTCCAAGGATGGCTCTAGCATACTCACCTAGGAAGTACTGTGGCTGTGGTCTCTACACCCTTACAGTTAACCTATGGTGAAAGGCACAATATTGCCTTTACTTTCCATGAAAGGAAATATTATACCTACAAGAATGCATTTCAGTTGGTGTCTTCTAAATGCAAAGTCACCTGTTACCTAACTCTTCTGCATGGGGTTTTTGATAATGGAAGGCTTGCCTACGTACAGTCTTGCATGCATACAGAATGATCGTGAGTTATATGGATGCTGCCAAATAATTAAAAAATAAGCTTTCTGAAATATAAATAAAATTATAACCAACTATTCAAGGCAGGGCAGATGATTAGCAATTACAGGTGAAGAACCGCAAGGAAGGAATATATGATCACGTAACCAAGGCAGTACTCTTAGAATGTCACATCAAAGCATTTACACTATCTATAGCAAACTAAAAGTTTATATTTATTAAGCCTTGCCTACTTTTTTATATGTACATGAAGTGCATGGGCAGGAGTGCTGGAACAATTTGCATAGTGGGGGTGCTGAGAACCATTGAACCAAACTGTGTATGATGGAAACCATTTCAAGCCAGGGGGTGCGGTAGCACTCACAGCATGCCTAGTTCCAACACCTACGTGAATAGGTATGAAATGACCACACACCACTAAATTTAAGGTCTCTTTGCACCATCTGGACTGTAATCTAGCAGCATATGACCAGCAGAAAGTTCCCCTTGTGTAGAGGAACTTAGCACCAGACCTGCAATTCAGGTGTGTGCTCTGTTGTGCCTATCCTCCACTGTCTGGGGTCTTTAAGGGACACTGTGTACTTGGCATAATTTAGAGCTGCCTGTCTAAATTGCATCATGCCTGAGGTGCAGGAAAGAATCTTGCCCACAGTTTTGATAATGTGAAGAATTTTTTAATTAATATATCTTTTCCTGATGTCACCTTTTTCCATTTGATGTACGTCGGATTTTTTTTTCCTGAAGGTTTCTAATAGAAAGGAAGCCAACATAGCTTTCCTTGCTTTACTTCTTTATCTACTATTATCAATAATGTCAGCGAGCACATGTGGATAGTGTGCTTGTTAAACAATCAGCAGAGAACAAGAAAAGTTAAACCCACAAAAACATCATTTATTTGTTTTTATTTCCTCATTTACAGAGTGACTGATTTACAGGAACACACATATTTGTAATCTGGAGAATGTTCTTCATCATATTACATCCCTTTCCTCATGGTGCATCCTATTTTGAGTTCAAGATACTTGACCATGTCACTTTGAATAATTAAAACTCCCCATGCCGCTCCAAAGTATTAGCCATTCTGTTTAAAACCACAACTGACTGCAGCCGTTAGAGAGGCCCAATAAACAGGATGGGCATGGGAGCAATGTACTCCAAACTAAAAACAGTCACGTTACTTTATTTATAAAAGTTACACCTGCCTTTTACCTGAGAAGAACCTGAAGGACAAATCAGACAGCTAGAAATAGCAACTTTCTAACCCTCCTACACTCTTCAGAAACACAGGGTTTTATTTTATTTTTTATAAGGAACTAGGTCATCTTTAGCATGGAGGTTTCTGCACGTAAAGATTTGAATGAAACAAAACTACACCAACCACTTAATGTGTTTTATTGCTTTTACTACTGTGTGCACCTGTATGAGTCCAGGAGAGCAGTCCCTCAAGGCCCAATATACAGATTTATATACGCTTAACACATCTTAAAAGTTAAGGAAATGATATATTTTCTCTCCAAGGGATTTGATTTATAAAAATCGTAAGGGCTGTTTCACTGTCACTTTCGTTATTTATACAGGTAAAGGAAGGTTGCCAACTGTCCCAGATTGGCTGGGAGTCTCCCGGAATCAGCCTCGATCTCCCAGTGGCTATTGAAAGAAATCTGGGAGGTTTTAATAGGCACTAAAAAGTCCAGTCAGCGGTGCAGTGGGGCTACAGCAAGCTCCCTACCTGCCCTGGCTCCACATGGCTCCTGGAAGTGACTGGCATGTCTTTCTGGCTCATAGGCACAGGGGTTGCCAGGGGGTCTCTGTGCGCTGCACCTGCCCTGAGCACCGACTCCGCAGCTCCCATTGGCCAGCAACCACGGCCAATGGGAGCTGCGAGGGTTGTGCCTGCAGGCAGGGGCAGCGCTCAGAGCCCCCTAGCCACCCCTAAGCCTAGTAGCTGGACATACTGGTCGCTTCCAGGAGCCGCCTGAGATAAGCGCTGCCTGGCTGAAGCCTGAACCCACCCCCTTTCCTGCACCCCACCTGCCTTCCCCAGGCTCAGCCCGGAGCCCCCTCCCACACTCTGAACCCCTCAGCCCCACCCCCCCAGCTCAAAGCCCACAGCCCGTCCCACACCCAACCCCCTGCCCCAGCCTGGTGAAAATGAGTGAGGGTAGGGGAGAGCAGGCAATGGAAGAATGCGGATGGATTGGGTGGGGGCGGGGCCTTAGAGAAAGGGCAGGCAGGGGTGTAGCCTAGGAGAAGGGGTGGGGAAGGGGGAGCAAGGCAAGGGTGTTTGGGGTTGTGTGATTAGACAGTTGGCAACCCTAAGGTAAAGTGCAGAACATGAACACTTGCACTTTTCTGAACACAATGGACTCTTTCCACTCACGATGGCCCACATCAGTAACACTGCACCTCTCTGTGTTAGTGTTGTTAGCTGTGCCCTGGGGCGAGGTGGGATGGGGCTTATAAGCAATATTTGCACTAATCCCTTCCCCAGGGTAGTAACGCTCAGCAGAATGAATTGAAGCAGCAGCAGCATGGGTACTGGAAGTGGACACAAATAGAACTGTTCTCTTTCTGGATAATGTCCAGAGAGAACATTTGTGGTTTTTCCTTGTGATTCAGCACATACCACATTTAGTGCAGAAATAGGATAAACTAATTTTAGGAACAGGAAGCTGCATAAGTTCCTTAAATGGGAAAATTAGGTTTTGATTCTCTTTTCCAGGCCAGGGACAATATCCATGGGGATTTTCCCTGCAATTTTTAAGAGACTGAGGAGATCCAAAACCTGTAGAATTGTAATGAAAGAGGTTTTGTTTATTTTTCAATCTTATTTAATCTTATTCTTATTTTTTTAAAACAAGATGACTGTACTTTTGCACCTTCTGGTCCATGTTTTGTACAGAACCCACTCTCTCTTGCAGGAATCTTCCAAACTGAGCAGAGGGAATGGAAATCCAACACTTTTCTCCTGTTTTTAGCAGTACTGTAAAGATCGCTTTTAACAAATAATAAGTTGCACGTCTATACCATCTTCCATTTCACCTTTCCAAGTGCTCTTCAACACTACTGGATTACACCTAGCAGGCAGATAAGCATTACAAGCACGATTTTATAGGCAGAGAATCTTAAGAACAGAGAGATAAAATGATTTGTCCAAGGTCTGATAAAAAGCCAATAGTAGAAGCATGGATCTATAAAAGTAAATCTCCTGACTCCCAGGCCTGGACTTTAGTCATGAGACCATACTTCCTTCCAGATTTTGCTTACATTTTGAAAGAATAGCAAACATCTCCTTTATCCTTACTATCACTTCTGGACACAACTTATGGTCCCAGATCACTTTCTATAGTGTAAACATTAGACTTCTCCTTCCTGCTGGTTAGCTATTAGCTCCAATCTCTTCCTGCACTCTCCCTCATGTTCCTCTGTTTTCGGCCTCCCTTCTCTCTGACCTTCATGCTTCTCTCCTTTGTTCCCTACCCTTTGTCCCTCTATGTCTTTTCCCTCCTTCCTCTCCCTTTCTATTTCCCCCTCTCTCCCTTCTTTCCTTCCTTTTCCTGCTTTCTTTCACAGAATAGGTTAATGGAACCAACATGAATTTTGCCAACCATCACTGTCGCTCACTCTGCTTGCATGTTGTTGCCCTTTCCTCCACCTTTTGTCTTACTGGTCTTCTTATATTGTGAGGTCTTTTTAGGCAGGGACCATGTCTTCCAATGTATTTGTACAGAACCTGGCAACAGGGTTCCCATCCTGATCAGGGCCCTTGTTCACTACTAGGGCTTTGGAGCTGTGCTCCAGCTCCAGGCAAAAACCTAGCTCCACTGCTCCAGAGATGCTCCACGGGCTCCGCTCCAAAGCTCTGTTCACTCTAGCATTATAAATATTAACTAATTAATTAACACGCAACTTTAAAATTATATTTAAATTCTCCTTAACACACATGTACAATGACGCCCATTTTATGAAACCAACTGCACGACATTTCTGTCAGACAATACAATTATTTAAAACACACAGTCTGACATCTAGAAATTTTCTAATGAAAGAACCCACCCCAACATCAAAACACAACCGCTCCTTCAACAGTTTTACCTTTATTTACAAGAACAACACAAAAATTCTCTCTCTCTCCTTGGTAGCGCTAAACAAATATGTCTCCCTAGCTTATTGCAGTTTTACAAGACTATAAAGTTAGCAGGTTCTAGTATCCAATTAGCAGTTCACTATATAAAAGGTATACCAGAGTTGCATACTATTGTATTAGCATGAAATGGAGGTTAAATGTATTCCTCCCTTTCTTGTCCCTATGATATGTTTTGATATGCTATAATACTATATGTAAACCCACATATATGTTATGCTTGAAGGGCTAGCAAAGGACCAAGAAAGCTTTACACTAGTGAACAGTTACTAAAGAGATATAGTAATACATACATTCTCATACATGCCACATAAGATTCAGATTTCCTTAGCTACAGTACAGATTAATAGAAACATTAATTAATGCCAACTCAGGTTCAATAAAAAAACAAAACATGCTACTCTGGTACTTGCCTGTGTCATTGTTAAAGGAATCAGGACAATTCTGGATATTATCAGAAATCTTTCTATAGCTCTTTGCCTTGGTCTCTGCTTCTTTCTGCTATCTCTTTAATTATTACTATTATGGTAATACCTGAAAGCCCCAGGTATGAGGACTTCATTGTGTAAGGCACAGTACAGAAACATAGTAAGTGAGAGTCCTTGCCTTGAAGAGTTTATAGCTTAACGGGCAAGACACTCAAAGGGTGGGGAAATGAAAGATTACTATTCCATTTTTACAGACGGGAAAATTAGGCACAAGGAGATTAAGTCATTTGCCCAAGGTCACTCGGTCTACGGTTTCATCTGGAATTGAACACAGATCTTCTCAGTCCTAGGCTAATTCATTAGCCACAAGGCCATCCTCCTGCTCCCTTTCAAGCTTCATCTCACTATGTTTCCATCCAAGACAGAAATAAAAGCTTATATAAAATGATGGTCAAACAATGAGACATTTTTGCTGTCACCATCTCTCAATTTTCTTTAAACATACTGACAGAAAAGTCCCAAGAATTTGGGATGGTTGACCGCTCAGTTAGCAGTTAATGTAGGTAACCCAGCCAGCCATGTGAGAGACGCTACATAAAATGGTGTACTCTAAACAAAAGGGACAGCTGTGACTGGCTGGAGGTTTGGATGTTTTGCTAAATACTCATGAGTCAATGACTTTCCCGCAAACCCCACTAATCAATTTCCAGGAGTGCATTGTCCTTAGATATAGCATTTTCAGAAAATATATTTCCATGTCAGAAATGCTGCTTTGCTGGTATCATAACATCAGTTTAAATGGAACCTCTGGGGCTAAAATCCCACAAAGTTTTCAACAGCAAATATACTGCCAAACTTTTTTTTTGTGTACGGCTCATGCTTTCCTTTAAAAAACAAAGAATCCACCTTAAAAAGTTGTCATGTCCTTCCATAACATGCAACACGATCGGGTTGGCTGTCAAAACACATCATGTCACTGTGGGTGTGATACCACATGTCCAAAATAACCCAGAGCGATTGATGTAAAACAGATTGTATTTGACATTCAGAGAAGGTTCAGTCTACGTGTTTGCTATCCAAAACCCTTTGTGTTTAATTACAGTAGTGTTGGGTTCAGCAAAATGCTACAAACAGGTTAGCAAGCCACTACTCTCTGAATCAGCAGCACAAACTGGTGTGTATGTTCTTATGGTCAGCCTGTAGCAACTTGGTATTTTATATTTACATTTAGTCAGAGAGATACAGGGCCTAATCTTGTACCAAATGAAGTCAAGGATAAAATTAACTTCAATGGGAGCAAGATTGGGCCCATTATATTACATCTCCCAATACACTTCAAAACAGAATCAGAGGGCTGTCAGAGAGATACATGCTCTTTATACTAAAAACTACCTTTATGGATTTTAAAAGACATCAAAATAAGTACGTGTCATTTCTATTTGTAGTCCCTGAAGCCCTCTTCTCTTTCCCGAAATAAGGTCTTTACTACATCCAAAAAAGCAAGACAAAAGTCAATTGTCCTAATTAAAAACATGTCCTATCCCTGTATTTATTTGTATAGAAGATAGAGCTCTCATTTCCAGTCTGGCTACAGACCCTATCTGCAAAGATAATCAAGAGGAAGATACAGCTCACCAGAAGCAACCTTTTTGAAAGTTTAAATTTGAAAACATTTAAGGGGAAAACATTCTCAGTTAACTGCAATATTCTTCCAAAGAGTTTTAAGACATATTATGAAGTATGAACATTTGTTCTACACCTGCTTCTCCCTTATTTCATTCTTTTTCTCCTTGTTATGTTTTCCTTTCAAATTCTCTCTCTCTCTCTCTCGCATCTGATGAAGTGAGCTGTAGCTCACGAAAGCTTATGCTCAAATAAATTTGTTAGTCTCTAAGGTGCCACAAGTACTCCTTTTCTCTTTTTAAAGTTTCTGAAAGAGGTACAACCCACAGCATGCCCATTTTCTGAAAGACACATGGATTGGTCTTCCAGTCCATGCTTAGCTCATATTAATAGGACAAATCCTCAGCAACATAAAATAATGCAGAAGGTGACAAAGGGAAATGAACTGCAGCATGGAAAGGAAAGTGGACTGGGGCTCGCAAGATATGCATTCATTTCCCAGCTTTGCCACAGACTTCTTGTCAAGTGGCCAAGTTCTGTGGCTATGTCTGCACTCCATAGTAACCTGGGCTCTGACTCATGTTTAAGCCTCAACCCCCTACCATCCAAACACAAAGCCATCTGACCCACGCCACATCTCAGAATGTGGGCCTGCTGACTCATCCAGGGATATGGGTCTGAGCTCACATCCCGCTGTAGCACAGCTCCAAGTCTGCTCACTTTGCTGTGAGGACATAGCAGAAGTCCATGTATGGAGCTTATCCCACAATTGTGCTGTCCTACAATCCCCTGGGGCTGGGCATCCCAGCTCTTCTCTCTCTCCAAACGTCACCCTCTACTTCCAGCAACAGGAAGCACTGGGAGCTCCACTGCAGTGTGGACGCTAAAAACTTGGAAACAACGGATTTGCAAGTGCAGGTAACACGGACCCAGGTTTAAGGGTATGTCTACACTGGGCAATGGTCTCTCTGTGTTAGCTCCCCCATCTGTGAAATTGGGGCATTTACAGTTTGTTTCTCCCATTTCTCATCCATTTAGATTGTAAGTTCTGACGGGCAGGAACTATGTGTTCATATGGTGCCTACCTCAATCAGGCCCTCATCTTGGTTGGGGCTTTCAGGCACCACTACAATACCAAAAATTATAATAAATAAGTGGAAAAGGAGCACCTCTGTAGAACTGCGGTCCTTTGAGGAGGGATTCAGATTCACAGCAGTAGAAGAGAACAGCACATATTCATATCCTCTGGTTGCCTGGTTCCTATTTTTATTCTCCCTTCATTTATTCAACAGAGTCCTCTTTGGCCACCCACTAAAACTGTGTGAGTGATGAGCTAGAGGACAAGAAACAGGCTAGAGGTGAAGATCATTCTAATTTAACGGAACTTTGCACATTACATTCCAAATAATCCAGAGCAGCATTATATTACCAGGACTGTGCTTTCTACCATGCAGTGAAATTGCACAGGTACAAAGCATTCTTTTACATGTTTCCTGCTTAAATCTGAAGGGAACTCTTTTCTCATGAGTCTTTTGGGTCAGGATGACAATATCCATTATAATCCTGGGAGCTCCCCTGCTTCCAAAATAAATTAAGGCTAGAGGTGGTCACAGTCATTCAAGAGCCTTTTAAGTTAATAGGAATGTCAACAAATTCGTCATTGCCTTTTGGAGTTTTTCCACATGAAATAAAAATCAGTGCTAATCTATTATTAATCCTAAATGTGATTTTGGCATCCAGTTCCTATTATCCTCTAACCTGGTGCACATGTTTGACTCAAGTCATATTGTACCTGGAACTGTGAAAAGTTTCAGGCTGGGAGGAAAGAAAAAGGAAAGACATTTTACTCTATATGAGAGATGAAATTTGTGTAAGTTTCAAGTATCACTTTGAAGGGTCAGAAAGAGTTCGTGACTCCATTCAAGCATTAACATCAGAAACTGACCAAAGAACTCCACTCACAATGAAGATCCAAGTCTCCCAGAAGTAATCGAGAGCCCCGGGGAATGTGCGTATTAGTCTGCCAAAAGCTATAACACAATTTCCTATTGTTTCTGCTTTGTTCTAGTGTGCTAAACTTGTACAAGCTTGCTAACAAACACTCTTAAAATAAGATACTCACCGTAAGACACTGTGTTGTTGTATAGATCAACTTGAGTAAACCACAGTGTTTCCTAAAAAAACCTACCAGTGCTTCATGGATGAAAACCTTAGTTGAAAAAATTTATTAATAATATAGACATGTATTCTTTGAAACCAAGAATAAATAGCAAACTTAAATCTAGAACAAACACTAGCAACTGTAACCACCAGGAAATAATGGCTGCAGATACATGCTAAAAATATTAAAAGGGACATGAACAACATGAAATCTGACCAATTACAAAACAAACATTTTTAAGGTACTACACCTGCCTCTGAATCCCGCTGCCTGTTTTCGTTTTTTAAAAAATGTCTCCACCACTTTTCCCACCTCCCCAATTTCCTTATGCCACGGGAATACCAAGAAAAAGGGGGAAACAGAGAAAAAACAATGAAATTGGCTATACACAGTGTGCTGCTAAATACATAAGCACATTTTTTAAATTGAGAAATATGTTCCCACTAATCTCTTTCAGTTATGGCAAACAGTGTTATCTGTAACAACAGTAGGCAAAAACTGTTTAGACAGAATTGAGATGTTGTCCCTTTAAAATGCCACTGTGCAGAATGGATAGCTTGCCTAGAACAGAATATCTAAACACAAATACTTCCGCTTGACCAAGCAAGTCATGCAAGAGGAATCCATTACTCTAGCACAAGCATAATGGAAAGCCACTCTATGGATTTCAACAATAAATGTTTTGCACCAAGAGTCACTACTGCACCTTTCTTTTATGTGATAAAGTGGCCTTAAGTCAAATTTTGGCCAGGGCTGGTTATGGAAAGTGATTTCTCAGTGGACAAAAGTATGAAAAAAAATCTATGAAAATCAAAACGTTAGTCAAAAGAAAAGAGTGTTTTGAAGGAAAGGAGTCTAGACAGGACAATGAGCAAACTTCAAAGTCTCTAACACAACTGCCAGTAAAGATAATCAAGGGGCCATATGGTATTTGCAGGAAAAATCTCTCCCTCAGACAATCCTGACTACATGCAAAGAGTAGGAAAAGGTGGAGTGATGATGATGCTACCCAGGACTATGAAAAATAACCTACAATTCACAACATGGGGGCATGCAGAATCAATAGTCATTTCTGTCTGCATTATCCCCCCCAATGGATAAGATAACCCAGAAGAGCACTCACTTTTGGGCTATGCCATGCCTCCCATCACCTCCAAAGGGACACATGTTACCTATTATTTGTATTAGAGTATTGCCTACAGGGCCCAATAGAGATCAGGGTCCCACTGTGCAAGGCTCTATATTATCAGGTAGTTAAGAGACAGCCCTGCCTCCAAAGAGTTCACTGTCTAAACAGATAAGCCGGACAAAAGTAGTATTATTATCCTCATTTTACAGATGGAGAACTGAAGCAGAGAGAGATTAGGAGACGTGTCCAATATCACACAGGAGGTAGGTGTTAGAGCTGAGAACTGAACCCAAATCACTAGAATCGAAGTCCAGTGCTTTATCCACAAGATCATCTTTACTCGCTTAACAAAAGAATTTTTTCAGTCCAAGTCCAGATCTAGGCTTAGACATCAGCAGTGACTGATTCGCAATACTAGTTAAGTCGCCCTACTGCATCCTTCTTGCCAAAGGCCACCTGGGGATTTCAGTAGCTAGCACTGTGAAGAATTAATTTGAATGGAGAGAATCAGCATTGCCTGACAAAGAGGAAAATTGTTTATCAATTATCCTCTCCGATGAATAGAGCCACTCTACTCCATTTACAGTCTGTGGTGCAATGCTCAAAAAAGAACTAGATAAGCTCATGGAGGATAGGTCCATCAATGGCTATTAGCCAGGGTGGGCAGGGATGGTGTCCCTGAAGGGAATGGGCGACAGAGGATGATTACCTGTTCTGTTCATTCCCTCTGGGGCACCTGGCATTGGCCAATGTAGGAAAACAGGATACTGGACTAGATGGACTTTTGGTCTGACACAGTATGGCCTTTCTTCTAATGTTCTAATGTCAACAAACCTACTGATGGCAAAAACAGACATGAGGGAATGCTCTTTAAAAGCCAGATCATGTTTGATAGAATACATAAATCTTTAATTCTAAGAGACCCGTCAGGAGTCTTGTTTCTCATGTGAGTCGTGCCTGTGGACCACATCTGCAACACTCAGATGGGTTTCCCGGCAGGTCCTCCTCCTGGCCACTGGGACAGCAGGCTCCTACTTCTCCAGGGGATCCCAATATGGGAATTCAGTGACTTGTTCCAAATAAAGAGAAATGTCACACAGGTACCTGCTTAAAACATGACAATAATCAACTGTGTTTGACAGCTCAGGATAAGAATAATGAAACCAGTCTTTTATATGTGGTATACTGGATGCGTGTATATTATACACGCACACTCAGAGAGAGAGAGAGAGAGAGAGAGAGAGAGAGAGAACATATACAGAAAAACAGCACATTCAAATACACTAATATTGTAGCAGTGTGCTGTGACTTCTGTTTTGTGTGTTACATTTGATTCAGAAAAGTACATTTATAGCTCAGTCATTCAAATCTACCTTTGGCAACGTCCATTAAATGTTATGGTAAAAACAGGAATAAGCCAAAGACATACTGTATGTGGAGAGTAATTGACCAGTATAAAAATAGTTCTAAACATCTGCAGAAGAATTGTTTTCCAGAATAGAGACCAGAGGTGGCAGAAAGTCACTCTGAATGGGAGGGTGGAGGTATAGGAGAATGAGGGGAGCTACTGACACTAGGGTGTGGGGTCTCAGCTATTTGCATCTCTCTCAGTGGATCTCGGCCTGATTACCCTGGTTCCTACTTGCTCCCTGCGCCAATCCCAGCTGCCATGATGGCCACTCCAGGCCCTTTGGGTCCCACTCTTGCTATCACCACCCCCACTTACGTGCAGTTTACTGGGAACGTTGGTTCCCAGAATGTGCAGTGGAACGACACATGGGGGTGGAAACATAGATCAGCCCCCACAATATTTCCATTAATCTCCTGTTCCATCGCCTCTGATAGGGACTGAAGTGGTAGGACACAGCTCCTTCAAATGATCTCTAAAGATCCTCTGTTCAAAGTAGTCATGAAAAATACATTGTTCCGGAGCCTTCCCCCTTACCATCTGCAGTCCAAAGTTCTTGAAAGCATCAGAGTTTCATATGGGCCTTTAAACAGGGTCTGCAGGTGATTTGTCACAACAGGAAGATCTGCTTCTAATAAAACTGCAAACTTGTTACTGACCCTGTTGAATAATATAGCATTCATTTTGGGTTTCTTTCTATTTAGTCTATGTAGGAAAATGATAAAAAACAGACCTGACAAAGGTTTTTTTTTTTTTTTTTTTTTTTTTTTTTTTTTTTTTTTTTTTTAAAGAGTGGACTTTACTCAGTTTCAAATGTGGCAGCTGCATACTTTACGAATAGCCATACGTATGTGACATCAAAATCCCTTCTCCTCTGTACAATGCAATATTTTACCTGCACCTTCTAAGACAACCAGGACTTACAGCTTTTATTTAAGTTTTAAATGGACAAGTGTAGAAGTCATTTTCTTCTACACCATGCTGCAACCTTCACAAGAACTCAAGGAGCTGTCATAAATGGCTGAACTTCTAAGGATCAGTAACAGACCTGCACACTTCTGGATACTTATTTGAAACACAGAAAATAAAGTACTTTGTGTTTGTGAAATAAACATTTGTAATAAATGGCCTTCCCACCTCAGCATTTTCAATCTTCTTCTACATGTTTTTTTTACAATTGTCCCTTTCCCAGCTCTTATCCAAACAGCCCTGACTGCTTGTTTATTGAGAACTCTGCATAGGTCTATCTACACAAAGTGTGGCAATGACAGAATCACAGGGTATTAGTAGCTACAGTTAGCACTTTAAAAAAATCCCAGACGGAGATGGCTGAGTTCACAGGTAGTGGAATTAAACTAAATTTTCTTTAGTGGTTGAGCTCCCTTTTTTTCTTTCTTTTTTTTAGAATTATTTTACTGGAAATGTAAAGACATGCAACAGCCTGGCAGTTTGATGACTGTGCTACATCAGAAAACGTATCAACTAATCAAAACAAAAATCCATCCAAGCCCTGTCCCACGTGGATCTCATAACTTCATTCTAATGCTCTATTAAAGCAAAAATATAGTTTCGTGTCAGAGTCACAGAGTTTAAAGCCAGAAGGGACGCACCAGATCATCTACTCTGACCTTCTGTGTATCATGGGCCACTGGCACCACCCATACACTACACCTAATGATTTGAATGCTGGTAGCAGGTGTCAGGTTCACAGTCTTGGAAAATGAAATTCTCTATCAACAGAACAATAGGACGAGCAGCAAAGGTGCAGTGTCTCTCACACTTCACACTAAGAAAAGGAGTACCCGTGGCACCTTAGAGACTAACAAATTTATTAGAGCATAAGCTTTCGTGAGCTACAGCTCACTTCATCGGATGCTTATGCTCTAATAAATTTGTTAGTCTCTAAGGTGCCACGGGTACTCCTTTTCTTTTTGCGAATACAGACTAACACGGCTGCTACTCTGAAACACTTCACACTCTCACACTTTGTTAATGTCCTCATCCTGAACTCAGAGGAAACACTCAGAAGGATGTAAGGTGGTTTAATTTCCATACCTACTCAACAAGGTGGGACTGTTAAATGACAATTGTGGTGACTGAGTTTTTGGGGTTTTTTTTTAATGGAGACACCTGTCAATTAGAAACTGGACTGAGACCAAACTCATTTCAGATATACCACCCAATAGCTACCTGAAGGAACTCTGAGTCACAACCAGCCTAGGCTAGATTCAGTTACTTGCACACACCCTAAGGCATCCAGTCCCCACAATGGAATGTAATTCTAACAGTTATTACTTGGGGCTGGTTCAGAGTAGAATTACAGCTCTCAGTATAGGTGCATTTCACAGGAATGTACTAAAACTAATGCTTACAGTATGGGTGTTCAATATGTCTGATATCTTCGTCATTCTGTGGAGAGCAAGAGATGATGCACAAACCCAGGAGAGAGATGACTGAAAAAGAGGTTCATTAAAGGCACATTTCCTGTTTCCATTCCTTCTTTTTTGACATTTATTTTCACTCAAGACTGTCTCTTCTCCTTTGTATCTGTACATCTCTCTTTTAGAAAGAATGTGGCAACCAAAACTTGCATTCATTCTCTAATGAACATAACTGGCCCAATTTGCATACATGGCTACTTAAATTCAGGCTGTGTCAACATTAGAGAATTTTGCATTGGTGCAAGCTCTACTTTACATTAGTGCAACACATCTAGATTTGGAGGGGAGGGGGTTCCATTAGCGTAGTTCTATGGGTGCAAAAATCCCTGAAGTAGGCAATTACTTAGATACTCAAATTCCAGTTCAGAATGCCCAAACTGGCATTTCAATGTCCAAATATCCAATGGTATTTAGAGCAGGTGCAGGTCTTAAAAATACCATTGACAAAGATTCTGTTTCCCCAGTGTAGAGTTGAAAAATTAAGAAAGCAGGTTTTAAAATTAGGATCCCCATGTCTACTGAAAAACATAAAAACAAACACTAACACCCTACACAAAAAGCCTCTTATACTTCTTCCCAATGAGCTTATTCATTAATACTACTTATCCAAAGCACCTGCTGGGCAATGGTAAAAAGTGACTTGGCCCTTTACTTGTTTTTTTTTAAATCCATTGTTGAAATGCACAAGTAAACAGAGGTGAAATCCTGGCCCTACTGAAGTCATAAGGATTTTTGCCACTGACTTCAATGGGGCCAGAATTTCACCTATACTGTTTAGCATGGGATTGTGTAGTTGAAAAGAAAAAGTTGCTATTAAACAGTTTTAAAAATAAGTTTAGAAAGAACTACAATTAAAATCATTCCTTTTTAATAATATCATAAAAGTTTTTATATCCAACTCTGAGCGCAGGAATGCCAAGTGTCCTCTGAGATCCTAGTATTATGCAGTGAATTGACACAGAACGCAATGTTACAATAACATTGCAGGGCCCAATGAAACCCCAAGAAGCCAGAGAATTTGCAGTCAAGGCTGAAATTTAATCCTTTCACTTCCCCAGCAGTGTGTCTTGTCTTTGCAACTCACACTGTTCGTATGATCACCCCCTGATCTGAGATGGCTGGTAGGGAGATCATATCTTCAGCAAGGCAGGGATGCCATTTCAGCCAAAATCTCAATTCTAAGAGAGAGAGAACACATAAGCATGCACATGTGTGCATGCACATGCACTAATTCACTTTGTTGTTTACTCTTTATTTCTCTTTCTTTTTAAAATGACCCTCAACTGGACTTGACCCATCCCTACACGTTTTTTAAAAAAAAATTGACAGTCCAGCAAATTCAACCTGGGATTTGAAAGGCAAGCTGCATTGTTCCTGGCTCATGTATCATAATCCAAAGAGAGAGATACCCATTTGCTTAGTTCATCCAGATATTAGGTTTCATGAAGGATGGCCAGATACTCTGTGGACAGGTGGAGAGGGGCGGAAGCAGCTGGCCAGGTGCAAAGCAGAAAGTAAAAAGGATCCTTTGTTGGCTGCTCCCCCTGCTGCCCAGGCAAGATGAGTACAGAGAAGGAATTGTAACTCTCCAAGTCAGTTGCTTCCCAGAACTGATCTTTGGGCAGAGCCGTTACACATAGGGTGACCAGAGAGCAAATGTGAAAAATCGGGACAAGGAATAGGGGGCAATAGGCACCTATATAAGACAAAGCCCCATCTGGTCACTTAGTTCAACACAGCTCCTCACTCAGCACTGAGCTGAAAGGTTCAGTCAAGTCCATGCTGTATTAAGAGAGCTTTTCTAACACGTATTACGTACCCAATAGACTTTAAAAACTCTGAAGTGTAAATCTGTATTCAGGGACTTATTTAAAAGGCAATTTGTGACCTTTAGGTTTCACGGAGTTGAAGCAGTTACAGTGTATTGTGCCAATGATTATTTAGGGAGTCTTAAATCCATGATTTATTTGGCTGTCATGCATGCGTATGATTCCAAAGTGCCATGAATCCTTATTAAATGTTGATTGAAAAGTAAGAGAGTAACTTAGTCTCATGTTGTTTTCCTCCTCAAATTATCCAAAGACTCGAGTCCATATAGTGAGTTAATTACCTGAATAATTCCAATATTAAAAACCAGTATTATAGGAGTTAGAGAAGGGGAGAAAAAGCATGTGAAACAATTTCTGCTTTTTCCACACACTGAACATTTTTGTAGCCAAAATACAAAACCCTGAAAATAGGAATTTATAATGGAAAAGCTGAGAGACCTTTAACCACAGTAGCACTAGTGAGAGAAAATCTTGTATTAGAAAAAGAAAAGCCATTTTAAGTTATGTACATGTTAATATAGAGGCACTATCCTATTCCTCAGTCAGATTTCAAGGGGAAAAATGCCCTTGCGTGGTTTTCTTTTAAGAGTGAAGTCCAGCAGCAGGTTAACCAAACATCACTAAGGCTATGGCTACACTACAAAGCATACAGCTGCACCACGGTAGCGCTGCTAGTGCAGATGTTCTAAGAGAGAGAACGCTCTCCCGTCAACTTAATTACTCCAGCCGCTGCGAGCAGCGGTAGCTATGTTGGCAGGAGAAGCTCTTCTATCAACATAACACTATTCACACTGGCGCTTAGGTCAGTGTAACTTATGTCGCTCAAGGGGGTGGCTTATTCACAGCCCTGAGTGACATACAACATAAGCTGTAGCGCGTACATAGTATTAATTATGTTTTGAGCATGGGAAAACTAAGGCGCTCTCACTTACACTGTTCCCAATACTTGAGCGCTCCCTGTGAATTTATTAGCATGAATACAAAAGCAAGCATCAGTTATGCAGCTTGCTGATGCTTGTTTCAAAACACAGCCCAAGTCAAACTGAACAGGTCAGTGTCTTGGTATTATAAAATGCCTGAAACTTTCTTCCATTTGAAGTTTCTTATCTCAGAGACTGTTAGGAATGTCAGAAAAGTTAATATAGTAAGTGGGGAAGTGAGGAAATAGCTTAATGACATTCAATATCCAAGTCTTACACACTGTAGCATGATTCCTGCTGATTTAGTGAATGAAATAGGAATAAAACAGATCCATATGTGCCTCTGGCCTAGTATTCAAAAATGGTCTTGGCTTTTTTTTTTTCAAGTCTATCCAAAAATTTTCTCCAGCACAAAAACTCGTTTGCTTTCTCAGGTACGACAGAGCTAGACAGGGCTACTAATGTTCAAGGTGTGTTGTATTTGCTCTGTCCAGTCAAAGGCAAACATTTTCAGTTTATATATATCCTCACTCCGGCTGTGTCACGGAACTGATATGGGACAACTGTTCCCAGTATTTTCTGTCTTCCCCCACCACTTTTTTTTTTTATTATTATAGACAATAAGTATTGGTGTCTTACCCCTTGGTGACATGTGAAAGTTTGTGATTAGCAGCTGCTATGAAATGGGAAGCAAGCTTGGTGGGGAGTATTTTCCGGGATGTAATTAGAAGTTCATGGACAGATCCTCTATTGGTATATATTAGCATAGCCCCATTAAATTCAATGGAGCGATGACAATTTCCATCTGTCAGCTGAGGATCTGGCCTTGGCTGAAAACTGCCTCCTTCAGTTTTGCCCTCTTCCCTCCCCACATCCTGTTACACAAGAGGCTAAATGAGGTTCTGTATTATTCTGTTACTCATATTAAGAACTGTTATTTAAAACAAGGAAGCTGTTTACAGTTTTGTTCTTTGCCTGATATATGATGGTTACATTTAATTGTTCAACCACCTTAAACTTTCAGAGAACAAAAAAAAGTTCTGCATTCTTAACAGCCTCAAACCATGAGAAAGTCTGCAAAGCAAGGCTCAACTGTAGAGGCCTTTTAAAAAACGTGTCCCTCATGGTCAGCAGTGAACCCATATTAGGCTCTGCAGTTCATCTGCTTATGTCTCTGCTTTGCAGACACATGATATGTAATCATAATACTATTACTTTGCACAGATATAGAACTTTCCATCCATAGACATGACGTACAGGGACCAATTTTACATTCCTAACAAATTATCACATTTTGAGCATTCCAAATTTTCTTCACACAAATAACTCTCTACTCGACCTCTCTCTCTAGAAAACAACGTTTGTTATTATCAGGTGATCACCTTATATCTGCTATATTTAGAAGGCTATCCCACATGCTACCTATGAGTTAGATTGCCTAGTGCATTCCAGTCCCTTTTTGATATTCAAGTGATACAGTGAAGCTAGAAAGCAGCTGGATCTGAGCACCTGTGAATTCCGCTTGCCTGGGGAGCTCAGAGCTAGTACCAGGCTCCTGCCCTCCCATCATAGGAGGTGGATGTTACAAGCCAATTTTCAGCTGGTGCATAGTTCCTAGAAGAATGTTGGCAGCTGGCATAATTTAGAGCAGCCTCTAGACTGCTCTAACAAATAAAACAACGCTAAACAACAACGATTCTAAAAATAGGGCCTTATCCTGCAATGTTAATCCATTTAGTCTTCCACTTACTTTAATAGGTGTGAAGCATTCTTAGAACCCTGTCCGGAGGCATAACACACTGGGCAGGATAGGGTCACTGTACAGCAAGGCAATACACTGATTGTCAGAAGTGTAACTAAGGTATCTGATCACAGGTACAGCACTCAAGGATTAAGCATACAGCTAGCTTGTTGATTGCTTATGTAACACATATGACTTTGCACTTAAGGATAAGCCCATGGAAAGTGATTGAGTATCCAGAATGTGTATGAAATTCTTTGAAAGGTTACTCTGTAAGACAAAATGCATCTAAGCACTTTGCCTCACACATTTGCTCAGGAGAATTACAGATCGAGCATGAAAAGGCTTCCCCCCATTCCAATTTGAAAATAAAAACAACACATAGAAGAGATTGAGGGATTAATAAAGAGATTGGTCTATGAGTGAAAAAATGCTTGGTAGCCAGGTCATGAGTAAAATTTACAGGTCCATTATCCTATTCTATATAGTCTCAAACACTGGAAAGATGCTTGTGATTTTCAGAGTTCTAGCATTTCTTTATTAACATAAAAACAGAGCCAATACATTCAAAGAACTCTTGATGAATTCTGTTTGAGGAAAAACTAAAAAGAGAGGAAAAAAAAAGAGATTGGACTAGTCCCCTGTATCTTCCCTAGGAAACAAGGTGGGAAGGCTTAGATCCAGGAGATGGAACATAGGGTAAAAGAATTAGACAGGAGCAATTATATCAATCTAGTCAGATTAAGAAGCAATGTTGTAGGAAATGGGAATGTCTTTTGGGCCTATTTCTACTACAACTGGAGTCAGTGGAACTTCAACTGAAACGGGAGCAGGTCCTTTTACTTGTTTATTTTCCCTTCTTTCTTGGACACATTTATGTTCTATCATACTGAGTCCTCAGATCACATATAGGAATTATGTTAATGATTAACCCCTGCATTACGTACTATGCCTCCCTCTAATAGTTCTTGCTTAGCCTTTTTGTGACTTTTATTTCATTAAGGAAAATCACAATCGAAAAGATTTTTTAAAGGCAGACCTGACTGAGGGCCACTCCTTTGTAGTATATTTATATATTACTGACTTTTAATTTTTTTTGGTATATGCATAATTCATTGCAATCTGTAACATTTGCACTTGCACCTTTAGGGGTACTGTAAATAGCAATTTCCAGTCATATATGGTGTAAGAGGTACCAATTCAATAAACCACTTAGCTACATGCTTAACTTTAAGCATGTGCATAAATCCACTCAGAAAAGCATTGTAACTTTAAACATGTCCCTTAATTGCTTTGGTGTATGGGGCTATGGAAAGTATTATAAAAGAAGATCACATACAAAGAGTCTGGCTAAAATTAACCAATGCTAAGGTAATAATAAATAAACATGAAAAAGACAAATTATGAAACTGTTCAACATTTTAGGGTACATATTACTTCTATAAATAAGGAAGTAAGCTTCATTATACTGGAGACATTATGATTAATTCTTCTCTCTAAAAAGTTAACCACTGAGGATGTCCATAAACCATCAACAATTCCTATATTTAGATTTAGAAAGAAATAAGTTTTGCCAAGGTACAAAACTGGGGCTAAAACCCTTTAAGAAAGAGTGTTGAATAAAGGTACGAAACAAATACGGAGAAAACACAAAAATTAGCGCTGTGGCCTTTTAAGTACCAACATAGTACTTTATACACTAATAACACTGCCACTTTTCCTTACTGCATTCTTGTATAACCTTTGGAGAAATCAATTTGCTGACTTAGAGAATAATTAGTAAGTGCCAGCATAGCAGCTCAACTCACTTCTAAGCCGTTAGACTTATGCTCAGGAGACTCTGTTTGTTTTTCTGAATATTCTAATTGTCCCTCCCCAGCAAGTAGTACAGCGGTAGTGGATCAAATTTATTGAAAGTGTTCTAAAAATGGATCTTGTGAGAACTATGAACCATAAATAGTAGAGTGAAAACTGATGCAAAGGTTATTATAAAAATTCACAGTATAAAATATATACATTCTACACTTGTCCTATTAATATTTTCAGTCATCTTGCTTTATGTATCTGTTTGTTTAGGGCTTGATCTTACATTCATTGGAGTCAGTGGTAAAACACGCATTGACTTAAATGGTGCAGGATCAGGGCCTCAGAGTTTAAGTCAAATCATGGAAGTATGTAAGTTAAATCAAAGAATTACAAGTCCACTGTGCAGCACTGATATTATTTTAGGATACAACTCTCCTGTATACAGTAGGAATCACTATAGCATATAAAACCTTGTTTTTTATACATATGCAGTAAAGATCCACCATGCTGACTGAAGAACAGTAATTTTCCCTTACACAGCAATATTATGCTACTACAATATTAACGGCCAACTTATCATACAGAGTCTGCAAAATTGTGTGTGCACATATCTTATGCACAACAGACATATAGGGCACATAAACCTGTTAACCGTGAACACAAGCTTACTCTTACTGCGTATGTGTATAAACACCTGTCTATTCAAGCTAAGGTGGGATTTGCAGGCACAATGGGTGTGAGCTGGGAACCCTTAACTGAAAATGTTACCTTAAAAATATCAGACACACCTGCACAGCCAAGAAATCAAGAGTTAGAAGTCTATAACCTATCTTCAATGACACACAAAATGCTGATGATTACAGATGCTTTATTAACTGTGATCTTTTGCAGATATGTCTCAGGCACTGACGGGTATTTTCTTGATGCAGTGCAAAAAGAGTCAGATATATATCTCCAGTTAATGGAAACCAAGCATCTGATTCCTAGGACACTGTACCCAAAATAAATCTCAGAATATGATCATCATTTCCATGGATTCCCCCCGCTCCCCGCAATGATGGTTTGACATTATGGAAATACATCCATTTTCTAAAATATGCAAATAAACCACTGCTTAGATGCTTATCACCAGTTAATCAAAATGGGAGTTATGAGCATAAAAGCCAGCACAATGTCAGAAAAGCGTCCCCCTTAGAGACTGTCAAATGATATATAAAAGTGTAAAACAATAGCCAGGATCTACTTATTTTATCCTCATACATTAAGAAATGGACAGTGCCATTTTTATTATTTCTAATTGGTGTAGCACAAAAATGCACATTCCGTGACCAATACCTTTTATACCATACTGCACTCTAATGTGAAAGCTTAAAGCATATCCTGGATAATAGGGATAATGGAAATCAGGACAGACACAGTAACTATAGAATTGAGATTGAATATAGCTATGATCTGAAGTATTATTAATTAACTGGAAATATCATCATTAATACAGACTTGCCAGTTACTGACATATGGGATGGAATTTGTCCCATCCAGATGGCCAGCACTAGTGTCATGTATACTTGTATCCTACTTAAGCACTCAAAGTAGGATTTGTGGGTCACAAGTATGAATTTCATACTTGATAATTAATAGTTTTCTGCAAATCCCAAGCCATAGCTTATTTTGTAACATAACAGCAGTTCTGTACCAGCTAAGAGCACATGTGGTTAAATGGTAACATTGGTGTTACAAAGTAATCGATGTAGGGGTTCCAGAGGACTTCCAATGATCCAGTTATCAAAATATATGGATTTTGCAGAGATTTGAAGAATTTACAAAAATCATTATGACTTCAGATCCAGTCTAATTAAAGGAAACTCATCCCCATTTTTATTTTTCCTTTCAGTCAACAACACTAACAGATGCTAGGGTGAATGTTTTGATGAATAAGAGTTTTAGAGATTTGTTCTTATCAAATTACTATATGGTAATACAAACTTAATTCAAAGGGAAAAAGTAACCAGTACATCTGAAAAGAAATGACAGCATCATTCCTTTAGTTTCAAAAATTCTAACAATAATAAATACCAGTAACACAGCTACCCTGTATTGAAAGAAAACCTTACAAAATCAGGCAAAGAAAAAAACATGATTTTTTTCCTTTGAATATTTCTTCAAACCCAACTGAACCTAATGGAAATAATAAAAAGTGTAAGATTAAGAAAATGTATTGTGGTGCTGAATTCAGTAGTCAGACACTTGCAGTAACCGAGGCTTGGTCTACGCTTAAAGTTATGTCATAGCTACGTCGTAAGGGGTATGAAAAAAACAGACCTCTGGCCATATACATATGCTGACCTAACCTCAACTGTAAATGCAGCTATGTTAATGGAAGAATTCTTCAGTCAATGAAGATAACTTCATTTGGGGAGGTGGCGTTTGTACAGGTGATGGAAAATCTCCTTTCGTTGGTGTAGGCTGTATCTATGCTACAAGGTTATACTGGCATAGTGATGTCAACATAGCTAGTCTCCGTAGTATAAATACAGCCTGAATCTCAAATCTCCCAACACTTTTCTCAACTCCTTGTGATGTGATGATAGATGTTTACTGCAATTTAGAAGTGCAAGATCATATCAGTCTATCTTTTTAAACTTGTCAAAAAGGGAATTTTCCCATATGGTAGCTATAATGGCCTTTAAGTGTTTTCCCATCCCTGGCATTTGGTTGCTTTTCCCTTTCTTGGTTTGACATGTTTCAGAGTGGTGGCTGTGTTAGTCTGTATCAGCAAAAAGAACGAGGAGTACTTGTGGCACCTTAGAGACTAACAAATTTATTTGAGCATAAAGTGGGCTTTAGCCCACGAAAGCTTAAGCTCAGATAAATTTGTTAGTCTCTAAGGTGCCACAAGTCCTCCTCGTTCTTTTTAGTTTGACATGTAAAACGGCCCATCTAAAAGTTCATAATCTCAGCAAGTTCACAGCAGTATTAGTCCAAATGTGTCTTATTCACTCTGACATGCAAAATTAAAAGGTACATTTATAACACCACTTATCTACATAATATAAAAATAAATTTACGCATATGATTGTTTGTACTAGGGAAACCTGACACGGAACTCATGTCTGGAAACCTTATCGGAAAACCATTAATGTAACAGCACAAGTATGGTGCTCCATCAGTAAAAGGTAATTCTTAATGCTGGAAGTAATACACATGCTGAATGCTGTTTCCTAATGAAGCACACCTCTGAGGGTTCCTAGTTTCTCATTTTCCCACCATGTACCAAATCCTGATATCCTTATACAAAAATCCCAATGAAAATCAATAGAAGCATAGGTCTTAGTTGGTTTAAAAATATAATTGAAGTCCTGGCCCCACTGAAGTCAAAGGGAGGTTTACCATTGTCTTCAGTGGGTCCAGGATTTCACGTATGGGGAGGTGATGCTTTGTCAATGTCTAAATTATTTATTTGATTATCTGTATTATGGTAGCACTTAACAGCCTTCATTTTGCTAGGCATTGTGCAAACATTTTATAATCTAGAGACAAGATACACAAAAGGAGAAAAAAAAGAAGGTATTTTCACCCATTTTACATGTATTACTGGGACATAAAGAGATTTTTTTCCCCCAAGGTCACATGTGAATCCTGTAGCAAAACCAGGAACTGAACTTAGATCTTCGAGCATCTGGCTAGCATCTTACCAAAAGACCATCTTTCCTCACCGTTGGTTACTCATGAGTTCATGTATTAATAGACATGTTCCATCATCCTCCAGGAGCTTAGTCATGCTTCCTCCCCCCGCCTCCCAGCGTGTTCTATATAACCTTGATTATCTTATCGTCCCCAGAATAGTGTCCTAAATGGATCTTATGGGCTTCAAGACATTTGCTCCATCACTTTCTTTTATGCTGGAAGGAAGGTGACGATGTTTCGACAGCTTCTAAGGCTTACACCTAAATGACTTTTGCGGAAAAAGATGAGTGAAATATGAAATGTACTATAATACAGTGCCATTGTGCTAGGCACTGTGCAAACAAATAGCAAAAGCAGTCCCTGCCCCAAACAATTCCAGGCAAAACAGATAAAACAAAGATTGTTATAAAAATAATTCCTGTTTTACAGAGGGGGAACTGAGGCACGGAAAATTAAGTGACTTACCCTAGGTCACTTAATTAGGAAGTTAGTGGGGCAGCTCAAATTGAATGCAGATTTCCTGTGTTCCTGTCCAATGCCTTAACAAGAACATATTTCCCTCTCTTTAATGGGAATTATATTATTTGTTCCTACAGAAGCAAGTAATTCTGTTATTTTACAATGCTACCTTTTACTCTTAGATTCTTTCCCTTCGCAGGTTTCAGAGTAGCAGCCGTGTTAGTCTGTATTCGCAAAAAGAAAAGGAGTACTTGTGGCACCTTAGAGACTAACAAATTTATTAGAGCATAAGCTTTCGTGAGCTACAGCTCACTTCATCGGATGCATTTGGTGGAAAATACAGAGGGGAGATTGATATACACACACAGAGAACATGAAACAATGGGTTTTATCATACACACTGTAAGGACGGGTTTCAGAGTAGCAGCAGTGTTAGTCTGTATTCGCAAAAAGAAAAGGAGTACCTGTGGCACCCTAGAGACCAACAAATCCACCAGAGCACAAGCTTTCATGAGCTACAGCTCACCTCAAATGCAAATGCATCCGATGAAGTGAGCTGTAGCTCATGAAAGCCCACGCTCCAACAAATTTGCTAGTCTCCAAGGTGCCACAAGTACTCCCCTTCTTCTTACTGTAAGGAGAGTGATCACTTAAGATAAGCCATCACCAGCAGCAGGGGGGGGGAAGGAGGAAAACCTTTCATGGTGACAAGCAAGGTAGGCTATTTCCAGCAGTTAACAAGAATATCTGAGGAACAGTGGGGTGGGGGTGGGGGGGAGAAATAACATGGGGAAATAGTTTTACTTTGTGTAATGACTCATCCATTCCCAGTCTCTATTCAAGCCTAAGTTAATTGTATCCAGTTTGCAAATTGATTCCAATTCAGCAGTCTCTCATTGGAGTCTGTTTTTGAAGCTTTTTTGTTGAAGGATAGCCACTCATAGGTCTGTAATCGAGTGACTAGCAAATTTGTTAGAGCGTGGGCTTTCGTGAGCTACAGCTCACTTCATTGGATGCATTTGCATTTGAGGTGAGCTGTAGCTCACGAAAGCTTGTGCTCTGGTGGATTTGTTGGTCTCTAGGGTGCCACAGGTACTCCTTTTCTTTTTGCAAATACAGACTAACATGGCTGCTACTCTGAAACCTCTCCTTACAGTGTGTATGATAAAACCCATTGTTTCATGTTCTCTGTGTGTGTATATCAATCTCCCCTCTGTATTTTCCATCAAATGCATCCATTAAGTGAGCTGTAGCTCACGAAAGCTTATGCTCTAATAAATTTGTTAGTCTCTAAGGTGCCACAAGTACTCCTTTTCTTTTTCCCTTTGCACTGAGTCTTTTGGGCAAAGATGCTATGGTTCTTTTGATGACAGCACTTCTACTGTTGCTATCACCAATGGAGCTGTACTGGTTGTAGTGCAACAATGGGAGATTTCTCCAAAAAGTCTAGCATAATCACAGCCTAAGGGTTAGTGCCGGAACAAATGATCACCCTTAATTCTGGCTACAAGACAACATT
This sequence comes from Dermochelys coriacea, assembly GCF_009764565.3. Classification (NCBI taxonomy): domain Eukaryota; kingdom Metazoa; phylum Chordata; order Testudines; family Dermochelyidae; genus Dermochelys; species Dermochelys coriacea. The sequence continues at coordinate 90,994,532 of NC_050075.1, forward strand.
CACTGAAGTAGATAACGTCAGCAAGGTTTGTCTCCATGGTTAAATCTTCTCCTTACTGGAGTGTGGTAAACTAAGCTTCTTTGAGAATTGTCTGGGCAAACACTGCACAGGAAGTCTATTGGTTGGGGGACACCACTTCCAAAATTTGGATGACTGTCTTTTCTGCTTACAATTTCTCCACTAATAATGCAAAAAGCACCAGGTGAATGGAAATTTTAATCACAACCCCACTAAATGAACAATTCCTATCACAGAAAGAAAATTCCTCTGAAGATACAAGTCTATTAGATACAAAAAAGTCTATAGATTAAGGGTCAGATTTAGATCTCATTTTTACCAGTGTAAGTCAGAAGTCAATGGGAATTTTGTTGTTGGAAAATTAATACCATAGATCAGAATCAGGCCTCTAGAGGTGCATTGTAATGAAACCATTACTCAAGACATTTTTTTAAAAAAGAAAAAACCTAAATATATATAGTAAATTGTTTTAACTCTGTAGATGCTACAAAGTTAAGTAGACCATTTTGAGAATAACTCCTTATTTTAAATTAACTTAGTGTGTAACCATATTGAGAATCCATGCCATTGCTTCAGCAAGTTCTTAAGGACGTGAAATCAACTGCACTACTGCCATACTTAAAGTTAGGCTTAAGTAACTAACTTGCTTAAGTAACTTGCTGAATCAGGGCCTTTGACAGTAGCAGTACTCTGTGATTATAAAACCACTGACAGAGAAGACCTATTAAATTATACATCAAATCCTTTTCCAAAGCAGGATTGTCTGAGCACCTCTAACCAAATATTACATGGAAGTGAAACAAGGGATTGCAATGACTCATTTGTACACATCTCAGTTTCTTAATTTTGTCCTGGGGTGTATTTTTCTTTTACTTAATTTTCTTTTGAAAAGTTGTACTTTGTGGCATTAGGCCGTTCCTCTCGTCCCACAGTGATGTTATTTATTGTTACTCAGACTGCATATGTGGGCCCCTCAGTAGTTCTGTAACTATGAAGGAATTGATATAGTAATGATTAATACCAGAGGTGAAAAACAAGGGAAAGTGCTCTTGAATTTCCTCACTAGATGTGTTCAGTTCAGCTTCTCCTGGCACTTGTCTTTTGTTTCAGTGTGTGCAGTTTAGCCTGTCATGTTTAAAAAGTTTTGCGTTGTTTTTGAAGAACAAGCGAAAAGGAAGAGGACAATGATGTTCTGCTTATTGATAATGTTTGTGAGATAGCATGTCACGTGGTCTGCTTTAATTATAATAAAGTTCTGTAAGAAACAACGACAGAACTGGAACTGATTGACTCCATTGTTCCCTGACCATGGAAGATAAGCATAGAGAATGCATGACTCTCACACGCTATCAGAGTGTCCCTCCAGGTCAGGAGTGAGGCAAATTTGGCTGGCAATGCTGCTTCCCATGTTGTGCTCATTCTGTGGGTAAACAGAAGAATTTAATCTCCAGGATTGTCAATCTAGCACCTTTAAAGAGCAAGAAATTCATTTTATTCAAGGAGGAAAATCTATAGCCGACCATCACTCCTTATAAAAGTGCCAGAAAACATCAAACATCTAAGTAAATATAATATTTCAAGACTGCTCAAGCCTAAGTCCCTTTCCCCTCACACCTGCATGGGGATGAACATGTGCTATATGTCTCTGTGCTGGCTCTCTATTCAATATTTCAGCTGGATCTGCTCCAACTTTTGAATAAATGTCTCTTTTGGGGAAGAGGGAATTGCATTCCTTAGTCAAAACACAGTTTTTCTTCTCTTAAGTTCTGAAAGAAAAATGTGTACTTGTGAAACATTAGGAACCAGTCATGAGAGGAACTGAAATTCACTCTTTATCCCCAGCCTAGGCAAAGAGCTCAGCCTGCTCAGCTACATCTATGACCTCCAGCCTGAACACATTCATAACCCGGAGAGAAGAGGGACTGCAGTCTCCATGTTATTTGTGGGCTTTTCTTCCTAAGCAAAGATGATTTCCAGAGCAGGGGAGTGTAGGTGTGGGAGGGGAATTAAGTCAGGCATTATTGAAAGGGAGATTATAGCCCGTTTGGGAACAGGATGGCAACACTCAATTTGTTTCAATGGGGACACTAAATTAGGAACAGAATTTACATCCTCAGAGAATCCTATTGCTTAAACCATTAAGCAGAGAGACTGGCCCACAATTAAAATAAAGAAATAAAATCTCTCCTTCTTTTCAAACACATGGTTCAACCAACACCACATCCCTGCAGTGCTCAAGATTCATTAAGCAAGATTACAAAGGGTCTTTATTTATTATGGAGCTTCGTAGAGCCTGGTCACTTGTGCTGTGTGCAAGGAAGTCTACACACGTCTTTGGAAGATGAAATCCTGCCACCTCTACATAAGGTGTTCAGGAAGACAGTTTCAGTGGGTCTGTATGCTCATGGATCTACCAGCCCTGCCCCTGCAAGCCCCAGACTAATTTCTGCCCCACAGAGCTATGTTCTACTATGTGCAGAAGGGGAAGTAAAACCCCTTAACAGAGTCCTGTCATCTTCTCTCGCTTCCTTAGTGCAGAGGAAACACATTGGTTCCAGTATGGTCAGGACCCTGTATAGCTGCAGGGCTAAGAGGATCAGTTAGCAGACTGTGGCTCAGTCCACCTTTGGAATAGTAAATTACAGTTGAATATTCTTAGGTGAAAGACTGTAAAGTTTGCTGAACTGACTAGGTATATAAAACCTCACATCAAGAACTTGTCACATATCACTCAAAATATACAGAGATTTCATGGGGAAGAAGAGGTGAGAGTGAAAACAATAGCTACTTCCTTCATTGCACTGCAGTCTCCTTCTGATGGGCCATTCCAGTTCCATACCAGGAACCTTCTCTGATCAAGAACTTAGTAGCGGGATGAAGTCTCCCCCATAGCTCATCTGTGCTCTCAGAGTGAGCAGGAAGGGATTACATCTGCATCTAAGACAAACTGGGCAAATTATGATTGGCACTTAATTTATGACTGTCTTTTTGTTTAATCTGGTGACATTCTCTTCTGGTGTTATCTGGACCGGTGATCTGCTAGGTCACTCCAATCCTTGACTCTGGGAGCCAGCCTTACCCTGCTCTGCTGTAAGCTTACAGCCTCTGGCATGTAAGCTGCTCCTTGGATTGTTCAACCGAAAGACACTAGCCAATATCTCCAGTCCCAGACACAACACTAGGAACTTCCATCTTGCAGCGTCCACTTATGCCCGCTGGATGCTGAAAGCTCATATAAGTTCGTTAATTTAACAACGAAATTGATATATACCAGGCTTGTTATCCTAAAGGGAGTCTCTGACATGCTTCCAACCAAACACACTGCTTCGGGTAGAATAAACAAACAAATTTATTAACTACAAAGATAGATTTTAAGTGATTATAAGTCAAAACACAACAAGTCAAATTTTGTCAAATGAAATAAAAGCAAAACGCATTCTAAGCTGATCTTAACACTTTCAGTGCCCTTATAAACTTAGATGCTTCTCACCACAGACTGGCTGGTTGCCCTTCAGCCAGGCTCTCGCCTTTGATCAGCGCTTCAGTTGCTTGGTGGTGGTGGTGGTGTCTGTAGATGTAGGTGGAAGAGAGGGGAAGAGCATGGCAAACATCTCTCCCTTTTATCATGCTCTTTCTTCCCTCTTGGCTTTGCACCCCACCCCCCCTTCGGGGTCAGGTGAGCATTACCTCATTGCAGTCCCTAACTGATCAAGGGAAGGGGGGTGACTCACTTGAGAGTCCAACAGATCCTTTTGTTGCTACCTAGGCCAGTGTCCTTTGTTCCTGTGAGGCTGGGCTGGGTTTGTCCCATACATGCCCTGATGAGGCGTGAATTCTCCTCTGCTCTGAGAGTTTTTGCTTGGGCTTGCTTTAAGCCATGAGGACACATTCTCAGTATCATAACTATATACATGAAATTACAACCTATAACATTACTATAACAACAATGCTCAGTGCATCATGAGCCTTCTGAAGACACCTGACATGACAAACTTTGCATTAGATACCACATAGTCATATTATAAGGATGAACATGGGGGTGCGGTGTGTTCTTCCAAGCTACAGAATGTCACAGCATGCCATAATAATGAGACAAAGTGGGTTAGAAGATGCCTATGGATGCTGGTTACACTGAATTTATATTTACACACAATATATCCAGCAAGCTGGGAAAATAAGGCCCTGCAACACAACAAACAGCTCTCTTTTCCAGTGAAGAAACCCTGAAAGCCAAAGGGAAAATGATTTGAAGAAATTCTGTCACTGTCAGGACCTGATACAGAGACCATACTCGTGAGAGAGGGGAAGATATAGCTCATAATGGAGCGATAAGTTTGGCTGCTATTTCATTGATTGAGATGCCAGTCAAACGGAATGAAAAAAAGGCTAGTAGATTTGAAGGAACCAAAATGGCTTTACACGATTAAGTTGTTATACTTTACGGCTGAGATGTGAAAATCTGACTTAGTGATTTGGATGTCCAAGTCCCATTAATTAATTAATAGAATCTGGATATCCAAATTCCCTAGATGGCTTTGAAAATCTCCACCAATATGCATTACACACTGTGTCAGAACATGTGTATGTATGTGTTTACAGAGAGAGAGACAGAAAATATGATGAACATATGGTATAAAAGATTAGATGACCACAATACCCAATGAATGCTGAGATCACAATATCCTGATTCTCAGAAAAGTTATTTCAGATCATTGTTTAAAGGGCTTCTTTTGTTACAATTTTGTACTTCTTCCTCTCACGGCTAGGCTGGGACCTGGAAACTATGAGAATTTGGCTTTACTAGAGAGATACATGAAAAATACCAATACAAAACTTTACATTCTAAAACAATTTATTTAAAATATGGCAGGAAACATGTGCACATTGACTAAAACACATGCACACATGATGTTATACATACACCACCCACACACAGAACCAGATTCTGGGAATATGCTTATGGGTAACTCAGCAGAGTGGAGTTACTCATACAGGCAAAGTTATTCACATGTGTAAGTTGTTGTAGGATTGGACCCCAAGACAATAAGAACAAAAACACAAAATCCATATTTTTCAAATTATAATTTCATATATAGGGTGCAATGTAACATATCTGGGAAAAAGGGAGGACTGAAAGAGAGGAGAAGAATGGAACAGATGGCTGATTACATTTTAGGCAAACCTATTGGTATACTTTCCAATGATTTCATTATCTAAAACAAACATTTTTGCCAGGGCAAACACGTGATTAAAATAGATTATTTTTAAAGACAGTAATCAAAAAGCTGCATTTTGGATTTGCTCTTCCCTCGTTACTCAGGTGTTCTAAAAGCCATCACATTTTTATATTGTATCAATAATAATATTAATCATCACTCTCAGGCTGCCAGTTTAATTGCTGTAAACTGTAGCCTTGTAAGAGGTAAGAAGCACTCTTTGGAGGGTACATAAGCCTCATTTGTTCAGCAAGGACAATAAGATGAGCCTGGCATAAGATATTAGGCTCAGAACTGTTGTTGGCAAACCATCTGACGGGAAATTGTCAGCTTGAAAGAGCAAGGATTATAGAAAGGAGCAAAGAGTAAAAACACAGTGATGGATCAGTTCCATGAAGGGGCCTTTATTTGATGGGCACTCCAACTGGAGGAACATTGACAGAGGAAGGAAAGGAGAAAGCTGAGAAGGGAGCAGGAGAGAAGAACACAAGAAACTCTAAAATGGTTCAGAAAAGCTGCTGTAGGCTATGTTGAAAGCTTTTGGCAAGTTAAGCTTTCAGGCTAATTGTCTACCTGCTAAGATGTTTCTCTGCTTAGAATGTACAATAGGCAGTAAGTTCTCCAACACAGAAAACACAGGGGAAAATCTTGACCACATTGACGTCAATGGGAAAATTCCCATTGACTTCAGTGGAGCCAGGATTTCACACACGGAACTTGCTCTTTTTGAAAAAAAAAAAAAACCAGGTCAGATAGCTGACTATGTCCCTGTGGGGAGAGTCAGTGTTCTGGTCTCATGAATTCTAACTCAGGAATGTAACAAACTAAGTAGCCCTTAGAAGACAAGAGCTGGAGGAAGGACCAGGGAAGCCCTCTCATGTTTGTACGTACAATCATCATGTAAGGCTTTTGTTACTTCCTTTAAAAAAAAAAATCAAGACAAATCCCAGGAAGGGAAATGAGGAGGGTTTCACCCATATAATTTGTGGGTGTGAGTGAGTCTCCACCCATTCATTGGCCAGATCCTGGCACAAATGGAAAATTCCATGCTGAGAAGATTATAAAATGCTGAGGATCTGCGTATAAAAATGGAGCAACATCTCTTTAAGGGGCTTGATTTTTCAGGCAAGTAAGTGGAAAAACTGAAGGCAGAAACAACAAATGCTAAAGGCATCAGTAACGAGAGCCATAATTTTGACTCTGGAAAAGGAAACCAACCACCCTAGAGAGATTTACTATCCAATAAAATTCTCAACACTTCTCTATGTAAGCATGTTAATGCAATGCTGGATACCTTTCTACCCATCTCTGCCCTGTGTGTAAGCAAAACAGGCATGATGGATATGGCACCCAGCAAAACCTAGGAGAATGTTTTTGAACTGAACAGCCCTTCTGATCAGATCTGCACTGGGAAATATTATTAAGTAAGTGTTTACATACTCAGCTAGCAGTGTAGCTGTTGTGCACCCTGTTTATGCAAAGACTGCAACTAACATACGGAGTTCTCAGCTACGAGTTTTCTGTAGGCTTAGAAGACATACTGTGACCCTGCCTTTCTGCAATCTTCACTGAAAAGTCTGCAGGTGCTCTATATATTTAATACTATAATGATGGATAATAATATTCACTGTGCTTCTCACCTGAGGAGCTCAGAAAAGCTATGTTTTCTGTAAGATTAGATCAAAATATTTTTAAACGACTGAATCGGAGGTTCTGGGTAGGTCCAAGGCCCCACGCTAGTAGAGCCAGTGAGAGGATCAGGACCTAAATCACCAGTTATGGCAAGTTGAGATAAATCCTGGCCCCAATGATGTCAATGGCAAAACTCCCATTGACTTCAGGAAGCCTGGGATGCCGAGGAGCTGGGAGAGCTGGCAAGAAATCGAGCAACTCTACTGAAATGAACAGTCTTCACAAAATGTTTTGATTCTGGTGAACTGGCACTCTCCAATGCAAAAATATTCCACTGGAGAATTTCCAGCCAGCTCCATTTACAAATCAAAGCTTTTCCCTAACATCTAACAACTTGAAGGTAGGCTGGGTTTGAGGCCCAGACCCCGGTCTTGACTTTTTCTTTTAGAAACGTGCCTGAACCAGAACTTTGCCTTTTAGAATCATCTTTAAGTTAAAAAAAATATGGAGAAGAAATGGAAACTCCCCAGAGTTTTGTTTTATTATTTTATCTCCATTTACTGTTTGTATATCTGTTTTTAGTTCTTCATCGCCAAATATCCAAGTGGCAGATAAATATTTTTCAGTCTGCAGAGAAATTGATTGTGTTCTTCTATTAGTCTGAATAACTGAGCCATGCTGACAGATAGGTTAATTCCAGTCTCTCTGTTTCTATGACACCAACTAAAACAACAGTGAGTAGGACTGTCTGGAAACCACTAGAAGCTCCGGCTCCAAAGGCTCCGAGCCCTTTCAGTTCACAGCAAGCGATGATGAGAGCTGGGAAGCTCCGGCAACTATGGCTCCCATGTTCAACTCTTTGGCAGACTGGGCTCCTAGGTATTCCTTCCAGGGTTCACAGCTCCAGGACGGCATACCTGGTGGACTGCCCCAGAAGGTGGGCTCTATTCCCTTTTGCAGAGAATTTCAAAATATCAAAATGCTCCACAAAATTACCTCTCTCCCCACAGCTTTTGTTTTAAATACTTTAAAAAAATAATTAAATCATGGACAAGAAACTAAAACAGTCACCAGTTTTGTAGCTTGTGAACACATGGCACCAAATTCTTCTCTCTGTATACCAGTCCAATTCCAATGGTTTTCATGGACTTGTTTTTCCCTGAGTACTTGGCCCAAAGTGTGTGTGTTCTCCCTGCACTAACACTGATCAAACCAGAGATGTGCTGACATCAAAGATGCTGAAGAGATTTTGGCAAGACCCATTGCTACACTTAACTGTGAAGCTGCAAAACAGCCATGTTAATTACAGCTTTGTTCAAATTTCTGGGGTGGTGTTGCAAGGAAGAGAACATTTGCCAAGTGTAAAAAGAGTGTGGGGGGGATGGGGAAGGAAATCAGAAAGAAAAAAATATACATTCTAAGGTTCTAAGGTGGATTTACACAAAACACAGAACGAATTTAAGAATGAAAATGTCCTTTGAAGTAAAGAGCATATCCCTGACACAAGAAATCTGCCTTGATGGTTCAAAAATGCTTTAAAATTGTGTTACACAAAACCTCCCTGACCTTTAATAGAAACCCTCAGGCCTCCTGTACAGGCTGGATGCTTCATAAAAGCCATTTACCAGACATCTTATTAGTTCTGTCAGAGGGTTTCACTCTCACTCTCTAATTTTTGTAAATTGTTAGTCAAAGTGTTGTGTGTGCTCTTTGAAGACAATGTATGCAGATGGGCTCTAATTCATTTCTCCTCTGAACTGGGGAACCATCCGTTTCTCAAAACAATAGATTCCGTCTACTGTCTCTTGTGATACTTAAAGAAAAACACAGGTGTTCCCTCTGGCCTTCAGGAAGAGGAAATACCATACTGATTAAAACTTGAACCATACTAGCCAAGACAGACCTGGGTTCCTCCTCCCCCTCCCTTCTTTCTTCTAACCAACTGAAGGGATTGATATAATATGCAACAAGGTTCACACATGTAATTGGATAACCTCTAATGAAAGGCAGCAAGGGAAGAGGCTGTAAAGGAAGGTCGATAGGGATGGCACGTGAGCAAACCCGCAAAAATCAGCTCCAGAACTCTTCATTTACATATGATCATATTTTATACAGAAAGCCTTCCACCCCCCACAAAAACAAAAGTGAGAAAAGTGTCACAGGTTTCCAAGCCAAAACATATAGTTTCTTCTTGCTGGCAACCATTCCAACAAGTACATTTTATGAGCCACAAAGTGAGCAACTTTCTCTCCTTCCCTTAGCATTTCTTAATTTCTTTGCCTCTAGGTTGATACACACCCTTGAGCACACAAGAGCGAACACATCCTATTTTATAAAAAACGTTTCCAATTTTTTCTCCCACAAATGTGAATCATTTGTGTCAAACCACAGATCATTACTGTTATCATTATTAGTGTTAGAGTAGCAGCAGGCAGCTCCAATCGCAGTTTAGGCCTCATTGTACTGGATGCTATACAAACACAGGTCAGAAACAGACCCTGTCCCAGATCTTACAATTAAAGGCAACTTATCCTGCAAAAAAAGTGAACTCCTGTGTTAATACAAACTACTACTGAAGTCAACAGTGGACACACAAGCTTAGGAGTCCACAAACAATAAGCCCATTGCAGGAACATGGCCTAATTTTCTCTCTCTGATGCAGTGCTCCCTGTAGAGACCAGTGTAAATGAGGTAATTTGGAGCTTTTCCCGCCTATCTCCTCCCCTCTTGCTCCCTCTGGAGAAATTAACACCCAACGAATTGCAAATACATGTACAGTATGCAAAGAAAGTGTTAAATACCAAATGCTTTTGCATAATGCCTGTGTCACAAGGAAATCAGAGATAGGCTTTTTTTGAATCAGGCCCATCAGTGCTTTCTTTCTTTAAGAGCCAAGCAGCATTCTTGGATCAGAGTTCAATATCTCAAGAGGTAAATCACCACACTATCTTATTAGAAACATCTGAAAGTAGGCAAGTGCTTTGAAAGCCATAAACTTAGGATTCTGAAGTGTTCCAAAGCTATACTGGATACAAATTCCTTACTTAACTGGTTTTAATTTGTGACCCCTTTAAAGAGCTAATCCTATCTTTAAATTAATACAATATTTAAATACATTTTATATAAATTATATATATTTAATAACTATTTTTATAAATGACCTGTAGTTGTGTTATATATAACAAATATAAAAAATAGTCCATCAAAACCATTTAAATAACCTGAAAATTAAGAATCACTTGAATTCCCCAGGACGTGCAATAAGTATATGTCCAGTAAGAGGTAGGCTGCAGCTCCCAGAAAAATGTACTGCAATCACTGCTACTCCATGTATTATGTATGGTCACAAGTCTGAGAGAACATTATACACTAAAGCAAGAATTCTTGCTGCCTGGTACATGAGGCTTAAAATCCTTCGAAACAGTGAGTACAGTGGAAAGAAAATCACATGAGAGATAAAGAAAAAAAAAATCAAACTACCCCATCATTTGCAAACACAAACAATTAAACCATGATGAGGCAGAACACACACCTGAAAGGATGGATGTAGGTGTTAAGTTCCTCTAATATGCATGGCTGTGCAGGCGCACAGCGGGGAGAGATGCCTCTCCCTCATCCTTGGTCCCACCCAAGAGCCCGCACTCCCAGCCAGAGCCTTCAACCCCCCCACACACACACCAACCCCCTGCCCCAGCCCAGAGCCCCCTCCCACAGTCTGAATCCCTTGGCCCACCCCCATCACACACCACCTCCATATTGGTGCACATAACAAAATTCATTGCACACATGGATGTAAACTATTAGAGGGAAGATTGTAAGTGGGCACATACTATTTGTGCCAAAGCATGTAATTTTATCATTTCTCAGCAGCAATAGTTTTTATGGCAATTGGCACAGTGTTTTTTGTTCCCCATCAGACCTTTAATTTAAAAAGACATTGCCAGCTATCTCTAACTGCAATCACTGTACTCGCAGTCAGATCAGAGTGATTGTTGCAGCATATCCCCCTTAGGAGATTATGGCTCCAGTACTCAAAAGGAAACTACAGCATGGGCCAAACCTACCCACAAAAATGCATGTTTAAAGAGGCACGTTTACATATGAATGGGGTGAAACGCACTTGCTGGCGCAAACTTCTGTGCACATATGAATGCCTAATTAAAAATCTGGCCCTCTGTGAAAATTCCCAGGGAGTGAGACCTAGAGAGAGAGAGAATAATATTAATAGTTGAATGAGTATGTGTTATAAGTACAGCTGGTCAGGAAATGTTTTTTGTCCCCACAAAGGATGTCAATGATCACTGAATTTTTTTCCTTCAAAACTTTTCAGATTTTTGTCCAACTCCAAAACCAAAAAGATTGCAGACAAAAACCAAAACATTTCAGCTGATTTTTTTTCTTTTGGAAGAACCAGAGGAAAATTTATTGAAAGTGGGCATTTCCCACAGAAATTTCTGTTTTGATTAAAGTCGTTTTTTTGTTTAAAAAAAAAAAAAAAGGTCACCTGGAGGCTACTGTAAAGTACACTTTAGTAGGATATGTCTATACTGCAATAATACACTCAGGGCTGGCCTGGGCAGCTGACACAGGCTATACAATTGCAGTGTAGACGTTCAGGCTTCCACTGGAGCCTGGGCTTTGAGATCCTCCCCCTGCGGGGTCCCCTGAGTTCAAACATCTATATTGCAATTTTATAGCCTTGCAACCTGAGTCAACTGACCTGGGCCAGCCACAGATGTTTTACTGGTTTCAGAGTAGCAGCCGTGTTAGTCTGTATTCGCAAAAAGAAAAGGAGTACTTGTGGCACCTTAGAGACTAACAAATTTATTAGAGCATAAGCTTTCGTGAGCTACAGCTCACTTCATCGGATGTAAAGCTTATGCTCTAATAAATTTGTTAGTCTCTAAGATGTTTTACTGTAGTTTAGACATACAGGGACCAACCCTGTGCTCTGCACTTGGACAAACACCCTTTTCCAATGGGAGAATTGCCTGAGTAAGGGGACACAGGTGTAGATTTTTCTTAAGCATTAAGAATAGTGCAGTCTTTCTTCATTCATCCTCAGAAGAACATGTCCCATTACTGACAGCCAATCAGTGACATTACAGACTTGAATGGAAACAAGAGACATTTTATGAAGGTTTCACCGTAAGCCATCAAATCTCTGAACTGATCATTAATCCTCAGGAAATACCCTGTGCCTAGACTACAATTGGGCATTATACACCCCTGCGGATGCTCAATACACAGCTATCCTTTCTAAAGATGGCACAATGGGTGAGCTTAAGATACAGTACTGAAGGGGTTAAATAAACAATAACTGGAAATATAACAAATCTCATCAAATAAACAATATAGTTATATCTATTAATCATGTGCACCATATATGTATCTTATACCCAAACCAAAAAGGTCTCTCTCAACCTCAAGAGGCAAGGAGGAACAACAAGAAAAAAGTTTAAGTGGGCTTTAAACTCATCCAGGACTTAACAAGTTTGAACAAAGATAAAACATTCCATGTCTTTAAAAAAGCAGACAGAAGGCCTAGTGCTTCCTGAAGCAGGTAAACAGACCAACAACAGGTTCCTCTTTTGTTAACAGTCCTAACATGAGATTATTGTTATTAATTATTATTCAGCCAATTTACTCTTTATTAAATTCTAAGTGCTGTCTTGATGGGGAGCATCAAGCAATTTCAGGTCATAACTACTGAAATAAGGGAAATATGATTATTTTATTTCATTTATTTCTGGATTCGAAAGAGATATTTCTCCACTGGAAAAAAAAAGTGTCACAGGTGTTCTCGCAATCATAACATCACAGGCGGGGATTTGATATGGTCACACAAGGTGATAGGGGTCAGACTAGATCAGTGCATTGATGAAGACCTCCAAAGAAAACCAAAGTGCTGCGGGAAATGTGTTGGTAGTTCAGTGCAGGTATCTCAAACTCCTCTGAGTCAGCAATGTGAGTGTAAATGAATTCATGAAGATAGTGGAGAACTAGGCCAATAATGTAAGGAGTTACCATGCTCTTGCACATACTGTTTGCCGAAGGAGATCAGTCTTGACCACTTGGAGTCATTAAAAAAAAAAAATAAAAAAAATCACATGGCACTTTTGAATAAAGTGAAACTGGTCAATTTCCAAAAGGTCCAAGCAGGGAAAAAAAAGTTGACTAACAGTACAGACCAGGAAAAGCACTTTTGACATTTTTAATGTGCAGCCTCAGGGCTGTGATAGCCCCCAGGGCTAGTCATTCTGCCCTATTGGGATGGAGTGTTAGTTCCCCATCTCTTACCCAGCCTGTCCTGTTCATAATCTTGCTTGCATGCTGAAGGCAGACTGTCCCCCAAAGGAGCAGAGGTCTGCAACATACAAAGTGGGACGGCCTGTACTATTGCAACAACACATCATCAGTAGGGTAAAACTAACCTCTCTCACGACGGTCTAATCCCAGCTCACGTTCCCTATTAGTGGGTGAACAATCCAACATGTGGTGAATTCTGCTTCACAATAACAGGAAGAGCTAACATCAAAGGATCAAAAAGCGATGTCGCTGTGAACGCTTGGCCTCACAAGCCAGTTATCCCTGTGTTAACTTTTCAGACATCTTCTGCTTAAAACCCAAAAAGTCAGAAGGATCGTGAGGCCTCACTTTCACGGTCTGTATTCATACTGAAAATAAAGATCAAGTGAGCTTTTGCCCTTCTGCTCCACGGGAGGTTTCTGTCCTCCCTGAGCTTGCCTCAGGACACCTGCGTTACGGTTTGACAGGTGTACCACCCCAGTCAAACTCCCCACCTGACACTATCCTTGGAGCGGGTCGTGCCCGGCACGCGCTGGGTGCTTGGAGCCAGAAGTGAGAGCCCCTCGGGGCTCGCCCCCATGCCTCATCGAGTAAGTGAAAAAAATGTTAAGATATCTCCACTCCACACTTTTCTGGTTTGGTTCTGCTGGGTCCAACCTCTCTACTGCCAGGAAGGGAGATGGAGTAAGCTCTAACTACAGAATTGGGTGTTGGATCTAGGACTGTATAATTTATTGTATAAGCTGTCCTTTGGATTCAGAAGGTTTTCCCCTCCTCCTGCATCCTCCCCACCTTTGAAATCAATGTAGGACTCAAGGATGCATTTTGCTATAGAATCCCCATAATAAACACCTGCTTGTCCCCTTATATGGAAAAGGAGCAAGTCCTTGAAATTCTTTTTTCTTTGTTTCCCTAGATACTCAAGGGTCAGCTTCAGTCATGGGACAAATCTACAGAATTCATGGATTAGTTAAAAGGACTCAGTGCAAATGGCATAGTGGAGCCACACCTTAACCCAACCTGTAGTGTGTCAAACCCATTTCTCCATTGTGAAGGGGGCGGGGGGGGAAATGGCAAAATTTGGGATTCCAGGCCCATGCCCCTAAGCTGGATTCTTTCTTATAAGTAAGCAAGTAAGTAAGTGTGTGTGTGAATGAGAGAGAGAGAGAGATAGGGAGAGCTGGTCAACAGTTCTTCAACTAAACATTTTTTCATGGAAACCAAAACCTGAGAGAAAGAAATCCAGCCGTGAATAGCCAATAACCCTGTAGCTAGGACACTCACTTGGGAGGTAGGAGACGAAGGTTTCAAGTTCCTGCTCTGAGTCAGGCAAAGTAGGGACTTGAACATGGTTTTCGCACATCCCAGGTGTGCATCCTAACTGCCAGACTAAAGAGAGCCAGTCTCGCCATTGACCTAATAAATATTTAATTATTAATACAATCTGGAACAGCTTCAATTCCAAAAGGAGATAGAGAAAATGAAATTCCAAAACTTTAAAATGTTCTGTGAAATGGGAGCATTTTCCAGCCAGTCCTACTTCTGGGCAGTTTTATAAATGGACATTACTGATCTATCCATCATGGAACCCATGCCTTCAACACTATCAGGTACATCCATCACTCATTTTAGACACACAGTGAATTCAGGCCCCACAAAGCTCTGCCATCAATACTTACAGGAAACGGCAGTGAGTTATCAGACATACAAAAAATCTTGAAAACTTAGTATGTATTAAACAAAAAAGGATCTCACAGCATTTCAGACTTCCTGTTTGAATATTTATTTTGGCATTTACCTGATTTCAGGACTTTGTAAATAAGACAGCTACACAGTCAGGTCTTGTGGGATAAAACACTACAATGGCATCTATGTGAATGCACTATTATAAACTCCATCACATACAGAACTCTTGTAATGCAGCCTAACAGAAAATGATTCTCTTGATTTTGCTTTAAATGAAGAATTTCCACTTTATATCTGATTGTTCCAGAACCTGTAATTCCATGTGATTTAGGAAAGATGGTCTGATCTCTGTTTTAGTTCTTTGGCAATGGACAGCTTTAATAATTTATTCTCTCCAGACATGTCCCCTTTATGGGTTCTTCTTGTTAAATATCTCTCCCTCATTTGCACATTCTTTATATTAGCACTACTTTAATGCTGACAAAGTGAGATATACATAGTTTTAATCAACTGGGGACTGACTTCCTTCTCAGGTACACAGGTGTGCATCACTTGGCTGACCCTGTCCTTAAGGTACATAGGTGTAAATCATCACATATCTTGTAAAATCAGTACCCTAGCCTTGCAACTATCTGATTTTACAAGATACACAGACCCACACCTGTATTGCTGACGGCAGAATCAATCCCTCAACCTATGAATACTTCTGACCTCCATTCATCTTTCAGATTTATTCTTGTCACTTAAAAAAAAACAACCTCTTTCCTTCATGAAAAGAATAATGGGGAAATAAGTTGTTACATTTCAGAATGGTCAAGATTTTAGGGTCTGATCCAAAGCTCACTGAAATCAATGGAAGTCTTTCCATTGACCTCAATGAACTTTGGATCAGACTTTTAAATAAATACAGTTCATTAAGAGTAGAATTTGAAACAGCTTCTTTTTTGGTGTGATCATAAAGGCCAGAATGCCAGATTTCTGACAATTGATGGGATTTGATCTGAACCTCAGAGGCATCTTAGTTTTACATTTTGTGGGGGAGAGGAAAGGAGAATGAAAGTTGGTAAGAAAAATACATTTATTTTCAAATGGAAAAAACAGAGAAAATCCTGGAATGCTGCTCTCAGGAGAAGTGAAATCTGGAAACCTGATTCAGAACTGGATCAAACTGCTCCCAATGCATCATCGTAAAACAACATGCTGTACTTGCTTGGGAAAAATTCCACTAGAGAAGCTTAAAGTCTTGCCCTGTTTTACAAAGGATCTGAGAGTTCTGTTTGAATTTTTAACTCATAAGTTCATATGTGTGGTTTACAGTCAAAGAGTCTCATTGTTGCTTACATAGAGTATTACAGAAATATGCCATACAAGAGAAAGAAATTGTGGTAGATGTATAAAAATCAATCATATCTTTACCACACATCCTGGTAACGTTTTCTATACTCAGAAATAGAGAGCAATAAATAATCAATTTATGTGTAAATCCAAAGGGAAACTTGGATTTCCTTTCCAGTGTGTGTGGGGGACATTAAAATTTCTCCTAGTCTTTCTACAAACCATGAAAAACACATAATTAATAAGAGTGGAATTTTCAAAAGCACTCAATATTGGCCTAAGTCTGCTCCCATCAAAGTTTATGGTAATTGCCAAACATTTACCTATATGTTGGCTAAATAAGAATCTGTAGGTTCAACTCCCTGGTGATATAAATTGTTGTTGCTCTGTTGACATCAGTGGAGTTGTGCCAATTCAGGCTATGAGATCATTTGGCCCTATGTCAAACATAATGCCAACCAAAAGAAAAATAGTTATGGAAAAGAATCCAACAAATCTGATAACAACAACAAAACAACTACTGCTCATGTACCATCACTCAAGAATTAGACCATATCTAAGAAATCCTGTTGCTTGTCCCATAAGAAGCATTACCCCCTCAAGCTATGACAGGCTGCTATCAGTTTAGGATAGCAGTCAATCACAGTGAGTTATTGCAACTCTTCAACTGTCAATGTTTTGGATATAAAATTAGCTCTGAAGCAATGATGTTTCTTGAACTTTGTTCATTTTTAAATTAACTCATAAAATTTCCCCAGTCAAAATAAGTGTAGGCTCAAAATGCATCTCAGATGCTCAACATTATGTTGATCCTATACAACTGTTTTATATCTAAATAAGTTCTCAACACTAGATGGGCCCAATCCTGCAAATGCTTACATGTCAGTGAGTAAGCGTCTGCAGAGTTGAGGCCATAGCATGTAACAAGTTATAGAGCAGTGTTTCTCAAATGCAGCCACCAGCAGATTTTTTGTGGCCATGATACCCTCCACAGCATGGGCAGAGATTGGGGGGAAAAGCAGCAACCGTCCCTGTAGCGCCCAGCTGTTGCTCCTGAATAGCTGTTACCAAGGGCAGCAAGATGAGCAGTCTTGGTGTTTGCACCCCAGCAGTGTTTGGCATCCTACACCACACAGCCTCTTCACGGGCTCTGGAAGCACCTCTAGAGACATGTGGGGCTGGTGTGTGTGACCCCCGAGGCAGCTCTTGTCAGTGCAGGAGGCTTGACATTGGTTCACTGGGGCACTCCCCTGGGTAGCTCCTCACTCCCACCTGGCTGGGCAAAGGGATCCTGGGACTCAGCAGGCGGCCGGTGAGTCCCCAACCCACCTTCCCTAGGGCAGCAGGGCTCAGACTTTAGTCCTGGAGCAGCCCCACTGCAGGGAGGCCATGCCCCACCAATGGGCTTTCACCTAAGTTTCTGTGAGGTGCATGCAACCTGCTGAGATCACCCCTTCTCATTGGCATCAAGAGCATCATGGGTGATGTGGGGTGAGCCTGAGTGCAGGGGAATCCTTCCTTGCTGCCACTTACAGGAAGGGGTTTGCTCCTTTTCAACATGTACAAAAGAAGGGGCCCAAGTCTACAAATGCCACTGAGTATTTTAGGAAAAACTGTCAGAGCTGCCACCAACTCACTCTGAGGCCACTAACAAATGAGTTGGGAGAAGCCAGTGGAGTTACTCTGGATTGAACAGTACTGCAATTGTACAGAATGTGTCTATCCATCGAGAGAGAATGTGCGGTAAGTGTGTAAGAGATATGTATATGTGCACACACACATTTTATGTATACAAATTAGATTTTTATATATATTGATGATGCTGAGTTTAGTGTTGGTAAGAATAGCTGGGCCAACAACACAGGACAAAGGAGATGTCTGTTTCTCCACAGTCCAGATTCAGCATGAATAACAGAAGCTCAAAGTTTCTCCTATATCACTTTTTGTGTGTGTTCTGGAGTATACATCTGTGTGGATGTTCATAGGACTATGCATTGTATTCTGGTCCATATATAATCAGCCAATATTTTAATCCTAAACAAGTACCACGCTACTTCAGATTCCCTTCTTTCATTGCCAGTTAAGGCAAATGTAGCAATCTTAATTGGATATTATATCAAAACTCTACAGATAGATATGTCTCCATGCACAGTCAAAGCATTTAATGTTTCATGGCCTATTCAAGCTTTTGTTGAAAATCTCAACAGTGAGGCTAGAGTGCCAGTTCTGACAATGGTGAAAAGACACCGAATACATCTATCTCCCAACATGCGTACAAATAAAACCCACTGTGAGCACACTGAAATTATCAAGTCATCTTACTTCTTGCATTTTGCTCAGTTTGGATAGAAAACAGTATAATTAATTTAAAGTAATTTAGATTTTTTTTATTTTAAATTTTAATAATCTAAAGGATTAGTACCAGGTAAATTCATTATTTTTATTTTAAGAGTGTCATTTTCATATGTATTAGTATTAGGGCTGTCAAGCGATTAAAAATATTAATCGCTATTAATCACACTGTTAAACAATAATAGAATACCATTTACTTAAATATTTATGGATGATTTCTACATTTTCAAATATATTGATTTAAATTATAAACACAGAATACAAAGTGTACAGTGCTCACTTTTTTTTGATTAAATATTTGCACTGTAAAAAACAAAAACAAATAGTGTTTTTCAATTCACCTAATACAAGTACTGTAGTGCAATCTCTTTATCATGAAAGTGCAACTTACAAATGTAGAATTATGTATAAAAAAACCTGCATTCAAAAATAAAACAATGTAAAACTTTAAAGCCTACAAGTCCAGTCAGTCCTACTTCTTGTTCAGCCAATCGCTCAAACAAGTTTGTTTACATTTGCAGAAGATAATGCTGCCTGCTTCTTGTTTAAAATGTCACCTGAAAGTGAGAACAGGCGTTTGCATGGCACTGTTGTAGCCCATGTCGCAAGATATTTACATGCCAGATGCGCTAAATATTCATATGTCTCTTGATGCTTCAACCACCATTCCAGAGGACATGCATCCATGCTGATGACTGGTTGTGCTTGATAATGATCCAAAACAATGAGGACCAACGCATGTTCATTTTTATCATCTGAGTTAGATGCCACCAGCAGAAAGTTGATTTTCTTTTTTGGTGCTTTGGGTTCTGTAATTTCCGTATCAGAGTGTTGCTCTTTTAAGACTCTGAAAGCATGCTCCATACCTTGTCCCGCTCAGATTTTGGAAGGCACTTCAGATTCTTTAAATCCTAGGTCGAGTGCTGTAGCTATCTTTAGAAAGCTCACATTGAGAGTTTCTTTGCGTTTTATCAAATTTGCATTGCAAGTGTTCTTAAAACAAACAACATGTGCTGGGTCAACATCTGACACTGCTATAACATGAAATATATGGCAGAATGTGAGTAAAACAGCGGAGAACATACAATTCTCCCCCAAGGAGTTCATAACAAGTTTAATTAATGAATTTTTTTCAATGAGCGTTATCAGCATGGAAGCATGTCCTCTGGAATGATGGCCCAAGCGTGAAAAGGCATATGAATCTTTAGCGCATGTGGTACGTAAAATATCTTGCGACACCAGCTACAACAGTCCCACGTGAATGCCTCTTCTCACTTTCAGGTGACATTGTAATTAAAAAGTGGGCAGCATTATGTCCCGTAAATGTAAACAAATTGTTTCTCTTAGCAACTGGCTGAACAAGGAGGAGAACTGAGTGGAGGTGTAGGTTCTAAAGTTTTACATTGTTTTGTTTTTGAGTGCTGTTATGTCAACAAAAAAACAAACTACATTTGTAAGTTGCACTTTCATGATAAAGAGAATGCACTACAGTACTTGAATGAGGTGAACTGAAAAATACTATTTCTTTTGTTTATCATCTTTATGTGCAAATATTTGTAATCAAAATAATATAAAGTGGGCACTGTATACTTTGTATTTTGGGTTGTAATTGAAATAGATATATTTGAAAATGTAGAAAAAACATCCAAAATATTTAATAAATGTCAATTGGTATTCTATTGTTTAACAGTGCGATTAATCGGGATTCATTTTTTTGAGTTAATCATATGAGTTAACTGCAACTAATCGACAGGCCTAATTAGTATGTATTATACATGTATATATTCTAGTACTGTTTTTATCGGGGGGGGGAAGATTTTAAAAGAGTCAAAATACACTATTTTTGAATGATACTAATAATTATATACATAGACTTTCATGACGTTTGAAACTCCCCATTTACTAATATGGAGAATTTTTATCGTAACAAGTGTTGTAACAGTACTGGTGTGACTCCAGGGTTCCCCAGAAATTATGTACTGGGGTGACAAGAGGAAAACCTTTACAATTCACATCAATGAAGACCTTGTTACAATAACAACAGTGAAACAATGTCAATGCAAGTGCTTTTGACAAAAAGTAAAGGATAAAGTAAAGTTACAATAAAAGGTGCTGGATCTTTCGACAGCCTAGAAATGATGCTCTGGAAATTGGAAAGATGACTTGCGTCAATTCACAGTCTTAGTCTCTCATTTCCCAAGTGCTTTAGAGGCAACACATTTTGCAACTGAGGCCTTGTCTACACGTACCGGGGGCTCGATGCACTGCGACTGATGCATCGGCAGTTGATTTAGCGGGTCTAGTGAAGACCCTCTGAATCGACCGCAGATCACTCTCTTGTTGACTGCTGTATTCCACCTGAATAAGAAGTGCAAGGGGAGTTGACGGGAGAGCGTCTCCAGTCGACATCGCGTAGTGTGGACCCCGCGGTAAGTAGATCTAAATATGTCGACTTCAGCTACATTATTCACGTAGCTGAAGTTGCGTAACTTAGATCAATCTCCTCCTGAACTGTAGACCAGGCCTAAGTATGCAACGTGGAGAACAATCCCCTAGCAAATTAAGAATAAAAATTTACGGGGTGTGAAGGGAGTTTCTCTATTGCACAGTCCTCCTCATCTGAAAGAAGGGTATCCATGACTTGGAAAAAACTCATTAACATTTTGTCATTGCCTCACCAAATAAATAATAAATTCTGAACTAAGGCTACCGTTATACCTAATTTGGCCTTTTGTCCTATTTGCTGCAGGATGTACAGTCCTTTTACTGAAGGTTTGCAGCACTGGGTTTCATACACAGAAGGAACTGCAACTACCTAGACAAAACGTGGCAGTGTCACAGACTACAGGAATGTAGGAATTGTCATACCAGATCAGCCCAGCAATCCATCTAACTCAGTATCCTGTCTCTAACAGTGGCCAGTACCAGAGGTTTCAGAGGAAGGGTCAAGAAACCCTATAATGGATGATTACAGAATAGCCTGTCCAAAGGGGAAGCGTCTTCCTAATCAAAGGCAGTTGGGTTATTCTTGAAGCATAGGGGTTTATATCCCTTATTTTTAATCCTTTCTAATGTACCAGGGAACTTTATCATTATCCATACAAATGTCCACTCAGAGTTGCTTTGTGTTTTTAGGGATGGGGTAAATGATTCATAAAGTTTCCAACAAACCAGAAATACAGTTTTATTTACAATAAGGAAAAAACTAACCTTTATCTGCACCTCACACCTCTCCACCCGTCCCATGACTTATATTCTCTTTTTAAATTGAAACAACACAGATCCCAAAAACCCACACTGGCAACGTACCAGTGCAAAAGCGGCTTGCAAAATTATCTCACCCTATGACTGTTATTCTGCCCAAAGGATTACAACATTGTAGTGCCTGAATCATCATCAACCACTGAAAAAATCCAAGCCAGCGCAAGGGTCTGTTTGCACCACGTAGGCCCAGCAAAATAGCAGCAGGAACAAAGCCAGAAAATCTTCTAGTCATTAAAAAATTTCCAAATGAGGAAAAAGAGCGAAAGGCAACAGCAGAGAGATAAGAAGATTTAATATTAAATGTTAAAAAAAAAAATCAGGAGGAGGGTTTCCACCTATTTTAATCACACAAAGCAAAACTATTAAGTTACATATGTTGTTTATGTTTTCTCATCATGACAGGATATCTTCAGCACCTATGACTCTGCAACAATGCAAATGCTAAAACACATTTCTGACTTTACCTATACATGGATGCAGGACATGGGACAAACGCCTCAAAAACAGAGACAGTGACACAAATTTCAGGAGAGGTAAATAGAGGACCGATGGAAAAGCAGACAAGAAAGGAGGAGACAGAGGGAAAAGGTTTTGAATCTTAACGGCAAAAATAGATTTAATACACCATTAGGCATACAATGTCTTTAGTATTGCTCAAACTATGTGTTATACACCGAGCATAGATACATACTCTATATGGATATCAACCAATCACCTCTTCTAGTATTTTTATGGAAAGGTAAAAATTTAAACTTCTATGCAGGACTTTGATTCACAACCTCATCCCTACCAGTGCCTCTTGAAAGGCAATGTCAATAGGTTACGAACAGGGAATTCAGGAGAGCTGGAGCCTAATTTTCAGAAGTAGTGAGCATCCCGAGCTCCAAACAGGGTCAATAGGAGCGGAGGTTACTCTGCATCTATGAAAATTACCCCTGGGTTCCATTCCCAACTTGCTTATTGTTTCACTGTGTTGCCCTTGACAAAGTAATGTCATTTTTTTATGCCTCAGTTTTCCCATCTGTGAAATGGGGGCAATGAGATTTTATATATTTCAATAGTCACTATTTACAGCACTTGGAGGTCTGCAGATAAAAGGTGCCCGACAAAAGTGTGATATCGTTATATTATTACTTTAGTCCTAACCTATCTCACCTTTTCCATGTCATTGCCACGTTTCTTCTAAGTAAAGGCAAGTAGCTGTGCTGAACTGTGACATTTTGTGGCGCTTTTGACTCATGAGCAGAATCCCTACTTTTGGAAGAAAAACTAAATAAATGGAATTATCAATGTCTTCAGTGACAGCCAATCTCAACATCTATACTAAGGGCCTAATTCAAGACCTGCTGAAGTCAATGGAAAGACTCCTGTTGACTTCAGTGGGCTTTGGATCAAGCTCAGACAGACCCGAGCTAGAACAAAGGAGCTGCCCTATACCCAAGGTGTATGTTGTCCCTATGAACCTTACTAAATGGTTACAAGAAAATAAACAGCGCCAAGTGGCCAAAGGCAGGTACATCAATTAGATCTAACTTTTAATAGACTAGCAAGAGTTTTCCTCTCTCTCTGTTAATGTAATTTGCAGCTTAGGGTATGTCTATACTGCACACCGAGCCAGGACTCTGACTCAAGTTTGAGCCAAGCCCCCCTTCATCCACACACAATTCAGTCTGACTCAGGTCAGCAGCACTTAGGTCCTGGGTCCCAGGAATCTGTTAGGTAGACTGGTTTGAGCCTGAGTCCAACTGAAATTCGGGTCCAAGCCCAATTGTTTTGCAGGTGGATCCTGCTTAAGTGGCAGACCTGAATCAGAAAGTCTGTGTAGTGATGTATGGATGCATTAACACAACTGTAAGACCCAGGTCCGGCAATTGTAAACCCAGGCTTACAATGCAGTGTGGATACTTAAGTGAGGGCTTGGAAACACCAAGTCCACAAGCCTGGATCCGACAGAGACAGGATTAATATGCAGTGTAAACGTACCCTTAGAGACAGGAGTAACTCCTGTATAACTGTGTTGCCTCGATAAGACAGACATACGAGTTCTCATGAACACACTCAACTAACGTGCAATTTGAAAGTATAAGAACTTTTTTTTATACCTACTAGTTTAAAAGTCTGTTCCAAACTGGAAGGGGAACGTGACTTCAGCCGGACCCAAGATTCACTGAAACCAATGGGAAGACTCATTTGCACTTTGGATCAGGCCCATTGTTTGATATGGAGGGAGGAGTAGTGTTATGAGCAGCACGTTCAAAAATTGTGAGAAACAACATTCTCTTGCACTTGTCCTATACCACTGGGTGTAATTGTCAATTTGTGTGAACTAAACAGCCTCCCAGAAGAGGACTTGATTCCTTTATATCTGTACAACTCCACTGGCTCCAACGGAGCTGCTCCAAGTTTACTCCATTAGCATCAAAATTTGGCCCATATAACCACAGTAAAAGTGAAGTAAAAGTGATTTTCCCCAGCCCTGCTTGGGTGTCAGTTTTATAGCTGGCTGGCTGACACTTAGGCAGTTAAAATCAAGTGAAATGCAAAAAATCTAAACTAACCGTGCTTCTGGCTGTGGAGTGACTAAAATGTTTAATCATGACATGTGACAGGTTAACTCTGTGCAAGCCTATTACAGTATACACAAATAGAACTGGAGGACTTGTGGCACCTTAGAGAATAAAAAATTTATTTGAGCATAAGCTTTTGTGAGCTACAGCTCACTTCATCAGATACCTCCAGTGGAAAATACAGTGGGGAGATTTATATACACAGAGAACATGAAACAATGGGTGTTACCATACCCACTGTAACGAGAGGGATCACGTAAGGTGAGCTATTACCAGCACAAGAGCGGGGCGGGGGGGGGGGGGACTTTTTGCAGTGATAATCAAGGTGGGCCACTTCCAGCAGTTGACAAGAACGTCTGAGGAACAAAAGAAAAAGGACATTAAACTAAATTACTACATGCCACAAAGGGCCACAACAGTGGTTCCCTTAACCTACCCAGCAGTATTGTTAATCTATCCAACTATACTCTTAGCCCAGCAGAAGAATCTGTCCTATCTTGGGCCCTCTCTTTCTGCCCCTCCACCCCCACGAACATGAGACAGTTCTGTGATGACCCAGAATCCTATTTTCGACGTCTCCGACTCAAGGAATATTTCCAACACACCTTTGAACAACATATTAACCCACAGAGACCTTCCTACCAAGACTACAAAAAGAAGGATTCTGGGTGGATTCCTCCTAAACGTCGAAACAACAGACTGGACTTCTACATAGAGTGCGTCCACTGATGTGCACGGGCTGAGATTGTGGAAAAGCAGCATCACTTGCCCTATAACCTCAGCCGTGCAGAACACAATGCCATCCACAGCCTCAGAAACAACTCTGACATCATAATCAAAAAGGCTGACAAAGGAAGTGTTGTCATCATCATGAATAGGTCGGACTATTCCTAACAAGAGGCTGCTTGGCAGCTCTCCAACACCACTTTCTACAAGCCATTACCTTCTGATCCCACTGAGGGTTACCAAAAGAAATTACAGCATTTGCTCAAGAAACTCCCTGAAAAAGCACAAGAACAAATCCGCACAGACACACCCCTGGAACCCTGACCTGGGGTACTCTATCTGCTACCCAAGATCCATAAACCTGGAAATCCTAGATGCCCCATCATCTCAGGCATTGGCACCCTGACAGCAGGATTGTCTGGCTATGTAGACTCCCTCCTCAGGCCCTAGGCTACCAGCACTCCCAGCTATCTTCGAAACACCACTGACTTCCTGAGGAAACTAAAATCCATCGGTGATCTTCCAGAAAACACCATCCTAGCCACTATGGATGTAGAAGCCCTCTACACCAACATTCCACACAAAGATGGACTACAAGCCGTCAGGAACAGTATCCCCGATAATGTCACAGCAAACCTGGTGGCTGAACTTTGTGACTTTGTCCTCACCCATAACTACTTCTCATTTGGGGACAACGTATACTTACAAATCAGCAGCACTGCCATGGGTACCCACATGGCCCCACAGTATGCCAACATTTTTATGGCTGACTTAGAACAACGCTTCCTCAGCTATCGTCCCCTAATGCCCCTACTCTACCTGCGCTACATTGATGACATCATCATCATCTGGACCCATGGAAAAAAAGCCCTTGAGAAATTCCACCATGATTTCAACAATTTTCCATCCCACCATCAACCTCAGCCTGGACCAGTCCACACAGGAGATCCACTTCCTGGACACTACGGTGCTAATAAGCGATGGTCACATAAACACCACCCTATATCGGAAACCTACTGACCGCTATGCCTACCTACATGCCTCCAGCTTTCATCCAGACCATACCACACGATCCATTGTCTACAGCCAAGCTCTACGATACAACCGCATTTGCTCCAACACCTCAGACAGAGGCAAACACCTACAAGATCTCTATCAAGCATTTTTAAAACTACAATACCCACCTGCTGAAGTGAAGAAACAGATTGACAGAGCCAGAAGAATACCCAGAAGTCACCTACTACAGGACAGACCCAACAAAGAAAATAACAAAACGCCACGAGCCATCACCTTCAGCCCCCAACTAAAACCTCTCCAACCATCATCAAAGATCTACAACCTATCCTGAAGGACGACCCATCACTCTCACAGATCTTGGGAGACAGGCCAGTCCTTGCTTACAGACAGCCCCCACAACCTGAAGCAAATACTCACCAGCAACCACACACCACACAACAGAACCAATAACCCAGGAACCTATCCTTGCAACAAAGCCCGTTGCCAACTCTGTCCACATATCTATTCAGGAGACACCATCATAGGACCTAATCCCATCAGACACACTATCAGAGGCTCGTTCACCTGCACATCTACCAATGTGATATATGCCATCATGTGCCAGCAATGCCCCTCTGCCATGTACATTGGCCAAACCGGACAGTCTCTATGTAAAAGAATAAATGGACACAAATCAGACGTCAGGAATTATAACATCCAAAAACCAGACAGAGAACACTCCAATTTCTTTGGTCACTCGATTACAGACCTAAAAGTGGCAATTCTTCAACAAAAAAACTTCAAAAACAGACTCCAATGAGAGACTGCTGAATTGGAATTAATTTGCCAACTGGATACAATTAACTTAGGCTTTAGTAAAGACTGGGAATGGATGGGTCATTACACAAAGTAAAACTATTTTCCCATGTTTATCCTCCTCTTCTTCCCCCCCCCCCCCCCCCGCTGTTCCTCAGACGTTCTTGTCAACTCCTAGAAATGGCCCACCTTGATTATCACTACAAAAGGTTCTCCCCTCCCCGCTCTCCTGCTGGTAATAGCTCACCTTACCTGATCACTCTCATTACAGTGTGTATGATAAAACCCATTGTTTCATGTTCTCTGTGTGTGTATATACTTCTCCCCACTGAATGCATCCGATGAAGTGAGCTGTAGCTCACAAAAGCTTATTCTCAAATTTTTTATTCTCTAAGGTGCCACAAGTCCTCCTTTTCTTTTTGCGGATACAGACTAACACGGCTCCTACTCTGAGACAAATAGAATTCTCACCTTTGAAGATGGAAGACAGACATCATTTATCAATAATGTGGTCTGAAAGTAAACTGAGCAGAGAGCAGACCTCACTGTTTCTCAAACTGTCCATAACATTTTCACTTGCAAACAACAGTCATCACTTTATTATACAATATAATCTGACCAGGAGATTAATCAGTTTGTGATCTGTTTTAATGGGTATTCTCTAACTACAAAAAGCATTTATTAAATGAACTTTTCATCTGCTCTGAACAAATCTTTATACACAAAAAAGTCACTCTAAAACACTTACTATTTTTAGTAAAAAAAATTGCTGTCCAGAAAGTAAACAGTTTATAACTTATTCAAATACTTCATTAACATAAAGCAGTTTAGTTTTTTTTTTAAAATGTTCCACAAGTAGTTTCACATTTGTTTTGGAAACCATTTTTATTTTCATGCTACGTAAAGGCATCAAACAATGAAAAGTATTTGTTTCTTTCTGGTTCCCAAGTCAAACCAGAGATGTTAGAACAGGTCAGATATAATAAATACAGCTATTTCAAGGGAAAGAAAAGTTTTCCTGTCCTATCTTTGAGTGACAAGAGAAGATTTTTACCAGCTTGCAACTATACTTTAAAAAATCAAATCAAACACTTTTAATAAAGTGTGTGTGTGTATACATACATGTTTTCTTTGTTACGCCACAGAAGTTACATTTTAAATTAAAATGAGCAGATGTTCTAGACACCTTTAAAAGTTCTTGTTTGTGGAGACCACAGTCTTGTACCCCATATTTTAAAATTTTTGATACTGGATTAGCCCAGCGGGAAGCTAGCAGTCCTTGAATGAAGCTTTTTGTTCAGCCTTCTAATAGCTTCCAGCACTTGCCTTAGCCCGCAAAAAACACATCAAATTTAGTTAGACATCCAGTCCACACATGAAGAATTTCTCTGTCAGATCTAGTAAGCTCTACCAATTTAACATGTTGGCTTCTTGAGGGAGAAGAGGAGACAGCCAAACAGCAATGGTGCCTTGCAGCAGTCTAGTGACGCAGGGCGGTTCTTGACAGGAAATTATTGAATGGGGCTGGTAACCTTGCAACCCCTCGGAACCTCCTAGAGTCTAAAGTAAAAATACGGATCATTCAGACTGGTGATGCGCTACCCATATACCCTGAAAAGAAGGGAAAAGGAACTGTTTTTAATCCAGCTTGCCATATTATATCACCTGCTCTCAAGGCCACTGGACCTTTGAGCCTGTAGACACTGAAGATATTCCAGTCAGCCTGAAGCAATGTGTGCTTTCCTGATATTTTTTTAAGCATCTCCAAGAACAGCTAGAGTCACTGAAAATGAATCACTGGGCAATTTCTGTTCCTTGCATGGAAAAAATTCTCATTTCATTGGTCCTCATTGCAATCAACTCTATTTAAAAAAAAAGATCAGAGTTCCATTATCTGACCTCCATCTTTTTATTTTTTTTTAAAGGAGATAAGGCTAAAAAGCTACAAGGGCTCAATTGTTCCTCCTGATGCAGGCATGGACAGGATCTTCTGTGCATTAATCTCTCTCAGCACACAGGAGCTCAGCTTTTTCTGTAGCAGCATCTCCCATTCCTGGGATCCCCATGGATAGCTCTCCACAGGGTCAAGAAAGGGTCGGGGTGAGGATGTGCTTTGCACCTCCGAAGCCCTACAAGGAATCAGGTAAAAGCACCCTATGAACTGTCCTCTAAGGAGAGTGCCTAGTGGCAGCTGCCTATACAAGATTGCTAGGCAGCATGGTTATGATGGAGTTGTCTCCCTCTGGAACTGGGGTGGGGGGGGGGGGGAGAAAACAGTACAGCAGGAGCTTTTAGGAGACTATGAGAATGCAGAAGTCAAGTTCCAATGGGTATCTCTCACTGAAGTGACTTCCCTGTGTAATCTGTCTGGGGAGATGCAAGAAGAAAACTAGAGAAATTATCTTGGCCAAATGGAATAAAAGGAATTTTTAATTTGTGTACGACTGTTCCACTGAATGACTGGTTCTCAAAAGGCATTAACATGAACTGTAAGCTAGGAGAACTGGCAAGATTCTCTTCAGTAATTAAACACAACTCCTCTTAAGAGCTTTCTATTACAGCTGCAGAGAGGCTGTGGAATTATGGAGGGGCAGGGTTTGTGGGATGCATTGTATTTCCTTCTTGAATTCTTTTGTCATTCACAAAAAACAGCATGTGGACACTTCCCATAAACACAAATTGAATTTCTCAATTAAACTACTGTCAAATATATAGGAAGACCTAGTAAACCTAACAAAATAAAGTAAAACAGACTGCAAAAGTTCAGACAATTATGTTCAATTTTCAAACACTTGTGTTTAAATAATCTGTTTCAAACTCAGGATGCAGCTTCTCACTGTAGGATACCCTTGTAAATCACATAATTGCTCCTTTAAAAAACAAAACAACCCCCCACCTTTGTCTTATACTTTTCCTGTGAAAGATTACAATAGATCACCAATAGTGCAAGTAGTACATGGCAAAGGATACATTTAGAAGGATTAAACTGACCATGTTTTCAAAATAAACCTGGATGCTTTTGTGGTGACAATTTTAAGGTCAGAAAATACTTAAACAAAAGACAAAAATTTACTTCAGAAATAAAAATGCTGGTGTAACTACTGCCAGTTCCTGACTCAACAGCAAGATGTGAACATTTCTCAGAATGGAGGATTTTTGCCAGTATTGCAGTGTTTGAATTAGTTTATCATGAAACACTTAACAAAAGTTAATATTTGATTTGAGCAAAAGAAGAGTCTGCACTCATTCCATCCACTCCCTTTACTCCAAATACTGTTCACAACACTGAATACTTATATTGTTGGGCTGTTCTTGGTCAACACAAGTATATCTTGAACAGACACCTGGTAATTATAAACAAAAAACAAAAAAATTGATTGATGAAACATAAATCAGATGATTTTGGGTGTCCTGGGAGAAATTCCTGGGACATCATATGAAAAACCAGGTAATACGGTCATTTTAAAGAGGATGTACCAAGTGACATAGGAATCCAGACCATACTAAACAAACTTCCTGTCTAAGGCCCCATTACACCCTGGGATATGCATGTGTGGTAAACAGGAGCAGCACACATACTCTGAGCGCAGGATATAGCTCTTAGGAATCAAGAATAAGTCCCATGAGTGTGTCAGAGCAATACTGGGTGGTCCTTAGTTTAATAGTGTATATATTTAAATCATGGTAGGGAGTTCTAGAAGATATTAATATACCATTTCCCCCATACCTAAGTTTGTACGAAAAACAAATTCCCCAAACAAAACCAAGACACAAACTATTGCTTGTGGACTATAAAGCTGACCAAATGGGGCAAAGAACTTGAGAAAACCAGCAAACACAAAGAATTTGGTAGCATGAACCTGGGAAATGTGAATAAAAAGGAGACCCAAGTTAAAATACATCAGTGTCCATCTGCATACAATCCTGCTATGAGTATCAAGAGCAGCCTTGGAGATAAGCTTTATTCACTTAGTGGTTTCCAGTAAGATATTGTACATTTAATTGTGGCAAAAGACACCGTAGATTTCCAAGTCTGTTTTTTAGACTAGCTTCTGTCGTGCTGCCTATAATGATAATTGAAATATATATATAATGATTCCTATTCTCTCTAATCTTTGTCTGCTTGTCGGAGAGTATCCTGTGGATTGTGAGAATCTTGAGGCAGGGATGATTCTTTCTTATCTGCATGGAAAGCACTTAGTATATAGGGGAACTACCATAACAAACAACAGCGGCAATTACTGTACAGATGCACAATAGACTAAAGTAAAGATCGTGGGGCAGCCTTATCAGAATTACTCTGCTAGAACCAGCATTAGTAATGGCAATAAAAATTACACTACAGTTTAATCCCTTTTTCCATTCTCACTAGAGTCTACAAATCGTTTCCCAGATAACATCTCCTATTGTAATAGCGGACTGTCCATAGGCAAATACTGAAAAAGTTTTACCATGTCATCTCACACTTACATCATCGTTACATAATCTGAGGTCTTTATCACAGTGGAATCACAACAGGATTCCCCATGGTCCTCTCACAGTGTAATGGTGATGACAAAGATGTGCAAAAGCGTGACAGGAAGTAACTTGTGCACATGCTGTACAGCCATTTTACCAACTTTAATATCTGGGTTATTTAAAAATAATAAAGTCTTCCCAAGATAGGAATAAATCTCTACCTCACATTTAAGATCAACTACCTTCAACAATTTATTATTTTCTATTATATAAAACAAATATTGATACATCTGGACTAGCTCAGTACAAGAAAAGAAGGAATTCAGTACTCATGAACACAACTCACAGCTCATAAATCATAGCTCTCCTGAATTAACAACAATTAAATAATTCAGAGGACAGAATAGAGATGGCATATATACTCTGGGCAGCCAAGGACCGCCACTGACAGAAATGTAGGGAAGACTAAAATGATCAACTGCGTGTTTGATCAGTGTCATCTGTGTCGCACAGAGTTAAGAAACTGTTTTTACATTTACAAGAGACTAATATGTAATAACCACTTCAAAAACCTATATGGGCCAAGGGTAGGTCAAATATTGCTTTCATTCTCATGATTAAGAGACTCTTCGCGTACACACAATGTGCCCCAGCACATGACCAGAATTCATCACCGAATTTGGACCACTGGTTGGATCATCCAGATCAACACGCCCTACTCTTCAACAAGACTAAGTTCAAAATAGTTCTCTCTTCTGATCTTTACAGCCAGAATCTTCAATGGGGAAGCATACTATTTGCACTGGAGAATGGGTATGAGAAGCATGCTGTCTGTGCTGGAGTAGGGATAAGGGAGGAACATGTTTTAACTAGCGCCATGAAAACCAGAACTGAAAATGGGACATTCAGCATATGCCTTCCTCTGCAACAACCTTCTCTGCTGGTTCGTGCAATGTGGTTCTAGATCTTATGTGAGTGTAAGGACTGATTGTGGCACTGGTGGTTGTATTGCCAACTTTCACAATTTTAATCACAAGACTTGTGATGTTTGGTGTTTTTCTTTAAGGCCCAGCTGAAGTCATGTGATTATGTGAGAATCTCAGCTTTCATTTAAAGGAAAAATAATGTATACTTCTATCCCCCATGTTTGCCAAGAAAAGCTTGAGAAAGTGAATCCTGAAGGTTCTAACTCCAGAAAGTCACAATTTTTATTAAATCTCAAGATTTTCAAGTCAAATTTCTGATTTTCTGACATGATTTTTCACTGTGTGGGATCAGCAATACTGCAGGCCCATTCTGGGGAGAAGAAGTACTTCGTTCACCTTCTTCTCTGCCTCCCACACACCACGCCACGCCACGCATGCCTAGTCAGAGTTTAGTCCTATGTCTCTACTTTAGAACTTTTAAATAGTAAGTTTTTAAGTGAGGGGTTGCAAAATTCATCATCTCCCCTTAACTCAAAACACAGCTGGATCCACTACAGTTAATGTTTTATTTTTCGTCCAACCAATGGAGCAACTCGCAACTTAGCTGATGCTGGGGCATCATGAAAGAAAAGAGCGAAAGCTAGAGCAAACTAGTAGAAGGATTTTGAGCCAGAGAAGAATCAAGTTCAGTGCCCCAAAAAATGAACAGATGGCAATAGGTGCACTTGGACTCCGTTAACATTCAAAAGTCTGCCAGACATTACTGAAAACAGAGAAAATAAATTCTAGCTAGAAACCATAAATAAAAACCTAGCTCTGCTGTGGTCAGTGGAAGTTTTCATTGATTTCTGTACTATTTGTTGGATACTGTGGTTCCTTCGAATATTTAAAAATAAATTTTGCTTTTTTGCTGGTACTAGCAAAGTCCCCGATTCACCAAGGCACTTACACAAGTACCTAACTTTAAGCACATGTGCAGAACTGTTGAGATTAAAGTCACCTATTTTAATTATAAAACATGGATATAGCACAAGCAGCAACACTGCAAGCTTCCCTACAGTGCCCTCACTTCTAGAGGGACCACCTCTGGAAATCAGAGAATAGTTCAGACCTGGCCTACACTTAAAATTTAGATCACCCTAGCTACCTCGCTCAGGGGTGTGGAAAATGCATACACAACCCCCCACCCTATCCCCAGCACCATAGTTAAGCACACCAAACCCCTGGTCTGTACAGAAGAATTCTTCCGTTGACCCAGCTACTGCCACCCAGAGAGAGGAAGTATTAACCACAGCAAAAGAAATACCCCTTCTGCCACTGTAGGAAGTATCTACGCTGTGGCACTGCAGCAGAATCGCTACAGTGCCATAGATGTGCTGCTGTAGCACCTGTAGTGCAGACATGGCCTCAGTCTTAACATTGTTCATTCCTTGGTACTTCTGCTTAGACAGCCCACAAAGGTGCTAATTAGCACCCACTTTGGTGGGTGTTTATATCACAACCCAGTAGGAGCTGGTCTGAGGCCACTATAATAATTATTGGGCTGCTTTTTTCCATTGTATCCTCATTTAACAACTCTGGAAACAATAAGTGGGAAAACCAGATTAGTTTCTTATCCGTTAACTCTCCACTATAACACTGAATTGTAAGAGAATATTTTTCAGAGTGCTCATGTGCCTTCTTTTCCTCTCGGTTTACCCATATGCGTTCTCTAGTATTGAAGAGTACGGGTGCCTACAATGGCTGCTTACTGCCAGACCCAAATCCTACAAACTTCAATGCTCAGGTGCTCAGATACTACAGTAATGGGGGCCACCTATGCAGACAGGCAGATAGACCACTGCTCTCCACTCTTGAAGGACCTAAGTCATACTCCCATTTAAGTCAATGACAAAACATTGACTGGCATTTGGCCTGATCCTGTTCCCCTTGGAGCAGCAATGATCCCTGGTAGAGTTAAATAAGTTAACAGTTCTTCCGGTGTTTAATTCTTTCTCTAGATGAAGCATTCCCATAGCACCACACACTTGTGTCCATTAGGTGCTTTAGGATTTTAAAACCACATTCAATTTGAACTGTAATTCCCAACCTGACAAAAAATAACAGAATCTAGAATGTTATGACTAGAGTGGCCAGGTGCCTGGACCAGACAGTGTGTGGTCAGATCTACTGACCGGACACCCAATGTCCAGTTACGGCAGGCGGGGATGTCGGGGAGGCACCGGCTCATCACCTGCGCCAGCCCCTACCTGTGTCAGACAGCTGCAACTCCCAGCCCTGGCTCTACAAGTCAGTCCCTCCTGACTCGAGCTGGAGGGTGGGAGGGACAGGAGGGAGGAGAGAAGACGAGTAGATGGGGACAGGGCTTCAGGGGAAAGAGGCAGGGCAGGGTCTCAGGGGGAAAATGGCAGGCAGGGGAGGTTCCAGCCCTCCTGCTGTAGTGTCCGTTTTTTAAATATTACCAAGCTGACAATCCTACTTGTGACAAAGGGTTTATTGAATAACTGCTGCAATTTCAAAATCCTGACCACTGTATAATAATACCAAGATCTGCATTTGTCAGAAATTAGCATCTAGGATTCATTCATGCTTGTTTGCTCTTCAGTGAATGCATGGAATTCCCTGCCTTGTGTATTTATTGTGTAGTATTCTGAAGGGGTTTTTTAAACTATAACATGGGTTATTTTAAAAATATCTGATAACAAAAGTTACATTTACTAAGCCATGCTGATATATAATTTGTGGTTAATTAATGTCTACATAAAAAAAGCACAGCACAAGAACCCTATTTCCCCAAGTGATGCAGGATTTCGGTTTATCCTTTGCTAGCTCATAAAATTCCATTAATTGACTTAAATGTAATCCAACCATTTGCTTTATAGCATCCCTTTAAAGCTGAATAATCAGAGAATGGATTTAATTAGGTTTTCCTTTATTTCAGATCAGTAATAGGATCTCATTGCAATTCCTCAGCAGAAAGCTACACATAAAGGGGAGGAGACTGCGAAACATTTCTGTGCTATTGACTGTAACAAAATAAAGCAATCATTTTCCTTCCCATCATATCTTATTTTACCAATAAGATGATTTCTAACATCCGAAGTACTCAACATTTACCCATCCTCTTTAAACTGCTCACAGAAAGTTACCACAACTAGGATCTGGAGATTGATGTAAACAGATCATTTTATTTCTTTTCTTGCACAGGTAGTTAGGTGAAATAACCTGACAATTCCAAGTCTGAGATGGATGTTTATCAAATGGCTAGGCTCTATGCATATTGTTGTGCCTTACAGTTCTCCTCTTGCTTAGGAAGCTTGTTACAATCAAAAGCTTGAACTACAAAAAAAAATGTTTTTTGGTTTCTAATGTAGATGAGTAATTGTTGGATATTAAAAACCCATCTTTTTTCTGTACTCCAACTCTTTTATATTTACAAGAAGTGCAAGTAGACAAGGCCCAGCACTTTCATTATATGTTATACAGAAAGGATGTGGTTAGGAACAAGGAATAAGAATCAGGGAGAGCCATTCCGTTCCCACTTTTCTGCAAAATTATTCACTGTATAGCCTTGGGGAAAAAAAAAAAAATCACATAACCTCTGTGCCTCAGTTTTCCCAAAGTCAGGTGGGGATAATACAGAAGTAACAGGTCCATATAGCCTTTTGAGGTTCTTGGATGATATAGATGTGCTTTATATCTTTGGTATATTACTATCAATAATAGATTTGGGTTTATTATTTAAAATATTGTCTCTCTTTTAGTCAACTTATTTGCCTGAACAACCTACAAGCAAATTACACACAAGAGTTTCATGTAAAATATGAATATTTGTGACAACAAACTCAACAGTGTAAGTGATACAATGAACTAAAAGACGTACACAGTTTTATAAATAAAAATCTCAATTTATATAGGGTTTAAAGAGAAATTGGCAATCTGAAGGAGTCTGTTTTCAAAGGCATTATATTTTCAGGTATTGCAGCTGCCTGACTCCCCCTGCCTTTTTTTGTAATTTTGCAATTTTATTTTATTTTATTTTGGGGGGGGTGCATGTTTTAGAAAAACATTTCTCTCCCCACTTTTGTGTAAAAGTTCCTCATCAAGAACAGGGGAAATTTACTATACAAAGGGCTGTCAAATGCACAAAGTAAACAAATTGAAAAATGAAAGAAAACCACTTATTTTTCTGAACTGCCATTCAGTTCTAGTGATCTTTGATGGTAATTTTAAGAATAAATAAGAAAAAATGTTCAGAATAATGTGTGTGTTTTACATTGATGGTGTCCTGTTGAAATACATTTAGCTTTCAACAGGTGTAATATATTTGTCCACAGGCACAATATTATTAGGTGGCATGGTGCAGCTTTAATTTATAATTGTATAAAACAAAGCCTTACTATAATAGTTACTAGAACAGAGTAATTAGAAATAGAAACTGACTATTCGACCATGGGAATGAATGAGACATACTCACATTATACTTCAAAGTTATTTGAGTTATGCATGAAGAAAATGTGTTTACTGGTTCTTTTAACAGAACACTTTCTACCATATAATCACCTGAACATATCAAATCAATGAACTGCTTCAAATTGCACCTATGAATCAGCATAATAAACAATGATTGTTCTATTAGCTTAATGGATCTTTTCGTTGCCAAGTAATGATAGGAATGTGCCTCATCTGCTCTTTGTGCATCTGGATAGAAAGTACAATACATCCACTTCTTCCTGCCTGCAGACTTTCAAGGTGCAGAACTGGCCCCTTATTGAGTTTATCTAGTGCATTTCCTGTGTCAGATGGGCGCAGGGAGCTGTGTCACTTGTTCTATTTCAAAATCCTGTGTGTTAATATTTGTTAAGCTGTTCTTAGCCAATATGGAGGGGGGTTTAAGTTAATGCAGCCCAACATTTTGGGAGGCAGGTCAACCTGGATTTAACTTTTACATCCAAGGAAGTTCAAGGAGAGTACAAGTCCAAATATCATTAATAAGGAACAGATAGGAATAATGTCAAGTTTTCTGTCACAATTGCGATACATTTACGTTAAAGACCAAATTAATTTAATTAATTAAATTAATTAAAGCCCTCTGACAAAGCTCTGATGATGCATCATGTTTTTAATTACATGCTTACATCGATAATATATTAAATATCAGGAATTATAAGAACTCTTCATGGCCTTCAGGAAAGAAAAAGTAGGAAAATACATAAGCTGCTGGAGTAAGATTAATTATGATAAATTTATTACGAAGTGAGGAGATCCTAAACTATTAAAAATCATTCTACAAATTGGTAAATGCTGCAGTATGCCCAGTGGTCTGAGCACCGACTTAGGAACCAAGAACCCCTAGTTTCTAATGCTGCCACTCCTACCTTTCCAACAAGCTTGTGTGGATAATTAATGTTTATAAAGTGCTTTGGAACTTCAAAATTACTAATGCATCCGATGAAGTGAGCTGTAGCTCACGAAAGCTTATGCTCTAATAAATTTGTTAGTCTCTAAGGTGCCACAAGTACTGCTTTTCTTTTTTCAAAATTACTGTGTAAGTGCTATGAATTACTATTAATAATCAGTTTTTACAGATGGCCTAAACCAGTTTTGAAACATTTAAACATGGGATAGGAAGAAGAAGTGCTTAGAAGGCCACATGAAATTGCCCTCCTACTTCACTTTGTCAGCAAAGTGATGGCCACCACTTGTTTTCTTTTTACCCTATTATTGATGCAACATTTTGTTTTTCTCAGCCACCCACCACATCCACCTTGTGGAAATGAGAGGGCAGAAAGGAAAATTGTGACTGGCTGCCACTGTGAGATGCTATTCCTGGAAGATACTAAGTAGCATTAAGTGCTACAGTGATCCAGTACGTAGGTACAGTGAAATCAGTCTGGAGCAGAGCTGAGCAGAAAACAGATTTTCTGTCCTACTAAACTTTTCAAGATTTCAAAATATTTTCCCATACTGCATTGGAGCAAACCCACAGCTTTTCAAAGTTTCACAAAAATTGGGACACACATCCTTCATCTCAGAAGGGCCCAATAGTTTAGGCACTCAAATGGCATGAGAGAAAACCAGTTTAAGTCCCTGATCTGAATCAGGCAGAACAAGGACTTGAACTTGGGACTCCTATCAGCCAAGTGAGTGCCTTAACCACAGAGCTATTGGCTATTGTAGGGTCTCTCTCTCTCTCTTTTTCACCTGAAAGATTTCCCAATTAAAGTTCCTGCAAAAAGTTAAAAGAAAAGGAGTACTTGTGGCACCTTAGAGACTAACAAATTTATTTGAGCATAAGCTTTCGTGAGCTACAGCTCACTTCCGATGAAGTGAGCTGTAGCTCACGAAAGCTTATGCTCAAATAAATGTGTTAGTCTCTAAGGTGCCACAAGTACTCCTTTTCTTTTTACGAATACAGACTAACACGGCTGCTATTCTGAAACCTGCAAAAAGTTACTGGTTCATAAAAAATTCCCAACCAGTTCTAGTCTCGAATTGGAGAGACCACCTCAGAGACCAACAAAGAAAAATAAATCAATTACATATCAGTCTTGGTCTTTAACTAAAGGTCCAACAAATATGTACTGGTAACATTTTAGGGTTATCTGTTGGATGTTGCCTTTAAGTGAGGGTTTCCTGGTATTTGGAGAAAATCCTGGGCTACTATTGGAACTGCAATTTCTGCAAAATTCTTTCTACTATTCTACCCACAATAACTCAGGTTCTACAGATTCTAGCATAGGATGGTATGACCAACCCCAATCTAAAGTGGTTAGGGCTAGGGTTGCCAACTTTCCACTCACATAAAACCGAACACCCTTGCTCCGCACTCCTCCAAGGCCCCACCCATGCCCCACCCCTTCTCCGAGGTCCTGTCCCTGCTCACTCCTTCCTTAGGAGTTCAGTGTTGGAGGGGGCTCCAGACTGAGGCAGTGGGTTGGGATACGAGAGAGGGTGAGGGCTCCGACTGGGGGAGCAGGATCTGGGGTGGGGCCAGGGATGAGGGGTTAGGGGTGCAGGAGGGTGCTCTGGACTGGGACTGAGGGGTTCAGAGGGCAGGAGGGAGATCAGGGCTGGGGCAGGGACATGGGGAGTGAGGGCTCCAGCTGGGGGTGCAGACTCTGGGAGGGGGAATCTTTTTTCTGTCATTGGCCACTGATCCACAGGAAAAAAAAATCAATTGTGAGCTACACACCTGCTCGGGGGGCGGGGGGGGAAAGAAATGAGAAGACTCAGGGCTTTCCCCCACAACGCGGTGAGCTGGTGCTTGTGGCTCCAGCCCGTGGGGTTGGGGGGCACCACAGGCCAGATTAAATTAACCTGTGGGCCCTAGGTTCCCCACCCCTGACCTACACCTAGGAGCCAGAGGGGCGACATGCCGGTGGCTTCCCAGGAGCAGCACAGCGTGGAGGCTAGCAGGGAGCCTGCCAGCCCCACTGCACGGTGCCGCCAACCGCACAGTCAACAGCCCCATCAGCAGTGCTGACTGGAGCCACCAGGATCCCTTTTCACCTGGGTGTTCTGGTCGAAAACCGGACACCTGGTCACCCTAGTTTAGGGCACTACTGCGACATGGTTGAGAGGAAGTAGGAGCAATTGCAGTCAGTTGTTCCTCCCCAGCATGCTACTTCAATCAACTCTTTTAGTAACTCTAATGGGAAGAATTAGGAAGAGAAGTTCTAAACCTAAAGCAAGGCAGAGATCATAGCAAGTCCTGCCAGATCAAGGGCCATATTGTGCCATCAGTTTTTAAGCCAAAATCCTTCAATTAAATCTATCGTGGAGTTCTGCTCTATGTGTATGAAGCAAGAGAGCAAACAGTCCCACCTAAAAGTTGCAAGTGTCGTACTCTCCAGTTCAGCTCTCCTGCAGAGTAATGAGAAAGAAAATCTTCCTTTCCCCCACAGGACGACACTATGTACACAACATTCCAGACAAGCTTTACAAAGTATTTGTGGCCCATTTTGCAGAAGAGAATATTTTGCATCTTTAGCTCCCAATGAGTATAGTGGCAGTTGTGCATGCTCTGCACCTCTGAAAAGCAGAGCCACTATTAACTATCACCCAAATCTCCTCAAATTATGATTAAAAGATCAACAATTCAATAAATGTCAGTTCCTATTAGACATACTCTGCATTTACACAAATACCTCAGGAGTTCTTTGGGGAGAGTTTTGTTTAACCCCTTTTTCTAACACATGGGCCAAATGGCTCCTGTGTCATAGTCTATCCCTGATCTACAACAAAGACTAGATAAGCAAGTAACTTGAGAGATCTGGGGTGAAATCCTGGCTCCACCGAAGTCAATGGTTTTGCCATTGACTTCGGGGTTGGGGGGCAGGATTTCACTTCTGGTATGTTTACAGCTGTGAAATGTGTATACTGGGGAATACTTTAATATAGCATATTACTATGAATATTACTTCAGACATCACATTTTATATGAAAGATTTATTGGACAAAATACCATATAGTTCAACACGGAAACAGTATATTTCTTAAAAAGAAAAGGAGTACTTGTGGCACCTTAGAGACTAACAAATTTATTTGAGCATAAGCTTTCGTGAGCTACAGCTCACTTCATTGGATGCATCCGACGAAGTGAGCTGTAGCTCACGAAAGCTTATGCTCAAATAAATTTGTTAGTCTCTAAGGTGCCACAAGTACTCATTTTCTTTTTGCGAATACAGACTAACCCGGCTGCTACTCTGAAACCTGTCAGTATATTTCTTAGTTGCTGGTTTCTGACCACCTAATTCAAACGGGTTATGTTTCCTCTATGTCAGCTGGTGGAAAGAGACCAAACTGAAAATTATCTCCAAACTAATAAGGTCTTGAAGTCCTTCAGTAGTATACCTGACTGCCTATGCAGGGCAACAATGCTTCCTAAACAATAACCTGGTAGAACTTAAAATGCTAAAACAGGAACCTTTATTAAATCATCTCTGAAAATCAGAAGTGTACATGTGTGAAGGGTGGAGTAATTAGTATATAACCCACCACCCCAAGTACTCCAAGCTGCTGCTACAGCAAGCCTGTCCCACCTGCAACAAATCTCCTATGTCTCCACTGATTCCCTAAGGGCCAGAATCTACCACCCTTACTCCCACTGATTAATCTGCACATATTCGCATTGACTGATTTATCCTAGTGAAAAAAATACAGCAAATACTGTAATAACTACAAGAGGAAAAACAATGCCTGAATATGACCAGTTCCCCCACTCCCGCAATAGAACCATAGTGTTAAGAAACACACCACTACCCTCCTGGGCTTCTTTAAACAATGGCCACAATGTTTGAAAGCCACATCTTTTCAGAAAGCTACCCTGATGTTCCTGACCCATGGGAAAAATCTCAGAATGCTCCAGCTCAGTAGGTCTCCAGCAGGAGGAAGCATCTTTATAGCGTGAATGTTTTAGGTGTTGGTTGGTTTGGTAGGTTTGTGTTGTTTTCCCCAATAAAATAAGGGTTCTTCCCTTATGACTAGCTTGCTTTACAGCCAAATCCGTGAAAGGAAGGGAGTGGGGTTTGAAGTTTCTGAAGATGGACATGCCTCCAGGCTAATGAGTTTTGTATTTCAAGAGATTCATTTTCCCCATCTACAAGAGGCCTCATGTAAAACCAATCCTTCACAATAGCGTCATGGCAGGGAGCTAGCAGTAGAATCAAACACAGGGCACCCATTGTGCTTTCCTAAAAATGACTAAAGTTTCTGATCAATGAAAATCTATTTTCTGCAAAATGAAAAATGTCTACGATGATTTTGACAATGGTTTCAACAACACGCACGATAACATTTTCATTTAAAAATGTCACCAAGTGAAAAACAGGTGGAATCCTACACAATGGAAAAAGCTTCAGAACTCTGATAATTTCTTGATTTTTTTTTAAATTCTACCAGCTCTACTAAAAATAAAGAACACCTAGAGTACCCACACTGAAAATGCTGTAGTATTAGGAGACAAGAGGAGGACTACTGAGTCACTAGGTAACCATAGCACAAATAGGAATTTATTTCTCATACTAGATTAGTCTCAAATAACCTGTATGTGAAACCAGATGTAATTTGCAGAGTCCACTGTCCTGCCTCTGGGATACATAAGGAGTTTCACCAGGTTCAATAAGATCCTTGTATGTAGGGAATAACACCACAATAAGTGTTAAGTGTTTTCAGCCATCACCTACAGACTGAAAGTGCAGTGCTGGGCTCAGCTTTGAGGGAGAGGCCCTGGGAGCCCTAGGGAGAAAAGCAGCAGAACCAGCAGGGAGGTGTTAGTGCTGCTGGATACACAGATAAAGCCAAAACGGAGCATGGGAAAAGTCTTGAGATTTGAGTGCTGGGAGCAAAACCCCTCAGTCAGCCTGCCATACCTGGTAAACAATGGTGGAAATAAAACAGGAGGGTGAGGAAGGAAAGGAGAAAGGTTTGTGTGTAAAATAAGTCCAGAGTCCAGGTGAATGGGGGAGCCTTGCAGGGGGAAGAGTGCAAAGCTTTGGCTTCTGCAGGGACTCGCTCCTGCATGTTGTCCCAGGCAGGAAGCACAACACAAGAATGTGAACTGGGAGAATCGAAGGGAATATTTTCTAGCATGCTTATTATAACAAAGCATTTCAGTAAAGCATTTAAGATAGGCTCCTTGTAGACTAGAATAGCCATTCTTGTTTATATGGTTTCAAACACTGAGAATTAGCCTGTTAGTATCTCTCCTCTGGATAGGATACATCTGTGTAGTAGATTTAGTATAGTGCTTCATACTAAGCATTTCACAAAGAAAAACACTACGGAGTGAAATGGATTGCAGCACGAAACATGAACTGCCCTTAATTAGAGCAGGAGATGTGCAATCGCTGAGGCTCATTTATCGGATAAAATGAATCCGTTTACTCATACTCCACTCCTATCGAATGATTTACTTTTCATTTTTAAATCCCACCACTATTTAGTCGATAAATATTCACCTACCTTGAAGCTAGTTAGATTTTCTCTTACAATGCAAATATTTCCAACAGGCTTCTGGACACCTTAAGCAGCCCTAAGAAAATGCTTAGATATAAAGAAGTTTTTAGACTCATTTCTTTCTTCTTTCCAGAGAATAAATAAGACATTTGCAGAGAGGGATATAGCTTATCATGTCCACTGCACACCTGCTTCCACTTACCCCTTTTGGGGCTTTCTGCTTCAGCTAGTCTTTCAATATGGTTAGTAGATCAACAAGAGCTCTAAATTCGTCAAAACCCGTGCTCATGAGCTTATGCTCAAATAAATTTGTTAGTCTTTAAGGTGCCACAAGTACTCCTTTTCATTTTGTTCTTAGTTACAGTGATGTAAATCTAGAGTACTTCCAACTGAAGTCAATGGAGCTATGTTAGGTTTAAACTGGGGTAGCTGACAGCAGAATTTGGCCCTTTTTCTTTGTTATTTATTCAGCATAAGTAGTATGATAGGCACTTAAGAGACAAATAAAAACAACATCATATATCAAAAAGTTTTACATTTTAAAACATTAGTCAAGATTCTTTTGATGCCCTATTAAATCCAGCCTAAGTAAAATCAGTGAACACAAATGTTTACGTGCTCTCTTTGTACATGCACTGAAAATGTACGATATATATTTACTAATGCCTTATAAAACCAATTTTCCTAAACAAAGATAGTCCTTTGAAGCAAGATAAATATTGGTACCATTTTTAGAACTAACATTACAGTTCTATATACAGTTGCAAGTATTTGTCTTCCAGCTCCTAATGCTGCAGAAAGCTGGAATTAAAAAGCACAACAGAAAACAGAGTTTGGTGGGAAGTTAAGATGCTTGACTACCCTGCTTTGAATAGAGCAGAAAAGTTCTATTAGTTTCCTGCTGTTCCAGCCAGGGTAGGTCAATTCCCATTGCCACTCAGTGAGGAGACTTTTTCAGTGTTATCAGCATTAACCCTCTTCATGCTGTACAACAGAACTGGCTCACTGACACCACACACTCTTCACAGCAAGCTGCCATACCTGGCTGTATGTACAGTAATACCATCCTGTATTACTACCTTCCTGAAAGCACTAAGTTTCCAAAACAACAATTTGTGAAAGCCAATTACTTAAAGAATGATTCTAAATCAGGGGTAGGCAACCTATGGCATGCATGCCGAAGGCGGCACACAAGCTGATTTTCATGGTACTCACACTACCCGGGTCCTGTCCACCGGTCCGGGGGGTCTCTGCATTTTAATTTAATTTTAAATGAAGTTTCTTACACATTTTTAAAACCTTATTTACTTTACATAAAACAATAGTTTAGTTATATATTATAGACTTCTAGAAAGAGACCTTCTAAAAACGTTAAAATGTATCACTGGCACGCAAAACCTTACATTAGAGTGAATAAATGAAGACTTGGCACACCACTTCTGAAAGGTTGCCAACCCCTGTTCTAAATCATCAGTTCAATTGCATATACTGAGATCTTGTACAGGAAAACTGATCATAAGCCACGTTTGCAATGTGCCATACATCTCTAAGTACAAATTGTGTTATACTCATACAGTATGAAGACCAGGAGCTGTATTCCTGTGCTGATAGAGTAATAGCTTGTACTTATACTGCATTAATTTAGTGCTGT
The DNA here is from genome assembly GCF_009764565.3 of Dermochelys coriacea. Classification (NCBI taxonomy): domain Eukaryota; kingdom Metazoa; phylum Chordata; order Testudines; family Dermochelyidae; genus Dermochelys; species Dermochelys coriacea. The sequence goes on from NC_050075.1 coordinate 91,039,443, forward strand.
ACTTGTATTGTTTGCAGATTACACAGTACTAAAGCTCACATACACTATGAAAACAACAGAGAATCTGATGGCACCTTAAAGACTAACAGATTTATTTGGGCATAAACTTTCATGGGTAAAAAAACCACGTCTTCAGATGGGTTTTTTACCCACGAAAGCTTATGCCCAAATAAATCTATTCGTCTTTAAGGTGCCACCGGACTCCCTGTGGTTTTTGTGGACACGGCTACCCCCGATACTATACACTATGAAGTTATTTTAATAAAATAAGATCTTAGAGCTGCACGGGTAAGATACAGAATACTTGAAATATTAGTGGTTTGCTCTATCTGTCTAGAAAATCTATCTACAGACAAAGGAATTGGGTATCTGCACTTTATCTTGTATATTGTGTAACTGCTTTAAGAAAAAGCTCATTATTAAAATCCACAGCAGTTGCCAGACTCAAAGCACTTCGCAAATATTAGCTCTCTTAAGTTGATCTTCCCTTGTCAATACTCTAACTTTAGAGATCTTTGGTGGGACAAACCTGGAACTTGCCTTAACTTCCTGCAAATCTGCAGTCCCTGGTGTGAAAGAGCAATCTTTTTGGGGAATGAATGAATGAATCAATCAATCAATGAATGGTTTTAAAAGGGGTTTCTTGGGTTTTATTAAACTAACCAACCAACCTCCCCACATTGCAAAATTTGCAGTTCTGAATTAATTAGTATCTCTCTCTACCCAGCTATACTGTGACTATGGTGCATATAATCTGGCATCTAAATGCCAAATAACTAAAATTAGCATATTCACAGAGTGAAAACTAATCAGAAAACAGATTCTGGCATGCCACCCCCGGTAGAAAATTTCAAATTTTGGCAAATTTCAATTAAAAAATTTCCAGTCCAAACTTCAAGTTTCCAACTGAAAGCAGACACTTTTCGTGAAAAATTCTGTACAGCCCAAAACTCCACTTTTCCACTGAAAAACAGTTTAGACTGAAAATGTTCCACCAGCCCAACAGTCGCACCCAAGATGGGATGAAGTAGAGCTCTTTGCATTGCAAGCCTGTAAGAGGGGGCACCAGAAGAAGGAGACAGCATTGCTTGGGAAGCACAAGGGCCATCCCATAATCTGTTTTCTTCCTCCCTCTAATGCTGTACACGTATGTCATTCCCCCACCCCCATCTTTGCACACCTACCACTTTCTAGAGCTGCCAAAGGCTGCTCACCTCTTGTTCTGTTGCCAGCTTCCACAGCCAAAGAAACCATCACCAAGGCAATAGCCTCAGCTCAGCCCCTCTTAGGATGGAAAGGAAAAAGAAATCCACAGAAGGTAGAAGAATAGGGAAGAGGGGGAAAGGGAACATACCAAAGGCAGCACACGGAAAGGAGAAAGTGTGGGGGACACTACAGGAAAAAACTGACAAGGAGAAAGCTCAGAGGAACAAAGGAAGGAAGGAGAAATACCATATACCTTAGAAAGATGCTAGAATACAGAGCAGGCTTGTTCACCCCCAAATATCACATTGGGTGGGGGTAACAAGCCATTCGGCTTCCTTCGAGAAGATGACATCAGACTGGTGGAACCAGGGGCTGAATAGATGAGAGGCAACTGTGTGAGGAAGAGTCATGAGGCCAGGCGGAAGCAACCCATAAATTGGATTGAGGGGAGGATGCCTAATCGCGCTCTGAACCTTTGGCCTTCACCCCTCGCTGCACTTTGGCTACACAGGCAGTTTCCCTACTCTGAAATGTTTTTGCAACAAATCACCACACATCAGTGCCAGTGCAAAATACAAAGTTGATGATGGAGGATCTAGCAGGTGTGGGAGCTTGTAGTAGAGCAGGCTGAAAGCTGTCTCACAATTTTGAGGCCATCCAAATAAAGCTAAAACTCACCAAGATGTACACTGCCCCTTGGCTCCCAGACACCAGGTTTACTTGGGAAACTGTCCCTGGAAACAAATTTTCAAATATTAGCAAATGTTACTAGCACCCTACTTTCTCACAGTATGTTGTACCAATCTGTCCCTCCAGTGTTACCATCCCCTTCCAATTCTGAATTTGTGCCTTCTCCCATACAAGAAAGACAGGAAGGGTTGTCCAGTGGTTAGGGTGCTAGCCTGGCCAATGAGAGACTGGGGTTCAAGTCCCTCCTTTTTGCATGACTCTGAACAAGTCACTTAGCTGCTGTACTACGGGGATAATAGCATTTCCATATCTTACCCAGGTGCTGTGAGGATAAGTGGAATCATAGAATCATAGACTTTAAGGTCAGAAGGGACCATTATGATCGTCTAGTCTGACCTCCGGCACAATGCATTAAATATTGTGAGGTGCTCAGATATTACAGTGATGGAGGCCATGTAAGTGCCAAAGATAAAGGAAAGAGAAATGTGACTCAGTCAACAACAATATTAAAGATAATGGTTAATTAATAATTCTCTTTCCTACTTTAGCTGACAGCAAATGACTCTCCCCAGGCTGCAGAATTCTCCCTGTAACAATGTGATACCGCCTCACTGTGCTACCACTCGTAACAGTCGTTGGTCTTCCTAACTCCGACCCTGGTAAAATTTTTGCATCTGATTCCAACAATTCAGAGGCCTTCTGTAGAATTACCGCAGCCCCCAGGATAGCATCTTGAGTGCCAATGCATCAGATGCAATCAGCAGTGGTGAATAAGTGACGTGTACAGGAGTTTGCAAAGGTTTAAATGGCGTCTGGGGATTTGCATTCTGAGGAGAGAGTCCAAAATGGTGGCCCAGATCTGAGCTGTGGATTTCATGGATCACACAAGATAGGATGGATGGATGGATTTAGGTTGTCTACACTTCTTTAAGTAGCAGTGGATGCTGTGAGCACCCCATGAAACGGCTGCAGCAGTAGAAGTTTCTCACCCATGCCACAGAACTAAGTACTGAACTGTCACAGAGATCCCAGAACCCTGAGCACAACTAATAAACCACCAAAAACCTCTTGCTTCCCCCCCCAAATACCCTTCTACGAATAAAGATTAGGATTTGTAGATGAGAGCGATTTTTCTAGAAGGACAAAAAATTGCAATAAAGCCAAAAGCTTAATAAGTTTCAGCATAATGCAGTTTGAAATTGGAAAGTTATAAAAACCTAAAAAGCAGACTATGCCCACAGGCTAAACTGTAGCCAGGCTGCCACGTGCCAGTATAATAAGATTACCTATCTATAATGAAGTTGCTCTGTTGTTTCAGCAGCTGATTGTTGAGACAGCTGAACTACTGAAGCCAAAGGCCTCCTCTTTTCTTCCTTATTGTCCATTAATGTACATCCAAGAAGAGCCCCCACCACGTTATTTTTGCTGTTGACTACATATGGTGCGGAAATGAGAGAAGAAACACACAATATGTGACAGCCCTTTCCCATATATAAAGATAGTACTGTGACCTCCAAACAAGATTTCTGATATACAGTAAATGTGTGCTAGTGACAAAGTCATGACAGCCTGGAATTTAATAATTAAAAATTTCCATATATTTTGGGGTAACAAAAATAAAGATGTAGAGAGTACCTTGCTCCAACCTAAATTTGCCATGCATTATTTTTCTGCAATTTTTTTGAAAGGAGAAAAAGCCCCCAGCTAATTGCATTCATATTACACATTATCAACCAAAGCTATTTTTTAGGTTTCTTCCAAGACCACCAAGGCTCAAGTTACAAGGAATGTACATTAAATGTATTTTTTCTTTTAAGCAAAAATAAAATTATTGTAACTTTAAAGTCAATAAAACAAATATAGCTAAACAAATGTTTGAGAATCCGGGGGGGGGGGGGAATGAGCACAGAAAAAAGAAGAATTGGCTGATGAGATATATTTTACTCTCATTCCAATAAAAGAAACTTTAGAAGCAAAAGAGTTTATTGGTGGCCAGCAGTCTGAGTTAATGAAAAAAACACTGACAAGTTTGTTTCCATGGCTTTTCTGTTTCAGTGGAATTCTATGCACAATTCACCAAGAAACATGAAACCTGGCATTTAACACAGTCTGAATCACAGAAACAGAAGACACACCTTATGTCCTTTAGGTCCTGATCCAAAGTTCACCATGATCAGCAGAGACTCTCATCGACTTCTCTGGAAGTTGGATCAGCCTATTTGTTCAGGCCTCTGCCAAGGAAGGCCTGCTCCCAGCAATATGGTTTCCAACAGTTTGGTCCAATCCAGTTTAAACATCTCAAGCAATGTGGCTTCCATGGACTTACTGTGAAAAACTGTTCACAGTTCAATAGATATCATTGTTAGGAAACGGCTCCTAAAATTTAGCCTAAGTTTCCATTTGCTTTATTTTCTTCCCATTATTTCTACTTATACCTCACTGCATCACCCCACCCTTCTCCCTGTTAACACCAGTCAGATACTTCCATTCCATACATAGTTATATCGTCTCTCTTGGTAGTAGTTTGACCAGGTTCTATATAATTATTTTTCCTTGAAACACAATCCCTCGGTTATTTTGATTGCTCTTCTGAGTCCCCACCCCAAAACATGTGTAGTACAGCATTGCATTTCCCAGAACTGAATACAATATTTTAAGTGCATCCCACAAAACCCATAAAGGAGGAGGAATCACCTTGATAGTCTATAACTTAATGCATCTGTTTGCACTTCCCCTTCAGCCCCAACAATGAAATCACACAGGTTTTTCTGACACTATAGGGTGTTGCAAATCAATATTAACAGTTTACATTAGCTCCTTTTTTGGTATTACACCATGCCACGTACATCACTCCCAGTGATTATCTGTGGTTCATATTATTTTAATGGAGCTTAGATGCAGAAATCACATGTGGCCAGGAGGCAACACTCCTCTGTATCACTCGGAAGATTTATTCACAATCCTCACCATCATCAGTTTAACGAGATGCATAGTAAGAATACAATATGCCCAAATGAATTGAATTCTACCAGCACATAATAATTAAACATGTTTTTATAAACCAACAAAAAAATGGTAAGGGAAAGATAGCCTTTCCACTTCCTCTTTTTATCAGAGGTCCCCTGGGATGAGTTTACGTTATAGATGATCTGGCCTCCCTGCACCACGCAGAGGAGAGGGAAGACGACTCAAAATGGGAAAGACAAAGACAAATGTTGGGAAATAAACAGTAGAATACCACGACCAAAACAAATACCTATCCAATGTTTACCTCTAAAGGAGATCAGCAGTGTTTTTGAATGAGGCATGTGCAATTTCTTTGTTAATGGGCCCTACATGTGTTAACAGACAGTGCAATCCAGGGATCATGGTACTGACTGGGGAAGCAGCAACTGTGGGTTCTATTTGTGGTCACTGGCCGGCACTTTGAGCTTGGGCAAGTTTCTTCACCTTTCTGTGACTGTTTCCTCTCCCACCCTTTGCCTATTTTTTTTATTTAGGCTATTCGCTCACCAGGGCATTAAACAGCCTGTTAAAATGTGTTTACATCATATCTTGTACAGTGGGGACTCCAGGAGCCACTAGAAGGAAGATAGATAAAATAGATCAGATAATACCTGAAGCCTGACAGGAAGAAGAGAGAATTAGAATGAACAGATGGTGTATAAAAGTTACTGCATGCAAAACATGAATATTTTACATTGTAGAAAAGAGCATGTGTCAAGCCCACGGACTTGTACCATAAGGTACGACACAGAATCCTTAAAGTCTGTTGAATCTGTATTAAAAGGCTAAATAAGAATCTGCTCTTTGTAAAATGATAAAAACCACTGCACTTCAGAAAGCATGTGTCATTTTACTTGGGAATCACACTAGCAAAACCATTTTTGGATTGGCAATGGAAGGAACAAAGGTTAAACAGTACAGGATTAGAACAGGTGCCCTTGGGGAAATTGCTCATTTGAATGAAGAAAAGAGAGTCGATGATTGTTCTTGTATACTCCAGTTATTTGAGCAGGGCATGCATTTCTTTCTTGGCCACCTTGGCCTCCTCTTTTCAGCAGACAAATCCCTTAGAGGCTAAATTGTGAGTTAGACATATGTACATGGAGAAACGGGCCTCTGTTTTCTACATAACTGCAGATTTTACTTATTTTTCAGCATCGGAAACCCCTCATGGCTGGTATTTAACTTATACGTGAACCAGTCCCTGCTGAGCTCACCCTCCTGATGGCTCACACTGGTTTTAAAAGACAAGTTTTTTTCCATTTGGACCAGACTCAATGATATATTACCTCAAAACAACAGTCAACTCAAGTAGATACAGTCTTGGGGGGCAGGCTGATTAAGTTTCTTGGCAGACTTGAACCACTCGGGAAGTGAGAAGTGCATGTAAGTCCATTACATAGATAAATAAAAAACAGTAAAAATTCTGTTTCACATTTTCACAATGTTTCAAATTTTGGTTCTCAAGTGACTTATGTGATTACTGAAGTAGACAATACTTGTCATCTCCTTGGACAGAACTAAAAATGTACTCTGTAATGAAGAGAGACTTAACTGGCTTTTAAAGAACCACCATGGGTGAATATTAGCACATCAATCAAAAAAACCAACAATAAAAATCTGGTGTGTATGAGCTCAGACATCGAACCCACACATCTGCAAATACTTGAATACCCTCATGAGTAAGGACTGCTTATGTGAATAAGGGTTTCAGGGTCATACCTTACAGTCTATGTCTGAGTAACGTACATAGGCTGTGGACCTGAGCCTGGAGCTACCCAAAGGCAAATACCCATATATTTATATGGAATACAGGCAGACCCTACGTGAAAAATAATTTAGGTATTATTCCAACATGAGTGCTGTACTCTGCAGGATTCTGTATAGATTGTAAATACCTTAGGGAAGAGACTGGATCTTCCCTCTTTGCTTTGTACAATACTGTGCACTGAATAGTTTTGAAAATCCAAACCTCCAGTTTTAAATGGAGGGTAGTATATTTGTACTATAACTGTTCTGTGGATACAAGTTTATTTTATTTACATATTATAATTGTCATATATGAAGAAATATATATAGTTTTCAAAAAGCACACAAGGCTCTCTCTCTTAGATTTGGAATTTGATTTTTTTCTTCTTCTTGCAGACAAGAAGATCACAGACTATACAAAGGTTAAAATACTTTACAAAATTAAGTTAGGCCTGACCCCAACAGAACTTAAGCATTCAGGCACTAATCCAAATTGATTATATCTCTTGGTTACGCAAAAAAAGTCTAAAATTGATACAAAAATAAATTTTCCCAGCGTCACAGGAAAACCCGTGTCTAGAAGTAAAGACATAGTTTAAGTTGTTGACTAGGCAGATATACATTGAGTTGTTCTTACACAGCACCTTATTCTTTACATTGAGTATTAGGAAACAAAGCCAGCTACGCCCTACAGATAGTATGACAAGGCCCTCTTTTTTTTTTTTTTTTTTTTTTTTAGCAGTAAATGAGAGTTTATAGGTGAGATGTCATTATTTCCTCCCAGCCTTGGTCAAACAGGCCTAATTATTTAAGTGCCTAAACATGGATTTATGTACGCAGTGTTGTGTCAGCCATGTTGGTCCCAGGATATGAGAGAGACAAGGTGTGTGAGGCAATATCTTTTATTGGACCAACTTTTGTTGGTAAGAGATACAAGCTTTTGAGCTTACACAGAGCTCTCCTTTAGGTCCAGGAAAAATGTTTCTCTGAGTATATTTCCCAGACCCGAAGAAGAACTCTGTGTAAGTGTGAAAGCTTCTCTCTCTCACCAACAGAAGTTGGTTAAATTTGGATTTAGTAGACTAACTCCCCGCTTTCTCCATCTCTTACTAGTTTGGTTTGTATAGCACAAATCCAGGACCACATAGGACTCCATGGCTGTCACTTTGCTGTACAACATGATCCCTTGAAACTTCTTCACAATAGTTGGGATAGAACTCAGAAGTGCAGGACAATCTCCATTAGCGGTTAGCAGTTTAGGGCACACTACTGAGTAGTTCCCATTCTGTCCAGCAGTGGGCAGTGGCACACATACATACTAGCTCATTACACTAGTAAACTGTATTAATTTGAACTAGGGTGACCAGATGTCCCAATTTTATAGGGAAAGTCCCAATATTCAGAGTGTTTATAGGCGCCTATTACTCCCCGCCCCCGTTCCGATTTTTCATGCTTGCTATCTGGTCACCTTAATTTGAACTATAATATATTCTGTGGGGTCAGAGTACAATATTACATTAAAAACAGCACTTCAGCCCATTTTCACATGCTGCACAAGTCCAAAAAACATTAGCACACATATTTACATGGTAAAAGAGCCTACTTCTGAAAGACCTTGTGGAATCAAAACCCCTTGAAAATTTCAGGTCATATCTAGATAAATGCCTATTGTAGTCTTATGGTCTAGATCAGTGCATCTCAAGCTATCTGATGTGGGGGACCGGCAAGTTTTTTTTTCAGATGTGCGCGCAAACTGGCAGCCGATGGACTGGCACCGGTCTGCGGACCACCACTTTGAATAGCACTGGTCTAGAGGAACTAGTATGGGTTTCTTCCAGCCCTAACACCCTATTACATGCATTTTAAAAGGCAAAATGTTATTTTATGGCACGTTTCTTTATTATAGGAGAAGGAGTGTGGTCTAATGGTAAAACACAGGGCTACAGAAATCAGGACTCCTAGGTGATATTCCAAGTTCTGCTACTGACTCACTTGTGTGACCTCGAGCAAGCCATTTAACCTGTGTTGCATACTTTACCCATCTCTAAAATGGTGATGCTGATGTAGCCAATATAATAATTCCTACTTCTTATATAGCGCTTTTTATCACCAGATCTCAAAGACTTAATTGACTCACAGGGTATTGTGGTAATTAAATAATAGCATTCTTATAAAGCACTTTGAGATCCTTGGATGAAACCTAATGTAGAAATTCAAAAGACTGGATGTTATCACTCAGACGTCAGAGAAATAAAGTTGAAAGAGCCATATTTATTCCTATGACCCATCCAAAAGATTTTTCGCAAAGCTTCCTGAACTGGAATAAGAACCATATTCCCTAGCATTTGGAAAATAGCTATAAGAACCAGAGTGTCTACTGTCCATATGCAAATGTAACTGCTATTAACAATGGGAATTAAGTGGGCACATGGAGGGCGGGGGGTAGGAAACCAGACTCACATTTGTCTACCTAGAAGTAAATGCATGCAATAGTCTTCACCTGTATGCTGTATAACAGATACAAATGTTACTAAAAATCATTCATAAAAATATGAAGGTAGCAGGGATTCATAGATTCCAAGGCCAGAAGGGACCATTGCAATCATTTAGTCTGACCTCCTGTATAACACAGGCCAAAGAACTTCCCCAAAATAATTCCTAGAGCATGTCTTTTAGAAAAACATCCAACCTTCATTTTCCAATTGTCAGTGATGGAGAATCCACCCAAACTGGACCTAATAAAGCAATATATTTCTATATGTTTGATGAATTTTTGTCCCACATACCACTTCATTATATATGTGGATTTTTATGTGCATTTTCTATGTAAAGGAATTTTTAATTTCATTGGGGGGGGGTCCAAGGAAAAAGAACTTAATCTTGATCATTTGACACATGCAAGTTATTCAACACCCAATTTTGATTCAATCCAAACCACTGTCCTAAACTGCGTAGTGTAATCAGCTAATAGGGGCCTTGAAGAATGTGATACAGGGCATGACAGCTATGCATAACATGCCTTTTCCTTCCTGCTCTTGGCATCACATCTGTCACGTAACCTTACTTCTGATGAGGTTGTAAATGAGCCAGAAGTAAATGGTCACAAATATCTACAAAAATGTGCAAGTTTCATGTGTTTTTCCATGAGTTCCTCGCCATCCTGACACCCAAGCGGATTCAGAATTCTCAGGCACACAGCATTTGGGTTTTCCCCTGCCATAGCAGGTCTTCCTTTGTGCAAAATAGGTCAGCAGGCTGTAGATCCAGCATACATTGCATTCTGCAGTTATCATAGGTCAAATAGGTTCCTTGGGGAAATTCTACATTCAGTTAGACCAGTGCAAATCCAGAATAACTGTACCGAAGCCAACATAGTTACTCAGGATCAGACTCAAAGTGACGGAGAATTTTTCCATATTGCTTTATAATCTGTTCCAAGGCTTAGTTACCCTCACTGCTAAAAATCAAAAAAAGAAAAGGAGTACTTGTGGCACCTTAGAGACTAACAAATTTATTAGAGCATAAGCTTTCGTGAGCTACAGCTTATGCTCTAATAAATTTGTTAGTCTCTAAGGTGCCACAAGTACTCCTTTTCTTTTTGCGAATACAGACTAACACGGCTGCTACGCTGAAACCTGCTAAAAATCAGTAAATGAAAGAAGAACTTGTTTCCTTTTTTCCAGTTTTAAAAACAGTTAAAGAAAATGTATTTCACCTGATCGCTAAACAAAAGGTTTTTTTTTGCAATAGTATTTGCTTGCAAAAAAATTCTATGCTTTTTTGTTCCTCTAAGGGTAAAATTTTCAAAACACATCTAAGTCACTTTACGGCATAAGTGACATTTTTGAAAACACCTAAATGACTTAGACACTTCTGATAATTTTATCCAAAATATCACCAATACATTTTTAGGCACCAATCCTTCAATCAAAACCATGCAAGTGTATCCCAAAGTCAATGGCCTGAGGGCCAATACATGTCTATCCTTATGCATCCAATTTCAGGATTGGTACCTTAGTTCTGGTATTTTATTTGCAAAAGGCAACAACAAAGTCCATAGCAAAATAAAAATGAGTAAAATCAGGTCTAAGAAAAAATGAAAAATACTTGTTCTCATGCTAACCTTTTCATCTCCATCTCTTCTAAGTTAATACTATTAACTACACTTATGGGGCTTAATTAGAAAGATATGTTTTATTATGTTCCAGTCCTAAGTATGGATGAAACACTTATTAAGCGAAATCTCCAATAGAATAGAGCACGTTAATGATACCGTACTCTCTTTTGGCTTCCTCCCAAGTAGTGAACAGAGCCAATATTTGTAGACTTCCAAAAGGAAATTAAATAACTGCCCTGTTGGAAATATAAACCCATTTACAGTGGTCAAACTTGAATCTTCCAAAATACAGACAAAGTTGAGCATATAATGCTGTAGGAAAATTTGCAGGAAGACAGAGAAATTCAAATTAATACACACCACCACCTTATGAAAAGGCACCCGGCACTGCTCTACAAATCGTAGCTTTGTCAGGTGCATTTCTTGACCTGGTGTTTGTTTATCAACTTTTATATGATCCTTTACTGAGTACGCTGGACACAGACACACAGACAGAGCCAGGACTGGTGATGAAAGATTAGCAGTAGAGTCACTTATTTCACCATGTATTTCTTGAGAAGCAGCATAGTCTGCAGACAGAAGGCTGGGCTGGGGCTCAGGAGAGCTGCGTGTAGTCCTGGCTCTGCCACTACAAGTTGTGTGACCTTGGGCAAGTCACTATTCTATGCCTCTGTTTCTCTTCCCACCTCTCTCTTGTATATTTAAGGCAAACTCCTGGCCTCACTGAAGTCAATGGAAGTTTTGCTATTGACTTCAATGTCACCAGGAATTTACCCTTAGACTTAAAGGCCCAGAGTTTAAAAGGTACCTAGGTGTTGCTCTACTCATCGCTGCAATGCCTAACACACTTAGGAACCTGCAAGTCGGTGAGATTTAGCTCATGAAGTCAATTTTGAAAGAGAGAGACATATGCTTCTCTGTGAGTAAGGCCTTGCAACTCTGAGCAGATCAATACCTGAATCCTTTAAAAATCTGGCCTTAAGCTCTTAAGGAGCAAAGATTGCCTTCTACTATGTGTTTGTACTGTGCCTACACGGGAGCACAAGTCTTGGTGGGGCCCACAGGTGCCAGCCCAGCCCATTTTGTGAGCACTAAAGTCACTAAATAAACAAAGTTGTGACAAAATGAGCAAATATATTCTGCTTTCTCCTTGGAGGAGTGAACCATCCTGACACTGAGTCAAAATCACACACACAATAAAGATGAAGGGTGGGGTTTGACAGTGGCTTTAACTGAAATAGACTTGTCCTGTAGGAAGCTGTATTTCCATCAGTGGGCACAATTAGAAAGTTGTCTTTTACCAGTAAGTAAAATGTTTCAGGCTTTAGCGTTATTCCCTATTACAAGAAGAGTGCCTTAGTAAGAGCACTTACCTTCTCAAACCACTAATATCTTACCTATTTGTATAAGAAAACTTATCTACCAGTCAAAATGTTCAACTATTAAAAAAAAAAAAACAATAATGCCACCTTTTATTTCTATACAGTGGTGCTTTTCATTCAAGGATCTTGACGTGCATTACATAGATTCATAGATTCATAGATACAAAGGTCAGAAGGGACCATTCTGATCATCTAGTCCGACCTGCACAGCGCAGGCCACAGAATCTCACCCACTCACTCCTATGAAAAACCTCACCCATGTCTGAGCTATTGAAGTCCTTAAATCATGGTTCAAAGACTTCAAGGAGCAGAGAAGCCTCCCTCAAGTCAACCATGCCCCATGCTACAGAGGAAGGCGAAAAACCTCCAGGGCCTCTCCAATCTGTCCTGGAGGAAAATGCCTTCCCGACCCCATACGTGGGTAAAAGTTATTGACCTACTTTTTACACTTGGGAAGCAGGTAGAAATTAGTGACTTTTCCCCAGTCACACACAGCAAGCCAGTGGCAGAAGTGGAAGTAAATGGCATTTTCATGGCTTCCAATCCCTACTGAGACAGATAGTCTACTCCCCAGGAATAAAGGGGATGCACAGGAGTAAGGGTTTGAGGAACAGAGCTGCTTTACAGAGATCCTCCTAATAACAAAAGTCGTATCGGGATAACTGTTTGAAAAACTCCTGATCCTTTTCAGCAGTTTGTGTGGAATGGATTAGATATTCAGACAGGGGAGTAACTGAAATCCAGTACATTGACTCTGATCAAGGTAAATTCATGCTGAAAAGTTAGAGAACATGTTAGTAGTGGAATAGGCTACATATTCTAAGAGATTCTTCTCAACTTGAACTTTAGTTTCCTGTACTTGCTGTTCTGGTTCTAAGGGCTTCTCACTTCCAAAAGAAAAGGAGTACTTGTGGCACCTTAGAGACTAACAAATTTATTTGAGCATAAGCTTTCGTGAGCTACAGCTCACTTGGCTGCTACTCTGAAACCTCTCACTTCAAAAGTTTCTCTTAGAAGCAGGCTATTCAGACAAGTTTTAGTGGTGCTGAGGGCACAGTTTTGTACCTTTTTGTTCATGCCCACAGGTAAACCAAGGAACAAATCTTACCACTGACCTGGCTAAATGCCTGAATCCAGGCATAGATCAAGAACTGAGCTGCCTAGTGGTGCAAAACATGTGGGTACAATATTTGTAGGTGAAAATGAACCCCCAAAAGGGAGACTGGGCTTGTGAGATTTGGGCTTAAAACACGTATCAATGAGGGTAACTGAGGGATGAGTTGCCCGTATAGCATACATACATCTTAAAAGTTGACCTTCAGTTTTAGGTATGCAAATCTATGCCAACAAATCAGACAGATCTCTAAACTTCAGCACTTGCACCCCCAGCACTGACAGTTGCATTGAAGTTTATTTAAAAATGTGATTGATCATACTAACATCAATGTCTTCAATGATAAATTACTTGCACCTCTTTTATTCTCAAGTTTCACCAAAATCATTCAGTCCCTGGGAAGAAGGATAAAATAAATGGGACAGAGAATGAGGAAAAGAACTTGCAAATCTGAGCAAGAGAAGTAAGATTCAGGTAGACAGCTCCAAAAAGGTTTTCTTAATATTCAAGTTAGACTACAAACCCTTGACCCAGGTCTCACTTGCTTGTCAATCTCTTAAGGGAAAGCAACCCAAGACTGCCCTCATTTAGCCCCTGGATCCAGGAAGGCACTCAAACATATGCCTAATTTCAAGCACAAACGTGAATACTCTGATTGGAATCAACTGTACTAAATCAGTGCTTACAGTTAAGATGTGTGCTTAAAGTGCTTTGCTAGATTGGGGCCTGAAGTGACATTTAGCTATTTCTGAACACTTTCTCCAGTGTATCAGAAACTAACATGATATGTCTCAGCATCAAGAATGCATCTTTTCAGTTTCTCTCTGCTGTATATCCCATTGTTCCTTGAGCAAACACACTAGGGCTGTGTCTACACGGGCAATTGAATTACAAAACTTTTGTCTTTCAGAGGTGTCAAAAAAAAAAAAAAAAAAAGAGAAAAAACCCTGAAAGACAAAAGTCTTGCCGACGACAAGCGCCAGTGTGAACAGCGCTTTATCAGCAGGAGCGCTCTCCTGCTGACAGTGCAAGCGCCGCTCATTGGGGGTGGAAGTTTTTTGTCAGCTCCGACAAACAGCGGCTATATGGTGCAACTTTTAGCAGCACGGCTGTCGTGACACAGCCATGTTGCTAAAAGTTGTGTAGTGTAGACACAGCCTAACTGTAGAAAAGGCAAGGACATCCCCAGTCATTGTCAATGTCTAAACATCTCAAATTCTCCACTTGTAGTACCATAGGGTCTAATAGCTACTAAGTTTAAGAGCAGAGGATTATTTTCAGTAGATTTTCTCTTAAGGCACAAGAGAAACTAAGTGACTTTCTACATCAATAGAAACAGAGGTTCAACCTCCACAGTGAGTGAGGCAGATGAAGGGAGGAGAGAGTCAAAGCAGAAGAATGCATAAGACATGCAGCTGTGATAAAGGAGATAACCACAGGGTAACAAAAAGTTTGGGGCATTTCCTTTGATCCCTCTTATCAGCTGCACCTATGAATGGAGTGGTGCGGGAAGTTGTACTCCCTCATGTTCATGTAAGGAAAAAACCTACACAAAACAAAACAGAATTTGCTTCTGGTCTCATCCACCAAGAGGTTACAGAGACACCAGCAGCAGAGCACGTCAGCATCAGAAGTACCAGGCTTCACAGAATTACTGCCCTTGACCATGAGCAATCCTGGTGCCAACTAGTTACTTGACTCTTTAACTAGTTAATTGCATTGCATGGATTCACAAAAACATCTGGTGGGGTGACACTTCAGCACTATAACTGTCCCAAATAGTTGTCAGTCTTCCCAGGTTCCAGTTCTTCACAGAACTCTTCAGTTTAAGAGGAGCTGGTCACATGGAAAGCAATGAAATTACATAAAAGTGGACAAAAGGAACAGCCTCTCTGAAGTTATAGATGGAGTAGCTCCTCAGAGAGAGATCCCAAACAGTCAAGAGGAAGATCATTTTGGAAATACAAGGTCTGCAGGGACTTTAAAAAGGGGAGATACAGATGCAGGAGAGGCTAGGAAAAACAAAAGCATCAGAACGAGGATGGGAAAGGAGGAAGACGTGCCATGTGCTCCATTAACTGCCGCACTTGTAAGCCAAAAGAAAATAATTCTGGCTGAATAAAGTAATGCAACTGTGCATCCCTCCTAGAGGGAAACAAAATCTTCAAAAAGGAGAAATTCCCATTCTTCAAAATACTAAAGGATTAATGCTCATCTGGCTATAGTATGTTACAGAACTAAATACATTACAAAACGATGAAACTCTAGAAAACCTGTGTTTTTATTCATATATTTAAACATAAGTTACATATTAATGGCTTGGAAGTCGTCAAGACACTCCTATTTGTGTGCTGCAATAAAAGTCACACTGAGATATTATCCAGCCTCAAGAAAAGGTTTTCTATGATATTGTAAAGTGGTGACCAGAAATCTTTTGTGAAATGAATATCACTTTTCAAAATTAGATAGAAATATAATTGCTGTTGCAATAAAATCTTGACGCATAACAGAATTCTTAAAAGGAAAAAAAAAAAAGGAGGATAAGTGCTGGAAAAAAAATACCCAAAGGATTAGATTTAAGACATACAGGTCACTGATTTTAGCTTACCAGCCAACATTGAGCTGTAGTCCTATCTAGCATTTGCTAAAATCATTACAGGACATGGCTATATGGACATCTGTATTTCTGCTTCCCAGTGCATTTTGTTAGGGTCGCTTTTGAAATAAATAGCTACAGATGAATTTTTTTTAATAACCCTAATGGCTAAAAAATGGAAAATAAGAAAAAAAAAACATTTGAAATTCCTTTGTCTCCAACTTATCTTTTTACAGATATCTCTGTGCTTGGAACCAAATCAATGTCACCTCCTGGTAAATCAGTCACCCTGTGGATAATTCGTCAAAAATCCCCAAGCATAAGCATCTGCTTATAAATATAAACAACTGAGGAGCTGGCACTGCTGCATGATAACACGCTACATTATGCTTTTCTGTTATTTATCATGTGCACATGAGAACTGACACATAGCAGGTTTTTAAGCACTAGATCAGGGTGAAAGTTTAGTGTTGATTTATCAAAATGCACTTATACCGTGTTTTAGGCAGATGTACAAACAACTGATTTGAAAATACAGAATATGCAAAAATTTTGGACCAGTATTACTGACAAATTCCACCTCACCCCCATTCATTATTTGTAATAGTTACCCTAATACAAAGACGTACCTGACTTAACAGCCTGAGAGAACAGGTAAACCTTGCAGCACACTTTGAAGGCCAACAGACTTGAGCTCTATTGAACCAAAAGAACAGCAAGTTCTTGAAGCATGGACTCTTCAGTGAAAATATCTTGCCTCAAACCTTATCCCAATCAACATTAACTCGAACATATCAGCAGCTATCAGTGTCACATGAGCCAACTAGGTCAAAAAAACCCTCTCTTTGAATTGCCCACAGAAATGGACTGGAAGCCACGATAGAACATAGTACAGAACCAAAGTGTAGTGCTTTAGAAGCACTGCTAAGCAAAAGGATGGCTGCATTCTAGACCAGATGAAGTTTCTCAGTAGTCTTAGCATCCATCAGCAAACTGTTACCAAAAAAGTTCTAAACTATAATGTATGTTGTATCGAGTTCCATTTTCAAATCCTCACTAAGAAAATGGCATAGAGCTCATCGGGGGGGGGGGGTGTAGAAGAAAGGCCCCCACAGTTCATTTGCAAAACCAATTGCAGAAGAGAACTTTGGACACACCAACATTTAGATACTATGGGGATAAGCACCTTAAAATCTTGGATTAAATCAGACCTAACAGATTGTTCCAAGAAAACTTATCTGAAGCTGCCAAGTTCCTCCTGGTTTTGGGTCAAAACCACCAAATTTTGCAAGGCTGTAAAATCCTCCAAAAGGTGCTGTGTCTTGTGCATCCGAATGGTAAACAGGTTTTATTGGTAAATGTTGGTATACATCATTTTCACCATACACATACAAACTGACAAAAAAAAAAGTTTTCCATCGATGATCATTGAAATTCACAGATAGATAAAGTCATAAAAATGCTGCTTGAGAACTCAGAGTCTGACTTAAGGATATTTACTTAGTATATTTTGACATGTGATGTTGAAAATTTGTGTTTTAACAGTTATAAAGCTTTACTTTTTTGAATCTCAACACCTATCGTCATTAAACAATTATTGCCTGTGCCCAATAATTTCCCTCACCTACAAACTTTTTAACCAATTAAAATTAGAAAATCTTAAAATTGATAATTTTGCACAACTATGAAAAATTAACATTGATAAAAAATGTAAAATGCTTTAAAATAACCAATGATATTATTTGTTAAAATTATGAAAACTAAAAACTGAATTCTGCCAAGCCTAAATATGAACAATGCACTAAGATCCTTTCCCTTTTGACTTACTTAAACAAAGCCTTATAGACCCAAAAAATGAACAGAATTCAGAACCCTACTTAACAAACCCCTTTTTTTAAAAAATAAATCATTTCACTTAGCCCTGAAGTTGTAAGTAAGCCAATAAAAACAAAGAGGCCACAGAGGAAATGGAAAAAAAAGAGTGAATACTCAATTTAAATAAAATAAAATTAGAATCTCTGGTTTGTTTTATATTTTCTTCCTCTAAATGGCAAAGCATAAGCTAGTGCCTAGAGCACTGTTATTTGTTGCCTGGCCTTATGTGGTTTATGCAACTATATAATGTAGTATTCAATCAAAAGGATTACATCTAATAACTGCTTTCGTCAAACGCTACAAATGCTATCCCTGAGGTATAGAGTGATTTAAAAATTGGAAAAGACAATGCTTATTTCAAGTCAGACATTAAATCTGGGAAAGATTTTAAGTGTTTTATGTATAGTTTTTATTAGAAACATATACTGTACATTCATTAGGATCTGTATTCAATTTGAACTATTCTGAATTATGCAAATGAAGTTTCATTTCATTAGCACATTTTTCTTTCAGAAAAAACAGAACACTGTGTTTCGGAATGTGGTGAGGGCACACCCAGAATGAGAAAGATGATGGCCACTGTGGTATAAAAGAGCACACAATGATAATAGGTAATATTTTAATTAAGGAAACTGAATAGTCTCTGTGCATATATATTACTGTATGAAAAGTACTGCCTTTGATCCTGTCTCCAGGCCGCTATGCATAAACAGAAGCTGCACATCCTTTCTATTATGTTATGTGCTTCAAGTGTGATTCATCCTGGGGATGAGAAAGTTGTGCTTAATGGTATGACCCTTGTATTGTTTAAAACCATGTTTGCTGCCATGGTACTCAGTGCAGGAAGCAGAAATTGCACCGTACTCTATTTGTATGAAAAAAAAAATTACTTTTGCAAAAATGTACTCATAGCTATGGAGAAAGGGAGACCAGAGGATTGTTCAGACTTCCACAAATAGACTATTATTTGCATACTATGTTTTCTTTGTACAAAAATGAATGATCTATAAATGACCACGTTCTGTTGGCAGACATATAAACAGCAAAATAACTTCTAAACTAGCTCCCCAAATGCAATAGTAATAAAACTATCACTAATTTAAGTCAATATTTGTCAATTGAATAAAAAACTAGCTCTTGTAAAGATATCATCAGCATACTAAAATCATGGATTTATATTGCACAGGATGAATTTTATTCAAAGGCTGAATAAAATTCTGCTCTCAATTATGCTCACAAAACCCCATCAAATGAGCTTTAAGACTGATCTCACTGAAGTTGTAGGGGGTGCATGAAAGGGCAAAATTTGTCCCATTAAGTCTTTTTAACTGTTTAATGGGTACTTTAGTTCTTAGCAGTATTAAAAGGGCACACTAATAGCTTCAGCTCCTTGTAGCACCTACAGTTCCAGTACAAAAGGAACATACTTATGTAGCTTTCTGTACAACAGAATATATTTGTTAAAAAATAATTTTAACTATTCGAAAAACCAACATTGCTAGCAAGGCAATCACCTTCATTTATTTAACAGATTTTAAATAAAATATTTTTTATAGATTGTGGGTACTTAAAAGTGTGTAAGTTTATTACTAACTACCATTTATTCAATTACCTCAGCCAAGGCAGGGCTTCTAAGTTTAGCTAGGTCATTGGACCTAGTTCTTGGGATATCCAAGATAGAGGATGGAAAGAAGATGGGTCAAATTTTCAAAAGTGTTTAAGTGACTTCTAAGTCTAAGTCATTTAAACACTTGAAAATTTAATGATGTCATTAAAGGAAGATACAATTTAAAACAAATGACTATTTAGGTTTCCACAGAAGCCCAGACAAGACCACAGAAAAATGAAATATGTCTTTAAGGTAGGCTAGCTTGTAAAATGCAGTCAACCGGGATCTTTTCTGCAGAAGAGCATCCTCATTGTGTGTCCAGCATGGAAGAGCCCCTGTACAGGGAAAATTCTGGTTGACAAACTGCTAAAATGCAATCAAACATCCTAAAAAAGTGGGTCACATATTTATGAATGTACTCAAGCAGCAAGTCCATCAAATCCTATTGATACTATCAGTATGAGTAATCCTCATTAAGTGATCATTCAGCCCCATCTCTCAAAGAACCCAATTTCGATGTGAGATCTTTAAGATGTCAAAGAAAATTAGAAATGCAACAGAGTCAGTAAAGGAGAAAATTTGAAAACTAATATTCCCCTTCCGTGTGGGATTTTAATTTTGATGAGTCAACATTTCTGGGGTCAATAATTTACAGTATCAAACTGCAGGATAACACCTCATGCAAACAGAAGGAAGCAGAGCAAAATTAGCTGCAATAATCCTTCAAGAATATAAGCATTTTCTTATGGAATCTTACAACAGTCATGTAGCTTTGGGGGGAGGAAAGAAGAATTACGAAACAAAAATAACTGCAAGGAGGTAATCCACAGAAAAGTAAAAGAAAATTGGAGCTTCCCTATCATTATACAACTATTCTCTGAACTGTTCCAAATGATTTTACAGTTTCTTTAACAAATACATATATAAGTACCTCTTAGCAAATTGTATTGAATGTATATGCACTTAATCCCCTACTTGAGGAGCTGAGATGGAATTCTTCCCCTTAGGCATTTTCGGTTATTACAGTCAATCTGTGTGACATTACTGCAGATATATCATTAGAGATAATAATTTGGAAGAGGGAGTTTACACAGAACTGACAATTAAGTGATTTGAAAATGGGACTGCTATAGAGCTGGCCAAAAATCCAACAAAAAATGGAAAAACATGCAAGTACGCTTCCCTAGTGCTATTTTCCAAAGTCCCCTGCAGTGCCAGCCTTGCTCTTCCCACGACATCCATGGTGCCTCATGCAGCCACTCAGTCATTTACTACAGCAATCTGGAAGAGCCCACTTGCAACCGCCAAGTCAAGGCCTCCCACTGGACTTAGTCACACACTTGTTGAAAAAGCAAGTGGCTTAAATTCATTTATAGATCTTAAGGCCAGAAGACTATCTAATGGGCCCTTCAGCATAAAGCAGGCCATAGACTTTCACCCAGTGTTAAAGGACTCTCCCAGTGCATAAGAACTCATCAAGTCAAAGGCCTTCATAATGATCTCACTAATAACAGAATTACCTGGGGGGGCTGAACATCCTATGAACTACTCCAGTGAAAAGAAAGCATTCTTACACTCTCCAGGGTCCTCTAGGTTGCTGCCAGAACTCTGGATTCTCACGTTTATATCCCCACCTTCTACTCGGCTTTTATACCACTGACCCATGAGATTCCCCCATCCAAGCCATTAATCCTCTGGCTGGGGAAAACTCACAGGTTTTCCCTCTGATGCCAGCAATCGAGTCCCTTTAACTTTCCAGAGTGGTCAAGGAATTTCCACAAAAACATCATGATCTTCACAGATTCATAGATGTTAAAATCAGAAGGGACCATCTAATCCTATCTCCTTTGCAGCACTCCCTTTTAATGCCAGCCCGTATAGCACTGGACAGCCAATAGCAAATTACTGATTACTATTTACTGTTCTTAGCACCTTCCACTTTGACATTTCCACCTGGTCTATTTGCCCTAGGGCTGTAGCTTTCAAGCTGAAGTGTTGGCTCAGCCATATGACAAGAAGATTTTTCTTTATTGTTGTTAGGAGTGGCAAACTAAAGATCAACCCCAAGAGGAGCCTGCATAGAACGAAATGTAAATCACCTGGCAGAAAGAGATGTCAAAAAAGCAGCTTTCCTAATATTTTGACAGTCAGCCCTTGACTGTGTGAAAAATTGACCTAGTTTCTCTCATTGGAAAGTCCACAAAATTGCATTTTCACATTTCTCACCATTGTCATGGGAGCAGAGGGAGGGGCAGAAATCTATGCTATTGATGGGTCAGAAGCACCACATTTGGATTTAAATTAGACTGCATGTTGAAGAAAACATGTTTACAACCATGACGTCAGTCTGTCATATCCCAGGAAAAGACTCAAAAAGAAAAGGAGTACTTGTGGCACCTCAGAGACTAACAAATTTATGAGAGCATAAGCTTTCGTGAGCTACAGCTCACTTCATCGGACGCATCCGATGAAGTGAGCTGTAGCTCACGAAAGCTTATGCTCTCATAAATTTGTTAGTCTCTAAGGTGCCACAAGTACTCCTTTTCTTTTTGCGAATACAGACTAACACGGCTGCTACTCTGAAACAGGAAAAGACTCTCACCAGTAACAAGAGCAAACCAGATACCATCTGCCCATACATTTAAAAAAAAAAGTTATAGAAACTTCTTCTTTTGAAATTAGAAGTTCACTGATGAACAGACAGATCCTCTATAATGAGAATGGACCTTTGTGAATATTTCCCTTGCCCAGGGTCTTTTTTCATAAGATCTCACCTAATAGAAGAGGTGGGAAAGAGCAAAGAAAAGAGTCTTTGACAATTTTTTTTCAGATGGTCCATTTATATTTTAGTCACAGCTCTGGGATGTACTAAAATCTGGCTTATATAGATGTAAGATATTCCCTCTCCTAATGCAGCAAAGAGCCTGTGTTCTTCACACATTATCCACAGCATACAGTGTGAAAGAAAAATAAAGGGAGAACATAAATAATGGTGGTATAATTCAATTTATGACCAGTGGAAAGACCCATAACTTATGAGAGGCAGAACTCCAAGTGATGATGGCCCTCCACTCTCTTGGGTAAGTAAGCATGTATCTTACCACTGCACTCCATAATGTGCTCTGTTATCCCACACCAGGTTTCAATTATTTCAGTCTATTCAACTTCGGCTTTACTTATTTTAAAGGATGCAACTAAATCTCACAGAGGGTGCGAGTTAAAGTTTGGAGGTCCATCTGAGCTTGCACTGAGATGGACCTCCAAAGCCTATCCAAATGTTCACAGCATATTAATTTATTCTACCATTGTGTTGGCTACTAAATTAAGTGATAGTAAATTAAAACCACAAAGACGAGGACCAACAGTTAACCATATGCTATGCAAAACAAGTGTTGCTTGCATCTTGCCCATGGAGGCTGTAGCCTTGGGCTCTTAGAAGCTGCCAAGCAGAATGAGTTTCAAAGGAGGGGGGACCTCAATTCAGAAAGCACTATCACTGGATGTGAAGGGTTTCAAACTTAAAAGTGCCGACAGCAAGCGTTTCCCAGCTGATCATAACTGTTTTCATGGTATCTGAGGTAAAAGGTCATTTTGCTCTCCAGAACAGATACCAGACTATTCGGATCAGCAACATCTTGACTTGCCCCATGATTTTAACAGAAAGCTAGTGAAGAGAACTGAGCATCATACCAGTCTGTGCCGCTTGAAAGGCAAGCAGCTGCATTCTGTACTAGCTTCAGATCCTGAGTGGGCTTCAGACACAGCCCTATCAGAACATATTTCAAGGGTCAAGCCTGGCAGAAACACAGGAGTAGATAATCATAGTAGAGTAGAGCGCGCACAGCCTCTTGGCCATATATAACCATTCGCTGTAACCAACTAGCAGAAGCTTTTGAATGACAGGGTCTTCACCTTTGTTTTTTGGTTCTCTCAATATTGGTTGATTATTATTAAGCCACCAGACATCTATAGGTCTTGTGGTCATGGTGTGCTTTCATGTGCCCTTCAGTTTATCATTAACAACAAATCAAAATTTGTATTTCAGAAAACGATAAAAGGAGAAGGAGAAAATGGCTGAAGGCATTAGAATGCTAAGCCCTCCTTCTTGGTCACTGGTTGGAATAAAGGGACCCAGTATATGCTATTCTGTGGCCTACATGTAATTATCTCAGTCCAACTCCTAATGGACAAGTGTCCACATCACTAAAGCCACCATCTGGCTGGCACTAGTTCCTAACTCTAGATCAAATTTTCTGAAGTACACATGAAAAAGACGTTCTTAAAAGAAAAGTTATAGAGGCAATAAATGGGAATAAATATATATTAAAGGTTTCAGAGTAGCAGCCGTGTTAGTCTGTATTCGCAAAAAGAAAAGTAGTACTTGTGGCACTTTAGAGACTAACAAATTTATTTGAGCATAAGCTTTCGTGAGCTACATCCGATGAAGTGAGCTGTAGCTTCCGAAAGCTTATGCTCAAATAAATTTGTTAGTCTCTAAGGTGCCACAAGTACTCCTTTTCTTTTTGCATATATATTAAAGGCTGTGATGCACTCAGATAGTTCAATAACATTGTATACATACCAGAGATGAGATGAGATGAGATTAGGAGAATAGTCTTAGATTATAAATATCTTCGCAGTAATAATAGTTACTGAGATTACAAATATTCAGAATAATACATTATTTGAAGAGTCAGATTAAAACAGGTTCAACGGACTGTCTTGGGTTTTTTGTTTTTTGTTTTTTTTTTAAAAAAAGAGTAAAAACAGCTTGTGTGCCATAGTCATTCCAGTGTGCTGGTGGTAGCTACAACATCAGACCACCTCTACTCAGTATTTTTCTTTACAGATCAAGTTAAAAGACTAAGGATTTTACTGCTCTTAGGAAGTATATGAAAACAGGCTATATGTACACAGCATTGGTATAGACTTTTTTTTCTGTGGAGGGGCAAAAAACTTAAAAGCTTCATCAAATCTTTTTAAAAAAATACCAAAAAATTCAAAATAGTTTCAATTTGCTGTAATAGAGAGTCTGGAATGCCACCCACTTACCCCCAAGGGACTACACTCTGCCCTGGTTAATCCATTCTGGCTCTAGCCAGATGTCTGAATATCTGAAAGACTTCAATGATTACCAATTCCATAATATGTTCATATTTGCATAAAAATGCAGTTTGCAAACTGGTTTAGATTAACCAAACATACCCACTGTATAATGTTTCGTAACAATGGCTGGGACTGAAACTAAGACAGAATAAAAACAATCTGTTTAATAACAAACAAGAATCTATTCATATGGTGAACACTAAGATCTAGAGCCATTAAAGTTCTGTGGTTCCCCACTTCTTTACAGAGTTCAGCAGAAGCCCTGCATCATTACATAAGTATTCAGCACCCGTTCTTTCCTCCTTGTATTTTTTACTGTCAAGGAATATCACAGGTATGCCACTGCCTTTCAACCAAAGCAGACTGGAAAGGTGGTCGTGTAGTTAAGGCACTCAACTGTGACTCAGGAGGGCTGGTTTCAATTCACAGCTCTCCCAAAGACTTCCTGTGTGAGCTTGGAGAAGTCACTTGGCCATCCTGTGGCTAAGTTTCCTGTATTGTGAAATACAGATAATGCTTCCTTTGTCTGGTCTCTTTAGATTGTTAAATGCTTTTGGATAGGGTCTTGCTGATACCATGATAATATACTGCACCTAGAACAAGGAAGCCCTGATCTCAGTGGGCCCTCTAGGTGCTACCGTGAGAAAAAATACCAAGACCATAGTGAAACATAAGGCACTTCAGAAGGTAGTATTCTCTTTTATAAGTTTAGGGCTGTGTGAAACTCAGGTTTTTCTATGCAGTGACTGATTGAGATGGTTTCCAATAAGCTTTGGTTTGTACATCTTGTACGTTTGGGGTTCAAACATAACCAATAACTCAAAGTGAAACTCATCTGAAAACAGCACAAACAGCATGTTTTGCATAGATGTAATATGAAACCATAAACCAACCTGGTTCATTTAAAACTGTTCCCAGGTTCTTTGAATAGGTTCCAGAACCTTAACAAATGTTTTGACAATCCTGGTCTGAATTTTAAGTATGTAACAAGAAGCAAAAACAAGGCAGGTTATACATGGTTTCCAGTTTTGCTGCAAATATCTACATTGTTTTGACTAGGATATTGTAATCTGAGAGCCGGATTGTGTTAAAACTTTCACAATGAACTCTTCACAGCAGTTATGGCTAGGGGAAAAGTTCAGGCCAATGAAGAATTTACCCAAACCTTTGCCCAAAACACAAACTGAGCCAGATCCAGATATTTTCCGCTAGAAGCAGCACCATTATTTGTCAGACATTTTTCTGGTTCTGGCCAGGAACACCGAGATACAAAAGGCTCTTTGCAGAGTAATATTAAGCCAACCAGCACCAGCAGATGGAAAGTACCAGATATCTCATAAAAAAGCTATTGTTCTGATATTTCCAGCCCAGCATTACTATCTCTGACAGTTTGATTAGTGAGAATAGTGGTCTGAATTCTCACTGCTGAACCAAGTCTCCAACCTTGTTGAGGCCAGATCTTCAGAAGTACTGAGCACCCACCACTGAAAGTGAAGTCAATGGGAGCTACAGATACTCAACACCTCTGAAAGTTAGGCCTTTGAGGTTCACCTACAGCTATCAAAATGGCCCCCCCCATCATGGCTTACAAGTGGGGACTGATCCTGGCACCTTCAGCACAAAAAGCACAGACCTCTACCACTTGAGTCAAAAGAGTACCTTAGGTAGTAGTATCCTTACACAATGTATGGGCCAACCACTAGATGGGCAGCAGCATGACACTCTTAGCCAGCATGTTACACTTACATCTCCAGCCTTTGAGAATAAGGTTTCACAGCAATAAGAGAAAATGCTGCCTGTAGATGAAACCAAGATGTTTATCTCCAGAGAGGAATTCCCATGCTGTGAATGTGAAAGAGTATACCCTTCCAAAGTCAATCCTGAGTGCTAAGAGTGACAAAGTGTCTTCTAATATATTTCCACTCTCTGGAGGGAATATGTGATGAGGTTATAAAGTTACTTAACATTTTTTCTTTCTTATCTCTGATCTTCTGATTTCCCATGGCCTGCTGCTGTGCTCTGACACAGGACTACACCATTCTGTCTCTTTCCCATCAACTTCACTACTCCTGGAGCAGATGTTTAGACCTGAGCAGCATAAAAAGTAGAGCATCTGGGAAAGTGACAGAAGTATAGTTCACTGACATCCCTCGAAGGATCAGAGCAGCAGGTCGCAGGAAGCTATTGTAAAGTATCAGTTTCAACACATGACCTGGCAGGCTTGGAAAACCCTTTTAATAAAATGCAGGTTTATGCCACGGTCTGTAGTAGCTGCTATATGAACCTGCTGCATAAGAGGAACTGATCCTATTAAGAAGCACTAATACTGAGCACTCCAATTGCTGGGATCTCCAACATGGAGTTACCAGCAGGGCAAGTGCTGAAGAGGACTAAAATTATATCTTAATAGCAACATACTACAAAAACAGATCAGTAGCAGAAAACGATTTCTACTTCTAAGTAGGAATTCAGGTAATAACACACTATCTAAATTAAGGGTCATTACTCCCCTTAAGGCATTCACATACCCAACTCCAATTAACAGTAGTGGAAGTTAGACATTACAGAGGCTAAGACGAGAATACAACCCATAGTTTACAGTGTCACACAGATGTACAGGTACATTTGAGAAAAAACAGAGAACATATATGCAAAGGGTTGTTCAATTTTTTAAATATGTTCATTAACATAGCTAAGATGCAGCTATATGAACTACAGCTGATGGATAAATTATTTGAATATTATTCAAACATTTTGTGTTGGAATAAACTGTACAAAGCATATTTATTTTACACATGACTCAGCTAGCATGAAATTCAGTTCTAGGCCAGAACAAAGCAAGGCTTAAATGGTTCATAGCCCTTGCTCGTCCCCTCTGCAAGGTAAATTGCACTCCCAGCATACAACACTAAGCCAATATTGGAATTTTGTGTTTTAAAAATAAAATATTGGTGATTTCCCCCTATTTTTGCCCAGATTTAGCAATATATGCATTGGTTAAAAAAAAAAAAAAAAAGGATATTGGAGCCACATTGAATTTCTACTCCTCTCATGTGTCAGATGGGATGCAACTCCTCAGTACTGACAGTGGCATTTTGCATCACTGTTAGTGCTTTTCCTGGATTTAACTGATTGTTTTCAAGTCGCAACATCTAATCATTCCCCAAATTTTTGTGTCTGTCTTACCAGTATGCACCTTGGGATTCTTTTTGCAAGTCGCTAGCCATTTCCTTTCAAATATTACTCTGCAAAATTATTTGGAGGCAGAGGAGCTCAACTGGCTCCATTTCAGGAAGGAATTTTACTACAAAACCCAAGGAGCATATTGAGGACCCTGCATTATTGCTTTCTGTCATTATAAAGGGCTTGCTTTTCTTAAATAGCTTTTGTTTCAAAGCTTTACAAATCTGGCTGAATGGAATGGGAATCTAACATCACATTGCT
The DNA here is from genome assembly GCF_009764565.3 of Dermochelys coriacea. Lineage (NCBI taxonomy): Eukaryota > Metazoa > Chordata > Testudines > Dermochelyidae > Dermochelys > Dermochelys coriacea. Next base: position 91,067,337 of record NC_050075.1, read on the forward strand.
TTGCAGATCTGAAATATACTTATTACAGTGCCTTTTACAAGAGGGTCTCAAAAAGCTTTATAAACATACTTTAATAGTACCTATGTGAGCCGAAAGTATCCCCATTTTATAGCTGAGCAGACTCTCTCACTTTCCTATGTGCTTTTCATATTTAAAATTGTGCAAATATAGTTCAAAATGGACATATAAAAGAAATTTAATAAAACCAAAGACAGTGTCCCATATGTAACATTACACCAATACTCACAATGAAAGTAATATTGTAAGTAACTATATAGCAAAAGGTGTGACTTCTTTTCCTGGATCATGCTGTAGACACCAAAACATCAAAATAATCACTGAAACTTTGAAATGTTTCTTATTTATCACGTACAATTGTTCTCACTGGAACTAGAGAGATGTACTTCAGTTAATCAAAACATTGTGCTATAATTTATACGTCACTGAAAATTGCGCTAATCTATTCAGATCTGTATTGTTTATGTTATGAATGATTGAGCTAAATGCCTGTCAATATTATAGGCACAATGCTGACAAGTTACAAAGATGACAATCTCTGCTCTAAAGAGCTGGTATTTGATCATCAACATTTGTACAGTGCTCTAATAATACTAAGTATGGATCTAGTCTTTCAAACCCTTACTTGTGAGAGTTGTGCTTGTACTTAATCACATAAATAGTCTGACTGCCTTCAATACAAAGACAACATAAAAAAAAGTAAGGCCTGATTTGCTAGTTTTTCAATGCTGCTACTTTAACCAAATAAAAATATAATTCTATAAATATGATTGTTTATTTAGTATATTCGTTTAAGAGAACTTTTAACACGTAGGAATCATTTTTTAAATGTGAACTATTCTATCACTGCATTGTTCTTTTTATTAATGAATGACAAGGTGTGAAATTTACTAGCTTTGCCAAGATCAGACCATGATATGATCTGCCTAGTTTATCTATGGTTCACATAGCAGTTTCACCTCTAAAACACTGGTGGGTATTTTCCGCTCAGATTTATTCTGATAGTTATAGCAAGATTGGTACATTACACTGATATAATGAATAATACACATTGTTTAGCAGCACAAAATAACTGGCTTATAAGTAGATCACAATTTACCAGATTTCTAAACAACACTGTTTAAATCTGTAAGTTTAGAAACAATGTTTCTAAAAATCACACACATTTCTAAACATAAAATTCATAACTGAGCTCACTACGGCAAGATGACAGTGGGGGACAGGACCTGGAAGGGATACACTATTTATTTTTTATTTTGTATTAGTTACCTTTTTGGATATTTCTGGCATGCAAGATAGCTTATATGTTAAAGCAGCTGCATTTAGTTAGCAATTTTTGAAGAATTTTCTACTCTGAGGTGCTTTTTAGTGTCTCAGAAAGCTGTTGTATTTCTGTGCATGTCTCTGAAGAACAGTATCTAGTGTCACACCTCAGGGAAGGTTTTTTGTCCAGCTTTAGATATTTGTATTTAAGAGCTATAAGGACTCTTTAAATAGACCCCTGCCTAGATCTCATTTGCAAAGACTTAAGTTAAATAAAATGTCCTATGTGTATATAATTAGCATGCCATTCTCTGTGGACATAATTACAATAATACACAAACTATTATTCTAATCATTCATTTGTAGTTAGCGCAACTTTTGAATAGACGTGCCAGATACCAAAATCAGTCAGTCAAACAGCTCCAAAACGTATTTCCATCTTTCCATTTGCTGTTAGTCAATGATAGAAACATTTTATTTGTTTGTAAACATATAATGCTTATTATTATTATTATTATAATGCTTAACATATAATGACTGAAATAGAAAACTATTGCCCTATGGATGAAAAACTGCCTTATAGCATTTCTAATCAAAAGGTGGAGGAATGCTAATCCACTGGAGGTAATTTTCAAAAAGGGCAACAGTTTTTCCTATTATCTAAAATACACAGTCTACGGATCTATGTTTTTATGCATAAAAATTGTATTACCCTATTCATGGTGCTTCTGCCACGACTCTACTGCACTGTGGCTGCCAACCCTTCAAAAACAAAAACCAGAAGAGCAAAGAAACTTTGTTCAAATTCTGCATGGAGCTTGAGTTACATTTAAATGTCACAAAGATGATTTTGTACTAAATATGATGCAGCAGGCTTATGATGTGCCAAAATGCTTCTATTTTAGCTCACAAGATCATGTGACTCTCTCTCAGTCAATAACCAGACAGTCGATTTTTAAAATGATTAGACAGCATGGCTAGAAAGACAACTATGCAAGCTAGTTTACATCACATGATCATGTCTCAACTAGATTATTTGCAAAAAGAAAAGGAGTACTTGTGGCACCTTACAAATTTGTTAGTCTCTAAGGTGCCACAAGTACTCCTTTTCTTTTTGCGAATACAGACTAACACGGCTGCTACTCTGAAACCTAGATTATTTGGTAACCCAAAGTGGACATGAGTAGACTTTTAGGCCCCTGTCCTACATATGCTTGAAGTCTTGCTTATTTTTACTCATATGAGTTGTCCTAGTGAATTGACTACTGACATGAATTTACACTCATCCTGAAGAGCTTGCAGGATCAGGATGTCAGATTATAAACTCTTTGGAGCAGAAACCATGTCTTTATAAATATTTGAACAGGATTTATTATGGTAGCTTCTGTACATGTGGGGGCTCTGGTTTTATTGTAATGTGAATATTAAATAATAATCATGTAGATCAATGGGCAGGCAGACCTTGGATTCCCAATCAATCAATATTAAAGCTTTCCTGATAGTGAAAGTTTTACAGTTGTTAAAGTTACCAGTATATGAGGATGTTCATTAAAGGTCTTATTTTCACAGGTCTGAAAAAATATCCTCCTTTACATCAGAAATGTCCATGTTTGGTCTCAGCCAAAGCACATGGACTTTTTTTGGTAGTGGTAGTTGGGGGTGGGGAGTGGAGAAATCCATTCACCCATTTTTGAATTATGGAAAAATTAAATTATACACTTTTACACTTAGTTTAAGTAAATGGTAATATATCTTTTTGCTTACACAACTCAAAATCTGCTAAATTTTTATCATTCAAGATTTTCAGGTTAGCTAATCATCACTGTGGTCTAGATCCCTACACGTTCAGAACAAAAATTAATTATATGTATTAAAAAATTTCTCATTGCATGATGATAATGTTTTCTAATCTGGGGCAATACAATACTTAATCTGGCACCAAGTTAACACTAATTAATATCTAGGAGAAAAGTTTACAATATAGCAAACATTTCTACAGAAAATATTTCAATGCAGACATTGATTCTGTATGAAAATCCTTATGCTCCTACACAGCTTGTAAGTAGTACGAATAGAGTCTCTCAGAATTTATAGTAAATCCAAGAGAGCAAATTGTGGGCTTAAACTCTGCTGATAGATCATAATAAGGTTTGGATTTGGGTTTTTTTTTAATTTTTACTTTATTAAAAAAAACCTCATGTTAAGGTAACATTAAGGTTATTAATTTAAACATTAAAAGGTCAGGAAATGAAAAAGTAACATTAATTTAGCCTTTTTAAAGTTTATGTTGTTAAATATACATAAAATATTCCACAGAAGACATTTAAATTCAACATTACCAGCTGTCACCACACAGATGTCAGAGAACTCCTGACACAATTAAATGTTTCAGAGTAGCAGCCGTGTTAGTCTGTATTCGCAAAAAGAAAAGGAGTACTTGTGGCACCTTAGAGACTAACAAATTTATTAGAGCATAAGCTTTCGTGAGCTACAGCTCACTTCATCGGATGCATTGATGAAGTGAACTGTAACTCACGAAAGCTTATGCTCTAATAAATTTGTTAGTCTCTAAGGTGCCACAAGTACTCCTTTTCTTTTTACAATTAAATGTGTAGGCCAGCAATTAAATGTGTACGATTAGACCCTTGTACCCACACAGTCACATTGACATCAATAGGATTCATCCACACAGATCCAACAGCAGAATCAGGGCCATAGTGAAAGATAGGGATAATCTCAGACTACTGTGTGGTAACTGTTGATAATAGTTGACTTTTTAATGGCAACCATTCCACAACATGTGCAATATGGCCGTTGGTGTTATTAAAACCTTGTTTCCAGCATTGTGGTAGCCATGTTGGTCCTAAAACCTGAAGAAGAGCTCTCTGTAGCTCAAAAGTTAGTATCTTTCACCAACAGAAGTTGGTCCAATAAAAGATATTACCTCATCCACCTTGTCTCTTTATTAAAACCTTAACTTTTTCATTGCTTGACCTCTGAGTATTTAACATGGCATTACTGTACATTTTTCTTTTTTGAATATACATTATGGCCAAGATTTTCAAAAGTGACTTGACCAACTTGACACACCTTACAGGGGCCTGGTTTTAGGTTATGCATGCTCAGCATTTTTTGAAGACTTTCAAAAATCACCCAAATTCACTAGTCATTTTAAATATTAAATATTAAATCTTAGCCTAAATATGCACATTTTACCTAATGTCAATCCAGGCTATCAGCCTCCATTTCTTTTATGTATATGTTATATGATGACACAAATATAAAATTATTGAAATGACTACAATTAAAAATAAAACAAAACAATATTAAAATGAAAGGATCACAAATATTGTTGTGATCTCTTAAAGAGATTTGCTTTAAGGTCATTGTTAACAATTTGCCCTTGAACTATAGATATGTAGTAAAATGGCAAAGCATTCCACATTGCTGGAACTAAAAAGACATCATTGACAATATTACCTTACAGACCTTAAGTCAAATATCAAAAGCAGAATGAAATGCCTAGGAATAGTTACATTTAGCTGACAACTCAGTCAAACTCTTGGAAAGTGTTTTTATAAAGCAATTAAGTACAGATCAAGTATAAAACTTGACTTCATTAACTGGAATATAGGAATACTTGGAATCAGAGGAAAATAAGCCAAATATGTTTCTTAAGAAAGAGCCTGGTTACACTATTTTTCAAGAAGAAGAATACTGATGTGAAATTTAAAGTCCTAACAGAACTTTGTCTAACTACTGGATTAAAATGTTTGCAATTTGGGAAAGGTAAACTGTAGACTTAAAACTCCTCAGAGGATATTCTTCAGGATGAACAAACTGATGTTCAAGCTTTTACTTCTGTCTGCTTGCTGGTATACTCTCTCCTTCATTCCAAAAACCCAGTTAATAAATTATCAACTGATACACATTTAATCATAGACAAGCAGCTTCTAGTACCCTTAGTTATGATGAATACCGCCTTACTATGTAAATAGCCTCACTGACATCAATGGGACTATTCATGCAGTATGAGAGTAAAGATATCAGAATCTGTCCCAAAGATATAAACAATTTCTGTTATAAGCAACTTCCAGGTTAGTCTTGGTTAATAAAAAAAAAGATTAGATTCTAAGGTCTATGGATTGTTGAAAAGGCCTCTTGTTCAGTGTTGCCCCTTGAAAAGATATTCTCACTCTCCTTCTCCTTGGTACCCTTATGCTGTGTCGGTGCTTTTCTAAATATAGCTTAAAAACAAAATCAAAAAGGGGTTTCTTTCTGGTGTCTTAACCAGACACAGGTATCCTGCCAAGGAGACTCAAACTGGGTTGCCTCTTGCAGATTGCATATTAAAGCGAAGCCCAACACCCTGACGGCTTGAATCAACTTTTCACCCCTCCTCAAAGAAAGGATCCGTTGTACCCACAGGAGCAGCCCATCTTCCCTTTCATTGTGTCCCAGCACAGAGAGGAGGGGGAAGCACTGACGGCTTCCCGCAGGGGAAGGTAATACAGTTTGCCTTTCTTATTCGCTTTACTCGAAATGTTGCCATGGTCTGTAAAGAGGGTCCAAATGAAGTACGCATTAGATTGCGGCTTAGAAACCACAGTCAGCCCCACTGCCCGGATGCACCCCCCCCCCCCTTTTTTTTTTATTTTTTTAACCGTACTTTGCAAATGCAAATAGTGCACAACACACACACACAGCTGCTGCTCCTCCTCCTCCAACCTCTCCGGGCTGCAGCTGGGGAGGGTGGAAGCGACAAGGGAACAATTGGCGAACGGGGGCTTTGTCTGGGGTCGCCTCCGCTCGTGGGTCGCCCAGTTTCACCCACCCAAAGGCAAAGCCCGGCGGAAAGACTCCCGCGCTCCCCGGCCCCGGCGCGGGGCCGAGCCAAACGGGCGGCGGCTCTGGGGCGGGGAGGGGAGAGCGAAGCCCAAACACCTTCTTTCCGCCGAGATGACAGCGGAGCGCGCCCCCGGCCCCGCGCCCGGCGAGAGGGCGCCCCGGGGGGGCCGGGCTGAGGCACCGGGCGGAGGGGGACGGAGCGCGGGGGAAGGCTCGGCGGCGGCGGCGGGTAACTTTCCCAAGGGCCCGCCCGAGGCGGCGCCGGGGACCGCGGCGCGTCTTACCTCGGGCTGCGCCCCCGAGCTCCGCCAGGCTCCCCGCGAGCAGCAGCAGCAGCAGCGGCAGCGGCGGCGGCGGCGGCGGGAGGCTCCGCTCCCCGCCGCCCGGCCGGGGCATTCCTGAGCCGGCTCGCGCTACTCCGACATCCGCAGGACAGCGCCCGGAGCCCGGGCCAGCTCTCCCCGCCGCGCCGGAGTGGGGGGTGGGGGGCGCTGCCCTCCCAGCCCTTCCCCACGCCGGCCGGGCACGGAGCGGGGGGCGGCGGCTTCCCTCCCTCAGCCCCTCGCTTGTCACTTTCCAAAACCTCCCCTCAGAGCCCGGCCCCGGCACCCCGCGCCGGCGGGCGGCCCAGCCTGGCCCGGCAGCGCCCCCTGCCGGCCCTGCCGAGTCACTCCCAGCGCCTGCCCACCGCGGCCCGGCTGAGCCTCCGCCTGCCCCCCAGCCAGCCTCTCCCCACAGCCCCGGGGTCAGCGCCGGCGGGCGGGGGGAGCCGGGGAAGGGGAAGGCGCAGGAGAGGGGGGGCACGGGGGCTGGAAGTAGGGGAGCTGCCGCACCCCCTGGCTTGGAGTGGTTTCCATCACATAGGGGGGTTTTACAGTTTGGTTCAATGGCTCCCAGCACCCCCGCTATAAACACTGTTCCAGCCCCCCTGGGGAGAGGGAGAACTTGGGGTGCCTGGGAGCCTCCTCCCCTTGGATCGCTTCCCCCCCCCCCCGCCATGAGAGAGGGAATAAACCTATTGGGTCATCTAGTCCAGTGAGTCTTTGTGCCCCCCAGGACTTCAAACGATCCCGGGTTTCTTGCTAGGGCCAGGAGCCACCCAAATGGGGATCCTGGCGAGGAGCTAGGGGCTGATTGCCGGGGGGGGGGCTGGCTGTGTGAAGGGATGGCGTGGGTTTACTCTCCCCTATAGCACTCAGCTCTGGGGCAACTCTGCCCCTCTGGGAGCACTCCCCATTGGCCCCCCGCTGAAGGATGTGCTGAGGAGGGGGAGAAGTGTAGTGCAGTGGGGTGGATCGGGCAGGGAAGGGTGGTTACAGCAGCAGGAAGGACCTGGCACCATCCAAGTCCTCCCACATGCTGCTTTCCCCCAGCAACTGGTGTGATCCTTGGAAATTCCTCCCAGGCACCCCTGGGGGTCACACTCCATAGGATAAGGAGCCCCAATCCAGTACAGAATTGTTTCCTTTGGCCACTTTCTTGTTCCTTGTCCCTTCTAATGTCTCCAGAGTTTCCAATACTTCCTTTTGGACAGATTGCTCTAATCATAGATGACCATAGGTTAAGCAGTTGGCCACCTAAGGCACTGCGAAAATGTCCCTGGGACTCTCAGGATCACTCACTCAACACTAGTCCTAAATTGTATTTCTGTGGATGGTTTGCCATCTGGTTCCTGTTTTCTCCATTAGTCATGTACATCAGTAAACTTTAATGCCCAGATATGCCCTAGAATCCTTTGCACCAGCTGTTGCAATATCCTCTTCAAAGCCAAGAGCATCTCATGTGTGGGGGGGGGGGGCACATGGGGTCACATCCCCCTCCCAGATTTCTGCCAGGTTTATATGCCCTGCCCTGAATTCTGCTACATACCTCCAGAACTTTTAAATTATGCCCTCCCTCTCATTATTAACAGTTTCATGTCACCTCTATTCAAAGCTAAGGATCCTAAGGCAAAGGGTTCTGGTATATGTTTGGGATCTAAATGCAAGCCCTGCACACAACTGAGCCAAAGCAAGGAGAACTTTCAAGTAGAAAAAATAGCTGGGGTGATTTGGTGGGAAGGGAGTGAAAAATGATGGAGAGAGGTTCAGTCCCATCATTGCGTAGGGTATCATTGCCAGTATGGCCTTAAGTCTAATAGATCCCACCTTCTCCCCATATGCAGCCAAAATGTCCCTTGATTGAATTTAATCTCCCTACTCCTAGCTAGACTCCACTATATTACCCTGCACAACTCTGACTCTTCCTGTCTGTTTTACACATTCAAATACTTGTGTCTGTTGCGTCCGCCTTAGTTATTAATAAAGCTGCGTATTTAGTTCTTTTAATCTTCTCTCCAGATCCATCGTTCTTTTTGGTTGCTTTCTCGAAGTTTACTCCCAGTAGCCAAATAGAAAGGGACTGCTGCCTCTGTATTCAGTAGTATGAGGGCTCTGCACTTGCAACCCAAAGTTTTTTGTTGCTGTCATGATAACTCGTAGCAAATTCAATGCAAGCTTGCAATCCATTCATCTTTCTAAGCATCTCCCTCCCATTAAATATCCATGTTCCAGATTATTTTCCCTAGATGTATTAATTTATATTTTTCCAGGCTGAATTTTATTTTGTTATTGCTGCCAATATTCCTAATCTGTCCAGGCACCTTTTTTTTATTATTTCTCTGACCTTGACGGGTTTTGGAACACCTATCAATTTACTGTATTATCATCTGCAAATTTCACTGATGCAGCTCTTTACTCCCTCTTCCAGCTTATTAATTAAAATGTTAAATAAAACTGGCTCTGTTAGTGATCCAGTGGATACTGTTTTATCTGAAGTGAAGAGGCAAAATTGACACAAAGATCTCCTCTGAGCTAATTCACAACTGCAGGAAAAGGTTATTTTGTCTCTGACCCTAAACAACGTGGGTTCGACTCCTCCTGCCCTGAGGAAGAATTTCTACTTTATTGAATCTTGCAGCATCCATCTGGATATTTCACCTTTATCTCCTAATTGACCCAGAACAACTGAAACTGACAGACAAAAGTCACTTCTTCAGATCTCTTGGTGTTTTTTGAAGAACGAATCTCAAAACCACGACATCAAAACAATACTGACAACACATTATCTAGAAACTGTTAAGCAGTTTCACAGTATTATGGTATAGCAGGCTTTAGTGTGCTAGGACAAGCTGGCTACTGTGTATATGGAAAACCACACCTACAATGCTCTAAATAGAATAAGCAGTATTCAGTTGTGGATCATGAGTCCTATATAGCTAATAGATAGTGTAGAAATAATCCATGACATGATGTGTGTTCGGAGGCTATTAGTGTACAGTTTAGGCATGTATGAGAAAACAACACAGAAAGCTGACTGCTTTTCCATACCTGAAAAGTACACCATTTGCTACAATGTACATCTTGGAGTGGCAGAGAGCTAATGCAGCATGGCTGGTTAATGTTGCATCTTTTTTAAAAATTCTTTTACAAATAGTCTGCTGGGGCTGTACAGGTGTATTCTCCCGTACTTAAAAATAGTTTATAGTAAAAAGAATAAGCAGGATTAGTAGTTAGGAGAAAGCTATAAATACTTTTTCTCTGCTAATTTGAATATATTGGTGTGTTAATTTTTCTAACTCTCTTTTTTTGTTTTTTTTAGATTTCCTAGACTATTTGGGCCCCTTCTCTCTGTCCACACAGTCATGTCATCATAAAATCGTAGAATATCAGGGTTGGAAGGGACCTCAGGAGGTCATCTAGTCCAAACCCCTGCGCAAAGCAGGACCAATCCCCAGCTAAATCATCCCAGCCAGGGCTTTGTCAAGCCTGACCTCAAAAACCTCAAAGGAAGGAGATTCCACCACCTCCCTAGGTAACGCATTCCAGTACTTCAGCACCCTCCTAGTGAAAAAGTTTTTCCTAATATCCAACCTAAAGGTCCCTGGAGGGCCCACTGCCTTTTCGGCATCAGATTGCAGCCTGGCAGCCATTTTCAACTCATTTTATTTAAAAAAAAAGTAATGTATTCAATATCTCCCAATTTAGCTTTTAGACTAAAAAGTGAGTTAAATGTTTGTGAAAGGGAAACAAAGTGCTGCCTTATACTTCGGTAAGGTGACCATATTTCCCAAAGTGAAAATGGGACACTATGAGGGGCTGGCCCAAGGCACTCCTATCCCTTCTGCATGGGGCTTGCCCAAGTCACCTGGTGTCACTGCTCGCTCGAGCCACCTGTCGTCGGTGCTTGCCTGAGCCCCACCACCTGGGGCTAGCGCTGACGACCTGAGTCCTGCTGCCTGGCATCGCTGCTTGCCCCACCGAATGTTCCTTGTCATCCCCCTAGGAGGGAGCGCCCCACTTTCTTTGGCAAACCAGGGCATTTGTCCCATTTGCTTTTGACAACCGATGATCAGCTAGCAAGAGCAAACAGAACAAATGCCCAGTTTTGCCAAACAAAGCAGGACATCCGGAACAGGGCTCAAAAAGGGGACTGTTCCAGCAAGCTGAGATATATGGTCACCCTACACTTCGGGAGTGGGGAGTGACATTTTAACACACTTTTTACTCTCCCCTTCCTCCCCACCACCCATCGAACCCGGCCTCACACATACACTTAATATAATGGGCAGAGGTGTTCTTTGGGTGTTTGTGGTGGGACTCTAGCTGTGCACCATTGGAAGTTTGTGCACATGATAAAAAAGGGTCTAGTCAACCAATCACAATGTGACTTTGTGCCTGTACCTATACTCTAATGGTGATTCTCCTTTATCTCATTCTGGGAGCCTGTGCTCCTAGACCAGGAGGGTTACAGTTTTATCACAGGTTTCAGAGTAGCAGCCGTGTTAGTCTGTATCCGCAAAAAGAAAAGGAGTACTTGTTAGTCTCTAAGGTGCCACAAGTACTCCTTTAGTTTTATCACAGTTGCCAACATAAAATTCCAAGGGTCCATGATTTGCATCATTGTTTATAACCATGAAGTTGGCAAGGCTGGTCAGGAGCTGAGTTATGGGGGCTGAATGCAAATGCAGAGGGCTGGATATTGTTTTGTTGGAGCTCTGTGTGGACAGATGCAGTCAGAAACACCATAGTCACACACAGGGGAGGCAGGAAGGAAGCATCAGAGAAGGCAGAGAAGGACCTGTAGTATGATTCTGAGAAAAAAACTAAGTCAGAGAGCTTTTTGGGTGGAATGCTGTCTGGAACAAGAGGCTTGGAATATTGAGCAAAAATACTGGCTCCTGTTGTTTGCTTCCTACCGTGTTACTGTAAACAGAACTTTGTGTACATACTTTGTAAATAAACAGGATTGCATCAAAGAAATACCTGACTCCATCATCAATTTCTGCTCCTAACAGAAACAACCCACAAGACCCCGAATATTGGCTAACCATGCAGGTCAAAAGCAGTAACAATAATATACCTTTATTATCAGCAATGGGCATTTAAAGACTAGCTCAAACCATATCAGCCTTCTTAATAAGAAGATAATACTGAGGCTGCATGAGCATATAAAACGTTGATGATCACTATCTATTTTCAGTAATTATAGGGTTCCCATTACCGCTGTATCTAAGAACCTAACAGTCTTTTAATGTATTTATCCTAATATCAATACCCCTGTGAGGTAATAAAGTATTTTTATTCCTATTTTGCAGATGGCAAGCTGAGGCACAGAGGTAAAATAGACTAAGTGACTTGCCTAAGATTATACAGGAAGTCTGTGCAGAGCAGGGAACTGAACTACAAGTCAGCTCTGTAACCACTGGACAATCCTTCTTCTCAGCTATTGTGTTGGGAATCACTGCAGTGCATTTAATATGAAAGAGATCTATGAAGTAAATAAATCAGATATATTCAATGTGAAGGGAGGAACAAATAAATGTACAGCAATAAAACATAAAAACACTTATTTTTAGCTGCATGTCTACCAAACTGCATTCAATTAGCAAATATAAATCACTTCCTGGCTTGAAGACAGTTCAGCACAGCACAGAAATGAAAGTTAAAATGATGTTTCGGGAATACAGAATACATCTGCTCTTAATCTGAAGCATTCCGAAGTCAATACAAATATTTTTCCTATTTTTCCCTTCCAACATTTTGCAGTCAGGAAATCTGAAATGTGCCACAGTGGAAGAACTAAAAATATATTAAAGACAAAAACTAAACTAGATAAGCAAAACACAAGACTCTAAATATTAAAAAAGAAAAACCAACAGCACAGAGTATTCATAAGTACATAATGGCAAAGAATAACCAAGGCAAACATAAACCCACTGCTTGGGTATAGTGATTAGATTAGATTTCTCCTTCCTAATCCACTGGATTCCATGGTGATGTAATGCTCAGATAAAACTTCAGAAGGGTCACTCTGGGGAGCAGAAGCAACTGTTTTATGCACATCTACATATTTTTAAAACAACAAAATGCTTGTAGTTAATATCGTTGCAGAATTGGTTCCCGCAGAGAAAACGCATTACACACTTTTTTTTAAATGAGAAGAGAGTGAAGAAGCCCACTGTCTGGGAATGATTTGTAAGTACAATAAAGCTAACAAGGGGATGCTAAGAAAAACGTTGTAAAAGAATATTCTCAGAAGTACAACACATTAAAAGAGCAACATTACAAAGATCCTGGCAAAGCTGGTTCTTAGGATCATGTCACATTACAAAAATGTCCTTGTTTTCCTTTCCCAATCCATTGTCCACTTCATAGTTCCTTATCTCACTAATAAAACCATAGTTTATTGGCATGTTTCAATCATTTGGGGCCAGATCCTGCGTTCTTTGCTCATTCAAAACTCCCATTTACATAAGCTAGAAATTTAGGATAAGGTTCATTCTGCTTCTGGAAATGCCAAAGACTGAGGGAGAGAAAATATGTGCAGTATTAATCCAATTAATTTACTTGGGTTTGTAAATCCTAGTATAAGATACAAAACAATGGTTGACATTTTCCAAATAGTCTGAGGATCGTTGCTTAGACTGTAAACACTTTGGGACAGGGACTATCTTTTATAACATATATATATATATATATATATATATATATATATACACACACAAAGTGTCTAGCAAAAAGGCTCCAATTGAAGCATCTAGGCACTACTGCATCACAAACAATAATAATAATTCATCCCATTAAAATTAGTGGAAACTATAGGTCTAACTCCTCTAGATTGTTTTGAAAATATCAACCATGTCTAGACTAGACCCAGACAATAAAAGTTTACGTATTACTATGTTTTCTTTTTCAGCAAGTTAAATTTCTTCTGAGTGTTGGATGTAGACAGTGTTTAAGAAAACAAATACATATGACCAATCTGAGAAATGAGAGTACATTGTTTTTATAGTAAAACTTTATAGCACTGTGTTTATCAGTTTGTTGTTATAGTTTGAGTACAATGCTCAAACTGGCTATCATGATAAAACACAATATTCCAAAAAGAAAAGGAGTACTTGTGGCACCTTAGAGACTAACAAATTTATTAGAGCATAAGCTTTCGTGAGCTACAGCTCACTTCATCGGATGCAATGCATCCGATGAAGTGAGCTGTAGCTCACGAAAGCTTATGCTCTAATAAATTTGTTAGTCTCTAAGGTGCCACAAGTACTCCTTTTCTTTTTGCGAATACAGACTAACACGGCTGCTACTCTGAAACCACAATATTCCAGAGGCTTTCCTTTCGCTTTCTGTACCATTAAGGCATCTAACCTCATATATTTAATATCCCTTGTTTAATCAAATGCCTTCATTTAGCCATTGGCATCAATGCTGGTGTTTTTAATAGGAGCAGGTGCTGAAAGACAGACAATGCATCCGATGAAGTGAGCTGTAGCTCACGAAAGGCTTATGCTCAAATAAATTTGTTAGTCTCTAATGTGCCACAAGTACTCCTTTTCTTTTTGCAGACAATGAATTATACTTGATTTACTGTTTTGTAGTTGAACTTGAAGGCCAGAGGCAGATTAAGGTTTCCTGGGGCCCTGGGCCAGAGCAAGTGAAGGGCCCTTCCCTACCCCTTCCACCTGTGGTCCTGCCCCTGTTCCACCCCTGCTACATGTGACCCCCATCCACGGCTCCCACCCCTTTCTGTCCCTTCCCCAGGGCCCTGCCCTGTTCCACCCAGGGTCCCCCCCATTCCGCCCCCCACTGTGGCCCCAAGACCAGAGAAGCTCTGTCCCCCATCATGGCCCCAGGCTGCAGTGTGCAGTGAGAGTTCCCCCAGCCCTGAAGCTGCATCAGGTAGCAAGAGCTCCTCCAATCCCAGGGTCACAGCAGGGGTCCTGGGGCTGGGGCTTGCCCTCCTGCCCTCTGGCTTCTGCCAGGGATGGGGTCAGGGTGGCGTTGAGGACTTCCTCTGCTGCCCCTGCCCAGCTTCTGTCAGGGCCGGGATGGGGGGGGGGGCACTGAGGACTTTGGCCCAGTGGCTGATCCGCCACGGTTGAGAGCCAAGTCATGCATGGTCAGTGCTCAGATGCTGGCTGATGATACCACCCTTCCCTGTCTGAATCATTATGGACAAGGCAGGATCCTATGGAGTGGGCTAGGTAGGTGCATGTATATGTGGAGGGAAATGGGGCAGGGCAACAAGTGTGATCTGGATGGCATCATAGATTTGTTTTGTAGCTAACAGGCCATGCTATCTTGGGGCCACATTTCTGCCAGCCATACACAGTGGCCAATTCTCTTACTCAATACTTCCTTCACAGCTAGATTGGACCCCTGCCCTGTAACAGAAGAGAGAGGGCAGGATCTAGCCCTAAACAAACCACATTTAGAGTATTCAGTATAATCTTGGACTTTAGCTCACTTCAGTCTGTGATCCTGGAATATTTTGAAAATTGGCAAGAAACTACAGAAAACACAACAGACAAAGTTAGATCACAGCTCTCTCCACCTCATAGGTATGTGTGATAAATTATACTATACCGGAATTTTATGTATAGTACAAGGACTCTATGCTCTACATTTTATAAATATCTCAAAAATATATAGTATTAATACTGGGATGAAATGAGAGTCAAGAAATGGAAGCTGAGGCTATCTTATTAGCAAGTTTGCATTCCTGTAACATGCACATTATTGGTTTGCAGGTTATCATTCATTATTCTTATTTGTTTTTTGTATCGTGGTGGTGCCCTAGGGCCCCGGTCAGGTCTGGTTCCCCATTGTGCTGGGCGCTTGACAAACACTAACTTAAAACAAGACATGGCAAGTGAGCGCAACAGGCTAGGGGCATGAAAGGGGGATGGAAGATGTAGGTAATACTTCCAAATGTTCGCCTAGCTAGCCTATGTGCAATTATAAGTATTGGGCTTTTTAGTGATGTCTTGGGAAGGAAATGTTGTGTGTATTTTGTTGCTGTTTTGCCTCTGACCTTCCCATGATCAGCAGAAGTGGAACTTGAAAAGATGGTGATAATGACTTTAAGAAGAAGGCCTTGCCTAAACTAAAATATTGGGTTTACACTGTTGCAAAACACATGGTGCAAAATCCTGACCCCCCCTGAAGCCAATGGCAATATGCCTACTGACATCAATGGAGCCAATGTGTCATCTTATTTATTTAAAAAAACATGCATCTAAACCCTCAACAATACAGCAGAGAGAGGAGTAAGTTACTGAGATAATCTTTTGGGAGACTGATATAATGTTGTCTAATATCTTGATTTATGAAATGATACTGTGCTAGAAAATTTTGAAAGTAGCTCTAGCTCACAAAGTCAGTGGGATCACCCATGACAGTATGGGCTGAGGCATCTGAGCTTTACAATTCACAAAATGCCATCACTGGCAATGGATTTTTCCAATCATTAGTGTGAATTAGGGAAGTTCCACTGCAGTGTCTCAACACCTTCTTAAGCAATAATAATTAATACCTATCTTTTATCTAGCACTTCAGCGGTAGATCTCAAAAGGATTTACCATCAGGAACAGAAACAGTACAATACTTCGGTATGTAGGGGAGCAGAAACATCACAACGCTTGCAGAAGAAATAAAGATTCCTCAATTTTTGTCTTGGCAGGTTAATAAAAAGGCCTTTCTTTACATTCACCTTTAAAATGTAATCTGTACAGAGATCCAGTGAAGGAGTTGGCACCTCAAACAAGTATTTATTCCAATGGTATTTCCGTTCACCTTTCAGATGCTAAATTAAGACAAACCGTGTCGGAGAGCCATGAGCAGAGCTTGCATGGAAGTTAGTGGGGGGCAGGCAAAAAAAATGGCAGGTTTTAGGTATCAGATAGCTTTATAGATTGGTAGCATGCTATCTAACATCTCATATTTTCCACTCATTCTGCACATACACCTCTTGCTGATATCAGTGCAAGTTCAGCATACCTCTTGAGCAGAGAATAGGCCCCAAGAAGACAATATGATGTAGGTACCCCATTTAATTATAACAATTTAGTGACACTAAATCCTGTAGGCAGAGTGTTTAGTTTAGCTCTCCATAAACTCTCTCTGTTGGATTTATACATTTTGGCTTCTTCAGTTTTGACTCAAATAGCTAAATTTACAGTGGACTTCATTGGAATTGCACCAGCAGTGATGTTGGAGCAAAGTGGATATTTCTTGCTGCGTAAGTGTAGAGGACAATCTGGCAAGGTACTGAGTACCCTAACTCCTATAGACTTCCATGGGAGTTGCGGGTGCTCAGCACCTTACAAAAAGTACTCCAAATCTTGCAGGATCAGCCCATCACTAAGCATAGCCATGGTAATTTTCTATAGGCCCTTGTCAGCATCAGAGCATAAAATACATTTCTCTGCTGTTTAACTCAAATATCAAGTTGCTTATTTTTCTGGTCATTATAAAAGCAAATTTATAGTCAGCAACATCAGTTCTGTAAGTTATGACTATGAACATAAAGATTTTCTTCTCTGTAGTGCTCTGAAATGAATTTTCCACTCTTGCAACAGTGTTTCTGGAAAGAAGGCTTTATTTTAATAATTACTTGTTTTAATGGGAATTTTAAATTCATTTATCTTATTTATCATTTTAAAAAATGGTTTTCATTTCAATGCCTGTCAAAACATTTCTGATGTGATAAAAGAGATGAAGTCACCACTTAGGCTCACTATTTTGTATCTACAAGATTTGAAAGTTTTGTTCCCTGCAGTGTTTTGGACCCCAGGAGCATTCATTTGTTTTGTAAGAGGAAAGTTCTACAAAGCATATTCGGTCATTGTTATCTGAATTTCATTATTCCCTTCTCCAGACTAGTGGAGTTGGGAAGTGCAAGCTAGCTAGGTCACAGTCTGAAATGTGAGAACAGTCAACTTTTTGTGAAGTTTATGGGAATGAAAGGAAATGTAATACTGTTCAAAAGAGAGATTTAAAGTTGCATAATGTGAAAACAATTGGAGAAGTTTAAGCTTGAAGTCTTGGATTTTTGGTAATTTATACAACCATTTGTCAGCCTGTGAAAGTTGAAGTTGGCTTTGCTGTTGGGAAACACAGTCAGTCACTTGAGCCAGCATCTGCTGAGCTGTACTGCTGTACCTAAGGAATAAAAACATTCAATTAGTTTTATAAACTAGAATTAATTTCTCCAATTCATCCTTTTCCCACTGCTTTGGAGAACTAGAGAAGGACACCCACAAATCTTAGCAACATATATGGATAAGTTTTAGGGACTTGAGTGCTTGACAGTTCCTTAAGGCCATATTTTAAAGATATTTAGGTACCTAGTGTGTTTTTCAACAGCATTTAGGCACCTCACACTTATTGAAATCAATGAGTTTTAGGCACCTAGGTGCTTTTGAAAATCCCACTAAGATATTAGAGAGACAAGGTGGGTGAGGTAATATCTTTTATTGGGTCAACTTCTGTTGGTGAGAGAGACAAGCTTTTGAGCTTACACGGAGTTGAAGAAGCAGCTCCCAGCCAGGGTATACAGGATCCTAAAGGGGTGAAACCAAAACCAAACTAATACAAAAATGTCCCCTTTAAGAAAACCTCCAAACTGACCCCAACCAGAAGTGTTCCTAGTTCTCATGCTGCTTTAGGAAGTGGGCAGGCTCTCCCCCATTCTCTTAGGGTCAGCTCAGCCAAGGAGCTGCTATACCCAATTCACAAGGTCCTTACTGCAGAGCCTTGAATCAGAGCAACCAAACGTACAGTCAGAAAAGCATAGTCTCCTCAAGTATGTCTACACTGTAATAAAACACCCGCTCACATTAGCTGACTCAGGCTTGTGGTAGCTATAGAACTGCAGTGTAGACATTCAAGCTCAGGCTAGAGTCCAGGGTCCCAGAGCCTGGGCTCTAGCTCAAGCCCAAACATCTGCACTACAGTTTTATAGCCCTGCAGTCCGAGCCCCATAAGCCTGAGTCAACTGACACAGGCCAGCTGCGGTGATTTACTGCAGCACAGACATACCCTGTGGATATATCTAACTGCAATGTAAGCCCACGGTTAGTGGGACTTGAGTCAGCTGACCCAGGTTAGAGAGCCCAGGGCTTGAGCGTCTAGACTGATTATCAATCCTCGGTTAAGAATTTTCTAATCCAGGCTTGAACCCTGGGCTCTGGCCTCCACACTGCAGTACACAGAACTGAGATCAACCAACCAGAGCCCAGATTCCCTGTGACCTACCCAAAATGTGGCTGCTGCAACCCTTTCACCGTGGTGCAGCCTGGGAAATAGTGACTGCCCCACCTGCACATTACAGGAAAGTTTGAACAGGCTGTCAACTCATCCTGCCAAGTTGTCCTTTTGGTCTGTGTGTGCTCAGCATCCGAAACCAGCAATATGGTGAAGGCATCGTTTGAAGAAGTTCTCTCATTTGCACTTTCACTCCTGTGTCAGGAAATGGACAGTGACGCTGGTGGCCATTTCGGCAGAGCTTCTGATGGAGCAGAATGAGGACTTAGATGTGGCAGACTCGAACTGTCTGATGCAGCTCATGATACTCGGTATAGCCACAAATGCCACCTATGAAAACCAGTGCTTCTGTACCAGGACCACCAGCACAGAGTGCTGGGAAGGATCACATCGTCATGCAGACTCGAGATGACCAGTAGTGGGTCCAGAACTACTTCATGAAGAAAACTACATTTCTGGAGCTCTGTGAGCAGCTTACCCCAACCCTCCAGCATAAACACACATGTGTGAGGGAAGTCATGCTGGTCCAGAAGCAGGCTGCTATAGTTGTCTGGAAGCTGGCTACCCCAGACTGCTACAGGTCCATTGCCAGCCAGTTTGGTATTGGCAAGTCGATTCTGGGCAAAGTGGTGATGGAGGTTTCTGAGGCAGTCAGGTGTGTCCTTTACCCCACTTGTTGGTAATAAAAGATATTCCTGAAGCAATTGCTGGCTTTGAGAGCATGAAGTTTCCAAACTGCGCAAGGGGCCATCAATGGGACTCATGCACCGATAGTTTTCCCTCCTCAAGGAGCACAAGTACATAAACCACAGAGAATACTGCTCCATTGTTATCAGGCTCTCATGGCCACAGAGGTCAATTTATGAATGTCAACATGGATTGCACTGGAAAAGTTCATGCAGCTAGGGTTTTTTGCCAATCAAGAGTCTACACTCCCAGACAGACTGGGACACTATTTATGCCAAACAACATTGTCATAAACAGAGTTACCGCCCTTTCTGTTGTTCTGGGGGTCCCTGTTGCCTGGGCTTATGAAACCAATATCAGAGGCCCTGGCAAAAGGTGGTTTAATTACTCGCTCAGGCGATGTAGAATGGTGGTTGAATGTGCATTTGGCAGATTGAAATCCCATTGGAGATGTCTACAGACCCATTTGGATGTCAGTGGCATTAGTGCTGTGTATGCTACTGTGGCTTGTTGTGCTCTTCCCAATCTGTCTGAATCCAGAGGTAAGCCATTTTCCCCTGAATGGACCTATGACAGCAAGAGGCTGCTGAGCCAGTACACTCAGCCAGAAAGTGCACCTACCACAGCTGGAGTTGGATGCACCCAGGCAACAGAAATCAGAGATGCTTTGTGCTGCCACATTAGGGACTCGCATGGGCCAATGGCAAAGGGGAATAGTAGCTTTATGAATGTGCTTGTGGAGGGTGGGAGGTGATTGCCATGTAATGTACTTATGAACGAACAGACTGCTTATCACATGGGGAGGGTGGGGGTAGTGATCCACAGTATGGATTGATGTAAGGAAGTGACTGGGGAACTATTTTAAACTAAGTGGGGAGAAGGCTGGAAACAAAGGAGGGAGAAAGATACAGGAAAATAGAGTCTGATAGAAGGAGCATGTAGTCACTGTGCTGTAAAATCACTGCACATGATTCTTCATGAATGGGAAGCAGAGAGAGAAAAATCTAGGACCCTTCACTACAGCCAAAAAGGTAGTTTTGCTACAATTGCCAGCAGCACATGGCACCAGGAACCCCAGATCTCTCGCTTTGCAATGTCATGAGAAAAACCTAACAACGTTTTCAGTTCTGTCTAAAAATATTTTTATTTTATTTATGTGTCCGAGCAGAAATCCATTCTCCTAGGAGGGATATTGCAAGATATGAAAGTCCTGTTTCCTTATTATCCATCATGCAATAAGTTTCACATGCACACACATATTTAGCTAGTTAGTGGCTTTCAAACCCTCACTATAAAATTGAAAAATGCTGCTCAGTTACTTTTTATAAAACATTTATAATAATCAGGATGAAGTAGAAGTCATGATAGCAGATTGAGCACTGACTTTTCATTCCCTTCTGGATGGGAGGAATGAGAACTTTTCTCAAGCATGGTTTGGGAATTTGAAACCACTAACATGTAGTTTCATTTGCTGCTCTTTAGTTTAGAATGATTTAATCCATCACCATTGTTTTATAAAAAGTAAATTTAAAAAAAATCTTACATTGCCTGGAAGGTAGTATAAAAATTATCAGCTCTGTATGCTTGGAAACAGATGAAGTATTAAAATGAAAATTTATATCTGAAACACTGCCAGAAACTCTGTTGCAGATGCTATTATGGTTAGCCAAAGCCCAGATGCTAATTAAGGACTGAATTCTGCAAATATTGGCAGGTGAGGACCATTTGAGGTATTAAGCACAAGCACTAAGTGTAGGACTGGACCCTTAAACTGTAATACTTTAATTTAACAAACCCGATTTCAAGGTTTCAGGCTCTGCAACCTCTCACTTACATCCTCATCACGGATGCATTCAAAAATTCTGATGTACATTCTTCATTCAATTCATGTCTAGAAACACCTACTTAAACTAGAGGTGATGGCCCCTCACCTGTAAAAAACAACATAAAAAGAGATTGCCCTTAGAAATTTGGATGTGGAGTGCCACGATAGATGGAATCACAATCCTCCTTAAACAGCAGATGCTTTTTAAAGAAAATAGCTTCCAACCACAGACAATCAAAGAGGCTATCACACAGCTAGAGTTCCATCTTTGTCTCCTTTGTTTACCAGGGATCACACATTGCCTCCGTACATGGGGATTTTAATTACAAAGAATCATCTCCAAATATGGAAATCTTGCATACAATGCCACGTTGTTACTGTAATCTAAATGATTTATAAAAATAACCTGGTATATTATCAGAGTTCTAACACAGACCCTTGTTGTACTTGAATAGTAAACTCTTTCCAACCTGATAAGATGCCCTTTTGTTTTATCCTCCCTCCTCTATCCTTTTCCACTCTGCTCTGCCAGATTTCCTTCTCTCATATAACTTCACATCTTCCCTGTGTGAGATACTTAGGGGCTAGAAGATGAATTACCTTGACTGTAAATCCCAGATCCTGAGGCCAAAGGAACTATCTTTAAAAAAAAAAAAAAACCACCTATCTTTCTGGGGGTGGTGAGCCATGGCAGGAGCTAAGCCGGATCTGGTGCCAAAGAAAAGAAGCGGTTGGAATTTCTAGGTGATTTTGGGGGGCGGAGGGGGAGGGG
This sequence comes from Dermochelys coriacea, assembly GCF_009764565.3. Lineage (NCBI taxonomy): Eukaryota > Metazoa > Chordata > Testudines > Dermochelyidae > Dermochelys > Dermochelys coriacea. Next base: position 91,089,343 of record NC_050075.1, read on the forward strand.
GGTCAGAAAATGCCAGTTCATCAAAACCCAAATTTTTGGTGGGAAAGGGTTAGGTGATAAATCTGAAGAACTGTCCCAGATTGAGGTATCAATAGAGGAGAAGTTGGAACAAATTGATAAATTAAACAATAAGAAGTCACCAGGCCCAGATCATATTCAACCAACAGTTCTGAAGGAATGCAAATATGAAATTGCAGAACTCCTATTAACCTATTGCTTGAATCACACTCTGTACCAGATGACCAGCAGATTGCTATGTAAGGCCAATTTTTTAAAAAAGCTCCAGAGGCAAGCCTAATGTCACTCCCAGGCAAATTCAAAGATTCATAGATATTAAGGTCAGAAGGGACCATTAAGAGCATCTAGTCTGACCTCCTGCACAATGCAGACCACAGAATCTCACCCACCACTCCTGCAATAAACCTCTCACCTATATCTGAGCGATTGAAGTCCTCAAATCATGGTTTAAAGACTTCAAGGTGCAGAGAATCCTCCAGCAAGTGACCCGTGCCCCAAGCTACGGGGGAAGGCAAAAAACGCCCAGGCCCTCTTCCAATCTGCCCTGGAGGAAAATTCCTTCCTGACCCCAAATATGACAATCAGCTGAACCTGAGCATGTGGGCAAGATTCACCAGCTAGATACCCAGGAAAGAATTCTCTGTAGTAACTCAGATCCCACCACATCTAACATTCCATCACAGGTCATTGGGCCTATTTACCATGAATATTTAAAGATCAATTAATTGCCAAAATCAAGTTATCCCATCATACCATCTCCTCCATACACTTATCGAGTTTAATCTTGAAGCCAGATAGGTCTTTTGCCCCCACCGCTTCCCTTGGAAGGCTATTCCAGAACTTCATTCCTCTGATGGTTAGAAACCTTCATCTAATTTCAAGTCTAAACTTCCTGATGGCCAGTTTATATCCATTTGTTCTTGTGTCCACATTGGTACTGAGCTTAAATAATTCCTCTCCCTCTCTGGTATTTATCTCTCTGATATATTTATAGAGAGCAATCACATATCCCCTCAACCTGCTTTTGGTTGGGCTAAACAAGCCAAGCTCCTTGAGTCTCCTTTCATAAGACAGGTTTTCCATTCCTCGGATCATCCTAGTAGCCCTTCTCTGTACCTGTTCCAGTTTGAATTCATCCTTCTTAAACATGGGAGACCAGAACTGCACACAGTATTCCAGATGAGGTCTCACCAGTGCCTTGTATAATGGTATTAACACCGCTTTATCTCTACTCGAAATACCTCGCCTGATGCATCCCAGACCGCATTAGCTTTTTTCATGGCCATATCACGTTGGCGGTCCATTGTCATCCTGTCTTCAACCAATACTCCAAGGTCCTTCTCCTCCTCTGTTACTTCTAACTGATGTGTCCCCAGCTTATAACTAAAATTCTTGTTATTAATCTCTAAATGCATGACCTTACACTTTTCACTATTAAATTTCATCCTATTACTATTACTCTAGTTTACAAGGTCATCCAGATCCTCCTGTATGATATCCCGGTCCTTCTCTAAATTGGCAATACCTCCCAGCTTTGTATCATCTACAAACTTTATTAGCACACTCCCACTTTTTGTGCAAAGGTCAGTAATAAAAAGATTAAATAAGATTGGTCCCAAAACCGATCCCTGAGGAACTCCACTGGTAACCTCCCTCCAACCTGACAGTTGACCTTTCAGTATGATCCCCCGCTGTAGTCTCCCCTTTAACCAATTCCTTATCCACCAATTTTCATATTGATCTCCATCTTTTTCAATTTAACTAATAATTCCACATGTGGTACCGTATCAAAACGCCTTACTGAAATCTAGGTAAATTAGATCCAGTGCGTTTCCTTTGTCTAAAAAAATCTGTTACTTTCTCAAAGAAGGAGATCAGGTTGGTTTGGCACGATCTACCTTTTGTAAAACCATGTTGTATTTTGTCCCATTTGCCATTGACCTCAATGTCCTTAACTACTTTCTCCTTCAAAATTTTTTCCAAGACCTTGCATACTACAGATGTCAAACTAACAGGCCTGTAGTTACCCGAATCACCTTTTTTTCCTTTCTTAAAAATAGGAACCATGTTAGCAATTCTCCAGTCATACTGTATAACCCCTGAGTTTACAGATTCATTAAAAATTCTTGCTAATGGGCTTGCAGTTTCATGTGCCAATTCCTTTAATATTCTTGGATGAAGATTATCTGGGCCCCCCGATCTAGTCCCATTAAACTGTTTCAGTTTCGCTTCTACCTCAGATATGGTAATATCTACCTCCATATCCTCATTCCCATTTGTCATGCTACCATTATCCCTAAGATCCTCATTAGCCTCATTAAAGACTGAGGCAAAGAATTTGTTTAGATATTGGGCCATGCCTAGATTAGCCTTAATCTCCACTCCATCCTCAGTGTTTAGCGGTCCCACTTCTTTCTTTGTTTTCTTCTTATTTATATGGCAATAGAACCTTTTACTATTGGTTTTCATTCCCTTTGCAAGATCCAACTCTACTTGACTTTTAGCCTTTCTCATTTTATCCCTACATGTTCTGACCTCAATAAGGTAGCTTTCCTTGCTGAGCTCTCCCTTCTGTTTTTTCTTAATCACCTCTCTGAGATGCTTGCTCATCCAGCTTGGTCTACAACTCCTGCCTATGAATTTTTTCCCCTTTCTTGGAATGCAGGCTTCCGATAGCTCCTGCAGCTTTGTCTTGAAGTAATCCCAGGCCTCCTCTGCCTTTAGATCCATAAATTCTTCAGTCCAATCCACTTCCCTAACTAATTTCCTTAATTTTTGAAAGTTAGCCCTTTAGAAATAAAAAACTTTAGTCGCAGATTTATTTTTGTTTATCCTTCCGTTCAGTTTGAACTGAATTAGCTCATGATCATTTGAACCAAGGTTGTCCCCTACAACCATTTCTTCTATGAGGTCCTCACTACTCACCAAAACCAAATCTAAAATGGCATCCCATCTTGTCGGTTCAGCAACTACTTGATGAAGGAATCCATCAGCTATCGCATCTGGGAAAATCTGAGCCCTATTATTATTACTAGCACTTGTCCTCCAGTCTATATCTGGGAAGTTAAAGTCTCCCATGATCACTCAGTTTCCATTAGTATTTACTTCATTAAAAACATTACAGAGGGCTCTATCCACACCCAGATTAGATCCCGGCCGTCTATTGCACACCCCAAGCACTATCACAGGGGAGGCTCTAGTAGTTTTCTTCCCCAATGTGATTTTTGCCAGATGGACTCTGTCTTATCCATTCCACTGCTTCTTATTTCTTTACATTCTACCTCACCATTGATAATACAATGCTACTCTACCACCTTTACCTTTATTTCTGTCTTTCCTAAACACCACATACCCTTCAATACCTGTAGTCCAGTCATGACTACTGTTCCACCATGTTTCTGTTATCCCTATAATATCTGGTTTCACTTCCTGCACCAGTAGCTCTAGTTCCTGCATTTTGTTACCTAGGCTCCTCGCATTGGTGGACAAAAATCTTAATTTTTGCTGTTTGGCCTTTATCTGATTAGGCATGGACATTCTACAGCCAGTATGACCTATTAGACTGGTAGCCACACTGCCCTTCCTCCTTATGTCCATTCTCCTACCCATGGCTGTATCTTTTCTTACTTTGTTTTCTTCCCTCTCAATGCTGAAATCCGGCATGGAGATTACCTGGACATCTCCCAACCATCTCCCCCAAATTCCTAGTTTAAAGCTCTCTTAATCAGTTGTGCCAGTCTCCATCCTAGAAGTCTATTTCCTTCCCTACTCAGATGAAGTCCATCCCGAGAGAACTGTCCTCTGTCCATGAATGCCTCCCAGTGGCCATACATCCCAAAGCCCTCCTTAGTGCACCACTGCCTGAGCCATCTGTTGATAGTCATAATCTTATCACACCTTTGTTGCCTTTCTCTAGGAACAGGCAGAATCCCACTGAAGATCACCTGAGCCTCGATTTCCTTAAGCATCTTCCCCAGCCTGGCATAGTCTCTCTTGATACATTCCAGCAAGAATCTACCGGTATCATTTGTTCCCACATGAAGGACAATCAGTGGATTCTTTCCCACTCTCTTTAGGATTCTTTTCAACCTCAGATCCACATCCCGTATCTTAGCACCTGGAAGACAGCACACCCTTCTATTCTCTGGATCAGCTCTGGTTACAGGCCTGTCCATTATTCTCAGTAAGGAGTCCCCAGTCACGTAGACCTGCCTTTTCCTGGTGACAATGAGATTCTCCGGTCTATCCCCTGTTCCCTCTGGCTGCAAGTTCTTTCAATTCCTATTCTCCCTTGTAATCCTGTTCAACCCATCCTGTATCCTCTTGGGGCTCATATTTGGTGTAGTCTACATTGACTTTTCCCCTTTTCCTATAGGACTAACCGCTCTTCTTTTCTTCCTTGCCTTTCCACCTTCAGCGACCACCTGCTGAGCCCCTTCTTCATTTTCCAACTCTGCAAACCTGTTCTTGAACTCCATTTCTCCTTCACTAGCCAGTCTTTTCCTCTGCCTGGTTCTCTTAGTCACATGGTTCCACTGTCCATTTTCTTCTCCCAGCAGTCTCCCCCTCAAAATTCTTCAGTCCTGCTTCCATCTGCAAGTCTGAGCTTTTCCCTTCAGCTGCCTCATGTCTTTGCTCCATAATCCACTCAAATCCCCTTCTAAACTCAACCAGACTTTCCACTTGCATCTCCAATCCTCAGATCTTTTCTTCCATCTGCTCTACCAGATGGCACTTCATGCAGACGAAACTCTTTCCAGGTACCCCCTCAAGGATCATGTACATACCACAGATTCCACATCCAGTCATTTTCATTGTGTCTTCCACTACATGGGTCACTCCCACTGCTGCCTCTGAATCTGTCATAGCCATCCCACCTAAATCCTGTTAATCTGGGAAACACAAACCACACCAAAACACCAACACCCACAGCAAAAACAAACCCCAAATAATCACCGCGATACAAACTCCCCTTTCAAACTGCCACTCAACTTGTTTACAGCTCTGTTTGCTGGCTCCTGTGCCACTGCAACTGTCTGTAAAAAACAGAATTATCAAACACACAGATGGACACGATATGTTGGAGAAGAATCCAGGGCTTTTGTAAAGGGAAATCATGACTCATCAATAATTCTCTGAGGGGGTGGTCAACAAACATGTGGACAAGGGTGAGCCAATGGATAGAGTGTACTTGGAGTTTCAGAAAGTTTTTGATCAAGTCCCTCACCAAAGGCTCTTAACCAAAGAAGGTAGATATGGGATAAGAAGGAAGGGCCTCAAATGGATCCATAACTGGTTAAAAGATAGGAAACAAAGAGTACGAATAAATGGTCAATTTTCACAGAGGAGAGAGGTAAATAGTTGGGGTGGGAGGGAAGAGTCCCCCAAGAATCTGTACTGGGACCAGAGTGTGACGAGTTATAAAAGGGTCTCACAAAAATGAGTGACTCAGCAACAAAATGGCAGATGAAATTCAATGTTGATAAAGGCAAAGTTATGCACATTGGAAAACAATCTCAACTATACATACAAAATGATGGTCTCAATTAGCTGTTACCACTCAAGAAACAGATCTTGGAGTCATTGTGGATAGTTCTTTGAAAACATCTGCTCAATGTCCTGGGGTAGTCAAAAGAAAACTAACAATGTTAGGAACCATTAGGAAAAGGATAGATAAGAAGACAGAAAATATCATAAAGCCACTATATAAATCCACAATACTCCCCACCTTGACAACTGTGTGCCTATGCTGGTCACCTCATCGCACAAAAGATATATTAGAATTGGAAAAAGTACATGGGGGCAACAAAAATGATTACGATTATGGAACAGCTTCCATATAGAACGAGATTAATAAGAGTGGGACTGTTCAGTTTAGAAAAGAGATGACTAAGGGGATATGACCGAGGTCTTTAACATCATAAATGGTGTGGAGAAAGTAAGTGTTATTTATCCCTTCACAGAACATAAGAATCAGGAGTTCTTTAAATGAATAGGTAGCAAGTCTGAAACAAACAAGGAAGTACTGCCTCACACAACACACAGTGAACCTGTGGATCTTGTGGCCAGAGAATCTTGTGTAGGCCAAAAGTATAACTGGATTTAAGAAAGAATTAGAGAAGTTCAGGTAGATTAGGTCCATCAGTGGCTATTAGCCCAGAGGGTCAGCGATGCAACCCCATATTCTAGGTGTCCCTAAACCTCTGACTGCCTGATGCTGGGACTAGACGACAGGCCTGGATCATTTGATAACTCCCCTGTTCTGTTCATTCCCTCTGAAGCATCTGGCACTGCCAACTGTCAAAGGACAGGATACTAGGCTTGATTGACCATTGGTCTGGCCCACTGTGGCCATTCTTATGTTCATATGGGAAGCAGCAAAACCCTTACACCATTTTTAAGGACGTTTTATAAAAAAAATCAGGACACTTGAGTTGATAGTGAAGAAGGCGTGTGGCTCACCTGCTTATCTATATAAGAAGATAAATCTGGAAAATAAACCCATTCAGATTCCCTCACTCTCTGTGCCTCTGTTTCCAGAGCCGTAAAAATGGAGATAATGATACCGACCTCCTTTGTGAAGCACTTTGAGATCTACCAATGAAAAGCATGATGTAGGAGCTGGGTATTGTTATTACTACTCTTATTTCTAAATTTCATAGATGCCTGTTGCTCTATACAGCACTTGTATAAACCAAAGTATGTGAAGATAGTAAAATAAGTCTTCTTCTAAACTGAAACTTCAAAGACTGCTGATGTGATGCTTTAGTTATGAAAGGAACACTACATGTCCCTAAGTTCCTAGCTGCTTTAGAAAAAAAAAATGAGGAGTACTTGTGGCACCACAGAGACTAACAAATATATTTGGACATAAGCTTTCGTGGGCTAAAACCCACTTCATCGGATGCATGCAGTGGAAAATACAGTAGGAAAAAATGGGTGTTGCCATACCAACTGTAACAAGACCAATTAATTAAGGTGGGCTACTATCAGCAGGAGAAAAAAAATAACCTTTTGTAGCGATAATCAGGATGGCCCATTTCAAACAGTTGACAAGAAGGTGTGAGTAAAAGCAGGGGGAGAAAAAATTAGCATGGGGAAATAGTTTTTACTTTGTGTAATGACCCATCCATTCCCAGTCTTTATTCAAGCCTAATTTAATGGTGTCCAGTTTGCAAATTAATTCCAATTCTGAGGTTTCTCTTTGGAGTCTGTTTTTGAAGTTTTTCTGTTGGTGAATTAAGTTCAGGTCATCTAATGAGATCATGTAATCAGGGTCAATAGGTTTTGTTTGTTTTGAAATTGCACTGTAAAACACAGAAAGAAAAGAAGTTTTGGGTAATTAAAGCATGCTTATCATTGCAATCTTATATAAATGCAAACCTATATTTAAATTCTATAAACTAACTGGATAAGAGTGGATTTTATAAACTCAATAATCCATGATTGCAACCTCCAAAATGGTAGCTTCTTTTTAACTCAGAATTTTGTCTTAAAAAACTTAGTGGACTGATTTGTGGTGGTGTTGAGCACACAAAAATCTCAGTGGAGTCAATGGGAGTCCAAGTGACCCCCACCTTTGGGGAGAAAAAAAAATCAGACCCTAAGCATGCAGTACTTGTACATTAGTTTTAGTAAACCAAGGGTGAAATTCACCCCTTTTCAGATTGCCAACACAATGTTTGAGAACTTAAGTGGTGCATAGATTTAAGTGGGATTTAACTAATGCATTAGCCCTGTTCCAGCCTTCTTGCAAAGGGATGTATTCCTCCCTAGATGATGTGCTTCTTGTGATGTGGGCACCTGTTTATTTAGACTTAGATTGAGACTATGAATTAAAATATGTACTTTAGCTGTCCCCCAAGCGGTTTGAATCTTTCTACTTTGGGTAGAAATTTGAAGTGGCTGAATGATTTTTAAACTGCTGCTAAGCAGAATTAAAAGTCCAAGGTTGTTTAGAATTACATTCTTTCATTTTGTGCCGCAGACCTTAAAAGCAAAGAATCTCAATACTGCCATCATAAAACTTTCCTCTGTGAGGCTAACTACAATTACAGAGCAGTTTAATGTTTTTATCTTTACAGTACACTCCAGCAATCATGGAGAAAAACCAAATAAGAAAAGAGAGGAGGGTGACAATAAAAGAAGATGGGGGTTTGGGCAACTGTCTAGAGAGAGGATAAATCTTTAGCCCACTGCCCTCGCCCAGCCTTTATCTCTCTCTCTCTCTCTGTATTGTTGTAGCTGGTCTTACTCACACATAAAACAGCAAACTTTCTACATGTAAAAGGTAAATATTAGCAACTTTTATCCTGCTCCTAAATGGCAGAACATTACCTGCTTAGTCAATCCCTCAACCCAGGAGCTTGTTTAACTGACAGTGAATAACCTGCTTCTGCTCTAGACTTCACTTAAATAATAGCACTCTGCCTCCTCTTATCTAGTTGTAAAGGGTCATCATGCAGATAATGTGCCCTAATTAGAGTCATCTGTGCATTACCCTACAACTGTTACGCACAGACAATCTCAGAGTGAAACACTGCACATTGGATGCTGCTCTAAAGACATTCCACACTCAGCTTCAGCATATTATTGTTTCATTACACAAGAAATTTCTTTATCCAAACCAGTTCTTTCATTTTTGATGCTTCTATATTGAATTGGATGGATTCTATTCCTTCCTACTAACTTGTAATTCCATAAGTCTGGCATTGTTTGGAGAGAGAGTGAGCCATTTCTCATTTCAGTAGCAGCCACATCAAACATTAACATTTTAACCTGTATTTATCAGGTCTATTCTGAATAACTTCACCCCACAACACCTCTTCCACTACTGCTGCCAGAGTCAAGTGCCTAGTATTTTAAAACAACAGCTGAGTTTATCATATTCTGAAGTTCTATAAGACTAACCATGGGAGGTTAAAGGTATTGTGAATGGACACAGATGACCAGTACAGAGTGATTTTATGCCAGGAACAACATCAGCACTCTGCTTGCTAACTTCCTAAACTCTTCTAGCTCTCAAAGGAACAGTAGATAAACAGAATCAAATAATTCAGAGCTTTGCATACTCACTAACAGTGACACATGACTCTTCCCTGGATGTTTTCCCCCCTCAACTGGTAACTATTTTTACCCTGCTATAAGACATTAACACATTGAAATGTAATTGCAGCTAAAATGACAGGGTGCACATGTGGGAATTTGCTACCCCAGAGAATAGTTGGGCAACATGGGGACTGTAATATGCTTGGAAGTCACCAGAGGTTCTATTACAGATAGTGTTACAAGTTCTGTTTTGTCTGATTGTATAAGGAGTTAGCTCTTGGAAAAAATGCTTATTGTCAGCTGTGAGGCACTTCTTTTTAGATCCTGGCACAAGTATAATGTAGTCTACCTTAATCGTTCTCTGACTGAATTCATTTCTTCTTATTACTATTTGTGTTATAGTGCCTAAGAGCCTCAGTCATGGACCAGGCCCCCATTGTGCTAACACCGTACAAACATCAGAACAAAAAGACAATCCCTGCTATAAAGAGTTTACAATCTAAGTATAAGTCAAGGTGTAGAGCTTCTGCCTACAGGCTATATCCTGCACAAGCAAACAAGTATTATGGGCCAGATTTTTAAAGGTATTTAGGTACCTAAAGATGCAGATTGGTGCCAAGTCTAAGGAGTTAGGCACCTAGGTGCTTTTGGAAATCCCACTAGATGCCTATCTACATCTTTGGTGTTAAACGCATTTAAAAATCTGGCCCTGTGTGGTGTCAAAACATTATGGGGTATTTGGTTCACGTAGCCTGAAAAAGTTTTAACAACTTCTCCAAGATGTCTTTGAAACAGTTCTGAATTCATCTTAAATTGGTGTGAATTTAATGTGGGAGATACCAGTCTAACCTACACAAAAAAGGGCCAAACCTCTCAATGGTTGCACAAGACCATAAGCTTGGAACACAGTCTCTCCAGCCATGTGGGAATTCTTCACGTGATGTCATAGTTCAAACACCAATTGAAGTGATATAAATATCCACATGCTAAAAGGACCATGCTTTTAAGACAGTAATTTGATGCATTCAGTTAAGAAGACTGAAGGGGAGCTCAGTCCTCCTCAGAAAAAAGAAGGGTCTGAGGAGCTAAAAGGCTGAGAACAAAGTTGGCCATGAGGTTCCTATCATTCACTAAGACTCTGACTCTGACAATGCTTTTTTATTTATTTGTTCATTTATTTATTGTGATAACCTTTTATATGGTGTGGTTAGGGGGGAAGTTTGGGGGTTGATGAACTCTTCTCCTAGGGGGTGTGTGTGTGTGTATGTGTGTAAAAAGTGTGATTTCCTGCTAATGAATGATCAGCCAGTAGGAAAGGAGTACTTGTGGCACCTTAGAGACTAACAAATTTATTTTAGCATAGCTTTCGTGAGTTGCAGCTCACTTCATCAGAGTTGATTCAGCTGGGTCATTTAACCCTGGCTGGTCATTAGTCCCCAGGAAATGTCCTGTACTGAAGTCATTACCTATTACATTGCTACTGTAAGATGAAAATACACAAGGATATATATAGGGTGAAATCCTGGCCCCATGACATCAATGGCAAAATTCCCATTGACTTCAGTGAGCAGGATTTCACCCATAAACTTTGAGTTGATGCAATTTCAGTGGGTATGTATAATGAATTTGTGATTTGTCCATAAGCCAGTTAGATTGTGTGATGTCTCATGGTTCCATGATAGCGTCTCACCTCCACAAGTTCAGCATTAATAATTAGCTCACAACATCATGAGAGAGAGGCTCCAAAAACAAATGGTCAGAGAGTCCAGTCAGTCCCCAACAGGCCTGCTTATTTCTTTGCATTGTGGTTGATAGTGCACCCCAGAATCTAAGCATGTGGCTGTTTTTCATGCAGATAATCAGGGTTTTATTTAACATGTACATACAAAAATCTATGAATTGCAACATATTCAAAATAGTGTGAGAATGGATGTTTAATAACATCACTTTACTGGATAAAACCAATCTCACTTTACAGTTGCTTTGGTTCATCTCTACTGAAGGTATACAAGGCTAGATTGCAATATTTAATATATACTAGAGCATACTGGTACATTTCATGAGGCTTCTTCCTCATAAACACTTAATTAGTCACCTATGATCAAAGTTAACATGTATATGCTTGACAATTTAGACCTTGGAAGAACTCAGAATTTACAGAATTAAAATGCAGGAGGAATGCTATGAGCAGCCTGTGCAAACAGAACTACAATTTAAAGCTATTAAACAAAATATACAGCAATTCTCCATAATTCCAAGTGAAACATTTTAAATACCCTGCATATTTCATGGCTAGTGTGGATGAACACAGTTTTTTCCCACTGGTAACTAGAAATGTTGCATGTGGTAGTCTTTTTGACATTTTGCACTTACCATGTGGCAACATGCTGTGTAAATGGCATGACACTTCATTTTCCTTAAATGTTTTAACAGGCATAAAAGTGACCTTTGATTTCACAGGCTCGGTTTTGGTTTTGTACAAACACTTAACAGGCTTGAAAACAAAATTATCGGGAGACCACACTTCAATATGAAAAGCTAGTAGTTGGCTTCACAGTTTATGTAGTCATTTAAGCACTTCAAAGATATACGGTAATTTTAAAATCTGAATAAACTCACTGTTTACAGATTAAATTTCACAGAAATATATGCGAAGAGGGGGTTGAATCTGTTTTCCACAGGTTGGCTTGGCAGGGACTCTTTACCAATGCTGCCACCTAGAGAGCAATATTAAGTATTACACACTTACCAGCTCATAGAAAACCAAGGGATTTCAAAGCCATTCCGCCGCTTGGACATGAATGCTGCCCTGCTGTGTTACCTAGGCTCTAAGATACAAGATACTGGAATTTTCAGCTAAAGCATTACATCTCCTCTAGGGGGTCTACCAATGTCACAGATCCTACTGTCTTCATTCTGGGCAATAATTTCACATAATGCCCCATGGGTGGGGGAGAGAAGGGGAGGAGTGGAGAAGAAGTGGGCCGGGCTGTGCAATGGCCTTTGCCTTCCTTTGTGTTTGTTTTCGCAGGTGAGATCTTTGCTATTTTAGTTTCTGGATGGTGAAAACTGCCTGCAGACAGCAGTGCATTGTGTAAATCTGGGACAGAGATTAAGACAATTAGCCAGGCATCTGGATCTAAGTGGGTTCCCGAGGGAAGTGTGTCTCTAGCATTTAGTTGGGGAGGAAGCAGAAGACAAGGAAAACTAATTGCTCATGTGAATACTCTTATGTTCCAGGACCCTGGGTCTCAGTGAGCACCTCTATTGCTACATGCTTGGAAAATTTGGCCTGTTAAGGGTCTTTGAGGTTAACTAAACTTTTCTGCTCTTGTGCAATCAATCACTGGCTGAACTATGCAGTGTCAACTTTAAATTATTTTTAAACTTTTAAACTTTTATTGCCAGATTCACCACTACACTCTGGTGGTTAATCATATTCTAGAACAGAGCAAAGCAGCCAGAGTGTACAGACCAGTTAAACTCCCAGAGCAGTGGAGAACAGCCAGAGTGCGCACTATGGTTTCCCCTTCCTTCCTGTCCCCCAAATTCTCCCTGCCTCCCTGCATGCACACATGCACACAAAAGAATGCCTGTAGGTATTTTGCTGGCTAGGGTGGGAAATGTTTTCAACACACACACAAGCAGCAGAGCAAAAAACCCCACCACAGCTGCCCAAATAGTTGGGGGGAAAGCATCTGACTAGCGCAGCCATATGATGCTCTCTGAAAGTTGGTGTCCTGGACAGCCGCCCTTCTTGCCCACCGTAGAAGCAGCCCTATGCAGCGTATGTGCCCACGCACACACATACAGCAGTCCCCCTCCTTCCTAGCCCTCTACATTCCACTGCACATGCACACATACACACACACAAACACATACACCTCATGTCCCCCTTTCTGCTCTGCCTACTTGTTGAGCAGATCTGTTGCAATGGGCAAATTTTGAAAAGATATTTAGGGTCCCTGGTCATTTTTTGCTTATTTTTCATAACAGAAAGTTTATCTGTCACGAAGAATTGCTCCCTTTCAAAATGGCCACCTCTCCCATTGTTCTCAAAAGGGCTGAAGCAGGGGGCCCGGGGTGGGGGGGAAGGGGCTCTAGCTCTCCTCTGAGTTTCATGCCAGAGATCTACTCACCCTAGCCCCAGAAAGAGCTTTTCACTGGAACACAGCTAAGCCTGAGTTTAATACAATAACAGGAGAGAAGCCAGGAGAAGGAACATCAATCCCCACTACAATCCAGCAGCAGCATCCAGGATCCAGAAGCTCTACCAGTCAAACTAGGGGAGTTGTGATGCTAGGGGAGTTGTGATGGTCAAAACTATAACATGGTTCCAATAAAAACTAGATAAGAACTGTCCTAAGGCTATGAGAGAGATCCTTGATGGGCCCTCATCTTACTGTGCAATCCCGTCCAAGAGACCATTCTCATATTTCAAGGGGGTATTTGAGCATGTAGCTCAGAACGTCACACAGCATCCACGGTGCCTTCATTCTCTACCCCACATTGACTGTGCAGGGGACCTGGAACAAGACTTTACATCACAGGAAGTAATGATCAGACTTACAAAAACCAAAAACACAGCCCCAGGAAAGGATGGCATTCACTATAACTTCCTGCAAAAATGAGACCCTGGCTTCCTGGTATTAACTGCCCTTTTCAACAAATGCAAACAATGCTGCCAGCTCTTGGAAGAAGTCTATGACGGTGCTCATCTACAAGAAAAGTGAGTGAGATGACCCAGCAACTGGAGACCCACCTATCTCTCTGCTCCACCACGTACAAACTGTATGCCAGCTGCCTCGCGGCTAGGATAGCACGGTGGTCTGTGAATGGAGGAACCATCAGCTCCATCCAGAAAGGCTTCATGTCATGCAAAGGCAGCTATGAACACAACTTTGTCCTTCAGACCGCCATCCACACGGCCAGGATCAACTCCTCCCTACTGGCACCATGGCAGAAGATTAATGCCTTGAACTCCCTCCTGATCCCCCGTATCTCATTCGTCCTGAGGGGATCTGCCATGGCGAAAGTACTTCTGAACAAAGCAGACACCACCATCAGGCAGCTTGTGAAGAAGTGGATGTTTCTTCCCCCGAGAACCAGCAATGAACTGGTGTACATCTCACATAGGCAGGGTGGCGCCAAAGTCCCTTATATGGGTGATCTATGCGACGTTGCTGTGATCCCTCACACCTTCTGCCTTCTGACATGTCCGGATGCCATGGTGAGGAACATCGCAGAAAGTGCTATGTGGGATGTCATCAAGAAGCAAATTGCCAGGATCCCCTCTAACCAAAATGTTGACACTACCTGAGTGGTTCGTTGGAAGGTGAATTTGGAAGAAATGGGGGAGACTTTGCTTCGCTCTGGACTCATGCCCGCAATGCTATGCGATGACTGGAGATGATACAAAATTACTCAAGATAGCTGTCCCCACTCACTCTGGGCTAGACCAGTTACCCTTAATACCAGGCCAGTTGATTAATCCAAGTACCATGACTGTACCTCTGTATTTGCAGCATTATAGGGATTCCCTATAGTAAGAAGAGTTTTTGGCACTAATAGAAATACTGAGGTACAAAGTCTTTTTCTAAGACCAAATGGGAAAATTTGCAAAGGTGACTGCTCTATAGCATCCACCAACAGCAAACACTCATAAGGTACCTTTGGGTGGTTACATATATGCAGCTAGCATGGAATTGTTATTGACCCACTTTTGCCTAAAGCATTTTCCTTGTCCCATTCATATATCCAAAGCAACTGACCTAAATTGCCATATTCAGAACAAGCACAAATGACAAATTGCCACTGTGGGGGAGGGGTAATGACAAAGGGGAACCTTTCAATTTTTGCTTTGTAATACAACAAGGTGAACTGGAAAGAAACAACTGGAATCACCTCCCAGCTATTTGTATGGCCTCTCAAATAAAGCGACAGCAATGAAGCAAGCTGTGAATCAAGTTCTGGATATGTTTATAATTCTAGAGTCCCTTCAGATGATTGGATCACACTTCCACTAGACTAGGCTCTTTAAAAGAGAACAGCTTTTAATAAGTAGTATTTTATTGAAACTGGCACCAGTTTCATGAAAAGGAACTCAAGATTGATCTGCTTCTAAAAGAGACCAGCCATAAACTGTAGGGTCACAAAAAAACAGATCAGGCTGAGAGATGAGGCTGAATTGTTTTTCCCCACTAGCGTAAGCAATGTAACTTCATTTCTATTTTTTTATTTTGCGGTCCAAATTGCAACCCTCCCTTTAAGATCAGAGACCAAGGGATGAAACTAAAGGATTGAACTCAACAGTAACATGTATACACCTGTGGCATAGGGAATAATATTCTCCCATAATGAGATATAAGCTTCTGTGGTATCAGCAGAATGCCTGGTAGCTGGATGACAATGCTGAGCACACATGTATAACAACTGTTGATCAGCTGTTAGTACAATTAAGCCTGTGGGCAGAGATGGGCACATGCCACATACACAACAGCTTAAAATGGTTAATTTACTGGGGTCAGCTTTTCTTGTTGATGGGTAGGGCTTTGTTTTTGTTCTTTAAGCTTTAAAAAAAAACAATACTGATCTCTCTGTTGAGCTGCACCTGCTGCATCAGTGATCATAGTGTGTCAGATACTGCCCCCCCCCACTTGGAAAGATTATGCAGAGGGTGGGACACAGTGTTGCCTCCTCCACATAGCAGAAAGTCACCAGACAAACTCTGAAAAGTCGCTTGATGTAGCTGTCTAAGCACTCAAAAGGAGTCAAAAATGTCACTAAACAAAATTTCTAGAGAATTCAACAGAGAATTATACACACACACACACATACAAAACCAGGCAAGTATAATCACAAAATCATTCACAAGCAGCTCAATAGTGTTAATAAAATTCATTCCATGTTCTTCTTACTACATTCTGCTGGACACCAAGTCAATATCATTACATCTCAACTGAGCATCTCCTCAGAAGGAACTGCATTCCAGGGCTTGATGGGCTGGGATCACTATAATCTGCAGCCCAGGAAAAGAAGTTTGTAGAGGCTATTAAATATTTTGCTAAAGCCAGGCGCGCTTTGGAGAGAGCAACACATTAACCAGGGCTTGTTTTTAGCCAAATTGGGCTGCTATGTATCGTAATAGGTAGCACACCCTGTGATGCAGGGAAAGATGACTAATGAAGCAGGCAGGGTCAGGGAGGCAGGCTATCCAGTGAGGAGAGCCACATGGATGGAAGGTGGGGTAGGATGAGACAGGGACATGTGCCCCAATGGGGTGGGGGGCAACGTGCCTCCTTACTACAAGATCAAAGAAGAAGCTAGCTTGATTTTGGCTCCCCTTAACTATTTCTCCTGGCTTGGCCTGGGCTTAACTGCCCAGCTGTTTTCAGAAATCTAACCCTGGAAGCAGGGGGAAGGGGTCTGGCTAGCAGCTTCTTGTTTTTAAATCTACTTTCTTGGCTCCTGGCAGCGCCAAGCTCAGGTCAGGCGAATGCCCTCTTCTCTCTGGCTCCAGGCCCTCCCTTTCACTAACCTGTTGGCTTAAACCCAGACTGGCAACCGCAACCAACCTGGATGCCCGTCTCATCCCACCCCACCTTCCATCGTGTGGTTCTCCTCGCTGGCTAACCCGTCCCCCCTGCCCTGTCCGCTTCATTAGCCAGCTTTCCCTTTATCACAGGGTGTGCAGGGAGAGTAGTAAGAAGAGCATGGATTTCATTAACACTACTGAGCTGCTTGTGAATGATTTTGTGACTATACCTTTTGGTGACTTCTTTCTCTGAATGTCACTGAAATTAGCAGTAGAAGTTGCTAGATTTGTCACTGGTCACTTTGACACTTATTTTCTTGTTAGCGAAACCAAAAAGTCACTAAATCTAGTGACAAAGTAGCTAAGTTGGCAACCAGGAGAGGCAGCTGTACAAATTTCAAATGGAGTGCAAACTTCCTCGTGTGAGTTGCAGCACTGGCATGACTTTACAATTTTCATAAGTGCTAATTTTCATAAGATTCTACGGCCATAAGCAGGGCTGTCCCTAGCTATTTTGGTGCCCTACGCAGCCCCCCCATGGGGCTGTGTGGGGACCCGCCCCAGGCCTCCATGAAGGGGAGCAGGGGGAGGGAGCTGGCCCCAGGCCTCAGTGGGGAATGGGGGCTGGCCACTTCCTGCGGGAAGTGGAGTGACCTGGTCCCAGCCTGCTCTGCTCCCCTGGCTCTCAGGCTTGGGAGGAGGGGGAAACTGTTGCCCAGCACTTGAAGGCAGCGCAGCTGGGAGCCAGGGGAGCGGAGCAGGCTGGGGCTGGGTAGCTCTACTCACCGCTGCCGGTGAGTGCAGGCCTGAGTGCTTCTGGAGTCCTCAAGGGAATGGGGCCGGGACGGAGCAGGGGCTAGGGCCAAGGGGAAGAGGTGGGGCAGGGGCTGGAGCAGCATGCAGCTGTGCAGGGCACCAGGAAATTTGATGCCCTACACAGCTTCATACTTTGCATATGGGTAAGGACAGCCCTGGCTAGAAGGGAGCACTGTGAGCATCTAGTTTGACTTCCTGTAGAGCACAGGCCATGAGTAAATGGATTCATAGTTCTTTACCATAGTCCTATGCCAAAATTGTGTAAAGTTGTGATGGGGATCTCCATACTGTGGACATCTGTCCCTTAGGAACTAGATTGAGACTACTAACTCATTCCACATAAACCACTGAACAGCCATCAGATTAGTTTCAGTTACCAACCTGAGCAAGATTTGAAACAATCTCCTGAGCCAAACAGTTGCATCTCTTTGATACAATGGGGTAACTGCACTTGGACTGTGATTTTATTTGCTTTGATAATATAAACCCAAAACCTAAGAATGGGTTGGACCACATTCATTTGCAACTTTTAATTGCTGGGTTTGACACATGCAGCATGTATTTTCTGTAATTGCTTTGGAAGAAATTATACACTTTGCTTGGCTTTTAGATTCAAGGTAATTGTACTTCTTTAAATGACCGTGGCAGAGTCTTATTTGGTTAAAGTTTTTTTCTGTTGTTTCCAACTAGTACAGGTATACAGACCCTTTTCACCTCTGCAAACCCCCCTTTGAGATATTACTTATAATATGCACTGTAAAACTAAGGTAAAGGTCAATAGTGTCCCAACATATAGTAAATTATAATTCAGAATGTACCAGAAATAAGTCAGTCTTATTATGAACTAAGGTCTCACTCCTGCGCACAATTCATATTTGCAAGTACCTGCACCAGTGTGGAGCTTTATTAAAATAATTGGCTACAATGGGAGTTGCTGGCTGCTTGATTTTTTGAATAACTATCGAGATACCTAAATATGGATTTTGGAACCTAGTTTTAGATACCTGTTTCTGATGAACTTGGCCTCCCTCTTCATTAAGTTTGCAAAACACCCACCAACCAACCAAAAAGCCCCAATCAGACTGAAAGCCGGGTCTGACACCATGAATTTGGATTTTTGTTCCTCGGGGAAGAAAAACTGAAAGCTGTGGAGGAATATGTATATTCTTGATGGCAGTTTTCATAGTAAATAGGGACTCTTGTTAAGGATTTTGCCACAGACTATATTAGGTAATGGAGGTGCATCACCTCATCAGACCAGAGGAAAGGGGAAGATTGGCACTTGGCATTGTTAAGTGTTGCTGAGCTGAATATATTCATGGCACAGTCCTTGGCTGGTTCCTAAGAGGCTAAATGGTATCCGACAGTGTTAAAGGTGACTATTTGCGGGAAGTGCTGACTAGATCTCAGATTGGTTGGCTCCGCCTCCCCTATCTGCTTTCTAAGCTGGCTGTTGTTGGGTTCTCTCACTTTCATAGCCAGAAACCAGGGGAATCTCTTCTCAGTTTTCATCCACTTCAGAGTCTCATAACAGGTTTTTAAAAGGAATTCCCGATGCTTGTGTAATACCACACTTCTACATGGATCATCCGCAGCCGAAATTGAACCTGGAACCTCAGGATCTTGAAGCATGAGCTTCTACAGCCTGAGCTATGGGATCCAGGTCTGTTAACTGAGGCAGTAGCAAGCTCATCAACCTCTGTATATGGCCACGAGAAGGGGCAGAGCACCATATTGTCTGAGTGTAGGTTACATGAGCACATAAGTCACAGGTAGAAAAGCAATTCAAGCCATCCACAGAGCAACCATTTTTGGCTTAATGGCTTCAAGAATATAAAAGTAGTTATTAGTGTCTGAAATCTTATTATTTCAACTATTTTATCGCTGTAGTACATTTTGATGAGTTACATTCAGGGCGTATCTTTCTTCTTCAAAAAACAAACCTATTACAATTTTGAGCAATTTAAAAAAAAAAAAAAACACTGAAGAGTAATACCGGTCCACTTCACTTTAATATCCTCTCATGCTTGTTATTAGCATTGTATAGAGGGATTATTGTATCACCAAATGTGGCAAATAAAGATCAATTTATATAAATTCTTTCTTTAAAAAAGAAAACTATTAGGCGGGGCATGGGTGGGGAGTACCAAACAGCAATACAAGTAATTGAACTTTCTGAGGACCTGTCTACATGGCATGGCTAAGTGCGCCAAAAGGGTGTGATTTGTAAAGATCAACTAACCTAGAGTTGCACTCTAACTGCCCCATATAAACCCTTCTGGTGTGCTCTGTTTGAAACAGGAATGTATTAACACAAACTAGGTATCTTTTAGAGTGGGGTGTCTACATAGAGAAGCTAGAGTGTAACATGTTAGAGAGGTTTACAAATCACACCTGTCTAGTGCGCTTTGCTGGAGCCAGGTAGACAAGCCCTGAGACATAAAATGTAAAAAATTATGTATAATCAAGAAAAGGTACTTGCACTATCATGAGATAGAAAACAAGGCCATTATCACAGAAGAATTTAGCTTCATTGTTCTCTTCACAGCTTTTTGTTTTAGCAAAAGAAAAATTACATATGCTAAACCAAACGGCTATGCTAAGTGAGGACTATACCCAAATTATAATAGTGCCATGTGACAAACAGGCAATGCATCAATATACACAGCGTAAACAATGGTGATTTTGGTTTATTAATAACATCTAGCCTTTTATCAGTTTAAATAATACTTTTAAATAGAATTAACATTGCTTTTAGTGACCAATTTGATAAAGAGGAGGACTGGATGATTTCGTTTGACGCATTCAGCACAGCCAGCCGTTTCTGCACTGCACACAGTTAGCATCAGGTCCTAGCCTTTTCATGTGATGACTGTGGGGCCGGAACGGCCAGTTCTTTCATGGAGCTGTGAAAGCTTCAGTGCAATACCAATGAGAGGAGCCAACATGACCTGCCAAAAGGAGAAAGACAGATCAAAACTACTGACCAATGGCATGTTACTGCTTGAGCCTTTAGGGCTCATTCTCTTCTAACGGATTGTTGGACGTTTGATCTGAGTCCCTAAAACACAAGTCTGAACACTCATTCACAACAGATTGTAGTACTATTATTTCAACGTTGTGAAACGTAGCTGCTACACAACCAAGACAAACCGTGAATTCGGCCCCAAATAGGAAGACAGATGTTCTATGGAACTTTACAAAGTGAACTAACAAATATGGCTACTTTGACTTCTATACTTCTCAGTTCTATGCTGTTCTGAAATCATGATTTTCTTATGTTCCACAAACGGCAAATGATACTAACTCAACCACAATACCCCATCCCCAATATAACTACATTTTTTCCCTTTTTCTGGCTAAACAGTTTGTCTAAAAAAGTTCAGAGACATTGACGGGAGATGTTAAGAAGGTGCACAAGAGAGGTTACCACCATTTTTTTTTTTAAAGGAAACTTGGAGAAGGTACATTAAAACTAGTGCAGAACATAACAGATTCTGTTATCTCAGAGCTGCAGTCTTCCATGCCCCATGGATTTTGGGGGATTTGTTTTGAAATATGTATTTCCCAAATGTTGTTCTGATCCTTGGGGATTCAATTCTCCAACCAAAAGTATCATTCAGCTTTGAACCAGTGCCTTCCCCAGCTTGTAATCAAATACTCAACCATGCTACGTACCACTTAGATAGGTAGACAAAATAAAATGCAGTTGTGGAGGAAATTGTGATGAATTCTGAACAAACAACTACGTGCTCCATATGGAGTAGAGAGATTTAAGGAACTGTGACACCTGTTTCTGAAATAGTGATCACCTCATAGTCAGAGGGGCTGGAACCATTTGCACAGTGGGAGAACCACTGAACCAAACTGTAAACCCTGTATATGATGGAAACCACTTCAAGCCAAGGGGTGAGGCAGCATCCCCAGTTCCAGCACCTAAGCTTATAGTGGCTCTCTCAGTCATGCTCCCCTCAAAGGGAACTTTTTGGAAAAGGAAGAACAGAGTGGTACCAAAGTCTGGATACGACAGTTACCTGTGGATCTTCATATATTTTTGGAGCATCTTTCTCATAGCTATCAATGTATAGTCGCACGGTCGCTCCAGCACTGCCGGTACCGCTTAGTCTGAAGATGATGCGAGAACCATCAGTGAAGATGAGCCTTAAACCCTAGCAAGTGCAAATGAGAACAAAATTAATACACACATTTATCTGCCTCTTCAAATACCTGATGTACCTTCCAGCAAACCTGTCATGTCATTTCACTGGTCATTCTTCATCAGAGGGCAACAGAAGTTGCAAATAGCACCCTGTTTGTTCCTCTTACCGCGACTGACTACGTGTCCCTCCTGTGCCACACTTGAGCATTTCCTAGATTATGACAGCTTTTGAATCCAAAGTATCATGAAGACCCTAGCCCTATTACTGGCTTGGAAACAGGAGACCAACTCTGATTCTCTGCATACCAGCCTATCATGCTATCACTGCACTTCCGGGCAAACTCCATTTAAAAGAAAATAATTCAAACATTTTAAATGCAAAGTAACAATTCTCAGTGCCTTTGTCCATTATTCCTTTCCAGTTAGCATTCCCCTCTCCCCAGTATGCTGCAAACCAGACCCATCTACAGGACAATTTTATTTAAATAACTTGCATAGTACCGGGTAACTCATCTTGTATATATTCAATAGCTCCTTGACTTTCAAATGCTGGAATTCAGTCCTTAGCTACCGCTGCTCTCTGACAGCTGCTGCAGTGCTACCTGCGTTCTGCAAGATGGCAACAAAGCAACAGGATCAGGATATAAAACAAACGTATTTGCCCTTTGGAATCACTAACCTATAACTAAAGATTATAGGCCTGAGCCATGCTTCACCTAGTTTGCGCCACTCTTTCTGTGCAAAGCAGCCCAAACCCAGCAAATTCAACTCCTGACGGATCTCCCCCTGCACAGAAAAATCCTTAGGCAGGGCAAAGTCATCATCATAGCTCTTGTACCATCTTCCATTGAGCTGGTGGCATGGGGCGAGGCCAGAACCGGTCACCACTGCACTGTGGTGATCCCTGGCTGCCCTAGCAATGTGTTGGGGCCACTGTCAGCTGGGTCAGGTTAGAACAGCCTTCAGGCCCTCTCTTCCTTCAGTCCCTCCTTGGCAGCACCAACCAAAGGCCAGGACCTGGCCTATAGTTATAAAACGCATGTAACAGGGTGGGGAGGAAGGTTTTTAATAGCGGGATAAAGCTTTTGGCACAAAGGCCAGGATAACCTTGTTGAAATTTTAACTGGAAATATCTAGTCAGAACCACATATTCTTCAAAAACAGCACTGCAAGTTATAGACAAAGTAGTTTCCCAGTCTGACCTGGTTTCTGGAGATGCTTCCATCCACAGGATCGCTGTATTCAAAGTTATCGGCTTTCTCAACAGTGTAAACTTTATCACCAGCTGACAGCTGCTTCCCCACAAAGGAACGATCAAACATCATGGTTTCTAGATCCTTCATCATTTTGTTAGCTCCGTCTGCGTCCACCTCCTCATAGTCATATCTAGAACCAGCCACGGTAGAATGAAAAGTTAGGGAGGCTTTTTTGTGGTGACAAAAAAATGTTTTGGGAGCCACCCATTTAAAAATAATCTTGTTTGATTTAAAGGTTGGGTTTAGTCCCTTATAAATGGTCTCTGCAGTTCCAGGCACCTGAGAGTCTTACAGCTGGTTAAGCAAATCCTACAAACAGTAACAAAGGAATACACTGGAGTGGATAAATTTAGCAGTTATAGAAGTAAAACACAGCACAGCACTGGCTTCAGGTATATTGGTTATCGGTATGTCAGTGCTGCCAGAGGCCCCCGCACTAGGAACAAGTTGCACACCCTGTACAGCTCTATCACTGAAGAGATTACAAATTAATTTGCCATTTGTGGTCTCAATGCAGATGACAGGTTTCAGAGTAGCAGCCGTGTTAGTCTGTATTCGCAAAAAGAAAAGGAGTACTTGTGGCACCTTAGAGACTAACAAATTTATTAGAGCATAAGCTTTCGCGAGCTACAGCTCACTTCATCGGATGCATTTGGTGGAAAAAGCAGAGGATTTACACACACACACACACACACACACACACACACACACACACAGAGAACATGAAACAATGGGTTTATCATACACACTGTAAGGAGAGTGATCACTTAAGATAAGCCATCACCAGCAGCAGGGGGGGGGAAGGAGGAAAACTTTTCATGGTGACAAGCAAGGTAGGCTAATTCCAGCAGTTAACAAGAATATCAGAGGATCAGTGGGGGGTGGGGTGGGAGGGAGAAATAACATGGGGAAATAGTTTCTTTGTGTAATGACTCATCCATTCCCAGTCTCTATTCAAGCCTAAATTAATTGTATCCAGTTTGCAAATTAATTCCAATTCAGCAGTCTCTCGTTGAAGCTTTTTAGTTGAAGTATAGCCACTCTAAGATCTGTGATCGAGTGACCAGAGAGATTGAAGTGTTCTCCAACTGGTTTTTGAATGTTATAATTCTTGATGTCTGATTTGTGTCCATTCATTCTTTTACGTAGAGACTGTCCAGTTTGGCCAATGTACATGGCAGAGGGGCATTGCTGGCACATGATGGCATATATCACATTGGTAGATGCGCAGGTGAACGAGCCTCTGATAGTGTGGCTGATGTGATTAGGCCCTATGATGGTATCCCCTGAATAGATATGTGGACAGAGTTGGCAACGGGCTTTGTTGCAAGGATAGGTTCCTGGGTTAGTGGTTCTGTTGTGTGGTGTGTGGTTGCTGGTGAGTATTTGCTTCAGATTGGGGGGCTGTCTGTAAGCAAGGACTGGTCTGTCTCCCAAGATCTGAGAGAGCGATGGCTCGTCCTTCAGGATAGGTTGTAGATCCTTGATGATGCATTGGAGAGGTTTTAGTTGGGGGCTGAAGGTGATGGCTAGTGGCGTTCTGTTGTTTTCTTTGTTGGGCCTGTCCTGTAGTAGGTGACTTCTGGGTACTCTTCTGGCTCTGTCAATCTGTTTCTTCACTTCAGCAGGTGGGTATTGTAGTTGTAGGAATTCCTATCCTTGCAACAAAGCCTGTTGCCAACTCTGTTCACATATCTATTCAGGGGATATCACATCAGCCACACTATCAGAGGCTCGTTCACCTGCGCATTTACCAATGTGATATATGCCATCATGTGCCAGCAATGCCCCTCTGCCATGTACATTGGCCAAACTGGACAGTCTCTACGTAAACGAATGAATGGACACAAATCAGACGTCAAGAATTATAACATTCAAAAACCAGTTGGAGAACACTTCAATCTCTCTGGTCACTCGATCACAGACCTAAGAGTGGCTATCCTTCAACAAAAAAGCTTCAAAAACAGACTCCAATGAGAGACTGCTGAATTGGAATTAATTTGCAAACTGGATACAATTAACTTAGGCTTGAATAGAGACTGGGAATGGATGAGTCATTACACAAAGTAAAACTATTTCCCCATGGTATTTCTCCCTCCCACCCCACCCCCCACTGTTCCTCTGATATTCTTGTTAACTGCTGGAATTAGCCTACCTTGCTTGTCACCATGAAAGGTTTTCCTCCTTTCCCCCCCTTGCTGCTGGTGATGGCTTATCTTAAGTGATCACTCTCCTTACGGTGTGTATGATAAACCCATTGTTTCATGTTCTCTCTCTCTCTCTCTCTCTCTCTCTCTCTCTCTCTCTGTGTGTGTGTGTGTAAATCTCTCCTCTGCTTTTTCCACCAAATGCATCCGATGAAGTGAGCTGTAGCTCACGAAAGCTTATGCTCTAATAAATTTGTTAGTCTCTAAGGTGCCACAAGTACTCCTTCTCAATGCAGATGCTAGTCTAATAGAAGACAAAAATCCTGCCTAAAGATCAATACCCAAAAGAATGTGTTGAAACAACATACTGGCGGCAATTTAAACTGGGCAGAAAGCAGAGTTAAGACTAACAGTCCTGCATTTTAAATTTACCCAGAGATGCTTTGATATTCATGGCACGTAAACTGAACTGCTGAGACATCGACAATGCCCTAAAAATAACAAAGCTGAGTTACGGACAGAGAAGCCATCCTAGTTGTGGCGGTCAAGGTTCTCCCAGTGTAAGTAACACACTTCACAGGGTTTTGGAGAAGTTTTCAGTATTTAGCAGTCAGGGCACTTGACCCTTCTTAGCATTCCTTCCCTTCTGTCCCAGGGCTGGGGACTGAACACATTCTGCTCTCCGCAAAGGGTCCTGCTTCATCATGGTGAGCCATCACCTGGCTCTTCCCTCACCTCGTGAAGAAGTTCCGCCCATATTTCTGCCAGTGATCTTTCAGGATGTCCTCCACGCTCTGTTTGCGGACAGCTATTATAGACAGCCACGCCAGGACAGCCCACAGCCCGTCCTTTTCACGGATATGATCAGAGCCTGCAATGTGCAAAAGCAGAAACAAACTGAACAATTACTTTCACTTGAGAGTTTGCGTTAAAGCTCTCGTCCATCAAGCTGCCAACCACACAGATTTAAACCAACACATATGACAAATGTTAAGAACTACACCCTCTGGATTATAATATTTACAGAGCTCATGTATTTAAATAACAAATTAATTCCCCCCCCCCCAACCACACACATTTTGGGAAAGTTCTATGGCATATGTTATACAGGAGGTCAGATTAGATGATCACAGTGATCCCTTCTGGCTTTGGAATCTATGAACTAAACATATAGGGACAGATTTTTAAAACAGGTATTTAGGTGCCTAGTGGGATTTTCAAAAGTACCTAGTGCACCTAAATACCTTTAAAATACCTAAAAAATCCCACTAGGTGCCTGAATACCTTTAAAACTCTGTCCCGTAGCTCCTTAAACTGGCTGGTTTACCACTGAGGAGTTATACTGAATTGCACTGCTGCACTTTAGTTACACTGTGGTTTTATTCAGATGGTATTTTACAGTTACAACAAGACAGCCTAGAGCATGTAGACAGGCACCCTTTTCCAGCAGGTGTACACATCCAAATAAAGGTCCTATATAATGTATCCACTCATCCCTGGAATAAAGTGCTCAAGTACGAAGTCTGAAATTCTGTCATCTTGCATTATGCAGAGTTTTTTAGGTCGTATCTAAATTCTGATTGATTTCAGAAGGTACGTTTGTTTCCATTTTATTGGACTATCTAACTGCCATATGTAATGTCCCCTCAGCAGTTACATGTGACCCACATGCTCCCTCAAGCTTCATATTCCCCTAGTAACTTACAATAAAGAGTATTTCATTCCTTTTTAATTCTTTGAATTGAATTATGTGCTAGATTGGCAACCCTGGGCATGCATCCTCTTTTTATCCACAAAGCAGATACAACACAGGCAGTGTTAGTGCAACCCATGCGATCCTGCTTTCTGCATCAATCCTGCCAGCATATCGCTCTGTAGGAAGGAGAGGCTCCATGGCTACTGAGTCATAAAATCATAAACCTTTCACTCTCTCGCCTGATCTCCAAAGAAGCCAGTTATAGTGTGGTGTTCACCTTCCTGGGTTGGATGGAAACCACCAAGCCATTTCACATGGGGCATCTGATGGCAACAATTTTAGGACACTATTCATCCGACACCACCTGAAAATCGCTGATCTGGAGACAACCCCACAGCCTACCAGCAACTCCCTAGGCCATCCAGTTCTTTTCCTTTCTAGGTACTGTCATTTACTTCAATTCTGGTGCTCTCTCATACATTACCCACACACTAGGGCATCTGCATATAGATACCCAGGGCAATGACTCAAACACTTTTACTTCTGATAATGGCCAAGGTTTCTTTGCACCATTTATAGAGAGGCCCTGAGTTTTCCAAAACTGTCCTCCTCCCTCTCATCCAGAGGAATAGCACTTGCCCTCCAAAAATATCATCATCAGTACAGACAAGCCCAGAACTGCAGCAAACACCCTTCAATCAGAGGCTCATCCATGATGCAGCTTGTTCAGCCACCAGAAGTCACAGCCAGACAACTGTGATGCATTCACATCAGAGACTGATGGCACTTCAGTCAAACAGCTGCCACTACAACTCCCAACCATATGCTGCTTAACATCAAGTACACGATTAAGTCCATCCTTATTCAGTGAACTCTCTAAGCACACGATTAAGTGCTTTGCTGAATCAGGGCCAGAGAGAGCAAGATATCTTTTATGTGACTCTGATGCTGATCTCCTGCATAGCAATGAAGACCCTGAAGATCAGCATTGCTAGAGCAAGGAGAGGACTCAGATGTTATGTGATGGATGCAGAAGAACCTACATAGCTAGCCTTGAAACTTCTCTTGGAATACCACACACTTTGCAGCATGTTATCTTATGCAAAGGGAGTTCTATACATTTTAATTTCCCTATGCAAAACGGCAGTATTAAGTCACATGCCCACCCCCAATAGATTTACTAAGATATTCATTTTGTACCTCAATTCACCTTGCTTCGACAGTTCAAAGGCAAGTGTTAAATTAATCTTTATAAATCAAACCTTGTTTTTAGAACAGGAAAACCAGGGTCCTATTAAGCTCAGAGATTTAATAGCAACCTGAAACCTCCCCTAATAAAACCACATTCACCAAACCATGTTTCTTCTTCTAAATGTTTTCATTTCTGGGGTTTTCCTGACCACCAAGAGTTGAAAAAATACATTTAGCATTGCATTTAATCCCCACAGACCCAATGACCAGCTAGTAAAGGGGCCCTCAAACTTCCTGAATAGGCCTTCCTGAAAGGAAAACTAGCTTTTCCCCGACTCAGCTTAACAAGGAACTTTTACAGTTGTGTATATTTTCACCAGTAATTTTTGTAAACAAATTTTGTTTTTATGATTCAGGAAACATTAACTCCTATACGTGAAAGATAAATCCCACCTCTCCAGAAAGAGCTAAACTGCATTTAAATGTGAGGAATATCATCATCGAGATTAGGAACAAAAACTTACCAGTACCAAAACTTTCCTCTCCACACAGAGACAGTTTGTTTGCATCCATTAAGTTTCCAAAGAACTTCCAGCCAGTTGGAGTTTCAAACAAAGCGATCTTTGTAGCTTTGGCCACCCTTCAAAAGGCAAGGAAGGCAAGTTATATCACAGCTGGATTGTTAGCACACCCTTGTGAAATGCTGCAACAGTAACAGTAGTTGTTATCAAACATCTCATTTAACATAACAGTGAAAGTGAGTCAGTCAGATTTTTTTTTTAAACAACAACTCTTCGTCCATTTGTCCCTTACTTTATTCTTGTGTTACCTTGGGGTGAGGGGACTGATCAGGAAATCAGAAGAAGAAGAAAAAAAAGCCACCTAGCTCCTATGTAGTACTTTTCATCAGCGGAGCTCACAGTACTTTACAAAGGAGGCCAGTATCATTATCTCCATTTTACAGATGAGGAAAATGAGGCACAGGGAGGTGAAATGATTTACCACTGGAAACAGAACCTAGTTCCCTCAAGTCCCAGTCCAGTGCTGCCTTCCCTAGTGAATAGGTTTCAGCTGATCATCTGAGTGCAAACTGCTGAGCCTCTCTTCTCTGGTGGCACAAGTGCTGGAACTAGGGGGCTGGGGATGCTGCTGCCCTCTGGCTTGAAGTAGTTTCCATTATATACAGGGTTTACAGTTTGGTTCAATGGCTCTCAGCACCCCCACTACACAAATTGTTCCAGCCCCCCTTTCTGGTGGTTAGTGTCTTCAGTCCCTACTGGCCTCAATGGGTGTTGATGGCACTTCGCATCTCTCAGGACCAGGGTCCAAGCTGAAGAAAACCCAACCGCAAGATCTCAATAGCTTTTGGAACAGTCGTATGAAAATGGCTTGTAAACATTATTCCCACTAAAGATATTGTTTCAGGCCTGTTTTAATATGGTCACTGCTGGGAGACAGCACAATTCACCCACCACAAAAAGGTTTAAAAATGACACGAACAATTGTCAACCCCCATGCCCTGAGTCCTACCTATCAATTGCTCCACTGGTAGGCATGCTTCGCGCGAAGCCACGAACGCCGGTGTGCTGAAAGTAAGGAATACTGAAAATATTGGCAGCGATGACAGCAACAGAGTCGGAAGGGTTAACAAAGAACCCATGCTTCCCTAGAATCATGTTCCGATCCTAACGAAGATGACAAAGGAGGACAATTCAGTTCTAGCTACGACTGTCTGCACAAAGGTATCAGAGTAAACATTATTTTTCAGGCACATGATGTAAAAACCATTCAGCACCACAGAGTTACTTTCTACTGGATTAAAGTGAGTGTGAAGTTTTTAATCATTTAAGCAGCATTGTATCGATGGTATTTTCATCAACATCTTGTTTTTTTCATAAACTCCAAAGCTTGTTAAGTATCATCTGAACTTTGTAACGAACTACTGTTATAGTGACAAATGAGAGCAAGCAATTTTTGTTCATACATAACTATTGAATGGGAGGGAAATCCCTGATCTCCTATCAATTGTACTGTCTGAGCAACTGACTATAGGCATTAGTGCAGTGCTGCTGTAACCCATTTTGGTCCTATTCTGCTCCCAATGAAATCAAAAGCAAAACTCCCAATCACCCACAGGAACATCATTATTAAATGTCTAGTCTTGGCATCTTTGCATAACATGTGGATGAGCTACCATTTGCCAAGTATCACTAGACTGCAACAACCTATTCAGCTTTGACATCCATGGGAATTCTATCAGCTTACGCCCAGGATAAATCCAGTGCAGACTATGCATCAATGAATCCAACAATCATTATTCCAATTGAAGCACTGCCTTTTAAGGCTTGTGCCCTAGTGTTTGTAGTTAAGAACAACTAGACAGTGCGGTAGGGGTGGGAGCTTATGTAGAACAGCCACATGCTCATTTACCCCATCTCCATCAAATGCAGCTCCAAAGTCATACTCTCCTGTCTTCATAGACTGGACCAAGTCAGCAGCATAGGTTAAGTTTGGGTCTGGGTGGTGGCCACCGAAGTCCTCTAAAGGTGTACAGTTCACAGCAGAATTTGCAGGAGCTCCAAGCTCCTCACACAGGATCTTCTTTACATAGGGGCCCATAACTAACAGAGGGGAAAAAAAGGGAAACGATTAAACGTTTTATTTTTTAAATTAAACTTCAACCAGCGGCACATTTTGTTGACACTACGATTCAGCCAGAGGCTGCTCGTCTACTATAAGATCTTTCCGTTTTAATACACTGGGAGCATATGGGTTTTTTGACTGTAGAGCAAAGCTTACAAAGGCCTGATCCTGCAACGTGCTGAGCACTGTGATCCTGACACTTAAACACAAGTTGCCCAAAGTGTTCAATGAAACTACTCACGTGCTCAACGTCAAGTAAGAGCTTAAGTGTTTTGCTGGTTTGGGGCTACAGTGACAAGATCAAGCACTTAGTTACTCAATGTGTTATTTATACTGTGGTAGCTCCTGGGCGTCCAAGTCCTGGACCAGGACCTCACAGTGCTACATGCTGTACAAAAACAACAAAAAGATGTTTCCTGCTTCCCAAAAGCTCACAATCTATACAGGTCACTGTGATGGCTCCGTGGAACAGGAGAGAAAATGGGAAGGCTGGCCCTAAACATCTAACAACATAGCATGATATTCTGTGTTTCACACACCAATACGCAAAGCAATTTAAAAAAAAAAGTTAGCATAGAATTTCAGAGTTAGCATGATTGTGGTGCGAAGAAGATGGAATAAGGGTGCAAAGAATGCCCATAGAATAAGCTTTACTGTAGCAACATCATGAGCAGGTTATCTACAAAGGCTCTAGTCACACAAACCTTCTATAGCAAATATTTTTTTCTATACTATATAGTTACAGTCTAAGGCTCCAATCCTGCAATCAGATTGAGATGATAGACACTTTGTGGAGCTCAACTGACTTTACCTGGATTTAAAATTCCTCCTGCATGGATCTGGTTGCAGGTTAGGCTACACCCTTGTTTCGCTCTCAAGAAAATAAAGCCTCACGTTTTAATGAGAGCGACACACCTGAGCAATGCAGCATTTCCACTGGCCGCCATAAAGTTCCCCCCACTCATTTCTTGAGATCACAGTATTTTTATTATGTTAAATACTCAGATCAGACACAAAAGTTCGAAAAATTAAATCTGAAAGATTCAACATGTCTGACGTCCCTAATTTAAATTTTTTTCAGTGCAGTTCGGAAGTAACCTTGCTATTAGGGGACATATTCTATTTACCATGAGATTACTAGCAAGATTCTTTTGAAGTCTGTCCACGTCTAATATCATGACACTCTCTTTATAGCAGCAGCTGTCAGCTGTCAATTCGCCATCAACTGAGATTGGTCCAGCAACTATGTAGCTGATTCTGCAGTTTTGACAGGCCTGAAGACCCCAGTTAGCTTTTGCTGCTTTCTGCACACTGTATTGAAACAGCAGAGTGTTAAAATTTGTTCTCTATACTATGGGCCAAATTGTGCCATTAGACCATAGTGATGCCATTATCATCAGGGACGCAACCCGAGTAAGAAGGGGCCAAATTCAGTAGTGATGTAAGTGATGATGTAAATTTCACCTCAACAAGCAGGGGCAAGTTCTGCATAGGTGGAGCAAAGCCCCTTCTTCATCTTTCACCTCATCATACTCTCCTCTTGGTTGTTTTTCCTGCCGCCATTTGCCCTTCCTCCTCCACAGTGTAGAACTTGCCCCCCTCCTTACAGAGAGGTGTAACTTACACAGATGTTTCCATCTCCCTGGAATTTGGCTCATCTCTCTAGAGCAGAGGGAGAAAAAAAACCAACAACCTCCCTCCGAAATACAGCTCTAGACTGCTAGGAGGCATGACAAATGCATTACTCCGTGTTATACGCAATACGTTTTTGTCCCAGGGTTCTTAGGTTATCAGTCAGCCACAGCATTGACCAACTGGGTGTTCAATTCTTTGTCTCCAACTCTTCCATCCAGTATGCCAAATGAGGGGGAGGAAGGCAAAAACACAATCTCATTAAATAAGATTCCCCCCCCATGACATACCTACAACTATATCTATTGTCAGGTTCCAGAGTAGCAGTCGTGTTAGTCTCTATGGTGCCACAAGTACTCCTTTTCTTTTTGCGAATACAGACTAACAAATTTATTTGAGCATGAGCTTCCAATGAAGTGAGCTGTAGTGCACGAAAGCTTATGCTCAAATAAATTTGTTAGTCTCTAAGGTGCCACAAGTCCTCCTTTTCTATATCTATTGTATTACACAGGTTCTCATACTGACTTCATCACTTGATATCTTATCACATTAAGCAATGTGACTAACATTTGTCATGTGTGGTTCATTCTCATCCTCTCCCCAGAGGGAGACTTGTTTGTGTAGTGTAGGGTTTTGTATTTAAATGAACATGTTGCTCTGTGTTTATGTTAGAGAAGGCAAGAAGTCAGTCTTCCACTTGGTGTGGTAAGTAGCTCAGTTTATAAGAGCCCCTCTAAAGCCACCTACTCCCCTTTTGCCACCATTACAAATAAAATACTGAAAATTAGCATGTGGGAGTTGGGGGAGCGGGAAGGAAAGTCAATTACATTCAGGATCCTAAGTCACTCAGGCACTTTTGAAAATTTTTCCCAAAAGCTCTGCTGGAACAAATGAGGATTCATGATGATGAAAGACAGTGCAATGCACTTCTCAAACAGAGGAAAATAAAAGATAGCAAAAAAAGAGTGAGCTAGTTCTTCAATGAAAGTTTCTCCCTCCAAGAAATAGCTAAAAAAAAAAAAAAAAAAATAAGGAGACAGTAATTATTTCATACCTCCATGCATAGCATCTATGCGTATCTTTAGGTGGTTTTGTCCTGAAAGTAGTTCTTTTAGCGCACTGAAATCAAAGATGTTCCTCAACATGTTTGCATAAGCTTCCACTGAGTCCACAATTTCAACTGCAGAGCCAAAAAAAAAACAACAAAAAACAAAAAACAACCCAATACACTAAGAGACTAGCAATGACTAGACTGATCAGATAGACTAAAATCCTATTCAAAACGGTAACTTTGCTACTTATGACATGATGACATTCCTTAGCACAAAGGCCTGTCATTCAAAATAAGAAGATCTTTGAACACCCCGCAGTATCAGTTCCTAATAACGGCAATGGAGAAAACCGTCTGAGGTAACAGCTCACTTTACAATCCTACTTTCTAGAAGATTTTCATTACTACTACATACTACCATACCCTATTGGTTTGCAGCCTAATCAACACAGCCAGAAACCTGAAGGTAAAAGTAGCTCCCAGTACAACTTAATCTCTCTGTTCTTCATTCCAGAGGGTTAAATTCAGCTTTCAGTTACAATGAGTGTGGAACTTTCAAAAGCATTTACCAGAGTTAGACTACAACTTCTACTAAAAGTCAGTGGGAATGAGACACTAACTCTCATTTGTACCTTTGAAAAAGGTTGCACCTGTGTAACTGAGAACAGAATTTGGTCCACATAAAGGCAATGCAGTGGAAAATGTATTACTGCAAAGTCCCAGTGTGCTAACACTGGGGGTTGAAGGAACTAGGAATTCTACCATGTTCCTTGTTATAAAAATATTCAAAATTGTTTCTCCCCCCCACCCACCCCACAGTGTGAACTACGTACAATTAAATCTGAAAAAAAAAAATTAACATTTAATTGCAAGTATGCAAAAATGGTCTGATTTTACAGAAAACCTGTAACATACTGGATCTTTTTAAAAGTGCAAATGCAGAGATAAAAATCAATTCAAAATTTTAAAGAACACCTGGAAAAAATTTAATTTTTTTTGTGGGAAAAAATAAGTAAGTACAAAATTGCCAGCAAGCTGAAGAAGTATGGATTGGATGAATGGACTATAAGGTGGATAGAAAGCTGGCTAGATCATTAGGCTCAATGGGTAGTGATCAACGGCTCAATATCTGGTGGCAGTCGGTATCAAGAGAAGAGCCCCAGGGGTTGGTCCTGGGGCCGGTTTTGTTCAACATCTTCATTAATGATCTGGATGATAGGATGGATTGCACCCTCAGCAAGTTCGTGGATGACACTATGCTGGGAGGAGAGGTTGATATGCTGGAGGGTAGAAATAGGGACCAGAGCGACTGGGCCAAAATAAATCTGATGAGGTTCAAGGAGGACAAGTGCAGAGTCCTGCACTTAAGATGGAAGAATCCCATGCACCGCTACAGGCTGGAGACTGACTGGCTAAGTAGCAGTTCTGCAGAAAAAAACCTGGGGAGTACAGAGGACAAGAAGCTGCATATGAGTCAACAGTGTGCCCTTGTTGCCAAGAAGGCTAACGGCATATTGGGCTGCATTAATAGGAGCATTGCCAGCAGACCGAGGAAAGTGATTATTCCCCTCTGTTCGGCACTGGTGAGGCCACATCTCGAGTACTGCATCCAGTTTTGGGTCCCCCACTACAGAAAGGATATGAATAAATTGGAGAGTGTCCAGCAGAGGGCAACTAAAATGATAAGGGGGCAGGGGCACATGACTTATGAGGAGAGGCTGAGGGAACTGGGGTTATCTAGTCTGCAGAAGAGAAGAGTGAGTAGGGATTTGATAGGAGCCTTCAACTACCTGAAGGGGGTTCCAAAGAGGATGGAGCTCGGCTGTTCTGAGTGGTGGCAGATAACAGAACAAGGAGCAATGGTCTCAAGTTGCAGTGGGGGAGGTCTAGGTTGGATATTAGGAAACACTATTTCACTAGGAGGGTGGTGAAACACTGAAATGGGTTACCTAGGGAGGTGGTGGAATCTCCATCCTTAGAGGTTTTTAAGGCCCAGCTTGACAAAGCTCTGGCTAGGATGATTTAGTTGGGGTTGGTCCTGATTTGAGCAGGGGATTGAACTAGATGACCTCCTGTGGTCTCTTCCAAATCTAATCTTCTATGATAAGACATTTTAAATTGCGAAGATTGGATGTGGTGCATTCTCTATCACTTGGAGCCTTTAAATTAAGATCAGATGCCTTTACAAAAAAGGTATGGGGGTAAATTTTCAGAAGTCACATTTTCAAAGTGACAGGCACTTAGGTCAGATTTTCAACAGTATTAAGGTACCTAGGTTCTTCTGAAAAATCTCACTTGGCACCTAAATACCTCTGAAAATCTGGCTTTTGGGAACCTAGTTTTCACTGGAAGTCAATAGGATGTAATCTCCAAAGTGCCTATGTCACTTTTGAAAGTGGGACTTAGGGCCCTAATGCACTTAGGCACTTCTGAAAATTTAACACATGCTCTGGTTCATCCACAAGTTGTTGTGCTTGATGCAGGAATCACTGGGTGAAATTCTGTTTGTGTTATACAGGAGGCCAGACTAGCAGATCATATCCCTTTTGGCCTTAAAATCTATTAAATGATCTTGCCAAATGAAGGCACTAACATACTATGTAATTGCCCCATGAAAGTAAAAATTACATTTATACAAGAATAAATGTGTCAATTGCCTGTAAATGGTTTAAACTTGTTCTCCAAGTCAAATTGCTGCTTTCCAATGGTACCAAGGTCCACCTTCAGATCTGGGCAGATAGCATACTCTTCAATAGTCTTGCTAATTTGGAAAATTTTATCAGTAATACCTTCAGGAGCAGGACCTACAAGTAAAAAAGGAAGGAAAGTCTTTAGAGTGTGCATTCCATAGGTACATCAGAAGACAAGGGATAAGAATGTTTCTCTTGGGAACAGTATTATTTTACAAGGGAAGAAGATCACTTGTTTCGTTTAGTGAAATATACTGCTGACAGTACTGAAGGTATATTCACTGATGTAAGAAATGTTGGCCACCAGGGAAAACTTTACCTCCATTGGAAATATTGAATTTAATGCCGAAGTCTCCATTTGGGCCACCAGGGTTGTGACTGGCTGTCAAAATGATGCCACCAATGGCTTTGATTTTTCTAATAATACAGGAGACAGCTGGGGTGGAGAGAATTCCATTCTGTCCAATCACTAAACGACCAATCTAAAACAAAGATTTAAAACAAACTATCAACAAAATTCACAATTTTAAAGACTGCTAGAGCATGAAAGTTAGAAATGACAACTTTACAGATGCAAATATTTATAGAACTCTCACACAGTTGTGTGTAAATTTTAGACTTGGCAGAATTATTTTACATATACAATTTTGACAGATGATATCAATGTTTATTTTTAAGCATTTTTTCTATTTTTATAGACAAATTTTCATAGTGGAGGGAAATTATGCCGGGGAAAGCAAGCAATTATTTAATGACAATAGTTATAAAGATTTAACTTTTTGAATCTCAACAACTATTAAAAACAAATTGCCAATGTCAAAATATACAAAGAAGATTTCCTTAAATCAAACTCTAACAAGTTCTCAAGCCACGTTTTTCCTATTTGCCTATCTGGAAATTTCGATTATTATTGATGGAAATATTTTTTCATCTGTTTGTGTGTGAAATCAACATTTACCAATAAAAACCTAATCCTTCCAAGCCTACTTTTAGGGCTTGTCTTCACTACGGGGGTATTTTGACATATATACTCCACATATTCGAATAATGTAGCTGGAGTTGACAGGGCTTAGGTCGACTTACCTTGGTGTCTTCATTGCGCTGCGCTGACAGGAGATGCTCTCCGGTCGACTTAACCTTACTCTTCTTGGAGAGGTGGAGTACTGGGGTCAACCGGAGAGCGCTCTGCCATCGATTTAGCAGGTCTTCACTAGACCCACTAAATCGATCCCTGCTGCATCCATTGCAGCAGCATCGATCTCCCCATACTGAAAATCAGACCTTAGTTCACTCCCACCACGTTCACACGAGGGAGTTGCAGTGCAGCACTCTACCCCACAGGTCAGACTACGGGAGTGTGAATAGCAATATGCACCACTGTTAGCAAGCCCTTGGGGTATGTGTACTCTGCAATAAAACACCCATGAAAACCACGTCTTCAGCTTGCTCAAGAGAGAGCCTCTCCACCCCCAAAGGATACCTAAAAGAAACTGGAACAAAGGACAGTAACCATGGGGGTGTGAGTGATTGCTGGACCCAGACTAAAAGGAGGCTAGTCTGTAAAAGAGGCTTATTGGAACATCTCTGAAGTTTTGGTTTTTTTATTTTCCTGCCTTCTCTGTCAATTACAAACGTTAAACAATCCTGTCAAAATGAGTGTCCTGCTTGGAAGATGTTGCTAATCAAGTCTGTATTTTCCACCGAATGCATCCGATGAAGTGAGCTGTAGCTCATGAAAGCTTATGCTCAAATAAATTTGTTAGTCTCTAAGGTGCCACAAGTACTCCTTTTCTTTTTTGCAAATACAGACTAACACGGCTGCTACTCAAACTTGTTTCTTTGTGGAAGACTACTGTGTAAGTTGCACATAAAGCCTTAACTTACTAAGTTTCTTGTTACAAGGGAACTATATTGTACATAATATAGGAATCCCCTCCCCACAATGCTCAGATTTGAATTTCAAATACACCAGTTAAACTTGTTGAGAGGCCAGTGTTGGATCACAACATTTTAAAAGGAATACCGGGTAACTCCACTGCCTCCCCACACCACACACACACACACACACACACACACGTTATACAGAAAAATCTATAGGATGCAAGTCCTTTATAATAAAAAAAATTAGATAAGTGCTAGAATCCAGCTCTTATTCTCCTCTTCACTGACAATACAGGTGGATGCTCTTTATGCCTCTTAAATAGCAAGGACTTGTTCTCTCAATCAAACAGGTGGCTGTCTGCACCACCAGCCCCATCTTCAGTACATCTATCCAACAGGAAGGGGACTAAATGCAGACTCACCAATCCTTTTCACCATACCATAATTATGACCTCTAAATATAGATGTCTTTATTTATACATGCCAGGTTTAGTGGACTACTAGTTTAGTCATTTCCTTTAATTAAATAAATCACATTTAAAGTATGCAATATAAATTAGACTACTGGGATACCAAATGTGGGGGGTCTTATTTGAAAATCCTTCTGATCACACATTCATAGAGGTGACAGTACCCACCTACATCACATACTGATGGAATTGCCTTTTACACTTTTAAGATGAGCTATGCGTGCGTTATAATAATTTTACACTTTACACTGAAAATATTCTCAGAATTATACTTTATATTCTACACACTGGGGTTAGCATGAAGTTGATAAAAAACCAAGCGGCATTGCTAACCAGTGACAGAAAGGACAGAATGTAAAAATGTTACTGAAAATAAAAAAAACTACAATAAAATCAAATTTAAGAGACATGTGTGGGCTATTTTATTGGAAATAAATAGAGAGCCAGATCCTCAGCTACTGTAAATGGGTATTGCTTCATCTTCACAGGAGATGAGCTGAGATACCAGCTTTATGCTTTTTAATAAGAAATAAGCATTTCTTATTAAAATAGTGAATGAGCTACAAAGAAACTGGAAATCAAAGGCACTTGACATAATACTTATGGTCCAAACAGTAGGCCTGATCATTACCTGATATAAATTTGCATCCTACAGATCTTCTGTTTGGACCATGTATTGACCTCGATGGAGCTACACTGATTTACAATGGCAGATGAGGTGGACTGCTATTTCTAATTTTTTAAACCCACCTCTTCCCCCCCCCCGCAAATTATTTTGTTGATCAAGAGATTGGGGGGGGAGGCGGGACTGAACTCTCTATACCTGTTTGCTATGAACTATGATGCTATCAGATCAGTGGTTTGGTCACATAAATTCCCCATGAGCGATTTTAATAACCGTGGAGGCAGCTAATATTTTCTCTCTGCCTTAAAAATAAAATCTTCAGTGGAATCTGCCTTTTTCACAGAAAAACCTCATATCTAGAAATCCATTAAAAACTGAAGTGAGCTACACTGCACTAAAAGATGTTAGGACTTTCGTTCTAACACCAACATATGGAATGTCACGACAACTGGAGTTCACTATAAAGGGGTCCAGCTGTATTGCTAAAACACATGATATCCTTATTTTCAAATGCTCTGGTGACATTCATGACATAGCTATTTATATCCATTGAGAAACTGCAAACATTGTGTTTTGCCTTTTCATTTGTTGAGCAGCTCAGACCATAATGAAACTGTTTTTGCACAGCAAAGCAGAGTTGTGCCTGAGCACAAAGAGCCCATCTCTTTACCAATCACTTACTTCCTAACAATGGCATTGTGAGCTGATGAAGATATTTATGAAATGCACAAATGCCAATAATTTGCTGCAAACCAACAAAATGAGCATTAATGAGAAATTAACAATATTTATTTTCACACTGGTATTTCTACATGTTTCTACCCGATTGCAAATGTATTTTCACTTCTCTTCAAAGCTAAATGGCAACATTGCTTTTAAAAAATTAAATTGGGTAATTTCAAGATCACGAAAGGTAATTTTCCATTAAAACATTTAACAATGATCCATAATTCTCAGTTAACCAATAGCAGTCATTTAAAAGGCAATGGGAAATTAGTTAATTAAAACTTAGAACACCTCTTAACTACTATGACTTTATACTTCTGCTTAAATCAGCTACAGTACTAGGAATTTAGTCATATTTATCATATACCAACCCCATTGGCAGCTGCCATTTGAACTATCAATTCTATTGCCAATTTATTAAAATATCTCCCATCTCCTCCAACTACCATAGTAGATCCTTGTCGATCTCTTAGATCTATGGAAAAAAATATACTCTGAACAAAATTCTGCAGATAGTTTGTCTTGGTCTCAAAATAATAGCTTTTCTTCCGTAATCCACTGGTTCCTGGTTTCTGGTCATAATAAGCTGCTGTTGGCAAAGTCAATATAAGCAGAGGACTGTCTTCCATGTTCCTTTTTCACATAAATACATTTAAAATAAATTATGGTGAAAAAAGAAAACTCAATCTTGACACCAGCAATGGCACATCTACTAGTTAGAAGTTCTGTGAAGCAGTCAAGTGCCCAAAAATAGCTCCTTGAACCTTGCGCTGAATGTGGTTTCGGTAACTGAAGAAGTTTTCTTGCACTTGTTCTGCAAGATCACTGTCAGAGAGAATACATATAATTCCACACTGCAATACCTCATGAAAACAGAAAGAAAAAGGAGATTTGTCTTCTCTAGGTCTTCTGATTGTGACAGCAGTAGTTCTGTGCAGTTCTTGTATTATCACACACTAGACTACAACAGTGTTAATTCTGTCCAATTATCTGTTACGATGGGGATAGCAAGAGAGGCTGTTTAGTAGGTCAGCCCTTCAGTCAAAAGCATTGATTTGTTGCCAGGCTCTGCTCTCTACCCCAATGCAGAGCTGGAATCATTTTAGACGGACAAGCAGATTCATAAAGTTCTGCCAGGTCTGCCAGTTGTGACTCTCACTGTCACTCAGTCCTCATTGGGAACTGAATACTGAGAAGGTAAGTGTTCAGGAAGCACGGCTGTACACAGCTAAAGTTATTTTGTGGAGACCAGCAACTTAAAGGTCACTCTTAAAATGGCAATCAGAAGATCTCAGTTACCTAGTTTTCTTATATTACTGTCATTGACAGCCAATAACTTCTCCATTGCCAGTATTCTATAGTGCTTAATTGAATGGCTTTCCTCTAATAAACATTGGAGTTACCTGCTGGGCACAATGGGTCAAAGTCCACTTGGAAAATCCAGAGTAACTGCAATGGTTTCTATGGAGTTACTCCAGATTAACCACAGTCCAACTAGGAACAGAATTTACCCCTAGGGTCTTTACAAAATACTATTATTTTGGAAAAACTACATTTGTATAAAGCTGTGAATGTTGAAATGATTAACTCTGGCAGAAGAATATGGCAGCCAAATTATTTGAAATCCCAAGAAAATGTCATCTAGTCTGGCGAGATGCCAACTTTCTTAAAATGCATGCAGTACCGTCCTTCTCAATTCTGGGAAATTAACATGTTGGTTAAAAATAACCAACAATGTTTTTGAATAATACTTTGTGCTTCTGTGGAGTCTTTTATCCAAGTATCTCTAAACATATAACAAACATTAATTGAGCAATTTATGAAGCCACACTTCATTACAGTCCAGCCTACTTGCTATTAAAGCAAAACAAAAAAAGAGTCATAATTTTTAATACAATTTGATTGTTGTGACCATTTGCAAAGTGTTCTATGCGGATGATTTCTTGAGGTCTCAGCTCTGCAACTGGAGAGAATAAACAGGCTAAGAAGCCAAATAAAATAATTTTTCATCTTTAAAGCTCTGGATTAGTATTAACTAACTCATCTTTACTTTGGTGTCCTGAAATGCATAGGCACTGTGATTAAGTTCTTAGGTAGAGGTTTCCCTCTTGTGGTACAGAAGTGGAAAAACAATTCCCAGGGTTGATTAACAAGGTTCTACTTGTACTCAGTTCACACAGCAGGTCTGCTTTCTGATCACTGCAGGAGGATTTACATAGGAAATTCCCATTGGTATTTATTAAAACACCTAGACAAGCAATTTCCCTTCTCACTCCCAGGTGGCACTGTAAGTTCAACTTACTGTAGGATGTCCAACCCCTTGAAATGCCTCATTATTCAAGCACATGCAAAAAGTAAACTCTTAGAACAAGTTCCCCTTTTATTGCATGGGGGAGATTTACATGAAACTACGCACCCATTGGCAGGGACGGGGGGGGGAGGCCACTATGAACCCAGTGATTTATACTTGTACAACACACACATACACCCCAATGTACGTATAATTAAGCAGCAGTGGAATTCAGCTACCAAAGTCTAATACATCTCCTGTGGCTTCATTTAGTTTGATTTTCTACCACAAAGTTTCAGAGGCATTTCAGGCAGCCCCCGGCAGAGTTCTCACCCTGAAATTAGACCAGGTACTTTAGAAATTTCCAGATAACAGGAATCAACTTTTTACTTTACTTTGATGTTAGTGCCGATCAGCAGTGACTGGTTGGGGATGGGCATGGAATACAAGACCTTTTACCTTTATTTTTCACCTGATGGCTGTTTCACAGCTTATCCCTTAATGGGCAAGTGTCTATATGAAAAAAAAAATACCACCATTAAAATCAGTACCTCTTCTGAAGACTCAGAAGAAAGAAAAAAGGTCTGAAGCTGAACTAGAGATG
This sequence comes from Dermochelys coriacea, assembly GCF_009764565.3. Classification (NCBI taxonomy): domain Eukaryota; kingdom Metazoa; phylum Chordata; order Testudines; family Dermochelyidae; genus Dermochelys; species Dermochelys coriacea. Next base: position 91,131,820 of record NC_050075.1, read on the forward strand.
AAGGATGAAATCCTGAGCACATTCTACTCAGTGGGTGTTCTGCCACTGGCTTCAATGGGCTCGGGATTTCGCCCAGTGTCTCCACCTTGGCAGAGTGGAGATTGGGTGGGAAAGCTTCCCCTGCCACTGCCCATGCCATCCTTGTTCTGAGGATGGAGGGGGGAGGAAGGGCACCTCTCACAAAATCCTGGATTTCCCCCCTGGTTTTTAAAGATAGAAAAGCTGTGGAGTATTTCCTGGTGCAGTTTTCTAGTTTGCTACCAACAGAAACTGGACATGCAAGAACGTGGCCAGGACTATGCACTTTTTCCTGCTAACAGCTGAATTTGATTAATGATAAAAAAGACAAAACAAGATTGTGTTTTCAGAAAATTTAAACTTTAGACTGTGAGTCTTAGTCAAAAGGTCATTTTCTTGCTATTTCTACATATTGGCTTTTAGTACCACAAACTGTATCGAACTAAGCCTGTGTGATTCTGAAAAACGTAAAGAACCAAATTCTGCCATTAGCCTTCTGTACTAAGATTCTCAAAGTCACCTTTCCATAAGTTCTATATGATCAGTGACAGTGAATCTTACCCTGTACTATAAAAGACATTTACCTTCTGGCAGAGAATCTTTTGAGATGAGAGACCTGAGCATAAGTTACTGTATAAAGTAACCTTACAACAATCAGTTCTAAAGTGAAAGAATCATTTTGGAATCAAAACATGGTTTTGGGAAAGCCCAGAGAAAGAAGAACAAATGAACCTGCCTTTCTTTCTAGATCAAGATGGAATGAAATTATTTTCAAGATTAATTAACTACAAGAATGCCAAGTGAATTACAGTCTATATAGCTCCACATTTACACACAAGAGGACTATGAGTATCTATAGCATGGGAACACGAAATGTTCAGTGTGTTCCCCACTCTAATTTCTAGCAATTTTCTCTGATTTGTTAGAATACATACAGCAGGCCCATAAACCCTGCTATGCATTCATAACTAAGGCTGAGATTCTCTCCAACTTCCACAGCAACTGATGCCGGCTGACTCCAGGGCGCCCCGCAGCCAGCTCCACCAACCGTTGCTGGAGTGACCCGGGGCCAGCTGTTTGGGTGGTCCCTGGGGCCAGCTGCCCTGGCCGCTGCTCAGGCAGCCCCGGGCAACTGGGTTCCGAGGACCGCTCAAGAAGTGGCCGGTGCAGCTAGCTCCAAGGAGCACCTGAGCAGCGGTCCTGAGGGTAGTCCCAGGGTGGCTAGAACAGTGGCCTCTGGGGCACGCAGAGGCCTCTGGAGAGCTGTCCCCGGGAAGCTGCAGCAGGGGCAGTCAACCCCCAGCACTGGAGCAGGGTCCCCCTGGAGCAGCAGCCCTCCAGAGCAGCAGGGCCCACAAGTAAGAGATTTAGTCAGGGGTGTTTTTGGTAAAAAAGTCATGGACAGGAAACAGGCCGTGAATTTTTATTAATTGCCAGTGACTGTCCATGACTTTTACCAAAAATACCCGTGACTAAATCTTAGCCTTAGCCCAAGAAGGATGGACTCTGCAGAGCTGTGCATTCTTGCTGTGATCATTACAAACACCTGGTGCCTTATCCTGCAGTATTTCCAGAGCTGAGACAGGAGCCGCTGCATGGAACACTGCGATGTCCTTCAAGCAGCCATGAGGCAAGCCATAATACGAAACAATTCCCAGTTTCTCCTGGCAGTCACGCAGCAGCAACACGGTAGAGTATTATTTCCGGTCCCAGAAAATAAGCACTGACTGGTGGGATTGCATCATTATGTAGCTATGGGATAACGAGCAGTGGCTGCAAAACTTTCGAATGCGGAAGGCCACTTTCCAGGAACTTTGTATAGAGCTTTCCCTGGCCCTGAAGCACAGCAACACTAAAATGAGAGCTGCTCTGACAATGCAGAAGCGAGTGGCAAACAATGCCAGACTGCTACCAGTCAGCGGGGAATCAACTCCAAGTTGGTAAATGGAATGGAAGTGGAAGCTGTTGTGATCCAAGTGTGCAAGGCCATTAATCAACTTCTGCTAAGATGGGTTGTGACTCTGGGCAACAATGCAACCATTGACTATGTTGAAATGCCAAGAGTGATCCTGGGAGTCCCAGCCTCATGAAGCCATTCCCAGCCACCTGTACAGTAGTAAGGAACAGTTCAACAATAGGCTGAGCATGTGCAGAATGATGGTGGAATGTGCCTTTGGACATTTAAAGGGTCGTTGGCGTAGTTTGCTTACTAAGTTAGACCTCAGTGAAAGCAATATCCCCATTGGTTATCGCTGCCTGCTGTGGGCTCCATAATATCTGTGAGGCAAAGGGAGAAAAGTTTTTGCAGGGGTGGAGGCAAATAGGTTGACAGCTAATTTTGAGCAGCCAGATACCAGGGCAATAAGAAGAGCCTAGCGAGGAGCTCTGTGTCTCCAGAAAGTTTTGAAAACCCATTTCAGTAATGAGCCACAGTAATGAGTGCTGCTTATCTGTGTTGTGCCTTCCCATACCATCTCTTCCATTGCATCAGTTTCCCTGTACCCCTCTTCCTCTCAACCCCCATGACTGGAATAAATAGACATTTCATTCTCGAAACGGTGACTTTTATTGCACAAAGAAACTGAAAGAACAGGAAAATAATTTAACCTTGGAAAAATGGTGGGATAAAATTGGGAGGGAAGAAACCAAGTCAGCTTGTCTGTAAAAGCAAAACAGTTTTGCCCATCAAAGGTCTTTGAATGGCTGCCTTTTGTTCTGAGTACCCTCTCCCGGTATTGAGTGGAAGGAATAGTGCACCTCCCATCCACCCCCTGCCTCCTGGAATGTCTTTGATTTTCATGGAGCACTACTGTGTGTCCTTGCTGTAGATCTTCTCTCCCACGTCTATGTTTCTTCGGCTGGATCGAAGCTATGCCTGCCCAGACTCTTCTCCCCACGGACCAGTAAGATCCACCACTTCCAGTGTACTCCAGGTGCATTTGGAGCATTGAGTTGCCACGATTAGCTGGGCTGGCAAGCTCTCCACGCTGATCAAACAGGAAATGGGAACTCGAAAGTTCCTGGGCTGTTTCCTGCGTACCTGGCTGCTATACAGCAGAGTTGAAAATGATCTCCAGAGTGGCCACAGAGCATTGTGGGACACTTCCTGGAGTCCAATTCAATCAACATACACAACACTGCATCTACATAGCCTCTCTGTCGACCCATCAACAGTGAATTAGGCACTACACCTCTCGTGGAGGTGGAGTAATTAAGTCAATGTTACAGTGAGTTAGGTCGGCGGAAGGGACCTGGTAGTGTAAGATGCATACATTATTAGATGGAGGTAAGGCAGCTTCCATCAACCTAAGTCTGTAATGAAGACCTGGTCTGCTAGTGTGAAATGTAGTTCTCCTCTTTAGTACGACAAAAAAATTTCTCCTTGGTGGTTTTCTTTTTCAATTCCTTCACAAAGGAAAGTATACAGAGCTTGCCTCAGTAGAAGTTTCAAGGAGCTGCAACACCATAAAATTCCTGCTTGAAATCTTCAGCAATGATCAGCCTGCTGATGTCTTTGGCAGTAGCTATTTGGTTTTTAAGTTAGTAGTTTTTAAGTTAATACCTTTCCTTGCTCTGTATAAAGTAAACCTTTTTTCTGCACATAATCAGCCGTTAGCCTCCTAGCCCACACAATCTGTATCAGTTATTTTCTTCCTCCTTTGCTTCATGTTTCCCTGTTTCTTTCTCAGAGCCCTATTCTGCCCTAACAAACAGTTTTAACCTATTCAGACCAAGTACTAAGCAAAGTAAACATCCCTTGGCAAACAGGCCTCTCAAGACATGCAACTGTGTCTGACTAAAGGTTCCAAATAACTGCTCCAGCTATGTGTACTGTAGTGTCAGTTTACCTAAGAAAAGGGACCCTCCTTAAAATAAATATTTCTGTAGTCAGGGTTATAGTTTTACCGATCTAATGTGCTTTTTGGGGATGGGAAACACAGGCTGATGATTGCTTTGATCCTGGACCCTGCTCCTGCAAACACTTGGACACACATAACTTTACAAACATAGTGAACTAAAAGAAATTACTCGTGTGCACAAAGTTACACATGCATATAAGTGTTTGCAGGACCAGGGTGCAAGAACAATGCACTAGCTTTTTCTCCCCAGTCCCCCAGAAAGTACATTACAAGGAAAAACCTCTAACCACAAACTACAGAAATACTTTTTCTAAGGAGGGTTCCTTTACCTAGATAAAATGCTATCACTACAGCACACTCAGAGATGCAGCAGTTATTGGGAAGTGTAAGAGCGCTAGCCACACCTAACGAAAGGACTGTTTAGGATGCAGGCTGGCCTAGCTTCCATCCCTCTCCCCATACCTCTTGTGGGCTCCGGAGTGGGCGGAAGCGTCATCAACGGTGTGGTGATCAGACTCCTGGAAAAGCACCAGATCCCATTGGACGCCTGGGTATGCTTCCAAAAACTTGAACAAACCAGTCCTTTATCCTGCTAAAACTAATTCCATTATTTGTTTATTTATGAGGCTCTGAAGTGCTCCCTGCTGCCAGTGCAGCTAGGTACACATGCGACCTTTACATTCCTGCTCTACCCCTTTTCTAAAAAAATTTTGGCTCCACTGCAGCGGTTTTCTTTTCTTTTTTAAATTAAAATAAGCTGCTTCATCCACTCCTTTCATCGCTATACACAAGGAAGGGCCATTCTGGTTAAGGAATGACAGGCTTAGGCACCGACTGAAGGTTACAAAGCAAGCAACTGCCATGAGGAGAATATAAAAGAAAGTTCTATCTGACTTTTCTTGTAAATTACATTTTTACCCTGTGAGATATTACTGGCTTCAAGTGGATTTAACTGCCCATGCTCCTACACTGCTGCAGTGACTGTCTGCAACTAGCCAGTATCTTCAGCTCACCCTACATACCACTCTACAAAGGAAAGCATCTCTTGGTGATGAGAGGCATCTGAACAGCCAGGAGGCCCAGAACAGCACGACACGGTCCATTTGTCAGGTTTCATGTAACTAGCTGGCTGAGACAAGGGTCATCTCCGCAGATTTAGCATCTACTGAGTTATCCTAGCAGCATCACATCCCCACCTGGCAGGCGAAGAAAGATGCCAAGGGACACAATTAACATTGATCAAGTAGTCTCACATTCTGAATTTAAATGTCCAACTCCATTCCAGCCTGGACCTTCCGCGGGCGCCCCTCCCCCGGCCCAAACCCAGCCGGACCTGCCAAGGCCGGGGCGACTATCCTGCCCCGGATGTGCTGCAGCGGGGAGAGGCGCCTCTCCCCCCCAGCTGAGGTGCTGCTGGGCAGAGTCCTCTCTCACCACCAGAGCACCCTCCTGCACCCCAAACCCCTCATCCCCAGCCCCTCCCCAGAGTCACACCCCAGTTGGACCCCCACACCCTTGCACTCCAACCCTCTGCCCCAGCCTTGAGTCCCCTTCCACACTCTGAACTCCACGGCCCCACCCCCACCACATGAATTTTGTTATGTCACACATCACCTCCATATTGGTGCACATAGCAAAATTCATTCCACACACGGGTGGGAAAAATTAGAGGGAACGCTGCTGACAAAGTTATACATCCATCTTTAATTACAGACATCTGATTGCTTCTACAGTTCATCAATGAAACTAAAATTCTGAATCTCTATGCATATCCACATCAGTAGACTACAATTTCCAGTTATCTTAGATATCATTAATTAAAATCCATACTCCTAGTTTCATGGTTTTAGTAACAGTGCCTGCTGTGCAAGTCAATTTACTTCCACTGTATTGGTGCAGAAAATTTCGTCAGTTTCCTGCTTCTGCTTTACTTGTGTAAAGTGCAGGTCTGGACAGAACTTTCTTCATAGCCTAATAATAATTACTACTCTAGTTTCATGAGCAGTTAGGAGCCAGTTTCACTGCTGGGGACAGACAATTCCTGCCTCCTGCCACAATCATACCAAGCCAACGGGCCCTGAGGCCCTGTTTTCTAGTGCAAGGCTAATGTATTAACTAATGCGGGTGAGGAACTAGAAGCATAACAAGCCCAGAGCTGTTTCCTTAAATGCAGGTGGGGTGGGAACACTGCAGCCTTGCACATCCGGGCCATAGTGTGAGCTTGCAACCGGGTAAACAAACCATTGTGTCTAACAAGGAAAGTTACTGCCATGCAGATCAGATGGATTCCAAGGCGCTAGGCAGTCGTGCCTTCCAATGTTACAAAAGCCCTATAAAGTCAGTAAGAATAACCTTTGACCAGTCTAAATAAGGGCAACACGCACCGCTGAAGCAAGCTAGGGAAACTGTATCTCTAATGCCTGAAAGGTTAACTTAAATGTCAAAGAGCATCAGACCTAAGGCTTTCCCCCAAGGTGAATGCAAGAGCAGTGCCACCCCTCCCCCCAGCTAGCAGGGATCTCAGTGCAAAAAAAAACCCAAACCAAACCAAACCAAACCACCCCCTCAGTAACTCACCCATCCACACCTAGGCCATGCGCAATCAGACCCTGCCCGCGGACAGGGGGTGTCTGAAGGGCACAGCGATTCCAACCCTCAGGATAACAAGGGCTTTCAGCCCCCAGCCACTGCTTGCCCCCTGCAGCCTCCCCCCCGCCCCATCAGCTGCAGATTGTTGTTTTCAGGCTCGCTAGGCCGGGCGGACGGTGGGGGGAGGGGGGGGACGTGCGATGGGGAAAAGAGGCATCAAGCCCCCGCTGTCACCGTGCACGCCCGGCACGGGGAGCGGGGACCGCGGCAGGGCAGCCCTCGCCAGCTGGGGGGGGGGGGCGCGGGGGCACAACTCAGGGCCACGTTGCCCCCCCCCCACCCCCCACGATGCGCAGTCCCAAGGGGCGGGCCGCGGGGCGCGGCGCTGCACGGGGAGTTGCCCCGGCCGTGCCTTGGCGCCGCGGCTGCGGCGGGCACGTCGGGCCCCCTACCCCGTTGGCGGCGGCGATCCGGACGATCAGCTGGACGGCCTCGGTCATGTAGAACCGGCCGTCGCCCCCCACCACCAGCGCGGCCTCCTGCCGCTCGGCCGGCGGCACCGTGGCCAGGATGCTCTGGATGAAGTTCTCGGCGTAGTGCGCGTTGCCCTGGAACACCCGGACCCGCTTGCGGAGCCCGCTGGTGCCGGGCTTCTGGTCGGCGTAGGCCTGGGTCCGGACCGTCACGAGCTTCACCATGGTGCCGGGCTGGGGCTGCGCTCCCGGAGCCGCCGCTGGGCGGAGCTTGCGGCTCTCCGCAGCCCCCGCCCGCAGCCGCTTCTCCGCCCACTTAAAGACGCGCAGGAGCCGGGGCCTCCCGGCCGCGCCCCGGGCGCCGCGCCGAGTGGGGAAGGGCGACCCCTGGAGGAGCTACGGGGGGATTCGATCGGGCCTCTGGGCCGCCTGCCCTGGGTGATCTGTGGCACTGATCAGCTCTAGTCCCTGCAGAACTGTATAACCAGGGTGGCCAGACAGCAAGTGTGAAAAATCGGAGTGAGTGGGGAGTTATAAGAAAAGGAGGACTTGTGGCACCGTAGAGACTAACAAACTTATTAGAGGTTTCAGAGTAGCAGCCGTGTTAGTCTGTATTCGCAAAAAGAAAAGGAGGACTTGTGGCACCTTAGAGACTAACAAATTTATTAGAGCATAAGCTTTCGTGAGCTACAGCTCACTTCATCGGATGCATTTGGTGGAAAAAACAGAGGAGAGATTTATATACACACACACAGAGAACATGAAACAATGGGTTTATCATACACACTGTAAGGAGAGTGATCACTTAAGATAAGCCATCACCAACAGCAGGGGGGGGGAAGGAGGAAAACCTTTCATGGTGACAAGCAGGTAGGCTAATTCCAGCAGTTAACAAGAATATCAGAGGAACAGTGGGGGGTGGGGTGGGAGGGAGAAATACCATGGGGAAATAGTTTTACTTTGTGTAATGACTCATCCATTCCCAGTCTCTATTCAAGCCTAAGTTAATTGTATCCAGTTTGCAAATTAATTCCAATTCAGCAGTCTCTCGTTGGAGTCTGTTTTTGAAGCTTTTTTGTTGAAGTATAGCCACTCTTAGGTCTGTGATCGAGTGACCAGAGAGATTGAAGTGTTCTCCAACTGGTTTTTGAATGTTATCATTCTTGACGTCTGATTTGTGTCCATTCATTCTTTTACGTAGAGACTGTCCAGTTTGGCCAATGTACATGGCAGAGGGGCATTGCTGGCACATGATGGCATATATCACATTGGTAGATGCACAGGTGAACGAGCCTCTGATGGTGTGGCTGATGTGATTAGGCCCTATGATGGTATCCCCTGAATAGATATGTGGACAGAGTTGGCAACGGGCTTTGTTGCAAGGATAGGTTCCTGGGTTAGTGGTTCTGTTGTGTGGTGTGTGGTTGCTGGTGAGTATTTGCTTCAGATTGGGGGGCTGTCTGTAAGCAAGGACTGGTCTGTCTCCCAAGATCTGAGAGAGCGATGGCTCGTCCTTCAGGATAGGTTGTAGATCCTTGATGATGCGTTGGAGGGGTTTTAGTTGGGGGCTGAAGGTGATGGCTAGTGGCGTTCTGTTGTTTTCTTTGTTGGGCCTGTCCTGTAGTAGGTGACTTCTGGGTACTCTTCTGGCTCTGTCAATCTGTTTCTTCACTTCAGCAGGTGGGTACTGTAGTTGTAGGAATGCATGATAGAGATCTTGTAGGTGTTTGTCTCTGTCTGAGGGGTTGGAGCAAATGCGGTTATATCGTAGCGCTTGGCTGTAGACAATGGATCGAGTGGTATGATCTGGATGAAAGCTAGAGGCATGTAGGTAGGAATAGCGGTCAGTAGGTTTCCGATATAGGGTGGTGTTTATGTGACCATCGCTTATTAGCACCGTAGTGTCCAGGAAGTGGATCTCTTGTGTGGACTGGTCCAGGCTGAGGTTGATGGTGGGATGGAAATTGTTGAAATCATGGTGGAATTCCTCAAGAGCTTCTTTTCCATGGGTCCAGATGATGAAGATGTCATCAATGTAGCGCAAGTAGAGTAGGGGCATTAGGGAACGAGAGCTGAGGAAGCGTTGTTCTAAGTCAACCATAAAAATGTTGGCATACTGTGGGGCCATGCGGGTACCCATCGCAGTGCCGCTGATTTGAAGGTATACATTGTCACCAAATGTGAAATAGTTATGGGTCAGGACAAAGTCACAAAGTTCTGCCACCAGGTTAGCCGGGGATACTGTTCCTGACGGCTTGTAGTCCATCTTTGTGTGGAATGTTGGTGTAGAGGGCTCTAATAAATTTGTTAGTCTCTAAGGTGCCACAAGTACTCCTTTTCTTTTTGCAAACTTATTAGAGCATAAGCTTTCGTGAGCTACAGCTCACTTCATCGGATGCATGGGGAGGTATAGGCACCGATATAAGACAAAGCCCTGAATATCGGCACTGTCCCTATAAAATCGGGACATCTGGTCAGCCTATGTGTAACTGATGTGCAGCCTCTTTTGCTGACCTGGATTATGCGGGTGATCTCAGGCTTTGGTCAGGCCGCAAACCACCCCACTGAGCAAGGTAACTTACATTGACTTAAAGCCGTGTCTACACTGTGCTATGTCCAGGGGAGATGCTATCACTGAAGTGGAGTAATTACCTCGACGGTCCACAAAGTGCCTCTGCACCAGAAGCACTAAATTGGCCCCACCACATTGGTGCAGCAGTGCTGATTTAGTGCCGTTGTGAAGACAAGCCCTTAGAGATGCACTAGAGCAACGGTTCTCAGGGGTGCGCAGATGTCTTCCAGGGGGTACATCAACTCATTCTGATATTTGCCTAGTTTTACAGCTGGCAACATAAAAAGCACTAGCGAAGTCAGTACAAACTAAAATTTCATACAATGACTTGTTTATACTCACTGCGATGTAAGTACAATATTTATGTTCCAATTATATGGTAAAAATGAGAAACTAAGCAACTTGTCAGTAATAGCATGCTGTGACACTTTTGTATTTTGATGTCTGATTTTGTAAGCAAGTAGTTTTTAAGTGAGGTGAAATTTGGGGTACGCAGGACAAATCAGACTCCTGAAAGGAGTCTGGAAAGGTTGAGAGCCACAGCACTAGAGAGCTTCCAGCAAGAGGCAGCTACTCTGGGCTAAGAGTTTCTTGTGCAAAAACAAGAATCCAGAAGCTTCGCCCAAAGTTGTGATATCAGACATCCGTGCTTCTGGCCAAACCATGTGTAGCCTATGATTTCATTAATCTATTTAGGCTGTAAACTGTCAGCAAACAGACGCAGCCAGCCAGATATCCTAAGGAGTACTGGTTTAGCAGCCTCAGTCATGAAGGACCTGCATAGGGTTTGGAACCAAACAAAGATGAAATGATATCCAAAAGTATGGATCTCATATGGATGTGAAACATGGACATTGCTTAAACAAGACATCAGGAAGGTGAGAGGCATTTCATATGCGTTGCCAGCAGCAACTGGTGGGTATAAGATGGTTTGACTTGATCAGTAATAAGGATATAGTTTTGAGAAATGACCTCGAGCAGACAAAGTCATCGTTGGCCACCGTTGGCTGGTCCTTTTAGGTCACATTGCCTGCCTCAGAGACAAAGACCTTGTATATCAAGCTCTGAAGACTGGACTTGAGGTCAGGAGGGGATGCTGCCCAGTCATGGACTGGCAGCAGTCACGCAGTCACCACACCTGTGATTAACCTGCCTGTACTAATCAGTAATAACGCTGTGGAGCTCTTCAAATAAAGGCATACAGCGTGGTCATGGACACTTTGCACTATGGACCTCTGCCATCTGAATGTAGTGTTGTTCAGTGAAAAACATATTTATACCACAACCACATGCTTTGCCCCTGATTCTCTGAGATCCTGGATAAATCACCTACCCACCTCTCTTCCCTATCTGTATAATGGGGATAATGCCTACCTCCAAAGTGGTGTGAAAGTGAGCACTAATTCAGTGAAGGCTGAAGGGCCAAGATTTCACCCAGTAAGTCTAAAGACCAGACCAGGGGGATTGCAAGCCAGGACTCCTAAATTCAGTTCCTGGTTCTTCCGTTGATTCACTATGTGACCTTAGGAAAGTGACTTAATAGCTCTGTACCTTGGTTCTCCAGGTAAAACAGCTAAAATAATACCTACATCATGAGAATATTTAATTGTTTGCAAAGTATTTTGAAATTCTCAGATACAAGGCACTATAGATGTGCCATGTTTTATTATTGTTCTCGAGGGGAAATTAACATAGTGGAAGCTCAATCTACAGCTATTTATAGCATTACTCTTAACTTTCTGAATGGTGAAGCACTTAGACTGTGTTTCTGTCTCATGAGCAGGAAGGTTCCAATTTTCATTCTGAAATCAAGGAATTAATTTAATTCATCCAGTCCCTCCAGAGGTGGCTGTAGAGGTATGCATATGCATAAGTCTTTGCAGGATTTGGGCCTCAGTGGTTAAATATCAGGCTCTGGCAAAGGAACCAGTCTCCGAGAGAGAAAGATTGGGGACTGGGGTGAAAAGGGGTGACAAAGGGAGACAATGAAGCCACAAGAGCTAAGGATGATCCATATTGCTATTTGTTTCCTATGAGTGCTTTGAGATTATAGCTCTTGGGTGAAGTCCTGACCCTACTGAAGTCAGTGGAGTTTGTCAGTGACTTAAATGGAAACAGCATTTTACCCAGTCACACCCCTGATTAAGCTTCCCCAGCTAGACAATCATCAGGCTGTGGTGTTTGTGTCCTTTTAAGCTTCTCTTGGTCTGAATAGGTTCTTGCATTCTCTTTCTTTGGCCTCTCTGGCCCACTTCCTGGGCACAGACTCTCAGTCACCCCTTCACTGAAATGGGACCTTGCAGTCCAGCTGCCGTAGGCCCCCTGATTCATGCTGATCACCCCGTACCCCCAAACTCCAGTTGCTTAAGCACATCCTTGTGGGCACTGGTTTGTAGTTTCTCTCTCCAGGGACACATAATGACTGAAACACATAATACACAATCTCTGCAAAAATTTTTCTAAAACAGTTTCTCTTCACTGTACACAGCACAAGAGATACACAGATCTGGACAAAACAGTACCACACTACCTGCCCCTCCCTGCTTCAGTTTTCTTGCCCCCCTTGTGTGTTCTCTGGGTCAGAGTCCTCTAGGGTATCCAGGATCCTCCATTTTCTCCTGCACCTCCTCAAGGACTGCGCCTTGATGGAGTGGAAAGGCTTGAATGCTCCGATGACCCTGAGAGCTATGCCTGCTGGAGTATTACTCCTGGTAGGGTCACCCAAGCCAGATGGGTCGAAGGGTAGGAGCCAGACTCAAGGCAGTCCCACCAGTCCCCCTAGGGGACTGTGAGTCAGGCTAACAACCTGTCCACGCAAAAATGCTTTCCATTACAGAAACAACACAGAGCCAAGGCGTGTCTGTCACAGATTTCCAGATACAATCATCAACTCTGAAGACCCGCAATCTGCTGGACGTAAGACAAGATAGTACTGGCCAACCAGCAAATCCGGCCGATGCTATGATAGAGGGGAGTCAACGCTGTAAGGAACTTCTTCAGATGAAATGAGATTCTCAGGCTATGTCTAAACTTAAAATGCTACAGTGCACAGCTTAGCACTTAGATGCTCACTACAGTGATGGGAGGGGTTCTCCCACTGCTATAGTTAATCCACCTCTCCAAGGGGTGGTAGCTAGGTCGACGGAAGAATACTTCCATTGACCTAGCACTGTCCATATCAGTCAGTAGCTTCTGAAGATGTCAGTGCCTGGATGGGCGTGAGCTATACTGGTTCCTCCATTTATCATGGAGATTGCATAGGCCCCCGTCTATAGCTAAGGTGGCAGTCTACTACATTGTCCAAGGCCATTTCAGCTTCTTTGTAACTTTAGTTTGGAAAACTACCATGGCCAGAAAATTGGCAGATTTACTCTCCAAAGACAAAGGAGATGCTCTCTGAAAAATTGGGAGAAAATTTGTCCATACGTTTTTTAACAACAGTCTTGAAATGAGTATACAAGGAGTATCAGATTCTTGCTACAACCAGCTGGACTTTGATTTTATAAACATGGGAAATGCAATGACAGGAATAATGCATTTTATACCATTTTATCTAGCAATGTCTTGTTATTGTTTCCCAGCCAATCTACCAGCTTTTTCTTAGTGGTATGAAACTTCCAGCGACTGTTTATGTACTATTAAGACCCTGGGGCAGCCTTTCAAAGATGTGTCCAGTTGCCATCTTTTCACAGTGCCCTTACAGGAGGGTTCTAAATGTTGGCTGGTTTAGCTTGTCAGGCCCAAGAGGTTAAATATTTACAATGCATGTTGCTACAACTTATACTTTTTCCAAATGATATTGAAAATGGACCTTTATTGTTTGTCCTACAGTATAAAGAAAACCAGATCACAGTAAGATCTGTCTAAGCACTGGTACCTACAGTATGTAAATTGTGGCAGTCCTGTAACAGTGCTCTCATTTCAGAACTGACCTTTCCCTGCCTAATATACAGTTACAGCAGAATAAGTCAGAGTACAAGAGTTGCTGGTGGATAAATATAGCTTTTCAAGACTACTTGCTACCCAGTCAGACAAGGTCACATAAATTTAATACCTATTTAAACAGACGCCTTTTAAAAAGCCAGTCACTGGTGTCACAGTTCTTTGTTTACATTTAGCATAACCATAAAAACTGCAATAGACAAAATGTCCGACAGCCTCGGAATTTTTTGTGTAATTTCTGTTTCAGCTTGTTCCTGGGTGTCACATCCAACCTCTTTATTCCAGCTCACCCTGAGGACAGTTGGTTAAAGTCAGCAGCTAAGAACGCAGAGAAAAGCCTTCATCTGTCTTACAGGGCTTATTTCTTTTTGACCTTAAGTGACAAAACTTATGAATTATGGATGATTTTGTGAACTCTATGGGTAACTCCAATACTCTACATAGCAAATCAGACATAGGTCCCCTGTCTGGAAGATGCTACAGAACAAACAAAAGAAGTTGTTAATGACTGGAAGGAAAATGAGTGTGATAAGGGGGAGGGTGCCTAAATCGGAAGAATGCAGTCATCATTACAGGTGGTCTCAGGGATGAAAGTAAGTTACAGGACTTACTGGTATGCCGGAGTCCTGAGCAGGGGGCGTGGCCTTAACCGGACAAGGATCTTGATTTAAAGGGCCCGGGGCTCCAGCTGCAGTACTGGCTTTAAATTGCCGTCTGGGAAAGCCAGTCCTGGTACGGCGCACCGGCTCTTACCACTACGCCGTACCAGGGCGTACCGGCTTACTTTCACCTCTGGGTGGTCTGCCGGGAGGGGGATTTGGAAGAATGAAAATCCCCAGACGGGGAACAAAGAAATCAGGTGTTAGTGCAGGTGTTTAAAAATGCAAAGGTGGAGAAGTTCAAGGGAGAGTGACAAAAGGGGGGCATGTATCATGAGTAACGGAACCTTTTTGACTGCAGCCAGCCAGAGGTGAAGGACACTGTCACTGACTGCAAGGAACAGAGAAAGAGAGACTCCATGATTTGGAAGAGGTGCCAGACCTGGAGGACTAATGATGAGGGGACCTAGAAGCCTGAAAGGACACTGACCCAAATCCTGAAAAACACTCAAGAGTGGTGAGGAAACTGAGGCAAGGAATGGCATATAGATGTTTGTTTTGCTTAGATCTGTATATCTCTTATGCTGTTTGAAGTAAGAATAATTATGTTAGAAACCCTATGCAAAATCGGTGCCTATTTACTTCACCTACCATGTATCCCTGAAGGGGTAAACTATAAATCAGAGTGCCCACAAGGAGGGATCTCTGGGAGTGGCTGTTTTTAAGCTACTGGGGTGTCTTCGGGGGTCTGGCCTGGTCCTGAGGGCCTACAGTAGCTGAGCTATGTGATTCAAGTTCCAGAAGGGATATCAGAGAGTCTCCTTCTGCCCCTCCACCCCCACGAACATGATACAGTTCTGCGGTGATCTGGAATCCTACTTCCGACGTCTCCGACTCAAGGAATATTTCCAACACACCTCTGAACAGCACACTAACCCACAGAAACCTTCCTACCAAACCTACAAAAAAGAGCATTCTGCGTTGACTCCTCCTGAAGGTCGAAACAACAGACTGGACTTCTACATAGAGTGCTTCCACTGGTGTGCACAGGCTGAAATTGTGGAAAAGCAGCATCACTTGCCCCATAACCTCAGCTGTGCAGAACACCACGCCATCCACAACCTCAGGAACAACTCTGACATCATAATCAAAAAGGCTGACAAAGGAGGTACTGTCGTCATCATGAATAGGTCGGAATCTGAATGAGAGGCTGCCAAGCAGCTCTCTAACACCACATTCTACATTGCCCTCTGATTCCACTGAGGGTTATTCAAAAGAAACTACACCATTTGCTCAAGAAACTCCCTGAAAAAGCACAGGAACAAATCTGCACAGTCACACCACTAGAACCCCGACCAGGGGTTCTCTATCTGCTACCCAAGATCCATAAACCTGGAAATCCTAGATGCCCCATCATCTCAGGCATTGGCACCCTGACAGCAGGATTGTCTGGCTATGTAGACTCCCTCCTCAGGCCCTACGCTACCAGCACTCCCAGCTATCTTCGAGACACCACTGACTTCCTGAGAAAACTACAATCCATCAGTGATCTTCCTAAAAACACCATCCTAGCCACTATGGATGTAGAAGCCCTCTACACCAACATTCCACACAAAGATGGACTACAGGCCGTCAGGAATAGTATCCCCAATAATGTCACGGCAAACCTGCAGGCTGAACTTTGTGATTTTGTCCTCACCCATAACTATTTCACATTTGGGGACAATGTATACCTTCAAATCAACGGCACTGCGATGGGTACCCGCATGGCCCCACAGTGTGCCAATATTTTTATGGCCAACTTAGAACAACGCTTCCTCAGCTGTTGTCCACTAACACCCCTATTCTACTTACGCTACATTGATGACATCTTCATCATCTGGACCCATGGAAAAGAAGCCCTTGAGGAATTCCACCATGATTTCAACAATTTCCATCCCACCATCAACCTCAGCCTGGACCAGTCCACTTCCTGGACACTACGGTAATAATAAGCGATGGCCACATAAACACCACCCTATACTGGAAACTTACTGACCGCTATATTTACCTACATGCCTCCAGCTTTCATCCAGACCACATCACATGATCCATTGTCTACAGCCAAGCTCTATGATACAACCGCATTTGCTCCAACCCCTCAGACAGAGACAAACACCTACAAGATCTCTATCAAGCATTCTTACAACTACAATACCCACCTGCTGAAGTGAAGAAACAGATTGACAGAGCCAGAAGAATACCCAGAAGTCACCTACTACAGGACAGGCCCAACAAAGAAAGTAACAGAACACCACAGCCATCACCTTCAGCCCCCAACTAAAACCTCTCCAACGCATCATTAAGGATCTACAACCTATCCTGAAGGACGATCCCTCACTCTCACAGATTTTGGGAGACAGACCAGTCCTCGCTTACAGACAGCCCCCCAACCTGAAGCAAATACTCACCAGCAACCACACACCACACAACAAAAGCACTAACCCAGGAACCTATCCTTGCAACAAAGCCTGTTGCCAGCTCTGTCTACATATCTATTCAAGGGACACCATCATAGGATCTAATCACATCAGCCACACCATAAGAGGCTCGTTCACCTGCACATCTACCAATGTGATATATGCCACCATATGCCAACAATGTCCCTCTGCCATGTACATTGGCCAAACTGGACAATCTCTATGCAAAAGAATAAATGGACACAAATCAGACATCAAGAATTATAACATTCAAAAACCAGTCGGAGAACACTTCAAGTTACCTGGTCACTCAATTTCAGACCTAAAAGTCTCAATTCTCCAACAAAAAAACTTCAAAAACAGACTCCAACAAGAAACTGCAGAAATGGAATTAATTTGCAAACTGGACACCATTACATTAGGCTTGAATAAAGACTGGGAGTGGATGGGTCATTACACAAAGTAGAAACTATTTCCCCTGGCTAATTTTCCCCCCTACTGTTACTCACACCTTCTTGTCAACTGTTTGAAATGGGCCATCCTGATCATCACTACAAAAGTTTTTTTCCTCCTGCTGATAATAGCCCACCTTAACTGATTGGTCCCTTTACAGTTGGTATGGCAACACCCATTTTTTCATGTTCTCTTTTCAGAGTAGCAGCCGTGTTAGTCTGTATTCGCAAAAAGAAAAGGAGTACCCGTGGCACCTTAGAGACTAACAAATTTAATAGAGCATAAGCTTTCGTGAGCTACAGCTCACTTCGAAGTGAGCTGTAGCTCACGAAAGCTTATGCTCTAATAAATTTGTTAGTCTCTAAGGTGCCACGGGTACTCCTTTTCTTTTTGCGAATACAGACTAACACGGCTGCTACTCTGAAACCTGTCATTATGCAAGGCACTGAATTTAGCCGTATAGAGTGGAAATCTGTCAACTTCATGAAAAAACTCGCACAGATACAGACAGACATCATCTTCCTCTCCAATAATGCATCTGATGAAGTGAGCTGTAGCTCACGAAAGCTTATGCTCTAATAAATTTGTTAGTCTCTAAGGTGCCACGGGTACTCCTTTTCTTTTCATGTTCTCTGTGTATATATATCTTCCTGCTGTATTTTCCACTGCATGCATCCGATGAAGTGGGTTTTAGCCCACGAAAGCTTATGCCCAAATAAATTTGTTAGTCTCTAAGGTGCCACAAGTACTCCTTGTTTGTTTGTTTGTTTTTTTTACACCTGGAAGTGTGCCAGAGAGGCTGAAGTGAGATACAGTAGCTGGAGCTCACCCAATGACAAAGGGGAGTTTAAAAGCACACTGGTCCAGCAAGTTGGTCCCCATATTAAACAGTTTTGTAAGTGTCCAGCAGGCGGAGCTTGACTGTGACACTTTATAGCCAGATTTTTTATTAAAATGTAAAGGAATAAAAAACAAGCAGTGGCTTAATCAATTAGAGCCAGTGTAAGTTAAGTACTAACAGCATCAAACACTAAAGGGGAAAAATCAAATCACTGATCGATTGGAAAAATAAAACCAAGAGTCCCAGCTCTTAATATTTCCAAGACTTAGGGCAGGTCTACACTTAAAGTACCGCATTGGTGCAGCTGCGCTGCTGTAGCACTTAAGTGAAGATGCTCTCACGCCAATGGGAGAGAGCTCTCCCACTGATATAGTTAATCCACCTCCCTAAGAGGCAGTAGCTATGTCCTAGGAGAAGCATGTCTACATGGGAGGTTAAGGTTGGTATAACTATGTTGCTCAGGGATGTGGATTCTTCACACCCAACAATGTAGTTATACCAACATAGGTCTGTAGTGTAGACCAGACCTAAGATAACAGTCCCACACAATCAAAACCACAAATGTGTATATTAAACCCCAAGAGCCCCTAGGCCCAATTGAGATGGCAAGCTCTTCCTCAGGGAAGCGTTTACAAACAGATGGAAATACAGCACAGATTTTCAAATTGCACTACCATATTTACAGAATCCAGTCGTTGTAGAAACATGATACTGTAATTATAAGGGATGGCTCCTTTTCAATATTTCCAAGCTTAACTACTAAGGCAGATGAAATTAACTGAATGCAGTGCCTTGGCAGCAACATTTTATAAAAGATATATTGCAATCTTCTGTTCTTATTACTGGGCACAGCAGTATTTGTAGCATGGAATCTGCTTTACAGACACACACCAAAAGTAGAGAAACAACTTCACAAATATAAAAAGTCTTCATATTTTAATTGAAAAGTGTACAGCACCAAAAATGGAAATACGCATTATTATGATTGTGGTGCCAATGATGGTTTACAGCTGTGTCGGAAAACAAGGACCTGCCTCAAGAAGTTTCTGATCATGTCAATTAAACACAATGCAAACAGCTAAGGATCAGGTGTGGGTGGGAAGAGGTCAGCATAAGGAGGAGAAATGGGATGGCATCTGGCACACAAAAAAGCAGAAGCTATATGAAATACAGCCTGGTCTACACTGAAAAGGTAGCTCAACATGGCTATGTTGCCAGCTGCATAATAAAGTCAAGAGTGTTGAAGTGGTGAAAGTAAGAGAGGAATACACATGATTACATAATTCTATACAACTTTCAGCATTCCTCCAGTATGGCTCACTCTGCACACTAGTAATTTTTCAGAAAGAGACTGCATAGGAATAACTACGCATTTGTTCTGTTAGGAAAGCAAACGTTCTTCATAATAGAGTCTGTCAGAGGCCCTGGAGGAAGAAGGGCCTAACCCCCAGTGTAGACACAGCTATGCTGACAGAAGACTGCTTCCATTGATGTAGCTACCGTCATTTGGGGAGGTGGAGTTTGGACGGAAAAATCCCTTCTGTTAGTGTAAGCTGCATCTACGCTACAGGATTCTACTGGCATAGCTACGGCTACACCGCTTTGTTGGTATAGTCTTTGTAGCGTGGGCGTACACAGACTGGAACATGAAAAAAAGGCATGACGTCCATGTGGGAAGTAGGAGACAAAGGAAGCTCGAAGAAGAAAGGACTGAGCAGGGTGTGTGGAAGGGGTGCAGCTGGGAATTGGAGCAGAGACGAAGGCAGGAATGGAGAAGCATAGCACTGAAAGTGGAGTACAGGGAGTCTGAGCTGGGTAAAGTGTGGAAGCCAGTGAAGGGATTCAAGGGAGTGTTAGCTCAAGAGAGAGGAGGATTTTAGTTGCAGGATTCTGGGGAGGAGAGAAGCCTGGAGGTGGAAGTTACATTTATCAGGGTAAAAGATAACTGGTCAGATTTTTAACACAGTGTCAGTGACAGAGAGGAAGGGACAGATTTTGGAGATATGGAGGAAGAAGAAATTGGGTATGCGAAAAACCTGGATATAAAGGAGAGGAGTCAAACCTGACGTCAAAATTAGAGGTGGCATGTCATGGATGGAGTGAAGGTGTCAATGGTACCAATGAGGCAAAGAGGAGAGAGAGAAGCTCAGTTTTTGACACGAGGAGTTTGGGATAGCGGTGAGATATCCAAAAGGAGAGAGTAGTTGGATGGGGAGACAGTTGCACATGTAGGACTGCACAGCAAGCTATAGGAAAGACTGCTGGCTGAGCCAGCCTTGGCATTTGTGAGGCACAGCTGAGAAATCATAACTTGCACTTCCACTACATGTCAATGACTCCTATTTACCTTTATGTCCAGGACCAGCTAAGGATGTGAGAGAGGGTATAGCAAGCTGGTTCTTTGGGATACATTCAAAACATAAATGATTCATTTTATGTAAAAAAATGTGTGTGTGTGTGTGTGTTCCTTCTGCAGATGATTATTCCTTTCAACCCTACTGATTTATGCTTTCAAGGCTGTCTTCCCCTCCAACAAAGGAAAGCATATATATTTCAAATTCCCTCAAATCGGCAGAGTGTATGCGGGGGCTTGTGGCTGCAGGCTTTGCAGTCACAAAAAGCCATATCTAGCAGTCAGATCTGAGGGCCTGGATAGGATTGAAGTCAAGCCTTGTGATTCATTGGCTTGAATAACTGAAACCATGGGAGCAAAGCATAGATCTGAAATAAATGATCTGCATCAGTCTTGATTCTGAAGTGGACAAGATTAATCAATTTATCTATTAATTACAGGACAATCCTGATTTAGTTCTTATTTTAGTAGCTCCAAGAGTGGACTGTTTTCTAAATGTGGTGTTTAAGGTACGAGAGAATGCACACAATTATATATCCATTCTTCTTGCTCTTTCAAAGGCATCACATGCTGACAAACCTGCATGTAAAAAGAGGGAAAATATAATGAACTATCTTTAGTTACCATTCTTTCCTTAATTCCTATCCAACTGAACATTTACTACTTAAAATGCCATCTAGATAACATTAATCATTTCATTTCTAATACACATATTGGAAAAGTTAGCTGATGCAAAATTGAAGTTGTATAATGATAGGTACTATTACTGCATTTAACTACATTATGGGTAAAATCCTTCAAGGGGCTCTAAATCTACAATTCTCATTGATTCCAGTGGAAAATGAAGCTAACACCTTGCAGCATGGAGCCTCCTCTATCTGATCAAAGGTAGCAGCAGCAGTGTTAGAATAACCCGAATCCTGCACTCCATCTGCACATGCCAGGATTGGGGCCATAGGTTGAATAATGATGAAATAGAGAGTACTATCGTTTGAATGAGCTGCATTTGAAAGAGACACACTGTACTTTTTGCACTTTATAGAGCAGGTTATTTTAACTTGTATATTTATTTCTACTTTTACTAAAAACAGTACAACTTCTAGAATGAGAGTCAGCCAATCAAATTGCCAATTGGCTTAAGCACTGTCCATAAATTACGTTTTTTTAAAAGTCTGCCTGTTGGAAATTATATTGTTCATAACATACATCATAAACATGTATTTTTGTAAAAAGAAAAGGAGTACTTGTGGCACCTTAGAGACTAACAAATTTATTAGAGCATAAGCTTTCGTGAGCTACAGCTCAAGTGAGCTGTAGCTCACGAAAGCTTATGCTCTAATAAATTTGTTAGTCTCTAAGGTGCCACAAGCACTCCTTTTCTTTTTGCGAATACAGACTAACACGGCTGCTACTCTGAAACATGTATTTTTGTGTGTGACTAGTTAAAGCACATATTAAGTCTGTGTTTCATGATCATGGAATGCATCAGATGAAGAGAAACTTAAATTTGGCCCAAAATTAAAATTTTTAAGAGCTGCTTCTTTTAAAAACAAACCTAAGATGATAATGCCACTGCAAACAAATAAACATGCCACTGCAGGTGTTAGAAGTAAATCTGAAAGTGAAATTGATTTTTCACAAAAGTGACTGCCTAGTTACAGTAAATTGGATTTTTAAGTTTTTCATTTTTAATAATCTAAGGTGTCACTAATAATATAAACAACATTATTTATTTGCAGCATATGGATGTTAGGTTAACTGTCTCTTTTTAATAACAGTATAAGGAACATGCATCACTCTACTGCAACAACACTCATAATAAAACATAATTTAATTTACACTAATCATTTAAGAAGTAGAGTCATTATAAGTGATGGTTCATACAGGCAAAACATCTCCTGCTTTGAAAATAAGTGTGTTAGGTTTGCATTAGCATTTACAATATATATTAATTGGTTACCAATCTGCTATGACAACTCTCTTTTATTGACATTAGCAGCTTGCTTTTTAAATAGGAGTGAATGCTGAAAGGTATTCATAATTAGTATGTACAATTACAGTGAAAGGGCAAGTGAATGCAGATATTTGCACTGGCTAGTAATACGTTTATCTGGTCATCTGCACTAGAAAATACCTGCACATGCAAGGTAGGTGCACAATTTAGAAAATCAGGTCCACCATCTTAACTACATTTCTCATGTAGATGGACATTTCTCCTTTTGCTTCATGTCCACGTACTCAGTATTAATACAGAAAGATTTGCAAAAACAAACTCTAAAGGTGTCACATATGATATTTTTACTAAGATTTTAAATTAGGGAAATAATAACATTACCATCATGGATTTTGGTGCCACTTCAACAGCAAAAATGTTGAGTCCCCTGTTATTTACACAGTTCTTACTCTGCTCATTGTTGACATGAATAACCACTTTATTTTCAGACTGTAAGTGGAAAAATGTTAGAGGTCTCATTAGTCTTCATGATTAAATGGCTGCTTCTTATAAAACAACGTAATGATGCTGCTTATTTCATCTGAAATTGCTATTATAATGGGATGGAAAGTTTTAAATATGTAGGGTAAAATTTTAAAATGCACCTAAGTAACCTGGGACCTAAGTCCTTTTTCAAAAACGCCTTTGTCACTTAGGACCTCAAGTCTGATTAAAAAAGTCAATGGGACCTGAGCTCCTATGTGACACAATTGCTTTTGAAAATTTTACCCACAGTGCTGGATTCTCTGCTAGTGTAAACTGGCACAGGCCTTAACTTCATTGAAGCTCTACCAATTCACACCAGAGAATTTGGTGCACAATGTACTTGTTTGGCATACATGAGTAAACAGTGCTATGCTTTGGTGCCAGCCCTATATCCAAGATATTGGAGGCTGGAGGATACAGAAAAAAGATACCTTTAAAGCTAATAGTTTAATGCTTCATCCATAATAAGGCCCTAAAACCAAAATCTGTGCATATCACTGTTCACCCTTAGGATACAACATTTTTTCTAAATGCAAAATTTGTAGGAACTGATCCTTTTCCGGGAACAGTTTTGTTTTGAACTGATCAGCATTTTCCAGTGACAAAAACTCTTTATTGAAAAATTCCTGATCAGTTCTAATCATGAAGACATGATTATCTAATGCTAATCTAATGCTAATCTTTTACACTACAAATACAGATAGGAATTCAGCTGATGAAACAGTATGCAAATGCCTTACACCTTCTTAGTAAATGAATAATGAGGAGTCCTTGTGGCACCTTAGAGACTAACAAATTTATTTGGGCATAAAGTTTTTGTGGGCTAAAACCCACTTCATCAGATGCATGGAGTGAAAAATACAATAAGCAGAATATATATCATAGCACATGAAAAGATGGGAGTTGCCTTACCAAGTGGGGGGTCAGTGCTAACGAGCCAATTCAATTAAGGTGGAAGTGGCCTATTCTCAACAGCTGACAGGAAGGGGTGAAAACCAAGGGAGCGTAAATTACTTTTGTAGTACTACCGAGGCCAGTGCAATCAGGGTGGCCCATTTCAAACAGTTGACAAGAAGGTGTGAGTATCAGCAGAGGGAAAATTACTTTAGTAAATGAATGTTTTCTTTAGGCCTGATCCAATGTCCATTGGAGTTGATGGACAAACTCCCATTGTTTTCAATGGACTTTGGATCAATCCCTTAAAAAAGGGGCTTTTTTTATTAATAGATACAGAATCTATATATCAAAAAATGTTACTATAGAAAGCTTAATGAGGAGGGAGTAACAACAATGATGTACATTAACATGTAAATTATTTTGTGTAATGTGTATAAGAGAAATATCACACAATACCTTATTTTCAATAACAGAAGTGATCCGTGTATCACTTTTGTAGGTATAGACAATTATACTTTCACCACTATCCAGTACTTTGGCATCTCTTTTGTTAACAACAGACTTGCAAATTGCCCTGTTAAGTTGCCTGCTGCTTGCTTCCAGATAAATGGCTTTAATTCTGGGTTTGCACTTTTCTGCATAGATGTTAATGACAAAAGGGCATGCCTGTTATAGAAGAAAAATACAGTAATGCCTGTTATAGAAGAAAAATACAGTATATTGTTTAGTTCTTCTTACTTTATGCCTAAATTATTCCTTGGATTTTTATCCCCAGCTCTGTTTTCACAGATGCTCGGATGCAGAATTATCCAAATATAGGTGCACCATTGGATATAAAAAAATTGATATAGAAAACTCTAGATCTCCTGTTCTTTGTAACCTTTTTTGGTAATTCAGAGATTAGGATAAATCAACACAGCACACAGCCATCACTGATAGTGCAAGCCTTGATGCAGTGAAATATACTGTACCATTCATCTTCTCAGATCACAAAATGTATCAGGCACTGAAGATGAAGTACTAGGGTATTTGAGTACCAGAAAGAACTCTTTCCTCCACAGTATTCTGGCAAACTCTTGCCATTCAAATGAGTGGTTTTTGCATGCAGAATTAAAATATTTGAAATTTTGTGATAGGAAACACTCCTTGCACTTCCATTTTGTTGGTTAGGATTAGTATATGTGCCAACAAGGAGATGAGATTTTCCGTTACTTTTAGTAGGCTCAGTAAGAGTACATCTGCTTTTCAAATGACCATCAGAAACTGCTGTCTGTTAGCACCAACACATTTTTTACTTCCATTTTCACTTTATACAGTAGAACCTCAGAGTTACGAACACCTTGGGAATCGTTCGTAACTCTGAAATGTTTGTAACTCTGAACAAAATGTTATGGTTGTTCTTTCAAAAGTTTACAACTGAACACTGACTTAATACAGCTTTGAAACTTTACTAGGCAGAAGAAAAATGCCGCTTTCCCTTTATTTTTTTAATAGTTTACATTTAACACAGTATTGTTCTTTGCTTTCTTTTTTTGGTCTCTGCTGCTGCCTGTTTGTGTTCTTCCGGTTCCAGATGAGGTGTATGGTTGACTCATCAGTTCATAACTCTGGTGTTTGTAACTCTGAGGTTCTACTGTAGTTGCTGTTGAAAGTGCTGCTGAAAGGGTAATTCAGGAACTGAGGGGTTAAATTATATGTGCTATTGAAGCAAACGGTTCAAGCATACAATATATAGTTTGTACTTATCCTTTGGGAAACAAACCACAAACCACAGTTGTGCAAGGCAGAGAACCCTTCTTTGTTAGAAGAAAAGGAGTACTTGTGGCACCTTAGAGACTAACAAATTTATTTGAGCATAAACTTTCGTGAGCTACAGCTCACTTCATCGGATGCATTCAGTGGAAAATGCAGTGGGGAGATTTATATACAGAGAACATAAAACAATGGCTGTTATCATATACACTGTAAGGAGAGTGATCACTTAAGATGAGCTTTACCAGCAGGAGGGATGGGGGGGAGGGCGAAGAAAACCTTTAGTGGTGGTTATTTTTTTATGAGAGTATCTAGTTTTGAGAGCTCATTCTTAATCTTTCCCTGTTTGCTGTAGAGGATGTTGATCAGGTGGTTCCGCAGTTTCTTTGAGCAGCATAGTCTGTGTGGTATGTAGATTGTAATAGATTTTTTACCTTCAGTTCTTTTGGTATGATGTCCATCTGTTTGCATTTGGAAAGAAAGATGATGTCTGTCTGTATCTGTATGAGTTTTTTCATGAAGTTGATAGATTTCCACTCCATACAGCTAAATTCAGTGCCTTGCTACATCTACATACCACACAGACTATGCTGCTCAAAGAAACTGCGGAGCCACCTGATCAACATCCTCTACAGCAAACAGGGAAAGATTAAGAATGAGCTCTCAAAACTGGACACTCTCATAAAAAAACAACCACCACTAAAGGTTTTCTTCCTCTTCCTCTGCCCCTCCTGCTGGTAAAGCTCATCTTAAGTGATCACTCTCCTTACAGTGTGTATGGTAACACCCATTGTTTCATGTTCTCTGTGTATATAAATCTCCCCACTGTATTTTCCACTGAATGCATCCGATAAAGTGAGCTGTAGCTCACAAAAGCTTATGCTCAAATAAATTTGTTAGTCTCTAAGGTGCCACAAGTCCTCCTTTTCTTTTTGCGAATACAGACTAACACAGCTGCTATTCTGAAACCTTCATTAGAGAACAGCTGTCTCTAGTGTCCAAACTGCAGAATGACAGAGCATCACATCTTTCCAGCTTTGTTAGGGATATTTATGTAGGACAAGTGGTGAAGTGTAACCCAGTGAAAAATTGCTCACAATCATTTGCTAATTTTTTAAATCTTCTCATTGATACGAGAATGGCTAATTCTAACCTCCCAAATCCCAAAACACTACCACATCAGTGTTTTTGTGTTAGTATATTTTTGTTTCATGTGCACAGAATGGGATGGGTTTTTTTGGCAATTACATAGTCTCATGGCCCTGAGTTGCTTTGGTTTAAGAGAAAGTAAACAAAGAAAAGAAAATGATCACAGGGATGGTAAAAAAACCAGTTTTTCTTGGGAACAAGATATAAATACTGGACTTTCCTGAATATTTGATGGAGGGATTTTTGTGTCTTTATAGCTTTGCTTTTCTTCCCCAATCCTTTGTTAGAGTTACCCTTTGAAAACATTGAAAACATTCTGTTGACAGAATGGTAAGAAAGAGTGGGCCTTTAAAACCAACCTCAATGCCACTTTGGCACATGGGTGCATGGGGAAGAGAATTCCTGATCCTACAATAGACACAGATTACCTTGCTATGACACTATGGTGAGAGGCAGCAGTAGTTAACCCTGTCTGGAGAGTTTGACCTCTGAGTCCATGTAAAAACCACATTACCTGGAAGGTGTATTTGTTATTGTTTTCACCTGTGGGTAGATTCTCCTTGTCCTGCTCAGTGCAAACACCCTCCCACATCCCCTGCTTCCATCCTCGATACCTCATTCTGCACCTGACACCTTCATGGCTAATTTTGGAATGAATACAAGTGGAAGCCATTTATTGTTTTTAAGGGATGCTTTCCACAGCAACACACAGATGCTTTTTGGCTTCCCTTGTGGTTTGGACTAGTGGAGGGATTCTTTCCCAGTTAGCCAGGCCATGTTGGAAACCAGATTCAGAGCTTGGACAGCAAGAGGCCTGCACCTTTGGGTGCGTTGACAGGCCACAATTTTCTGCCTCTATCTTCCTACCCACCACCTCACTGAGAACTGAACTGCTTCTCCCCAGCAGGTCACAGCAAGCCCTCCAGCAGGTATGTCCCTAGCAGGGCCAGCTCTATAGTTTTTGCCACCCCAAGCAGTGAAAAAACTGCCGCTGTGGACGGCAAAAGGGAGAAACTGCTGCTGATTTGCCGCCGTGGCCGGCGGAACAGAGGAGCTGCTGCTGAATTGCCACCACCACAGAAACACTGTTGCCCTAAGCACCTGCTTGGAACGCTGGTGCCTGGAGCTGGCCCTGGTCCCTAGTCCCCTTCTCTAACTGGGCCTGTAAAATACTGGTATCCAGCCTCTGGAAAATAGTCTAGTTCTCACTTTAAACACTGAGGGTTGTCACTGCAGTAGCTCCAATCTCTGTGTGTCTTTCGCTGTCCCCCTCAACAGTGCTAGCCCAGGAAATAGAATGCCAGACCTGAAATGCATAGTAGAAACCTTTTGAGCTGAACTGCTGGCCCACTGAAATTAATTTATGAAGGACAGAAGCAGTGTTGCTGTTAAACATGCAGCAAGTTATATGGGAAGTTGGGTATTTTTGATTCACAACAATCATACCGCTGTCATTTCCAGTGCTTATTGTAGCCAGTGACAGTAAAGTGACCCAGAGGTCACTAGGATCCCCTTCACGGTCATTGGCCTCCATGAGATTCAAATCCATAAATCCCTGTCTTGTTAGCTCATTCTTCTTTGTGTCAAAATTCTCTGTATAAAAGGAAACAAGGTAGCTCTTAAATTACTTCTTCCTCAGGCATACAATCCTGCAGTCTGCACCCTGGCCTTCCTTAGGCAAAGCTCCCATTGACTTAAGTGAGGGCTGCAAGATTTGGCCATTAGTCTTGCAGCCTCTAGTTCTCCAAATTTCATTATAAAATGCTGAAATGGTAAAAGATTCCCTTGAGTGAAATGTGTGTTGTTTACAGGGCTTCCCCTAGGATTTTATGGAATGACAGAGGCCGCAGGCTCATTGGCCCAAGAGAGGGGGAGGTCTCAAAATGTAGAGTCTGTCTTGTATGATATTTCCCCCCATGGCAATATCTGCTGTGGAGTAAGATTTTAAGAAAAGAGAGTACTGGGAACAGGAAATTAAAGTCCAGTGGAGCTTTGGGAGCACTCTTGATAGAACATTGCAGATCAACTTCTCTAGTGTCAGCAAACATATAATTGAAACGTTCCTATGTCAGAGAATTTTAAAAATGGTTTTCTCATCATAACAATGTTAAATCTTGACTATATATTATTAAAAAGGGATTACCAATTTAATAAATCTATCTCAGGGTTGAGATGCTATTACAAACAGCTTGAACTTTGCTCTCAAGATTATGATATTCATCTGAATCCTTCGACTGATTAATGTCTGGTAATCCATTCACCATGTTCACTGACACTTCCTCGCTCATAGACACACACAAATATAAATAAAGGTATAAAAGTTGGTGCAGAATCTAGGGGAAAGAAACAGGAGGAGAAAAACAGGATTTACAGGAGAACAGTATTTGAATGACCGCTCTATCATTCAGAAAAAGTTCCAGACACACTGTGGGGTTGTTAGACAGAAATATTCAATAGGACCTGCAAAATTTAAAATGTTGTGGCCAGAATTAAGCAGTTTGTCATAGGTTAAGAGGGGGTTGTAGCCAAATCACCACTGTCAACTAACTCTGACATATCTTTCTATCTAGTCACTTATGCCGCCCCATCACTGTAGTGTCTGAGCATCACAAAATCATTAATGAATTCATCCCTGTATGGCAGAGCGGTATGTCATCAGGGCTTTGAAATATAAACTGATTTGAGTGTTAAATAATGCCACAAAAATGTGGGTTTTTTCCCCCTACCAATTGATGTTTAAGGCCAAATACTGCCCTCAAAAGGTGCAGGACTCTCACTGACATTAATTAGAACTGTGCCTACAGATCAAGGGCAATATATGGCTGTAAGAGTCCTAAAAATCTGGCACAGAAGTCTCAGAAGGCATGTTTACAGGTGTGAGAAGGACAATATGGACAATTTTATGTACTGTTATGAAGTTTTAAAAGATTGATTTCCAGTGGAAATACCTACATCTGAAAAGCATTGCTCCAATTGATATTTTTTAGTGGAAACAATAATAATATGCACTAAATGTCCTGTTTTTCACACACCATTGATTAACTGACCCTTACAAAACCCTGTGAGGTAGGAAGGGATTACCGTCTCTATTTTACAGTCAAGTAAACTGTGACAGAGAGTAACTGCAGCAGGTGGATTTAGTATAAGACCCACAATTAGAACTTTACAGTTCTTGGCACTCAGTTCTCTACTCAGAACATGTCCCTCACACACAAAACTTGAAATGCACAAATAGCCATGAGAAGCATTTTTCTATAGATAGACTATTAAACACGATTACTGCAAGCAAATAGGACAGAAGAAGAATAAAGTGATAGGAGACTGGAGGAAAGGAAAACACGGAGAGAAGACAGGTGGTGGTGGATCGAAAACAATGGGGAAGGGGAACAGTATCTATCACACTATCTTGCTTTGGGCTTTCCCAGTAAATTAGTATACATATATATATCTATATATGTATGTATGCATGAATCTATATTAAGAATAATGTTGTATATGAATGTAGGTAACTTCTCACCAAAAGTTCAACATTTCTGGTCAGTTTAATTAAGCAGAGTAACAAGCTTACCCTTGCATACAGCCCAGGCTTCCTCATCACATTTCTCACCACTAGTCCTCAGTTCAAAGAAATTGTATTCTTCCAGGCTCAGAAGGCCATTTCCATCTAAATCAATCATTTCAAATATGTCTGATAAAGCTGCTCTAAAAGACGGAGAAGACAAGATAGTTTTGAAATGCTTCAGCTTCCTTCCCCACACTGTTGCAGTGAATGATCCAATACATTGAAAAATGCTTTTCCAAAGCAATGGCATCCAGACAGAAATGAATTCAGCAACATAAAAGATACTGAGAATATATACTTTTATGACAGCTAGCATGCCTCCTTGCAAACATGACTCACTTGAACTCTTTGGTAAGGGCCAGCTCTCCATCTTCATCTCTATAAACCAGTTTGGCTTCTCCAGTAATTTGCTTTTTTATCTTCTTGAGCCTACAGCCAGTTGTGAATGGAATTAGCCAATAAATACCAGATCCCACTTCACCTTTCCACCTAAACATCTATTCTCAATGGAAAATGGAGAAATCTGTGAGCCATTGTTTATCCAAAGACTGCCTTCATTATTAATATTCCCACAATAATGATCAATTAACAGAAGGTACTCACCGTTAGAGTCCCTATATTTTCTTTCCTTAGATATGGCAAATCCCAACATGATGCATTTCATGCCAATATGAGAACTGGTGGATCTGCTAGTTGTAGTAATATTTACATAGTTGTGTAGGCCTACAAGCAGCCTGACAAGCAACATTTCTGCTGCCCCACAGATTTTTAACCCATTTGAAATTTTAAGCTTGAAAATAAAACAAAAACAAAACAAAACAAAACACCTTTCCTGCCAGAGGAAGCAGGTTGACAAAACCGCACCGACTTTCTCACTGTTTCCCCCTGAGAGCGTAAATCAGCTGCAGACTGGCTCACAATCTGGCCCTGATTCATCAACCTGCATCAAATTTGCAACAAAAGTTTTGCGTGATTCCTTGTAAATGTTCACAAGCGACAAGGGGTGCAAGAGACAGGCTTGCCACGTGATTAAGAATCAGGGCTGGGATTCAGGAGACCTAAGTTCAATTCCTAGTTCCGCCAAAGTCTCCCAGTGTGACCTTGTGCAAGTCACTTAGTCTTTCTCTGGCTCAGCTCCCCATTTGTAAAGTGGACATAATGGTTCTCTCTTCTTTATTAGATTGTAAATTCTCCAGGCCAGGGAGTGTTGCTTGGTATATGCCTGTTACTGTACACCCCCTAGCACAACCCTGCCCCAAACTTATTTCCCTGTGGCTTGATAGCTGAGGAGATGATTTCACACTGTCATTTCTCCCTCTGTTGGTTTTACCACAGGAGAAGAGCATATACCAGTGCGTAACTATGGCTGGACTCATACCCATGGCAGAGGGAAAGAGGAGTGAAGGGAAGGAAAGTCCTTGAGCTGACCTTGTGGCATTTTGACCTCTTGCAGGCAGAGGGAAGGTGGCTTTTGAGGGTGAAATTGAGCTTCCCCAGGCAAATCCCTTGAATCTTGGAACATCTGTACAGAGAACCAGCAACTCAACATTTCTCCCTGGCCTACCCCATGGGAACACAGCTCTTCCAGGAGAAACCTCAACTCTTCTTTACCTGTGCACTGCAATTCCCCTGAAACTCAGGAATTGGGGTTTGAAAGGTGTGGAATGAAGGTAATATTGCTAGGAGTAACATTAGCTTCTGCTGACTTCTGTGGCAATAGTCCTGACAGTTTTGCACAGGAAGATGCACAGAGCTGTTGCTCCTCATTTCTGCCTTCTCACACCCCAGCATGTCACCCACCCAAACCTGTGCAGCCCCAAACTGCACTGTGTTGACACATACATAAAGATTTTTTTTTAAATCAACATGAGAAAAGTAAGGAAAACGTCTGACCTCTTTATTTCGTGCTTCAGTAAAGCTGATGAGCTGTAGGTTTTCTTGGGTTTCATTTTCCTTGAGAACATACAAAGCTGTGTCCACTGATAACCATGGAGAAGTTTTTCCTACAAAACAAAAAATCCTTAACCAACCAGCCAACCTCCCCGTGACCCGCCCCCAAAACCCAACACCCCTTTCCTTCTCAAAAAAAAAACCCAAATATTTGATAACTGCATAAATTTTGGGCATAATTCTCACTTCTGTTCCACACTGTGGACCTTTCTTTCTATTATATATTCCGTGTTCATTTCACATGCAGAACTCCTGTTGACCTCAATGGAACAGCTGCACACAGAATGAGTTTATAATATGCTTTTGATATCCCCAGGGTATATCAGAGCAGAGAATTTGCCCTTAGTTTTTGACACAATGATTACTGTTAAAAAGTCTCAAATGCCAAGTGTTTTGGTAGCTATAGAAGTTACACTAATTCCTTTCTACCAATAAATAATAACACAGTTTATTACTTTAGTTATTGAACAAGACATTCCTAGCATTTGCCATTAAAGTTATGTCAGCAAGTGAGAGTCCATCTTCTGAGGGTCTGTAAATGTTGTTACAATTTATCTTGATTAGAAATCTAGCTTTTGTTTATTTAATAGAGCAGAAAATATCTTAATAAACAGTACAATGTGTATTCGTACTATACACTGTCAGTGAAGATCCCTGGGTAGTGGAATGCCAAATCAGCATTATTGTCCTCAAATAACTCACAATTGCAACATATACTCAGCTACTGTACTGTACTGTACTGTACCCCTCTGCCATGTACATTGGCCAAACTGGACAGTCTCTACGTAAAAGAATGAATGGACACAAATCAGACGTCAAGAATTATAACATTCAAAAACCAGTTGGAGAACACTTCAATCTCTCTGGTCACTCGATCACAGACCTAAGAGTGGCTATACTTCAACAAAAAAGCTTCAAAAACAGACTCCAACGAGAGACTGCTGAATTGGAATTAATTTGCAAACTGGATACAATTAACTTAGGCTTGAATAGAGACTGGGAATGGATGAGTCATTACACAAAGTAAAACTATTTCCCCATGGTATTTCCCCCCCCCCCCCCGCTGCTGGTGATGGCTTATCTTAAGTGATCACTCTCCTTACAGTGTGTATGATAAACCCATTGTTTCATGTTCTCTGTGTGTATATAAATCTCTCCTCTGCTTTTTCCACCAAATGCATCCGATGAAGTGAGCTGTAGCTCACGAAAGCTTATGCTCTAATAAATTTGTTAGTCTCTAAGGTGCCACGGGTACTCCTTTTCTTTTTGCGAATACAGACTAACACGGCTGCTACTCTGAAACCTACTGTACAATGGATCACATATCTGGAGTTACCATTCTGGGGGTGCAGAAGTCTCTGAAGGATATGACACAATAATTGTTGAGATTTACCTTGCAAGCACCTGACACACACATAGTCAAAACTTCTATTTGATTTGTACCAGGTCCAGTTTGAATGGAGGTCTGATCCTATATATGCCACTATGCATAATTCCATTTTATTCCATCTGATTTTGTGCAATTTCTCAAGCCCTGGTGCACTCAAACAAATTAGCTACTTCAAATTACCAACAAAAGCAAAACCACAGTACAGGCTTTAGTTTCCCTCCTATCTAGCAATTCTGTGCGAATTAATGTTAGGTTGTTGCTATGTACCACAAGCACTGCCCTCTCCTTTGTTAAAACCTCAAAGATTTTTTGGAATTTCTCATAAAAAAGGAATTGCTGTGCTACTAGACATATTCATGCTTCATATGTAGTTAATACCACCACCTGTCAGATGCAATAGAAGCTTTTGATTCTCAGCTATGTCTCAGAATCATTTGCAGCATAGCAGCAGTCACTACAGAAGTTTCTCAGGCATGTTTGGGACACAATAGCATCCGTTACAAATGACTGAGCAGGAAAAAGTGACAGCTTTTTGGAGAAAAATGTCCAAGCCAGGGGACTGAATGCACTGCTGGGTGAGCTAATAGGAGGAATAGAGCACAGAATGCTTGTAGAGGGGTCAAATATTCCAGCTTTGCCCAGTTCTGGCCCTTACCTTCAGACAGATGAAAATTTAAATGGACAAGCTACAAACCCTTCAGACAAGGTTTATAATAGAAACATGAAGAGACCCTTAATATCATAAAATGCTATCATACATTTTAGCTCTTACCACAGTCATTTGGGAGTACAAGACACTCTGCATAAACAAGAAGCACTAACTGAGTTTTGTATCTTTCTTTCCCAGAAAACATGCAAAATAAAATAAAAAACAATTAAAGGGACATTATCAAATTTGTTGCTAATAGTTAAATTTTAAAATAACAAGCTTTTATCAAATCTGAGGTCTACAGATTTTTTTTTTAAATTAAAGCAAAATTTAAGCAAATAAACACACTGCTCAAGTGTTTGGGACATCAATACTGCAATACTAAGAACCTAAGAGTGAAGGTGACTATGAACAGAAATATAACTAACTTCAGTGATGTTCACTGACTAAGCAAAGAGAAATGCACACAGTAAACAAAGAGCATAAATAGTGACTGTTGTTAGCCAACTATTGTTACAAGTAATACCTAAGACAGCTATTACTGAAAGAGATCAGAGAAAATATTTTTCTCTATTTTTTTCCTGTTTATTTTGTGCATCTGTCAGCACATAATCAGTTTCATGATAGTCAGTTTACATTGAAGCTCTTCACACAACAGAGGAGAGAGAAAAAATTTAAATAGAAAAATGCAGTTGTAAAAGCACAAGAAATTGGGAGGAGACAGATGCTGTAATTCATCTAATGTGTTTTTAATATTCTTAATGTGTTACTAATAACACATTAGGTAGGTAATAAATAGGTAAATAAATGTGCTTGCTTACAACTGGTGGGACTACTCAGAAGTAACTACTGATTTTGGGTGCCCAAATTCAGACATCGTAAAGGAGTCTGATTTTCAGAGGATGGGTGTTCAGCACTTTCTGAAAATTAGGTTACTTTAAGATGCCTCAAATTGATCACCCACATTAGATATAGATATATATGGGTGATATATATAAACACACACAAACCTTTCTTTATCCAGTGTATGAAAAAGACACAGGCAACAGGGACAGATAAGAAAAAGCTACAAATGTAGGGCCTGATCCAAAGCACACTGAAGTAACAGGTGCCTACCCAATGACTTCAAATCATATCCTTATTGAATAAACAGGAGACTATAAACTCAGGAGCAGAGGTCCTAACTTCATAACTTGGCAGAGGGACAGTGGAGGACTCAACTTGCCCATGGCCAGATGCCACCCACATTTTTCCATACTGCTAGGTAAAAAGGTAATAACATTACTGTAAATCCAAGGCTAGACCATAACCATCAATCACTGGTGTCCACTACTGCATTACTGGAGATACTAGATCTTTTGTAGGGAGATCTGACCCTTTATGCAGTGTTGTTGTAACTGTGTTCGTCCCAGGATATTAGAGAGACAAGGTGGGTAAGGTAATATCTTTTGTTGGACCAACTTCTGTTGGTGAGAGAGACAAGCTTTTGAGCTTTAAGCTTGTCCACTAAAAGATGTTACCTCATCCACCTTGTCTCAGAGCAATTCCAGTTCCATAGGGTATTCTGCAGGACATGTCAGTTTCTCAGACCTCCCTGCTGATTCTCCAAACAAAATATAAATATGCTTACCTTCTAACTGGCTAAGGCTTAAAGGTTTAATGGTGATATATACTGTTGACCTTTGAGGTAAGTACAACCTATATTTATGAGTAATGATTTCACCATCTTCCTCTAAGAAGAAGCATCCTTTGGACTGTGCACACTGCCAATCCTGGAAACAAAAACAAGTATGTATATTAGAAGTTCATCTTGGTCTTTAATACTTTTCTCTCAGTAAATTATTTGCACCTTATGTAACTATTTACAATCAGTGAAAAGAGAGTGTAAAATGCAGCCGTTCTGACTAGATAGTGTTTTATACCCATTTATAGCCATTCTGACTAGATAGTGTTTTGCATTGATGTAATGACTACACAAAGTGAGGGGCAACACAGAATTGGGCCGATAGCGTTTGCTACCCTAAGTAGACTCATGGCACCAAGTACAACACTTGGAGGTGTTTGCAAGATTGGACCCTATATGTAAGCTCTGCCCATTCATAACTGCATATCTCTAATCAGTTACTGAGTAACATGTGTCTTCCTTTGGGACTCAATACTGTACCACAAAGACAATGGAAGCAGGATCAAGCTCTTTTATAGCTAGCATCTTTCATTTGAGGATCTAATGGTATGTTACAAACAAATTAAGACTCACAATATCACTTTGATATAAGTACATTTGCTTTAATTATCTGTAAAAAGAGTATAAAAAAGTACAGAGAAGTAAAATTTCCATCACAGCTATTGGGAGAAAAAAAGTTCTGCAGATCCTATCAAAAATACTTTTTCTGCTTTCACATACAGCCTCTGATTCATTCATTTTTTAAGAAACAATTATACAAAATAATAGAATCACCCCAAAAAGAAACCAGAGAAACAAATCCAACTGAAACAATACCTTAACACTATAGGAAGAAATATATTCTTAACAAAATTTTGGAAACAGCTTTATTTTTATAAGCTAATATGGGTGAATACTGATCATTCTGAATCTTATGATACGGGTAGCAACTGCAAACTATTATAAACTCTAAGTACTTTATTATTGTAGATCTGTGATGCAAGCATGTTGACACTGCCATGTCAATGACCTCAAACTTGACCTCTAGTGACAATTATTTCAGCCTCAGCATCCAGAGTCTTTGGTAGCATATACATTATCTTCATTTCAGCCTGCCAATCATGCCAAATTCTGCTAACTTACAGTTTGTAACATAGATCACTTTTTAGTGCTAACTGAGACTATGCTCACTTTTTTTTTTAGCCCTTGAAAAGAAGCTAACAAACTGTATGTTTTAGAATTCTTATAGAGCCTTTCTTCCATTTAAACAGAATTCCTCAACCTACACTGTACCAAAACCTCTAAGCTCAGATATGCAAAGTTCCATAGGTATCTGGACATGCAATCCCTAATGGGAACTAGGTATCCAAGTCCCTTCTCTTACCTACTATCTTTACTGCAAAGTTCTACCCATATAAAAGACTAACATGCTAGAGTTCTTCATATTTTTAAAATCATTTTAACAGGAACTAAGAGAGATTGTTAGTTATTTGTTTTTTACCTGTAGAAACAAAAAGACCTGATCTCAATGAGACCCCTGAATAGAGTCTGTTCAATGTTTTACACAGACCTTTGCCAAACAAACCCTGCCCCCTAGAAATGTGATGGGGAAGAGTCACCTAACCTGCAAAGAACAAATGGCAGAGAGAGAGTGAGACAGAGACAGAGAGAAAGAGAGTGAAAGAGCGATGAAAAACAATTGGAGATCAATGGTGAAGGGGCTGAGGTTGAGTGCAAGATGGAGTTCCATAAACCTATAAAAGAAGTTAGGGTCAACATTTTAAAATTATACTAAGATTAGTGACAGGTTTCAAAGTGGTAGCCTTATTAGTCTGTATCAGCAAAAAAACCCAAAACAAACGAAGAGTACTTGTGGCACCTTAGAGACTAACAAATTTATTTTGGCATAAGCTTTCATGGGCTAAAACCCACTTGCATCCGATGAAGTGGGTTTTAGCCCACGAAAGCTTATGCTCAAATAAATGTGTTAGTCTCTAAGGTGCCACAAGTTCCCCTCATTTTTTTTTTAACTAAGATTAGTGTTAACATAAATCAGTGCTAAAGGAAGAATGTGCAAGTTAGCCCCCTATATCATTACTGAGGAGAATATTCCTCCCCAGGTGAACTGTTGTTACAGTACGCACATAACTTCTATTTACCCTAAAATCCTTATGCCGCAAAATGAGATTTGTCCTTGAAATTTGACACAGCTGAGGAAATTAAACAAAAGCCTTTGGTTAACTCACTTACATCTCTAAACTTAATAGCTTACACAAATGTTTGAAAAACAAACAATCAACGTTTCAGGCGAGATGAAATTCAAGGGTTAAACTAATGAAATAGTAGGACTGGGTTTTAAGAGATTTCAAGGTACACAGTAAATTGTTTAAAGAGCAGCCCAAATGTGTTGTATCTTTTCAAAAAGATACAATAAATTATCACGTACAATAAATGCCTCTTTAAAAATAATTTCCTACTTCCCCTTTTTTACTAGGGCAGAGGTTCCCAACTGATTCATAGACCATTGCTTGTCTGTGGAAAGCCACCTCACTACATATCTGGTGGTTCTCCTTGTTTCCAACTGTAACATCACATGGAAGACAGCTAGTACTTTCCTACCATTACTTTTTCATGTTAAGTAATTTAGGTAGTTATCACAAGGATATGCTATAATCCCAAAATGTAGGGATTAAGTGGGTCTTGAGACAATTTTTCTCCATTCAGATGCAGTCAACACTATGAAATAGTTTGAGAACCTTGAGAATACAAATACTGGCTTGTTATGCTTAAACAGAGCATGAGGTGGTGCTATATTCTCTTTAACTTATCAATAATATCACATTGCAAAAACATGTGCATTATAAACGCTTAAAGAATACCTTCCTGGCTTGATTTTCAGCCTACATACAGTGTATTTTATTCCAATTCATTATGAAGAATGTGAAATAGAAAAGCACAAAATATAAGGTAAACTTGAAAACATATACTTATGTTTACTTTAATCAGTGAGAAGACATCAGAAAAGTGTTTATTGCTTTCAGTACCCATCACTGTAGAATATTTAATTTTATGTAAATCTTATATATTGGCATTCCAATTCTAAAGCATTACAGGGATTATAGGAAATGTCTAGTTACTTACACATAAATGCAAATAAAAGCCATCTTTAGTGCAAAGGACTATTTATACACTTCAAGCCAAATCTTTAGATCAGTGCCTGGCCCTGTCCTATTCCTACTGTCCTCCTGCAAAACAGAATCTGACTAGTTCCACTGCAAGAGACCCCGCCACACAGAGGAAGCAGGATTTATCCCTTCAGGAATAGGTCACAGCAGTATCTCAGCACACACTTCACTAAGAATTGAGTTGGTTGTGCTTATTTTTTGTTTTCTCTATTACATTTCAATGCAGGACATGAACTGCATAAAAAAAAGTATACAACTATGTTGCTGTGGGGCAGAAGGCTTCTCTCAGATCTCTTTTTCAGTATTCTGCTATGTGCCCAGGTCTCCTGTTGATGTCAGTGGAGAGCTTCTAACGTACACAGAGAGCAGAATGTTGAAGGTGAGCACTCTTGGCAGGAGAAGCTTGTTCTCAGTGATTCACTTGCCAGATGCACCAGTACAATATGGAAACAGGATATAATGCTTTCATTTTTTTTAAAAAAAAAAAAGGCTTTTTATTTAGTCTTGCTTTAAATCTGCATGGAGAACTAACTACATAATAATGGTTCATAGAAATAAAGAAATGTTTTACATTGTTGTTGTTACAGTTTGTTGTATGTCTACACTGGATTTGGGAGGTGTGATTCCCACCGCGGGTAGACAGACTTGTGCTAGCTAAGCTGGAGTTAGCGCACTAAAAACAGCAGTGCAGACATTGTGGCATTACTCTTGGCTTGGGCTAGCCACCTAAACACAAGCCTGCCCAGTCCCCTGAGGTTTGAGCTCGGGTGGCAAACCTGAACCACTGTCAGTGCCACAAAGTCCACACTGCTATTTGTAGTGCACTAGCTCAAGTCTGTCTACCCGCACTGGGAATCACACCTCCCACAGGCAGTGTACACATACAGATAGAGTCCAACAGGTTGTTTATCACCATCTATACACCTTCCACTAATATGATCATAACCATATATAATACTATTCATGTCTGGAACATGTTCATGACAGACTATGAATGTACCCTTTATAAACTATTTAGAAATGGAACCTTAATGTGACCAGCTTCACAACACCCCTGTGAATTAGTAGCATCTTTATCTTTGTTTTACAGATGAGAAGCTAAGACATACAGAGCTGAAGTGAGTTGCCCAAGGTCACACAGGTAGTCTTTGGAAGAGCTGAGAACAGAACACAGATCTCCTGACTCCAAACTTGTGCCTGAATTTACCCAAGTGACCATCCTCAGCCCTCATAAGACTTAACAATATTTAATTTTTTGTAAACTGTTTTACCTGGATATACTTGATGCCTGATTCTTGTTATTCTTTCCTGAGTGGGAGCCACATAGAACATAATCTGGGCATGATTGCTGGGAGGAGAGGATTATCTATACAGTTTGCTTTTGAAAAAAGAGGCCCCTTTTAAAGTTTTTTGTGGACACAGACGATAAATGGCTGGGAGTCTGTGGTGTTCCTTAAAATAGTTTGTTAGATCCTTAAAACTATTGGAGATGCCTTTCTTTGAATTTGTCTCACAGCTCCACTGAATAAAGAATAGTTGGAAGCATTATATTGTGCATAGGGTACAATATGCTACATTTGTCCATGGCAATTTTAATGTATAAAGGTTCAAAATGTTCTAATTACACTATGTTCAGCTATCAGACCAGTAACACCAGTGTTGGTCCAAGTCCACCAAAACAACACTTTCTAATTGTCCCAGAAAACAGATGAACTTTGGAGAAAAATAAATGTGAATATAAAATGAATGAGAACAATGAATGCTCTTAGGTCCTGATACAAGGCCAAAGAAATCATTGGGTGTCTGTCTATTCATTTCAGTAGGCTTTGGCTAGGGCCCTTCGGTAGTATGGATGCAACAAATTAGCAGTACCACTTACATCTGTTTATTTTTATTGACCAATATTTGGTTTAATTTCTGAGGAAAGGTATGCTGGTAATCACTAATGGTCACTTTCTAAAACTGCTTTTCATTAAAACTTTATCTGCTTGTGAAAATAAAGAGGGTTCCAATATCAGAAAACTATACGGTTTTGCACACTACAGATCATGTTTGAATATGCTGGAACTGAGGTTAAATTGCATGGGGGTGCAGGCACCTAAACAGATTGAAAAAAATTCCTCAGAGATCATGTTTTTAAATTTTAATATAGAACAAATGTCACTATCCAGCAATGTTAAAGATATAAAGGACTTCAGAGTTCAATAACAAATACAGAGTTGTTATTTGAAACAAAATGTACCTCATGAGAACAATCAGTTGCGTTTTCTAGCAGTAGTTATACTATGTGGTCATAACCATTTTTTCCCTTTTACACAGAGGTCTCAAGGTGCACATTTTTAATGTACCCTAGCAGTTTCCAGGTAATGTTTTATATTTCTGTAGCTATTATTTTCTGTTGAAAGAAAACTAGTAAAGGTTGAGTCAAGAAAGGGAAAACAAAGGAAAAAGATCAATATTAACACTCTACAAATATTGACTTAACAAAGTGACTTTGTTGTTCTTCTCCCACAGGAATTTATATTGAATGAATGATTTATTTAAACAAAAATACTTATAGAACATATTAGACTAAATATAAAATCAATATTTCCAGGCTACAGGATATATTTACAAATTAATGTTCATTGAACTGAATATGTTTGGAGAGCTGTTATTTATTTCCAATTACCATTCTTATAAAGGTTTATGATACAAATCTTTCAGACTACTTAAGCATTTAAAGTTCTCACCAATCTAATAAATTATTCAATTTTAAATTTCTCAAAAAGTCATTATATGTTTTATCCAACAGTGGTTTCATTTATAAAAACATACTTTGTTCTATTAAACCTTCACACCTGAAAAATTATTTTCAGTAACTGGATGTCAGCAAAACCAACAATATATAAAAATATTAATAATATTTTGCATCATGAAATCTCTGTAGTATATAGCTGTCCTTGACAAACTACTAACATAAGACACAAAATTCAGAGCAAAACTGTTTCTATTTAAAATGCAACAATGTGTGTGCTTAAACTAAAACAGCATAATTTAAACAGAACTAACTAACATACAGAGTACCTTTACTGTGTTTGGCTCAATTAGCTCTGAATTTGTGTTACTGCTGGTGCCCATGCTGATAGTGGAAGAAACGGATGCTTTGCAACTTTGAGCTGATGATGACCTTGAAGAAGTTCTGTTGTCACCTATAACATAGATATTTATTTATTTACACTGGTTGTTTTCCATTTTTTCAGAATGTTACAAATGGTATTTATTCGTATATCTTTGCATTCAAAGTCACACACAAAAAAACTACAAGACAAAACTTTATGTTAATGAACAGAATTCCCTTATGATTTTTTAATCACATGACCATGGGCTAGTCCCACTACCACCGTCTCCCTCCTTGTACACGTCAAGCAAGTACACTTAACCTTCTAGACCACATAATCCCAGTCTTTTCATTTTCTCTCATCACATTTCTTTGCATTTTTTCAATTTCAGCATGATTTTTCCTTGAATTGAAACCAAAAGTGACTGACATTTTCTATGTACAAATGTAGATATTCCATATACTGTTATTATATTCCTGTAATCTTGGCCCTGCTTCGGTAAGGTACTTAAGCCTTTAAGCACGAGTAGACATATTGAAGTCAATAAGACTACTCACATGTTTAAATACCTTACTTTATAAATGAAAGCTAATATCTTTCCTGTTGATAAATGTTTTAGACTTCACTTCTTATCAGGATATGAGATAAATACCCTGACATACTGCAACATCTGTAGGCTCATTTTCTCTCTTCGCTCTGGACTGTGTCACACAAGAATCAACTGATTTTAGTCCTAAGAAAAATTTGATGGTCCTAGATAAGAGATGCAGCCAAAGTCCATTTGAGCAAGGGGCTCTGAAATCCAAGTGGGGATTTTCTGTGGTTGCCACAGTCAAAATGATTATTAGTCAAGTCTCGTGCTAGTATGAGAAAAGTAAAAAAAAAAAAAATGTTACTCAATCTGCTGATTCACTTGGGAGAATGGGCCCCGTCTCCTGGAATGGAGCCTCCCTGCATAAAAAGTAATACCTTTCTTTGGTGCTGGCTTGTGATCAGTTTTCCTCGTGGTCCTTGATGATGGTTTTGATATTGGTGATGTTGCCCTTTCAGAGGAGGTTTCAACTTGACTTCCAAACTGCTGACGCCTCAGTCTACTGTCAACTTCTAGTTTCTCTAGTGCAGTCTTACGACATTGCTCATTGGTTGTCACGTATAATTTACAAAACTTTGCACAATGAAAAAGTGAAACATTCTTTAATACAGTTTTAGGGGAAAACACACACATTAGTAAGCACAGGATAAATCAATAGATGGAATCTAGTTTCTCTTGAAGAACAATGCTCATTTTATTTCCATGAATCAGAACGACCACTCTTAAGAGACATAGTAAAAACGGAGCCATGATTCAGCAGAGAGGTCACACTATAAAGTGAAAATGAAATATGAATTTCACCCCAACAGTTGATTTATATTATCTGCTAGACATTGGCGGACTTGTTTTTATGTCTAATTTTTAATGGAGGGTTGTTGTTTTTCTGTGAAACTGTTTTTATGGTGCAAGTCTTTTGTGGACTTTGCCTGTTTAAAATTTAGACATTGCTTAGAGGTGCAGTTTGAAATAACATAAAACTGAAGAGATATTTTACTTTGAAAAATAGATGCCGAGTACATGCGATAACCTCACCCACAAAAGAAATTGCATATTATCCAAGAAAGTACTTATAATATAGATTAAAAAGGCATTACAGTGCTAATCCATGCTGAATATCCAGGTTTGCTCTCATTTGCCACTCTTGACCAGCTACTGCTGCCAGTCCCACCCCTGGAACCAGGTTGTATCCTTGAACGTAGCTAGGTTCACCGGTACAAAGTGACCTTTGTTTGAGGATATTATCAAAGGAAGTGCATTGTATGCCAGGGAAATGGTGCTCCCATATTATCTATACAGCTCCCAGCACAATGGGGTCCTGGTCTATGACAAGGGTTCCTAGGCACTATGGCAATACTAATAATAAATAAATAAATAAACAAACAACAACAATATTAAGCCCTTTGGGAACCATATCACCTACACTAGCCCTCCCCCAGCACTTGGTAATCTGCAAACCTCAAAATATCTGCACTAAAACCTATTAGTGTGTCTTAGGAAGTAGCTATAGAATTTGATTAATCCAACATCATATACAAAAGTATTGTCACCTTGTTTACCATACCTTGTTATAATCAAGCTTGCCATTGCTGTTTACATCAGCCAATTTAGTGATGGCATTCACTTCCTCTACAGTCATCTTCTCACCTCTCTGTGATAAACAGTTTAAATATCAGTTCCTACTAAAGAACATTGTTCACAGACATCACTGGTTTGAAGATTATACAAAGGAAATAGGAATACTTTAACATTCTTTCCAGAAATCTTCTCTGCAGCACATTTACATTGGTCTGAGTTTAAATCCCCAAAATAGTGATCAGCATTGTAAATGATATTTTAATGTGTTTGAAACACTACTAATACTTGGAAGATGAATAACTAAG
This sequence comes from Dermochelys coriacea, assembly GCF_009764565.3. Taxonomy (NCBI): domain Eukaryota; kingdom Metazoa; phylum Chordata; order Testudines; family Dermochelyidae; genus Dermochelys; species Dermochelys coriacea. The sequence goes on from NC_050075.1 coordinate 91,176,228, forward strand.
CTCATGCAATTTCAAGGTCCCATTCTACAAGCCCTCCATGTGTGGAACTAATGTTGACTTAATAGGCGTACCAGGCACTGAGGATTTGTAGCATAGCAATTCCCAGTCAAATCAATTCATATGTATATGTAACCCATGCCTGTTGGGCGTGGTGCTCTGTCCCCCTCTAGTGGCAACTAGACCAGTTAGAGATGAATGAGTCTGCTATCACCTTAACTAACGGATAGGTGGCTTTTAGCTCATGCGGTAGAGGCTTATGGATTTAGCTCCAGAGGTCTTAGGTTCAATCCCACTGTTACATATACTCTAATTAATGTATTACAACCAAGAGCTAATTTAAAAATATATTACATTTTAGTCACTTATTTAGCCCATGCTGAGTTCTTTTACACCAGTTCCTTATAAAATGGTGGATTTACTTTAAATTAGACCTACTGATTTTATATCCCTTCACGGTGTTGGCTATAGCTACATTCAAGACCTGCTCCTTTCACCTTGTACGACACAAAGATAATTTCCCTGTTGTTGCTACTATCGATATTTGTACCCATACTGCACCTGATTGTTAAGGGTCCTGCCATCTGTCCAATTGGACACTGCTGCTTCACACTAAATGCTCCATAGTGCACACATCGAAGTATATGGAACTTTTAGTGAGCAGCAGCACGGTCCACATGGCCTGGCCACTTAGTGTGCAACAAGCTATTACACTGTAATTCACACACAACCTTGCTATGCACTATACTTCTAGCCCTATCACAGTTTACATTGTGCAACTTGATGAGGTAAAAGCCTGAGCTCAGAGGTATGGCTGCAGTAAAGTGGTATTTTTGTCATGGCTGTAAAGGGATCATGGACCCCATCATTATGTTTAGGGGGCGGGGGAAGTTATTTCTGAACATGCAGGAATGAGACAAAATGTGAGAAGGGAGGATAATAACTGAATAAACTTTACTAAGTTAATGAAACTGTCCCATAGGGCTGCAAAAGGCCCTTTCAAAAGCAAGGGATTTGCATAGAAGTTGCTGGAACAAAACAGAATTAGGAACTGAACTTAGCAAGGGCTATGTGCTTCCAATTCTGCTGCATCAGTGCGGGACAGATAGGTAGTGTTTCCTTATAAAAAAGTAATTTAATTATTTTTCAGTTGATCTTCATTCATTATGAGCTGGAACTGAGAGAAGCAGTTGGGTTGACCATACAATTTCAGGACTGTAAGGGGAAAAAAATAAGAAAGAGGGAGAGAAAGATAGCCAAGGGAGTATGTTACTTAACAAGAAATCATTAAAATATTTCAGATATAGATTGTTTCCCCCTAAAAAATCAATTTTTGAATATTCAGGATTGTTTCTATGATTTTTAAAATTTAAAAAGATTGGTTCTTCTACTATACCATTTTTCTTCAAATTATAGCTCTATATCAAAATTTGTAATTTACCTTCCAAGATACTTACCATTGTAAGAATTTTATAAAGTTCAGAGTGCAAAATATATCCATCATTATTTGTATCTACTTTTAAAAATGCTTTGAGCAGTTCTGTTTTTGTAGCTGGTTTTTCTTTTTTTAAGATATTGCAAAAATCATCAAAATTCAGTGTGGTGGTCTTGGGAGTCCAGTACTGATTAACCATCTTCTGAGATGGATTTCTTCCAGCCTGTTGAAGCACTGCAGAATAAAATATAATATCAACTCTTCATTGACACTGACAGCCAAAATATATATGATTTTTTCAAACTATCCTTTAATCAGTTCATAGGTTAAGACAGGTTTTTTTTAATCCAATCAATCAAAGGCAAAAGTAGGCATGAATGATAAACCTTTGCTTAACTGCAGTAGCTGTTACATGGATGTAGACTCAGTCCTGTGTTCCTGATTTAATGCTACACAGTGGACCATCCTGCACACCCGCACTGGGAAGGAAGAGTATGAGTAGTACCATGGGTAGCCGCATGAGAAGCTTAAGCCTCTGATGGGGAACTACATCCCCACTGTACATGTTGGTGAGAATAGGCAGTGCCTTGGTTTCTTTCCCTCCCAATGCACTTATTGGCATACTGAGGAAGTACACTGTGCCAGATATAGGGTTAGCACAGAGTACTCCTCCTACCACCTAAAGAGTCACAGGCTGGGTGTAAGTGCTACTAGAACTATGTGCTGCCTCATACACAGGGCTGTGGCAAAGCCACAATTTAGCCCTTAGGATCTGGTCAGCAGCTGTCTCTTATTTGTGTACGTAGAACCACTGAACTCAATGGGACTACTCACAAAAGTAAGACCTGCAAGATCAGACACTCATTCAGGCAAAATACCCACTGACTTGAAAGGGAAATTCCTCCCTAACCCCCGCCCCGCTGTAATAAATGTAGGATTTGGCCCACTGTGTGTAATCCGCAGGCTTTAATATAACAACCTGTTATTTGTAAAGCCACAAATTCTGTGCCAGATCCATCTACTGAGGTCAATGAGAGTCTTTCCGTTTACTTTAATAGAAATTGGGTCAGGCTCTCAGTGCACAGCCTACCATAAATGAGCTGTAGAATTATTTCTGTATCAACCAAATAGTTCAGATTATACAACATGAATTTCAAATGTAAAAAGAAAAAAAATAATTCCCAGTAAACTGTTAGATAGTAAAATTAATAATAAAATAAAGCCGATAAAATGTCTGCAACAAGTCCCAGTGCTCCTGTACATGGTAGTTGCAGAAGTTTGATTTGCTAGTTCTAGCCAGCTTCTGAAAAATCTTCACTTACATTAGGCTTTCATCAGTTTATAATGTGAAGAAGGTATTATCTTAAATTTAAGCTAAACTCAAATATGCTGTCTAGTTAATATGATGTCATAACCCCCACCCACTTCAGAGAATTAGATGGTTTAGGAGAACTCTCTAGGTAGGTCAGTAGTTTGATTTTTATCCAAATCTGTAATAACTAAGTCTTTACCAGCTCAGAGCTGTTCAGTAGCCTGTCTGAAATAAGCTGGTGGTATCATCACAATTCTTAGTAGGTGGGCAGTATAAAGAAAGAATCTCCAAAGAACCCCTTTTCATAATTGGCACCTTTATTCCTAATCTAAGGTGTGACCCCTACCCAAGGACCAAATGGGCACAGATTGGAGGCTGGTGAATATGGGATAGCTTGTGTCTTTATTCATGTACCTCTTGGGCACATAGCAACTGCTCTGGCATTTCTGTTTCAAGGTCAGCTAAGGAAGGGCAATCATTCTCAATGTGTGTTGTTATGTGGATAACCCAGTCTCACGGGCTGTCAATCTAGCATCCTTCATGAGCTGATTATTCACTTGTATTTAAATAAATGTTTTTTGATAAATATACTGCAAGATGCTGCTACCTGTATCATTTATCATTCCAGGGAGATCAGTGATTGCTACAAACATATCTCCCAAGACCATATTTTTGAAAGATTGTTTAAATCGCATTTTTTATTTTTGTTTCTTTAACTGGATTCTGCTAAATACCTGAGTAACAAGATAGAACATTATATTATAGTACATTTGGCGAGCAACTATGACTTCTCTAAGATTTTGTCGGAGCAGGCTCTAAATTAATAGCACAGTTTGTGTTATTAACCAAACATCATGTAACTACAGATGCTTCAATATTGACATCACTGATTTGATTCTTTGCGAGGATTTACGCTAAGCTTTTACACAAGCCTATAATGACTCTTAACACTTACAAGTTTAAAAGGGAAAAAAAATTCACACACAGCTCTGAGAAGACTGGGAGCCTGAACTAGTAATTGCCCTTTATTAGCTGACCTTGAAACCAAAATGCCTAAACACTTGCTATGTGCCCAAGTGGCATATGGATAGAGATGAAAGGCACAGCACATATAGAAAAGAGATGACATTTGTTCACACCACTCTTATTTTAAAACCATAATTACGATGTTATACAGGGGCTTCTATCTTAACCCTGTCAGTCTGCAGAAGACTGAGTCATATGCTGAAAGAGTATGCTTGTTAGAGAATGGTATTTCAAGTACTGGTATTTGGAGAGAAGCTGTCAATCTGAAACCATCAGATTTACATGCTAACTAGCTTCCTGGTTAAAAGCTCACATGTTGTAGGTATGGACTAAGATTAAAGAGAATGAAAGTCCGGAGGTAACAAATTTTAAGATGAGGAAAAGGAATACAGTGCCCCTAAATATTATGACTGACCATAGTGTCAGAATGCTTTTCTATTTACTTTTTGTTTGTTCTGTGATTACATAACCTCTACAGTCTCTACCAAGATGCTATTCCCTGACACCATAATCTACTACTGATAAACCCTTAGCAAGCAACACTGCAGCACTGACAATCCCAAGTATTCAAAAATCATATTAGCTTCAAAATCATGAGAGTTTTTAAAAAAAATATAGATTTGGGTTCTTTTTATATGCCTTTTGGTTTTTAGCCTTTTTACAGTTCATGTTTTCAAGCTTTTCTCTGCAACCATCAGGCCTAGAAATTTTTATTTTTTTAAAAAAGTAAGCTAAATTTTTCTCTTAATCATAGGTCTCCAGGTGCTGCGGCTTTAAGAAAAACACCAAATACTGTGATACCTGATAAACTTGCAAGAGTTGGCAACGCTGAAGCTTAACAGATTTCTAGATGGAACTATGAAACCTATTCCACGTATCCATTTAACAGAATAACTAATTAAAACATTTTAAGTAAACCAATTCCCTGTCCCTAGCCCAACTTAGAAACCATTGTTTTCACTAATTTACTGTGTAAATTGGTCGTTTTCATAGTTCCACCCAATTAGCTGTGGAACTTCGAGTTATTTTTGTACTTTTTCTAAGCATCATAATTTTCAATCAAGTATTTATACTTACTACTACTAACTGCATTTACCAAACAAAAAAGATACATTGTTGGACTGCTGCGGATGTCACCTAATCACACAATGAAGTAGAATAATACTAGGGCTGTCAAGTGTTTAAAAAAAATAATTGTGATTAATTTCACTGTCAAACAATAAGAGAATACATTTAAATATTTCTGGATGCTTTCTACATTTTCGAATATATTGATTTCAATTACAACACAGAATAAGTGTACAGCGCTCATTTTATATTTATTTTTGATTACAAATATTTGCACTGTAAAAAAGCATAAGAAATTGTATTTTTCAATTCACATACAAGAAGTACTGTAGTGCAATCTCTTTATCATGAAAGTTGAACTTACAAATGTAGAATTATGTAAAAAAAACAACAACCCTATATTCAAAAATAAAACAATGTAAAATTTTAGAGCCTGCAAGTCTGCTCAATCCATTCCTACTTCTTGTTCAGCCAATCGCTCAGACAAACAAGTTTGTTTACATTTGCAGGAAATAATGCTGTCTGCTTCTTGTTTACCATGTCACCTGAAAGTTAGACCTGTAAAAATGATAAACAAAAGAACCAGTATTTTTCAATTCACATCATACAAGTACTGTAGTGCAATCTCTTTGTTGTGAAAGTGCAATTTACAAACTTAGATTTTTTTTGTTACGTAACGGCACTCAAAAACAAAAGTATGTAAAACTTCAGATCCTACAGGTCCACTCAGTCCTACTTCTTGATCAGACAATCGCAAAGACACACACGTTTGTTTACGGAGAGATTTACAGGAGATAATGCTGCCATCTTCTTATTTACAATGTCACCAGAAAGTGAGAACAGGTATTTGTAACCGACTATTGTAGCTGACATCACAAGATATTTACATGCCAGATGTGCTAAACATTCATATAGCCCTTCATGTTTCAACTACCATTCTAGAGGACTAGCTTCCATGCTGATGACAGGCTCTGCTCAATAAAAATCCAAACCAGTGCAGACTGACACATATTCATTTTCATTATCTGAGTCAGATGCCACCAGCACAAGGTTGATTTTCTTTTTTGGTGGTTCGGGTTCTGTAGTTTCCACATCGGAATGTTGCTCTTTTAAAACTTCTGAAAGCATGCTCCACACCTCGTCCCTTCAGATTTTGGAAGGCACTTCAGATTCTTAAACCTTGGATCAAGTGCTGTAGCTATCTTTAGAAATCTCACACTGGTACCTTCTTCTTTGTCAGATCTGCAGTGCAAGTGTTCTTAAAATGAACAACATGTTCTGGGTCATCATCTGAGACTGCTATAACATAAAATATATGGCAGAATGTGGGTAAAATACAGAGCGGGGACATACGATTCTCCCCCCAAGGAGTTCAGTCACAAATTTAATTAACGCCTTATTTTTGTAATAAGCATCATCAGCATGGAAGCATGTCCTCTGAAATGGTGGCCAAAGCATTAAGGGGCATAAAAATGTTTAGCATATCTGGCACGTAAATATCTTGCAATGCTGGCTACAGAAGTGCCAGGCAAATACCTGTTCTGACTTTCTGGTGACATTGTAAATAAGAAGCAGGCAGCATTATCTCCTGTTAACAAACTTGTTTGTCTTAGCAACTGGTTGAACAAGAAAAAGGACTGAGGGGACTTGCAGGATCTGAAGTTTTACATTGTTTTGTTTTTGATTGCAGTTATATAACAAAAAAAAATCTACATTTGTAAATTGTACTTTCACGACAAAGATTACACTACAGTACTTGTATGAGGTGAATTGAAAAATACTATTTCTTTAGTTTGTTATTTTTACAGTGCAAATATTTGTAATCAAAAATAATATACACTTTGATTTCAATTACAACACAGAATATTATATATATGAAAATGTAGAAAAATATCCAAAATATTTAATAAATTTAAATGGGTATTCTATTGTTTAACTGTGAAATTAAATCTGCGATTAATCGCAATTAATTTTTTTAATCGCGTTTTTTTTAGTTAATCGCATGAGTTAACTGCGATTAATCGACAGCCCAAAATAATACTGATAAAAGAATAAAATATCTAGCTTGAAATTTAGGAAATTGAGAAGTGCTTTAACTTAAGGTACATTTACATTTTTTACAAATTAATGCAGTTCTTATGAAACACTGAAGTCATCCATTTATGCACAAAACACATTCAGCATAGGCAGGGAAAGATTTTCATGTACCACATAGTCAGTGTTTCTCAACCCTGTTCTGGGGGACCATGTCTTGGTGTGAAAGGGTAGGTCCATCTCAATTTCTCATTTAACAACTTTTCTGATGAGACTGCAAACCCGTGACAATTAATGCCGGTTGCCATGTTGATTTTCTGTGCTAGGGACACTTGTCCAATAGAAACTGAACTGAAAATGACTCATTGTAATTTATCACTTGTTAGAGAGAGGGAAACACTTTATTGAAAAATGTCACCACCACAAAGCAGTATCCAGGAGCACTTCAAGTAGGCAACGATGCCACCATCAAATGTGGTGCTGTTAAATAACTCACTTAGGCCCCCCCAATAGTTGTTAGGTGGTATTGTCTTTTGCTCATTCAGAGTGGTGATTCAGAGGTGAAAGGCTCTGTATATCATTCCCACTTCCACGAACCATCCAATACCTAGTAATATAGATTAAGAATTTAAGGAAAATGAAAAATATTGAGAAAAAGTACTTTCGGTAAACTATTTGAAAAATGATGATATATTTTATAATAGGTATAAACCTTGGAAGTGTCTTTATAGATACAGCCACTGATGCTTGAAAACCCAAAACCCACCAAGAACTGCCTGAATCCTTAAAAGAAGCTATTTTGACCAAGCTCCATTATGTGCTGGTGTATTTCCACCTGTAAAATGCTGGCTGTTGGTTTGAAAATCAACTACTGTAATCTTCACACACAAAATTCAAGTAAAGAAAATTATCTCCTACTCATTACCTAAACAGAGTTGTTCTTTTGATTTAATATTTTCTAAGCTGCTTTTAAAAACAGCTAGGTAGGCTGCTCTGCAGTTCATATAAAAGGACTCCTCTTCAGAATACTGTGATTTCTTTTCTTGAGAACTTTCTGAGAGTATGGTTTTCTCATGGGAGAGGGATGCATTACTTCCAGGACTGCTGGCCATTCTGTGAATAATACAAACATATTTAAAGTCTTCTGCTTTTGCTTTCATAGCGTGTAAGTATGTCTCTGCTCTGTCTCCTCATGCACAGATTCACTTAAACTCTCTGTGAATCTGTTTCTCTGCTGTAAAATGTGGGTAATGCTTCTTAACTGCCTTTGTAAAGTGCTTTGAAATCCATGAATTTAAACTATGTAGGTGCTAAGTATTATTCATTATTATTTATTTATCTACACTGAATGCAAACAAAGTAGCAAATTTTCCAAGATACCATACGAGGTGATGCATACTTTAGCCTAAATTAGAATTAAGCCTCTAGGGATTGTCTACACTACACTTTTTTCCTAAAATGTCCTACTGTTGCTATCACTGGCTCAACTCACCTGCGAATAGCAAAAGAAGGAGCACTTGTATGGACAAGGTACTAGTGTCCTCTGGTGTTTTAACCACTGTTGTCTAGGCTTGCTGTGGGCAGAGTTATTCAGAACAGTGGTAAAAAAACCCACCAGCAGGCCAGCAGCTACCTCGTCCACACTGGCACTCTCATTATTAGTGCTACTGGTTGAACTTAGTCGGTAGTAGTAATGATGGAATACTTTTGGAGAAAGATGCTGATGTGGACACACCCTAGTGGAAGTGGAAAGTGTGTGGAATGCGGTTTTTCACCACTCTGTAAATGACTGCTTAAAACATAAAGAAACAGGCAACATTTTTCCAGAGATCGACTGATATAGAGATCCAACATGGAATATTTGCTCAACCATTCTGAAACAAATGAGTATCCAAATACTAGTGTCCTGAGGAAAAATGGAATTTTGGGAGTCTGACTTTTCAGAGCTGATCAGAACTTTAGCCACAGAGATACAGAGCTCATACAAAGTGATCAGGGCAGAGTCTTTATGCCCAGAGTCTGACTGACCTGAGTGACACTGCACAGGTATAAGAGTAACATCAAGAGGCCCCAATCAGGGATGAACCCCCACAATTATGTTAGGTTCCATACAAACAGAGTAAGACAGTCTCAAACTCAAAAAGCTTACAGATTTAGCACAAAATGCAACATGTAGGTTAACACATATTTGGAAAGGTCGGGGGACGCAGGAAATGGAGAACAGTGATAACAAGATAAGCACTGTAATTAAATGTACGTGTTAAAAGTCCTCATGTATGGCATAGAGACTTGCTGTATCTGGAGACATATTTAGTAAGAGTAACTGTGCATTGAAAGATTATACTTTGTTGCTTTTATTATTGGGTTTTACTCATCCTCTCAAATCTAAAAATCCAGCAGATTTAGAAACCATTAGGCTGATCAGTTCCACACTGTTTCAGCAGGGAAAATCTACTGGAAAAAAATCTTTTTTCCATTCAAGATAAAAAAAATTAAGTTAATAAAGTAATTCCTCTGGTTTAAAGCCCATATTTAGAAGAATTTTTTTCCTAGCTATAATTTCTTTAAAAGCATCTCTAACAGCGGAAACACTGTCAAAATTTTACACACCTATCCTTCAAACACATAAAGTTAAGCATACCCATTCAAATCAATGGAACTATTCAGATGCTTAAAATTAAGCATGGCATAAGCGTTTGCAGCATTTAGGACATTAAACTACAACGTACCATCATAAAACTAAACAAAACAGAGCAGGGAAAAATCCAGATTTTTTTTTCAATAATTGAAATAATTCAAGACAATAACACCTTTTGCTCATAAACGGCAGTGAACTTTAACAGTGGTTTTCTTCTTTACCAAAGGTGATTAAGGTTTTTAGAAGGCCACCACAGAGGTACACTAAATTGTGCTGTACTGTTGGACTAACAGCCTCTAACATTATTTTACCCAGCTTTGACTTCTGAAAATATATTCCCGTATAATAAATTGAATATCTCAAGTTCAACAACAAGATAACAGCATAGGTAGGTTCCCCTTCAGGACTCATTGGATTCTTACTCAGGAGGGCTAAATCACTCGCACTTTCCTGAGTTATATAGGTCTTTTCCACTTGGGAAAGAAAGATAATAATCGCTTATCATGGATGAAGTACCCTATTTATAATACACAGACCGCCTGCCTGACACTTTCATATTACACTGGCATTAGAAAGACCCCACAGGGACACAGTGATTCAGTCTGGTACTGCAAACGGTGTCACTATAATTAAGCACCAGTGTTACACTCACAAAATGGAAGTGGGTTAAAGTCAAGGAGGAAAAGGAGAATAAATGTTAATTTTCCAGTAACTAGCTTTATAAAATATGAACTGTTGTTTATGCTCCTCAGCCCACTCATTACCAGCCGATTTATTATTTGTGCAGCACAAAGGTGCTGCCAATGTTATTTGAAGTCTAGTGTGCAATAGTTTTCCAAGGGAACTGGTGGAAGATCCACGGCTTGGGTCATTAAAATCTCAACTGCACAGATGATGAGGCACTAAAATATATATATATAGTATGAATAACTGTGCATCAGAGGAAAGGAGAGGGACTAGATGACCTAACAGCTCTCCCCAAGATTCTTGAGAAAAGAAGACTGAGGTGGGAGCTGATAACAGCCTTCAACTATGTTAAGGGCTGTTACAAAGAGAATGGGTTTCAGAGTAGTAGCCATGTTAGTCTGTATCAGCAAAAACTATGAGGAGTCCTTGTGGCACTTTAGAGACTAACACATTTATTTGGGCATAAGCTTTTGTGGGCTAAAACCCGTGCTCAATTGTCCTCTGGGTCCACCAAAGGTTGGACAAGAAATAATCAGTTTAATCTGCAGTAAGGGAGATGTAGGTTGGATATTAGGATAAACTTTCTAACTACAAGGGTAGTTAAGCATTGAAATAGCCTTCCAAGGGAGGTTGCAGCATCCCCCCTGGCGAAACACCTACCAGGGATGGTCTAGGTTTACTTTTTCCTGCCTCAGGGCAGGGGCCTGGACTAGATGACTTCTCCAAGCCCTTTCCAGCCCTACATTTCTATGATGAGTTCTCCGATGAAAATTCTAGTGTCTACCATTTCATCACAGGACAGGCAAACCTACCAGATCTCACTCATTTGGAAGCAAGAAGCTCTCTCTTACGACATTATGTTAAGCCACTTCCGAAACATCTCCCCTTCTGCCCGCAGAGTCCTGCTTCTGTGTGCTTCAGTGAGATTTCAAACCTACTTTGGGGCGATTTCACCCCCCTCCCCATGTTTCCCTGACTGGCTCTAAGCAGCAGCCGGGGGCCCGAGGCTGTTGCCAAGGGGCAGCGGCGGACGCGTTCTCCTCCCAGCTGGGGGGATTTTTCCCCCTTCTCCCGATTTAGTTTGTAAACGAACATGCCCAGGCCCTAAACGGGAGCGAGGAGGGCCGGGGGCTCCCCCAGAGACGGCGCATGGGAAGGGGCAGAGAGCGGGAGGGGATGGAGTGACCCCTCCTGTGCTGACCTTGGGGACTCCTTGTGTCGGACCTTACCCTTGCCCCGGCCCGGGCCCGCCGCCGCCGCGCGCCCTCCGCCTCGGTGCGTCGGGTACGGGCCGCCCCGGCCTGAACGGAACCGGCCGCCGCCTCTGGACGGTGTTTCCAACCGGCGAGGTTTGGGTGGTACACGGCGGGCGGGAAGCGAGCGAGCGAGCCCGGGAGGTGGCGGAGCGGCTGCCCGCGCTGCCATCATGCCGTAGGTAGCGGGCGTGGGTGGTGAGAAGGGGGCGTGGGGGGCAGAGCTGGGGGGCGCGAGGACAGGAGCTGAGGGCGGGAGTTGGGCGACACGAACACTGGCCTGAAATCAAGCCCCATCTCCCTTCCCTCTGCACGTCAGCTTGGAAAGCGCTGTACAGGCTGCGGCCGAAACTTCCAAACTTGGCTGCTTAAAGTTACCGGCTAAATGAGTTGCCCCTTTGGAGGGGCGAGGGTCGGGTTCTCCTGGAGTCTCTGAGCCCCTCACGGGTGTGTGTGTGTGTGTGTGTGGAGACAACACTTTCAATTGTGGGTGCCTTAAAGTTCAGCACCTAAACAAGAGGTTATTCCCTGTAGCACCCACCGCAGTTAAGTGAGTCCTCAGCGCCTCTGAGAAGCAGGCCACTTATTGAAGTGCTTCAAGTTAAGCCTCCCCACTTTGAAAATGTTAGTGTTTCTACATAGAGTGCCCCCCAAATTCAGCCCCGAGGACTGCTAACCAGCCCACCTCTCACTGCACAGTAGCCGGGGTAGAAGAGGAGATTTTGAGTCAGAACACCAGAGCAAATCCCTGACTTGGAAAACGTGTGGGATATTTCACGTCGGTGTGGAATAGATTTAAAACATAGGTAAACAGTTCTGCCGCAACGAAGAGGAATCTCTGAATTTTTATTTGACTAATGTTGTCCTACAAATATCAGTTTTGTATATAATGTTAGCCCAAAGGCAAGATTTTTTATTTTTTAGGGCAAGTGTATTTTAGTAGTTGGAGTTTCAGAGTAGCAGCCGTGTTAGTCTGTATTCGCAAAAAGAAAAGGAGTACTTGTGGCACCTTAGAGACTAACAAATTTATTAGAGCATAAGCTTTCGTGAGCTACAGCTAGCTGTAGCTCACGAAAGCTTATGCTCTAATAAATTTGTTAGTAGTTGGAGTGAAAGAGAGGACTCGTGGGTTTTATTACCAGTCTTCTCACCAAGTCACCTTGAGTCAGCTAACTTCTTTGTACCCCACATGAAGCTACGACTTATCTACCTCCACAAGCTGTTCTATTGCATGATTAATCCTTGGATAAATGGTGATGTAGAAGAACGTGATGGTAAAGTGTGTGTGACTTTTTCATGCCCATGAAAGTAAGAAAATGACAGCAGCTGCTTGAGATGTAATAGTGGTAGCTGTTGGGCTGTGACATCCACTATTGGTTCTTCAGATTCTAGTAGACAGCTGCTCTGGGCTCTTCCTGGCTGCCATTATAAGGGTTGATCTCCACTATGCTGTGCTTCCACAGATTTTTTTTCTAAATCCTTTCTGTTTGAGTAGCTATAGTTCCTGCCTCTCCTGTTGTTGGTAACTTCCCAACCAACAGCAGAGGCTTCTGAATACCAGTGGAGAAAGTGAATCAAGTCTTCATAATTTCATTTTGCTGCTTAGCAAGGCTGTGAGTAGCAATAAAGGCCCTGCAGCAGTCTGCCTGCAGACTGGGGCAGACAACACTGCATCCATTCACAGTCTGTTCACAGATAGTTATCGTAGCACCTATAGATTTTCTTTACGTTAGATTTCATATTTAATGAAAGCTTAAATTCTTCAGTAATTGATGACTTAGGCCCCAATGTTTGTTAGTCAAGTCAAAGCTTCCTGTCGTCCACTGGAAGTAGATTTCTTCAAGCCCAAATTATGATTCTATTCTAGAACCTGAAAGAAGAGAGAAGAATGACAAGTGTGGCTTAAATAATTTGTGATCTCAGACAATAATCATTCTAAACTTCTTACGAAATGTACTAACCTTGGATTGCAGTACTTGAGTGCATTCCTCATTTTATTTCTTGCAGGTTGTCTTTTACATTTCACTTTGAACCTGGAAAATAGTAATGTTTTTTCTTCAAGCTTTCCCTGCTGATATGCCATTTTTTCCTTTAGTTCTTCCTGTTCCACTAACATATGTAAATACTGTCTAGTTATTTGTCTACTAAGAGCCAAATAGATTTTAGCAATGTGGCCAGTTGAAAAGTTAATTACAACTAAAAACTTTGTGAAGTCTTATTATGTTGTCTTACTGTTACGCTAGAATGCATTGGGCTGAAAATTTTATAACCCACATTGAAAGAAAAATATGACATACAGATTTCCTCAGTTTAAATGCTGTTTTCACACTGGTACTCAGGGTGGAAATTAAATACAAAACATACCCCCAAAATAATCTTTTATTTCCACTAATAATGAGAGAGGTGTAATTAAACTAAAAATATACCTTTCTTAGTAAAGTCTTCATGCTGTCATTACTTAGAATAGGATTATGGTATAGTGCAGCGGTTCTCAACCCACGGCCCAGTTAGCATGCAGCTGCGACCCACCTCAGCTGTGCACTAAAGGCTGGCCCGTGGGGTTCCCGGCTGCCTGGCACGGTGGCATCCGGGCAGTTGCCTGGCCTCGCAAGCTCCGGGGTTGGGGTCGGACAGTCACCCGGCCCTGCATTGCAGAGGTCCGGGGTTGGGGTCTGGGTTGCTGCTGCCCTACCATCCGGACCCTGCAGCCCAGGTAATACGTTGTGGGCCACATATGCAGCCCACAGTGATAAATAAGTTGAGAACCACTGGTATAGTGGAACTTGAGGCTTGTGATTCAACCAGTGACCTACTGAGTGACCTCTGTATAGTTAGTTCCTTGCAATATTAATCACTTACTGTCATAAATATAAAGGAAAGGGTAAACGCCTTTAAAATCCCTCCTGGTCAGAGGAAAAACCCTTTCACCTCTAAGGAGTTAAGAAGCTAGGATAACCTCGCTGGCACCTGGCCAAAATGACCAATGAGGAGACAAAATACTTTCAAAAGCTGGAGGGAGGGAGAAACAAAGCTTCTCTTTCTGTCTGTGTGATGCTTTTGCTGAGGACAGAACAGGAATGGAGTCTTAGAACTTAGTAAGTAATCTAGCTAGATATGCGTTAGATTCTGATTTTTTTAAATGGTTGAGAGAATAAGCTGTGCTAAATGGAATGGATATTCCTGTTTGTGTGTCTCTTTGTAACTTAAGGTTTTTCCTAGAGGGATTCTCTATGTTTTGAATCTAATTACCCTGTAAGGTATTTAACATCCTGATTTTACAGAGGTGATTCTTTTTACTTTTTTTTCCTATTAAAATTCTTTTAAGAAACTGAATGCTTTTTCATTGTTCTTAAGATCCAAGGGTTTGAGTCTGTGGTCACCTATGCAAATTGGTGAGGATTTTTATCAAACTTTCCCCAGAAAAGGGGGTGTGAAACCAGGGAAGATTTTTTTTGGGGGGGAAGACGTTTCCAAACAGACTCTTTCCTAATAATAATACCAGTTAGACGTTTGGTGGTGGCAGTGAAAGTTCAAGGGCAAAAGGTAAAATAGTTTATACCTTTGGGAAGTTTTAACCTAAGCTGGTAAAAGTAAGCTTACAAGGTTTTCATGCAGGTCCCCACATCTCCCTCCAGCTTTTGAAAATATCTTGTCTCCTCATTGGTCATTTTGGTCAGGTGCCAGCGAGGTTATCCTAGCTTCTTAACCCCTTACAGGTGAAAGGGTTTTTTCTCTGGCCAGGAGGGATTTTAAAGGTGTTTACCCTTCCCTTTATATTTATGACACTTACCATACCAGGTTTTTGTAAAATTTAATGTCCGTCTACAAAGTGAGTTAGAAAATAGTAAGGTTGAAAGTCTATATAACACCCAAAAATGCATTGTGTCAGTGGAGTCTATATAACACCCAAAAATGCACTGTGATTTCTTCAGAATAAATTTTCCATTAAGCGATGCATCCACTTCATCATGCCATATACTCCTTCTTCATTTATTACCGCCTCATACAAATACCTTTCCCCACTCATCTTCAATTTATTTCTTTTATAATTTGCTTAAATACATGTAAAGTTAAAAAAAAAATCGTAGTGTACCAGAAGACTGTAAAATCTCGCTCCTTATCAAGGGCTAGATGGTGAAACCCATACTCTCTCTGATGAGCAATTACTCACATGAATAGTTTCACTGAGGTAAATAGGAGTACTTTTGTAAGTAAACGCTCACCAGTGTTAGCAAGAGACTCTCAATCTGGCCTAAAGGGATTTTCCAATATGTTATAACAAACGATAGTTACGACTTTTTTTTTTTTAGATGGGTAAATATTATGTGTAAAGTACCAATTACTAAAATGCATATACTTATATAAACATACCCCACCATCTACTGTGCACAATTAAGAAAACGAAATGAGCTCTGTCCCTAGAGATTTTAGATCACGTGAGGGTGGGGGCCTCGGGTAAATGAGCTCTTGAACACTACACCTTAATGTGCTTGGTTTTTCCTTCCTCTTCCCTACTTGTGCAGACTGTGACATTTACTACTGTCCTGGTGCTGTAGTAACTTTGTCCAGCCATGGGAGGAAGACAGTGGGAACTAACGGAGGTGATCCCACTGCCCTCTGTATCATAAAGTAGTGTGGAGTTCTCATTTCCACAGTTTAGATTGTGTTAAGCTTTTTCTCCTCTCCCCCATATGCATCTTTTTGCATGTACATTGGAGGGAGGGAGATACCTGTGGCTCAGTGAGGCTCCTTTCTAATTTTCCGAATGAACTTTGTTTCAGAGCTTTTAGCCAAGGACAGTGGTTTGGACTTTAACGCCTCCAGTCTTACATGATCCTGACTGAATGATAGTTGACTAGTGATTTACTTGCCCCTCATTAGGGCATCAGAGGGGATACTGTCAGGTGGGATAGAATCTAATGCTTTCACTGGAAAGAGCAAGGCCAAAATTATCATTACGCAGCCCCTTCTGATGTAGAAGTACTTACCTGAGAATCTGCCTCTACAGCTGCATAGCTCAAGGGGCTTATAGAGGTTCCACTGGCCAACAGAGGCAAATTTGGGCCAACTGGAACTCTTGCTCTACATGATATCTGACAGATTTTAAATAACGTGGGGCTGACCACTCTACAACTTTTTCTCTGAGAAATTTCCCAAATCCGTATAATTTAGGATTTTCATGCAGTTTTTCATTTGTCCTCATCATGAAGCTATCTCAAGTCCAGATTCTGCTGTACTTTGGCTTCCAGCTCCTTTTGAAGTCCATCATAAAAACTTCCATCATAGCATAGAATCAGAAATGTAGGACTGGAAGGGATACCTTAGTATAACATGCAAATGCATTGGCCCCCAGAGCACCCTAACTGAGAGAATGTATTAATGTATATAATGTTTTTCTACTGCCACTGGGGTGGAAGATATAATGGAGTCTGCATTCCTTAAGCAATATGGGTCAATATACTAAAACAAAAAACAACAACCCACACACATTGTAAAGAATTCCATCAAACTGTTACACCTTTGACTGTCCCTTGGCAAGAGTTTGTTGGGGTTTTTTAATATAAAAAACGTAAATCTTACATGTTTGGCTTTTTTAATATAGTATTTTTTCTATTATCTTTTAAAAATACAGATAATTGTAAACTGGTGTTATTTCATACAATCATATTACATGAATAATATTTCAAAGATGCATTTTTAATTAATTTTTGAATGGCTTCACATTTAAAACACAGAAACAGTGGCACACTCTAAACAATGGTATATTTTAAATAAGGTCATCTTACTTGCTAGTGAGTCAAAACAATCTTTTCCAAGATGAAATCTGTGCAGTTACATTTTGAAGTAAAGTGCATTTTCCAAAGCTTGTTTAATCTGAAACGAATGTGTAAAGTTCTTATAGAATGACTTTATAAAGATTTTTGTAATTTTTTAGTTACTTTATATAATGCTTTAAGCTTTGTTTAAGATTTAAGAAAGTACTTAAGTTGCAGTTGTCTCTGGGTAAAATACTCTTAATTTATGTTGACCTTTCTTTCCTTTGAGTATTTAGCCTGCATTCAATAAAATTTTGATGACTGCTCTTTAGAAGACAGCTGTACAATATAAGAATTATAAATATTCAGCTTTCCTTTTCTAGTGTTGCCATTAGCAGCTGGGCATCCAGTTCAGCAGAGCAAATTTTGCAGAGAGAGCTTGGCATGTTCCTGAATCAGTATAGTGAAGAAGACTAGAAAATAGTTTCTTATGGTTTGGGGACTTATAAAGACATAGAGCATCTGTTCCCCCAGTTAAGTCCTAGTCTGGTAGCATTGAATCATGTTAAGAGCTAAAATGATGGGAAGAACTACTTTTTTCACCTTGCTGTATCCATGTTTAAATACTTATTACATTATTTCTACTAATGGCAAAATAATTATAACACCTACCCAGAAGGTATGTAAGTTGGAGTGCACTTGTGTACAGTTATTTTAATAATTGGCATTTTCTCTGAAAGAGACAAATGCCTGTTTTTTAATATATAATTTAGTCTCTTGGTTTAAACTGGTAAATAATGGAGAGGTGGATGTTTTTTAGTACAAACACTTGTGTTCCAGCATCCAAAAAAGCAACCTTTTTGACACGTTCTTTGAATCAGTTAATAAATTTGCTGTATCTGAGATTACTTTCCCTCAAGTAGCATTTAATGCATAGAAGATTTAATGCATTCATAACTAAGAAAAAATAATTATTTTAAGACCACAGGATGATGGATCTTATTACTAGACATTTTGTATTTGAAGGAGTGTAAAACTTGTCTGTCTTTTGCTTGCAGAGTTAAGAGAGCACTGAAGTTGGAGACCCTGGCAAAAGAAAACGTAAGTACTGTATTCACTTTTGTGATTGGAATTATATGGAATTTACATAAATACACAGCATTTCATTAGGGTTATGTTATAGCAGATTGGCTGACAGTCTACAAAAATCTCACTAAGGAGAAGTGATTGCTAAAAATCTTTGGCATGAAATTATTGTTTTTGTATACATTGCCTGTGAATAAGTGAAGTATTTATCTGCACAAAGAAATTGGCTATAACTGGAGAAATAGGCATATTTTTGGTTATCTTCGCTACTTGTCCAAGAGCTGAATGAATTAGGAACCTTGTTCAAAGCATTTATTAGAAATTAGCTCCATAATTGTGGTAGCAAATGTTCTGCCATCTAATTGTACATGTAACAATATGGAATTATGATAATGCTATAATCTTCATATTATAAGCAGCAAAATTGAAATGAAAACATTAAAAGCATTTTTATGTCAAGGATATAATTACATCCCTCAGCTAATCTGGCATAATGAAACAATAAAATACTAACGCTGCAATAAATTTCACCACAGTTATCACAATAAAAATAAAATTGTACTGTTGCTATTATTTTTTGTAAATGCAGCCATTGTATATTCCCAGTGCCAGCATGTCATGACATATGTCGGTTTATTATCTACCCGTACCAACAGTGGGTGTTGCTACAAATGCTAACATGAAGGAGTTCCTGAGGATGGTAGCCTTAAAGAGAAGGAAAATTAGTGGAAAAGTATATTAGGAAAAAATAGCTGGTCAGTAAATGAGCCTCTGGTAAATTTCCACATGGCTATGTCATTTTAGAGAGATTTGTTTATATGTGATACATATTTAGAAGTCTCATTGGTATTTAGCAAAATAGAAACTTGCAATTTTAAAAATTTGCTGGATACTTCTTTATTTAAATAAAGGTGGCAAAATACCGCAGTGGCACTAAAAAAAATCATTAGCAATTTAATTAGCAGTTTAGTGTACCATTACCCAACTTGTTCTGCGCAGAATGCAGCTGTGACTGTAATTTTGCATCTGTTTCTTGGGTCGGAGTAGCATTGTTGTGGATGAGTGGTCCAGCCTGAAATTAAACACAGTTTTTTCCTATCCTAAAGCTGTTATTTTTCTGAGATGGCAACAAAAGTGGTTTAAAAGAGAAGAATTGCATTTCAGACTAGACTTTCCTTCTGCAGTAAAATGACTATAATAAAAGCCCTTGTTTACATCTGCTTTTCAGAATATGATGGATTAAAATATTCACTTGAAGTCGTTTATATATTGGGGGCTATGAACTGTAACGTGACTATACAATAAAGTTTTAATTTATATGGCACCTCTCCTCTTGCACAGATTGCGTCCCCATCCCATACTGCTGCTTCTCCTTTGTCTCCCAGGACCATCTCCATGACCACAAAATGCCAGACTTCTTCCGCTATGCCCTCACTTGATGTGACCTCTGCTTCTGTATTTAAAAAGTCAGGAATGAGTGGTTAAAACTGTGTAATTTTGGTATGACATCATAAGGATTTGCCCAGCTGTGCAACAGATCTGGACTCTCTTTCCCTGAAGAGAAGCTCTGAGTGCTACAGAGGTTGTGTGCTGCAGTAACTCTGTTCCAAGGTAGATGCTCAAAGGAAACTTCCTTCATGTCCAGAAATATGGTGGCTGCAATGTCAGGCATTCAAGGTTAAACAGAGAGGGCTCCTTGAGGCTTCAGTGGGGCCGCACAGGATCTCCATCTTGCAAAACAGAGTGGATGTAGGTTAAATGCCTAATGTACCATTGATAGCATTTTGTAACTAATATTTCTCTGAAAAACTGTCTTTACTGGTAGTAATGGGCTCAGTTCATCTTAATGTGGCAAAAGATTAGCAGTAGGGTAGCCCAAGGTTGCCTACTAGGACAAGGGTTGTTTAAAATATTAATGAACTGGAAAAAAAGGATGCAAAGATGATATAAGATTATTAAATCTGCAGATGATACAAAATTATTTAGGCTACTCAAAACAATGGAGAAGATTGAGTAATTCAGAGGTATATAGGAAAGCTAGATGAATGAACACCAAATCAAAATTAATGTTAATATATACAAGATAATGCAAATTGGAAGAATGAATTAGATCAACTCATAAACATTGCTTTATTATAAACCAACAGTAATTGCTCAGAAACCCTGTTTATCACTGTGGGTAGTTCAGAGAAAACTTCAGCTCAGTCTGCAAAGGCGGTCAAAAAAAAAAAAGCAAACAAAATGTTATAATGCGCACCAACAGCTGTGGGCAAAGAACTTGGAAATAAATAAATAAATAGACATTAATATGCATAATGAGAATATTCATAAAAAGCTACACAGAGGAAAAAATAGGGACATAAACCAATATGTGGCATAAACCAGCCACTGATTGCCTGGAGTTAGGAAGAAACTTCTCCTATGGGCAGGTTGTTACATTACTGACCATTAGGCATTTTGGTATGCACCCATCCTCCTTTTTTCATGTTTATCGTCTCTGTAGACTTGTGACAACAAGGATGCTCCCCATAAGAACGTATCCTTGTCTGAAAAACATTTAGAATCATGTAAATAAATAAATATTAACTAGTTTTTAGTACACGTTATTCTACCCACTGCTGAAATGTAGCCTCTTCTTTAAAAGTAGCAACACTGAATTCCCACACGGGGAGGCAGGGAGCAGCAAAAGTGTCTTGAAGCCACCTTTGTGCCTCCTGATCTTGGGCTACTTAAAGGCTGAAGAGGCCCCATGCATAACTTAGACTCAGCACTTTCTCCTTAGACTTTTGTGTAGCAGCCCTGCCCCCAATACAACCCTCCTGCTTCCAGCCTTGCCCCGGTACAGCTCCTATGCCAGAGCATGCAAGATGTTCCTGCACTGGGGAATTCTCCCTTGGCTGGGTCATGGGCTTTCAGGGTCTGCCTATACTGCAGCTAGGTGAGAAACTCACAGCCCTGGTAGACAGACTTGAAGGGCTTGAGCTAGCATGCTAAAATTGTCATGTGGACGTTGAAGCTCTGGTGGAGACTCAAACTAGCCACCTGAGCTCAAGTCTAGGGGTTTGGGGAGGCTTTAGTTTGGGTGGCTAGCTCAAGTCTCTGCTGGAGCCACAATGTCCATACAGCTGTTTTTAGCACCCTAGCATGAGTCTGTCTACCTTGGCTGGGAAGCTCACATCCAGGTGCAGTGTAGACGTATCTCTGGAGCCTTTTACGCTGCTCTGGCTCTTTGTTTCAAGGAGTCAGGGTGAGGTGAGGTTCTTGCCCCAGAAGAACATTTGTGCATAGCAACGTTGAACAAATTCAGGATAAAAAGTAAGGAATACTATATTCATTTGAAACTGCAGGGAAACTTAGGTAAGCAAAATACAGATAATCAAGTTGAAATCAGCTTTTTGAAGTCAAAACTGTGTAATATGCATAAAGCCCTTAATGTATGGTGCTTAAGTGAAGAGATTATAAACACAATTAGTAACATTGCTGTAAACTAATGTGTGAAATTGAAGAAATGGTATGAGTAATACACAGAAAAAACACAGGTTATAGATATTGAGTTTTGTGGTGTACAGTACATTGTAGTGACAGGAGAGAAGGCCGCTTCCTGTTTTGTGAGCTGTTTTTATATTTGTGAAAGTGTGGATTAACAAAGTTGCTGCCTAACTTTCTAAACCAAATTTAACAATTAAAACAACAAAAATGACAAAAAGCACTTTTTGTTTTTATTCTGCTTTTCTGTGAGGGTTTCTTCCTGAAAGCTCTTGTTTCCAAGGAGAGGAAAAAGTTGTGAAATACCTAGATGTGGTATATTTCATGGCTTAAAAATTTAATAATAATACTGAAAAACTTTTTCAGTAAAATATCTTCGGGGAAAAAATATCCTTAGCCAAAATGTCCCTTTTTCTTCACTGTGCCAGCTCCTGCTGTGCACGAGTCTGTTTCCATCTTCTATGCCAGCAATGTGTATAGTAGAGATATCTTGCCTGGTGACTTGAGGTCCCTTGGTATGATAGCTGCTAGATATCTGCTAGATATAAGGGAAATATTATTATGCAAATCTTGAAGCTGGGCCTTCCAATTGGTTCAGTGTTTCATTCTTAAGGCCCCTTGTTCAATTGCTGGGTCATCTGGTTGCTTATTTTACTTTGAAATTGTCAATATATGATTGTGTGTTGACTGTTACACATGTTGCTTAATACTTAAAATTCAGTCAGAGGTAAAAACTGGTGGTCGCTATACCATTTGAAAGTGTCTGGGGGATTTATATCACCCCTAAGGATATAAGGCTTCAGTGAAATCCTGGCTTCAGTGAAGTGGGAGGCTTTCTTTTTAGTGTTGTTTGGGTTTAATGATGTCTTCGTGTGTTTCCTTTTTGACCTAATCATTACTGGTGTTACTTGAAGCTGCTATTTCTTCCTTAGTAGGATGCAAGTAGTCATCAGAACTTGGGTCCTTGATGTACAGGCAGATTCCTAATTTCTTATGCAGTGGAGCTCAGTTTTTTCAGGGTTACAGTTTAACATCTGGTCCAGGAAGCAAAATATATACAGTAGAACCTCCATTCCCGAGCTGTGTGTAAGGTCTGAGATTCTGAGATGAAGCTGTGTGTCTGAGATTCTACTGTACCAGTGAATTCCAGTCAATGTGTTTTCTTCTATCACATGCAAAAATATTGACTACTAGTTTGGTAAACGACAACATTTTTATGGCTGACTTAGAACAACGCTTCCTCAGCTCTCGTCCCCTAATGCCCCTACTCTACTTGCGCTACATTGATGACATCTTCATCATCTGGACCCATGGAAAAGAAGCCCTTGAGGAATTCCACCATGATTTCAACAATTTCCGTCCCACCATCAACCTCATCCTGGACCAGTCCATACAAGAGATCCACTTCCTGGACACTACAGTGCTAATAAGCAATGGTCACATAAACACCACCCTATGCCGGAAACCTACTGACCGCTATTCCTACCTACATGCCTCCAGCTTTCATCCAGACCACACCATACGATCCATTGTCTACAGCCAAGCTCTACGATACAACCACATTTGCTCCAACCCCTCAGACAGAGACAAACACCTACAAGATCTCTATCAAGCATTCTTACAACTACAATACCCACCTGCTGAAGTGAAGAAACAGATGGACAGAGCCAGAAGAGTACCCAGAAGTTACCTACTCCAGGACAGGCCCAACAAAGAAAATAACAGAACGCCACTAGCCATGACCTTCAGCCCCCAACTAAAACCTCTCCAACGCATGATCAAGGATCTACAACCTCTCACAGATGACCCATCACTCTCATAGATTTTGGGAGACAGGCCAGTCCTTGCTTACAGACAGCTCCCCCAACCTGAAGCAAATACTCGCCAGCAGCCACACACCACACAACAAAACCACTAACCTAGCAACCTATCCTTGCAACAAAGCCCATTGCCAACTGTGTCCACGTATCTATTCGGGGACACCATCATAGGGCCTAATCACATCAGCCACACTATCAGAGGCTTGTTCACCTGCACATCTACCAATGTGATATATACCAACATGTGCCAGCAGTGCCCCTCTGCCATGTACATTGGCCAAACCGTACAGTCTCTATGTAAAAGAATAAATGGACACAAATCAGAAGACAAGAATTAAAACATTCAAAAACCAGTCAGAGAACACTTCAATCTCTCTGGTCACTCGATTACAAACCTAAAAGTCGTAATTCTTCAACAAAAAAGCTTCAAAAACAGGTTCCAACGAGAGACTGCTGAATTGGAATTAATTTGCAAACTGGACATCATTACATTAGGCTTGAATAGAGACTGGGAGTGGATGTGTCATTACACAAAGTAAAACTATTTCCCCATGTTTATTTTTCCGCCCTACTGTTCCGCACACGTTCTTGTCAACTGCTGGAAATGGCCCACCTTGATTATCACTACAATCACTACAGATTTTTTTTTCTCTCCTGCTGGTTTTTGCTCACCTTACCTGATCACTCTCGTTACAGTGTGTCTGGTAACACCCGTTGTTTCATGTTCTCTGTGTATATAAAATCTCCCCACTGTATTTTCCACTGCATGCATCTGATGAAGTGAGCTGTAGGTCACGAAAGCTTATGCTCAAATAAATTTGTTAGTCTCTAAGGTGCCACCAGTACTCTTTTACCTTTAGGTTAGTAATCGTATTACTTTAAACTAGAGACTTAGTTTTGGTTTTAATTGACCTCTGCTGTCTTAACACTGATTTTTTCTTTTGTTTTTAGGAAATCAAACACTTGATAAAAATGGTTAAAAATGAGATGAATCTTTAGTGAAATAAAAAGTGTAAAAATTCTGACCATGATTTTTAACCATAACGAATTCTGATTAGAAAGGAAAGTGCATGCCATAGTAACATCAAATTAACTTATTTTTCCCAATAGAATTAACTTTTAGACTAACTGCTCAAAAGAGGACTTGGCACTCAGTTTAGACATCTATATCTCTAGGTATCTTGCAAGTTGGATTTGTGTATGAAAGCTGAGAGGTTGACATCTAACAGCTTAATTTGCATGTTTCAGTGCTGTTTGCGTGTACATTTGGGGATGTTCGTGAACAGGGACACTCAAAATTGGGAATCTCTTTGAAAATACAGTTACAACTTGGCCTATACTGCTTGATTAAACATTAGTAAATTGGGCCATTTTAAGAGACTGTATGCTGACTGCTTCTGGGAGCGCTGTGTGGTCCACCTTAACAGGAAGTGTGGAGGCTGTAATTGTGAAGCATTGAGAATGGAAGTTGGAGTGAGGGATTGGAATTGTCAGGGTTACATAAGGGATATGGAAGGACCTCCCTATGAACCAACATTTATTTATTTATTCTTTTTTTAAACTTTGTTTAGCCACATGAAGCAACGCCTTTGAAGACCAGAAAGAAAAATTTAAGCTCATATTCACCAACAACGGGAACATGCCAAATCAGTGCATTTTCATCTCCCACAAGTCATAATGTACAAAAGCTCGGAAATGGTCTATCAAATGGTTAGTTGAACATTTTACTTATTGCAAAAAATTTCTTGTTATTGGCTAAATCAGGGTCTTGATTTAGTAATTTATGTCTCATCTGGTATGTCTGATTTCTTTTTTCTCTTAAGGAGTTTTGATCTTTATGATGAAATCCAACATTTTTAGGGCTCTCATCACATAAATGTAAGCTTTTGAGGTAATTATGATGACCATCCTGTAATAGGCTTTTCTTTTCTTGGTTCAGTATAGAACCACTAGCATGTGTGGGGGCAACTCCATTCCTTCCTGGAATTAGACCAACTTTTGCCCACAATGAACTTTTGCCCATTCTCTCTCTCCAACTCCCAGCTTTCATTTACAGTGACAGTGGGGTACTACTTTTGTGAATTAAAGGGAGCATATATTTTGGAGTTGCTGCATATTGCCTGAGAATGTTATAAAAGAAATCATGTTTTAATAATTTGGAAGGCAGTACAATCTAGTGGTTAGAATAGAGGAGCTCTATTCCCAGTTCTACCACTGACCTTGGGCAAGTCATTTAACCTGTTCTATATGTCAGTTTACTTGTCAGTAAAATGGGTGTAGTGTGTGCTGCTCTTGTGGGGGTTTTGAGTCTTTATGAATATTTGAAAGTTGCTTTGGTATTCTCTGATCAAAGATGATATAGAAGTACAGTTAGTTAACTCTACTCCTGTGCTTTCTTTCATGTATCTGCTGGCTAGGTAAGTGGAGTAGGGTTTTGGTTTTGTGGTACATTAGGCCACCTTCTATGGGGAGTAGGGGCTGTATAGTTTGGATGGCTTCCACCTCAGTAGAACAGGGACCAATCTCCTTGGGGACAGGCAGACTAGAGTGTTCAGGAGAGTGTTAAACTAGTAGCAAAACAGAAGGATAAAAAGAGAGACGATGTGAGCACTCAGCAAAAAATCGAGATGCTCAGAACAAAATCAAGGAGCCTTCGGACATAAAGAGAAGAAATTCTTGAATTACCTATGCTAAGAGCAACGGGTAACAACAAGAGGAACTGGAATTGCTCATTTACTAGCATAAATTTGATCTAGTTGGTATTACTGAAACCTGGTAGGATTATTTGCATGAATGGAAAGTTAAAATCAATGGTTGTCACCCATTTAGGAAGGATCGAGTAGGCAAAAGGGGAAAGGGAGTGGCACTGTACGTCAGAAATGGCATTACCTGTTTCTGAGTCACTGGTAACTCGGAAGAAAATGATCTTGACTGCTTATGGATCAATGCCCTAACAGATCATGTACAAGATGAGGAATTAGTTGGTATCTGCTACCAACCATCAGATCACACTAGGGAATAGGTGCATAAGGAGGTGGTCATCCTATCTATAACGTACAGGGGGGGAAACTGTGTGATCATAGGGGACTTTGAATTTAAGTGACATATTTTGGAAATCTCATGCTGCAATTACTAAAACATCTTTGGAATTTCTAAACATAGATGTTTCTTAACTCTAAAAGTGTTGCAGCCAATATGGGGGAATTCTTTATTAGGCCTTGTCCTTACAGATCGAAAGGAATTGATCATAGAACTAAAAATTAATGATAGCTTAGGTATGAGTGATCACGACTTGATGACATTTAAGATGTGCATGCAGAATACAATCCAGACTTGTAATATCTGTACTTGGTGCTTTAATAGGACCAGTTTCACAAAGCTGAAAACAATTATGAGCCCGATCAGCTAGGAGAGAAGATTTAACCAGACAAAATTTGTATGATACTTGGGAATCATTTCAGAATACCTTACTAGATGCCTAAAAAGTCACAATCCCACAATGGAGGAAGAAGGCTGTGCTGGTTTAAAAAAAACAACCTGGTTTAGAGCGGAAGTGAAGGCAGCTGTAAAATATAAAACAACAAATGGAAGAAAGGGAAAGTTGATAGTAAAGAATATAAATCAGAAGTTAGGAATTGTAGAAAATTGCTAAGGAAAGAAAAGGGACACATGGAAAAATCTATGTCGAGCAGAGTTAAGGACAATAAGAAGTTTTTAAAATATATTAGGAATAAAAAGAATGGTATTGGTCCATTATTAGATGCAAATAGTAGAATTAACAATAAGAATGCAGAAAAGGCAGTTTTCAATCAATATTTCTGTTCCGTATTTGTAGTCTCATCATATGGTGATATAATACTCTTTCCATTCTACTAGCATCTCTGGAGGATGTTAAACAGAAGCTACTAAAGATAGACATTTTTAAATCAGCAGGTCCCAATAACATGCATCCAAGAGTTTTAAAAGAGCTGGCTGAGGAGATCACGGACCATTAACGTTGATTTTCATTAAGTCTTGGAGCACTGAGGAAGTTCCAGAAGACTGGAAGAAAGCTAATCTTGTGGCAATTTTTTAAAAGGATAAACAGGATGACCCACATAATTATAGGGCTGTCAGCCTGACATTGATTTGAGCAAGATAATGGAGCAGCTGATATGAGACTTGATTAAGAAGGAATTAAAGGAGATTAATGTAATTTATGCAAATCAACATGGGTTTATGGAAAATAGTTCCTGTCAAACTAACTTGATATCTTTTTTTGATGAGATTACAAGTTTGGTCTTTAAAGGTAATAGTGTTGATATAGGTTTCAGAGTAGCAGCCGTGTTAGTCTGTATTCGCAAAAAGAAAAGCAGTACTTGTGGCACCTTAGAGACTAACAAATTTATTAGAGCATAAGCTTTCGTGAGCTACAGCTCACTTCATCAGATGCATTTGGTGGAAAATAACAGAACGCCACTAGCCATCACCTTCAGCCCACAACTAAAACCTCTCCAACGCATCATCAAGGATCTACAACCTATCCTGAAGGACGACCCATCACTCTCACAGATCTTGGGAGACAGGCCAGTCCTTGCTTACAGACAGCCCCCCAATCTGAAGCAAATACTCACCAGCAACCACACACCACACAACAGAACCACTAACCCAGGAACCTATCCTTGCAACAAAGCCCATTGCCAACTCTGTCCACATATCTATTCAGGGGATACCATCATAGGGCCTAATCACATCAGCCACACTATCAGAGGCTCCTTCACCTGCGCATCTACCAATGTGATATATGCCATCATGTGCCAGCAATGCCCCTCTGCCATGTACATTGGCCAAACTGGACAGTCTCTATGTAAAAGAATGAATGGACACAAATCAGACGTCAAGAATTATAACATTCAAAAACCAGTTGGAGAACACTTCAATCTCTCTGGTCACTCGATCACAGACCTAAGAGTGGCTAACCTTCAACAAAAAAGCTTCAAAAACAGACTCCAACGAGAGACTGCTGAATTGGAATTAATTTGCAAACTGGATACAATTAACTTAGGCTTGAATAGAGACTGGGAATGGATGAGTCATTACACAAAGTAAAACTATTTCCCCATGTTATTTCTCCCCCCCACCCCAACCCCCACTGTTCCTCTGATATTCTTGTTAACTGCTGGAATTAGCCTACCTGCTTGTCACCATGAAAGGTTTTCCTCCTTCCCCCCCCCTGCTGTTGGTGATGGCTTATCTTAAGTGATCACTCTCCTTACAGTGTGTATGATAAACCCATTGTTTCATGTTCTCTGTGTGTATATAAATCTCTCCTCTGCTTTTTCCACCAAATGCATCCGATGAAGTGAGCTGTAGCTCACGAAAGCTTATGCTCTAATACATTTGTTAGTCTCTAAGGTGCCACAAGTACTGCTTTTCTTTTAGTGTTGATATAATATACTTAGACTTCTATAAGGCGTTTGACTTGGTACCACATGACATTTTGATTCAAAAAATTAGAATGATATAAAATTAATATGGCACACAGTAAATGGATTAAAAACTGGCAAACTGATAGATCTCAAAACATAATTGTAAATGGGGGGTTTATGTGTTTCCAGTGGGGTCCTGCAGGAATCTGTTCTTGGCCCGATGCTATTTAACCTTGTTAAAAGAAAATCATCACTGATAAAGTTTGCAGATAACACAAAATTGGGAGAATGGTAAATAATGAAGAGGACAGGTCACTGATTCAGAGCGATCTGGATCACCTGGTAAACTGGACAAAAGTAAACTATATGCGTTTTAACACTGCTAAAAGTAAATGTATACATCTAGAAACAATGAATGTAGACCATCCTTACAAGATGGGAGACACTGTTCTGGGGAGCAGTGACTCGAAAAAGATTTGCAAAAAGAAAAGGAGTACTTGTGGCACCTTAGAGACTAACAAATTTATTTGAGCATAAGCTTTCGTGAGCTACAGCTCACTTCATCGGATGCTTATGCTCAAATAAATTTGTTATTCTCTAAGGTGCCATAAGTACTTCTTTTCTTTTTGCCGTTATGGACTAACATGGGTGCTACTCTGAAAAAGATTTGGGCGTTGTGGTGGATAATCAGTGGAACCTGAGTTCCCAACGTGACGCTGTGGCCAAAAGAGCTAACATGACTCTGGGATACATAAACAGGAATCTCAAGGAGAAGAAGAGAGGTTCTTTTACCTCAGTATATGATACTGATTTGTTCTTGGTAAATCCATCCTGGTTGCCAGTGACTGCCCCTTCATCCTCCAGATATTTGCAAATTGAATGTTTTATACACTGCTCTAGTAGCTTCCTAGGTATCGAAGTCAGGCTGACTGGTCTATAGTTCCCCAGCTCCTTTTCCCCCTTTTCAAAGATGTGCTCTACGTTAACCTTCTCCAGTCTTCCGGGACCTCTTCTCTTATCCATGAGTTTGCAAATATTATTGCCAGTAGCTCAGAGATTTCTTTAGCTAATTCCTTCAGTACCCTTAGGTGAATAGCATCCGGCGCCGCTGATTTGAATTCATTCAAATTGATCAGAAGATCTGACGTATTCTGTACTTATCCTGATCTGCATCTCTTCCTCTTTATTGTCTTTGGTAACTTCGCTAGTCGTCTGATCACATGTTATTTTTTGTCAGAAGACTGAAGCAAAGTAGTCATTAAGCAGCTTTGCCTTCCTATCATCTTCTGTTACCAGCTCACCTTCTCTATTGAGCAGTGGATCCGCACCATCCTTGATCTTTCTTTTTTGTGTGACATATTTGAAGAACCCGTTGTTGTTGTTTTGACAGTGAGAGTAATTAGCCATTACAAGGATCCTGGTAGATTCTATGAATCTACCAGGGTTAGCAGGGACTACAAGGTGTCATCTAGTCTAACCCTCCCTGGAGTCTCCATCACTGACAATTTTTAAGTAAAGATTGGATGTTTTTCTTAAAGGTCTGCTCTAGGAATTATTTGAAGAAGTTCTATCATCTGTGTTATACAGGAAGTCAGAATAGATGATCACAATGGTCACTTCTGGCCTTGGAATCTGTGAATCTATTCATGTTTATCATTGTTTCCATAGTCAGGCATATTAACTAACTGTGTTTTAATTATGCTAATACAGTACCCAAAGATCATTAGCTATCAGAATAGTTTGCTTTACTTTATATTTTGAGTATATAAGTATTACCAATTAGCCCTAGAAGGTATAGCCATTCACTTCCAAGATCCTTGTAGAGTTAAATACTCTTAAGGTATATTTTCAGAAGGCCAGCCTCCTTTTTGTGGTTACAAGTCTGCTTACTAGTTCCTCTGTCTGATTTGCTATCAAAAAAGTTTAGAAGCACAATTACTCTATTTGGACCGAGTTTATTTCCCTTTATGTGCTGCCATTAGTATGGACTAGTGTTTGAATCCTCCTCACAGAAATATCAGGCAGACAGAAGCCAGTCCAGCTGTTTGATTTTTGTGTCCAGGTCTTCCTCTTAACTTGCTGCTGGGCATCCCCAGTTGTCCTCCTGCTTTAACGGAAGCAGCTAAAGCTGATGCCTTTGTGATGAAGCACCATCTTTCTTTAAAGTCTCAGTCGAACTCCAGAACAACATGGAACAGGAAATTAAAGGAAACGTCCTCCCGGAAAAAACCAGAGGAGGGCGAAAAAATATTCTTTTTGCAGCCTTCATCGGCTGAATCCCTCCTAACCATCTTGCCCTCCCACTCCCCACAGGCTTGTGTTGAATTCAGGTCTAAGCAATAGCAGGAGCAGCTCCTAACTGGGTGACCGTGCTCTGGTTTTCTCCACTCAATGGTAGTGACTCGAGAACTGGAAGGGTGGTAACCTTCCCATCCCTATTTTATACCTACAGGTTCTCTGCACTCTACCCATCAGTCCGTCATTGGCATCAGAGAACTTCCTGAAAATAACTGTGAGCTGCATGAGGCAGGAAGCCTTTATTAACCTCCCTGTACTCAACGGAGGAGCAGGTGGAGTGCTCAATTCCTTCCCCTCAATGACTGAATTCATCTCTCAATTGGCTGTGCACGTCTCACACTATGAGGGTCTACTTCAGGACCCCTCTACCTCTACAAAACTACAAATGCCATCTGCAGATTGGGGGTGTGGAGCCCAGTATTCATCAGTCTGTACATGGAACACTGTCCCTGTGGAAATAAAAGCTCCACATCGACATGTACTGAGTTGTCATGCTTGAAGCAAAGTTTCTATGCCAGAGCCCTCTCTTTGTGGGAGAATGAGCTCATTACTGGGAGGTCTTCAACAAAGCAGTTGGCCTCCCTTAGCTAACTACTTCATGCCGAAATGCAGCTCCCTAGTTTTCAGATACAGAGAGCCAATACCTAAACCCCCAGGCCACAGGATAACTTCTCCATGTCCTAGGAAAGGGATGTAGCTTATGCCTTCTTTCCCCACCTCTGACATGGTGGGTTTTGAAGAAAACAGAAAGGCATCAGTACCTCTCATAGCTTGAGTAGCCAAGGTGGGCCTATTTCACAGACCTCTAGCTGTCCTGAGGTCTCGGCCTCCACTTACTAGAACCAAAGGCTGCCAACATCAGGAGCCCTGCCCTTCACCTTAACCTTTATCCTCCTTAACTTCATGAACATTCCCTCCTGTCAAAACTAAGTCAGGGATCTCAAAACCTGAAAAGATACTTCTCTGCTTTCTATGGCGAATAGCCTGTCTTCTTGATATAGATCCCACAGAATCTCCACTATCCCTTTCATTCTGCAGTTCTTCCAAAATTCCTATAAAAAATATCTGCTAGCCCTGTAAAATACAGGTCCCTCTCAGAGGGTCTGTAGGAGGTTTTCCTGTGGAGTTCTACTCCTTGTAACCCATTTGGTTCCTCAAGGCAGTTACCTTGTCCCTTTGTTAATTACTTGATTCTCCTTGAAGCCTAAACTTATTTCTAAATGTTCTCTGCTTGGACCCTTTTGAATCCACCCTCACTATTTTTCTTTCTCTTCCCTTTGGTGGAAAGTAGCCTTTCTAGTGGCCAGCACTTGGCCCAGAGAGTTTGGGAGCTCCCAGCCTTGGTTTGTAATCTCCATGTTAGAGCTAAGTGGAAATCTTTTCCCATCCCATGAAATTTTTTGAGATTTTGAAAATGTTTCTCATTCCCATTCATCAGGATGAAACTGAGACCTTTTGAAATTTCACCAAAATAATGAGACACAGACTGAATCGCCAGTAGCCCAGGTGGTAGACCCAGGTTCAAGCCCCTGCTTCGAACCAATCAAAGGGTGTCCCACAGCCCAGATGAGTACCCTAACCACCAGGCAATTGTCAATTCTACGGTGGGTCTCTCTCTGTATTTGACCAGAAATCCCATCCTGGACCTGAGAAACCTTCCTGATGAAGTTTCTCCCAACTGACATGGTTCTATGAAAAGTTTTGTATGTTTTAGCTGATGTGTAAAAGGAGCCGTAACTACCTTTTTCTACATTCCTATAGCTACAAAATGCTGTCAAATACTGACTGCTACATCCCATCCTTTCAATCGACCGCTTCTCTTCCTCCCTAGACATTTTACATTTATTTTAAATGTTTTAGGATTTTACTAGGCCTTTGATTGGCAAGTTTTCAGAGGGGTCCTTCCAAAGCAGCTCTTGGGAGGTCTAGTTACCCCAACTGGCTCTGTCTGGTGTTCTTTACCCACTTCCTTCTGTCAGTTTCTTCCTTCTTGCCACTTTATGGCGAAGCTAAATTGGGCTAGGCTAGTTACTCCTTCTTTCCCTGAATGTGGTCATTGATAGTCAGATTAGTTTGTCCATAATCGTTAGTCATTTCATGGACATGCAGATTTCTCATACCTTGGTAATTGTTTTCCATAATGTGGCGGTACTGGTATGTACACCAACCCAGTCGGGAATCAAGCTTGGGCAAAATGACTAGATAGTTAGGGCAGTGTATACTAACCATAATTGTGCTCCAGCTTTGGTGTTCTTAACATGGGAAACTTGCCTGCACCCTGGAAGGAAAAGGAAATGGGCTAGAAATCCTGTGTCCTAATGGCTACATCTTGATAGACTGATAGATGAGGAGGACTCATCTGTTTCCAGTGTTGCCATGTCTTAGAAAGCAACTAACAAAAAGGAATTTGTTCTTGTGAGCACAGAAATGTAGTTGCAGATTTTGTGGGTGCCTGCAGATAATGAAGCTCTGCCTCAGCCTTGTTGGATTTATACCCCAGAAGGTTAATACATAAATTTTATATCTGATGTTAGCATTATACGCAGCTTTAAAATCTTTCAAAAATTTAACAGGCTGGGGCTTTTAAAATATGCAATATTAGTGACTAGCCCATTGTGTATGCATTTACGTTTTTGAACGGCTCTTTCATTTGGATGTTGGCAAATACCTTCATCAATTCATACATAAATGTGTCTGTTTGTACTGCAGGTGTTAAACAATTTTCTGCAGAGCTGCACAACGCTAGGTTTGCAATATAGGGTTTTTTTTAATAAAAAGGAAAAAATGCCTTGAGGACTAAAATGCTTGTGTATTGAGATGTCAATGGGAAAGGTGAGCATGTACTATATTTCCATACTGAAATTAAATATGGACATAAGGGAACATTCTTTTGGCTCATAAAAAGACTGATCACATGTTCACAGCTGACATTTAGATGGATAATTATTCAGTAATGGAGCACTAACTACCTTTTTCTACATTCATATTGCTACAAAATGGTGGCAAAGACTGACTGCTGCATCACATTCTTTCAACAGAGTGCTTCTCTCTCCCTAAAAGAAAAGGTGTACTTGTGGCACCTTAGAGACTAACAAATTTATTTGAGCATAAGCTTTCGTGAGCTACACCTCACTTCATCGGATTGAGCTGTAGCTCATGAAAGCTTATGCTCAAATAAATTTGTTAGTCTCTAAGGTGCCACAAGTTCTCCTTTTCTTTTTGTGAATACAGACTAACACGGCTGCTACTCTGAAATCTCTCCCTAAAGACATTTTAAATTGTATTTTAAATGTTTTAGGATTTTACTAAATAATGTAAGAATACAACAATAGAGAATTGTATTACAAAATGTATTTTATTATCTTTAAAGACTTTCCTATTTACAAAAAGAAAAGGAGTACTTGTGGCACCTTAGAGACTAACAAATTTATTTGAGCATAAGCTTTCGTGAGCTACAGCTCACTTCATCGGATGCATCCTTTGATGCTGTAGCTCACGAAAGCTTATGCTCAAATAAATTTGTTAGTCTCTAAGGTGCCACAAGTACTCCTTTTCTTTTTGCGAATACAGACTAACACGGCTGCTACTCTGAAACCTTTCCTATTTACACTATACAAAGTACAAGAAGTTCCATATATAAATGCTGTCTATTTAAAAACACAGTAAATATTATTTTTCCTTTGAATAGGCGTGACTAAGTAAACCCCTCAAGTAATCTAAATGCTTAGAGCATGCTACAGTTGGTTAAAAATATACTGTATTTTTCAGAATCTAAACACCCTGATGTAAGTACACATTTATGATGCCAAGAATTCATTGTTGCAATGCTCTGGTGGGCTGCATGATAACTTACGTGTGCATTGGCAGACTACCTTGAAGTGCATGGCCCATTTATTACATTCTAAATAAATGATATGATCCCTTCTTCAGTTCCTCTTCCTTAATGGCTAGTATATTTTTAAGATTCATTTTTAAATTAATTTACTAATTTTCAAATGCACTTACGGTTCAGCTCTTCTACGTCACTAGTCCCGTGGTAATTTCAGTCTCATAAATGATAGCCAATTTGCTACAAGTACTTAAATTTAAATTTTAAATAACTTGGGGATAGGGCCCTCAGCTATTGTGGAACAACTTAAACTTTTATAGCACTTTGTCATGCTGAGGAATCTCAAAACGCTTTACAAAACATTAAAATTAAAACTTAATCCATCCTACAGAGCTAATACTTACATGCAATAATTTAAAAGCCAGTGAAAAGAAGTGAAAGCACTTAACATTTACACTGAATCAAGGGGAAGGTGGGGCCATTTCTCATGTCAAAAAGATGATATATAATAGCTAAGGGTGAAATCCACTCCAGTGCAGTGGGTCTGTATCGGTGCCTATGCACCTCTTAAACCCCACATTAAGGACCCACGGCTTGCTGCAAGCCCTCCGCCCTAGGATGTATTCCACCTTAGAGAGGCAATGAGACACTGTAATATGTTTTGGGAATGAAGCTGTGTATGTTGAGGTAGGGGTAGGTATTTTAAGAACTAAGTGAAAATGCTTCTTTATGAAATTGTTTTGATAAAAATAAAACTGATCTTTATTATTTTTGGAAATAGAAGAACTAGGCATTGTATTTGATCGGGTCTGCTGACCTGTAAGTGCTGTGGACACTAAACTTGACTGACATATTACAGGGGCTTCTAAGGCATTGACATAAGCAAGTTTAAAAAAACCTGCTGTCCTATATCGGAGAACAATACCATGCATCACCCTTGCATCATCTCATAACAAATGGCAGATCCAAGAGATAATTTAATCAGGGGACCAACTGATTTGGAAAAGAAAGTCCAATAATTAGAAGAGAGCCTAAATGGACTTGTTATATTCAACAAGAAAAAACACTTTGCTCTTGGGCCACAAGTCACTATAAACTTATTATCCTCCCTCTCCCCCCAGAAAAAACAAAAAAACCCAGTCAAATAGAAAAAGAGAAGAGAGGATTTGAGTCTATAAATAGAAGATCTGAATTTGTACATGAAGCAAAACCTATTGAAGTCGTATGGATTTGAACTTGTTTTTCCTGAATTTAAATCTAGCTTAAATTGTCTTATATTTTTATTAGGGCTGTCGATTAATTGCAGTTAACTCATGTGATTAACTAAAAAAAAAAATGAATTGTGATTTAAAAAATTAATCAGAGTTTTAATCACACTGTTAAACAATAAAATACCATTTGAAATTTATTAAATATTTTGGATGTTTTTCTATATTTTCATTATAGTATTCTGTGTGGTAATTAAAATCAAAGTGTATATTTTATTATAAATATTTGCACTGTAAAAATAACAAACCAAAGAAATAGTATTTTTCAATTTAGCTCATACAAGTACTCTAGTGCAATCTCTTTGTCATGAAAGTGCATCTTACAAATGTAGATTTTTTTTGTTACATAACCACTCAAAAACAAAACGATGCAAAACTTCAGAACCTACAAGTCCACTCAGTCCTCCTGCTTGTTCAGCCAATTGCTAAGATAAATAAGATTGTTACATTTACGGGAGATAATGCTGCCCTCTTCTTATTTACAATGTCACCAGAAAGCGAGAACAGGCATTTGCATGGCACTTTTGTAGCTGGCACTACAAGGTATTTACATGCCAGATATGCCAAACATTTGTATGTCCCGTCATGCTTCAGCCACCATTCCAGAGGACATGCTTCCATGCTGATGATGCTCGTTAACAAAATAAGGCATTAATTAAATTTGTGACTGAACTCCTTGGGGGAAAATTGTATGTCCCCTCTCTGTGTTTTACCCACATTCTGCTATATATTTTATGTTATAGCAGTCTCAGATGATGACCCAGCAGATGTTGTTCATTTTAAGAACACTTTTACTGCAGATTTGACAAAACGCAAAGAAGGTACCAGTGTGAGATTTTTAAAGATAGCTACAGCACTCGACCCAAGGTTTAAGAATCTGCTCTGCCTTCCAAAATCTGGAAGGATGAGGTGTGGAGCATGCTTTCAGAAGTCTTAAAAGAGCAACACTCCAATGCAGAAACTATAGAACCTGAACAACCAAAAGAGAAAATCAACTTCGTGCTGGTGGCATCTGACTCAGATAATGAAAATGAACATACATCAGTCCGCACTGCTTTGGATTTGTGACAGGGTCGGGCCAGATGGCTACAGGAGAGTGATAGAAAGCAGATATATTAGGCCCAGGTTAAGCAGGTCCCTTTTCCCTGGGTAAGATAATGGGCAGTTCCAGAACAATCAGGAACTTGCTGGAACCAATTAAGGCAGACAGGCTAATCAGGGCACCTAGTTTAAAAAGGACCTCACTTCAGTCAGTGAGGGGCACACAAGGAGCTGAGAGTGAGAGGGTGTGCTGCTGGAGGACTAAGGAGTACAAATGCTATCTGGCATCAGGAGGAAGGTCTTGTGGTGAGGATACAGAAGGTGTTGGGAGGAGGCCATGGGGAAGTAGCCCAAGGAGTTGTAGCTGTCACACAGGTGTTACATGAAAAACTGTAGTCAGCTGTGATCCACAGGACCCTGGTCTGGAACCCGGAGTAGAGGGTGGGCCTGGGTTCCCCCCGTCTCCCCCAACTCCCTATTGGATACAGGAGGAGTTGACCTGGACTGTGGGTCCCACCAGAGGGGAAGGTCCCTGACCTGTCCCCCAACCCACTAGGTGGACCAGCAAGACTGTGGGGATTGTTCCGCTTCCTTTCTCCCATGCTGGCCAGTGATGAGATTAGCTGAGTGAACGGCAGGTTTGAGCCACTAGCAAAAGTGGCCAAACTGAGGGATGCCATGAATCTCTGAGGCAAGCAAATCCATCAATAAGCGCAGGACCCACCAAGGCAGAGGAGGAACTTTGTCACAGGTTGTTATCGAGCAGAACCATTCATCAGCATGGACGCATGTCCCCTGGAATGGTGGATGAAGCACGAAAGGACACATGAATCTTTAGCACATCTGTCAAGTAAATATCTTGTGATACTGGCTACAGCAGTGCCATGAGAACTCCTGTTCTCACTTTCAGGTGACATTATAAACAAGAAGATGGCAGCATTATCTCCTGCAAATGTAAAAAAAATTTTTGTCTGAGTGATTGGCTGAACAAAAAGTAGGACTGAGTGTACTTGCAGGCTCTAAAATTTTACATTGTTTTATTTTTGAGGTTTTTTTGTGCATAATTCTACATTTTTAAGTTCAACTTTCATGATAAAGAGATTTCACTACAGTACTTCTATTGGGTGAATTGAAAATACTATTTTTTTGTTTTTACAGTACAAATACTTATAATCAAAAATAAATATAATTTGAGCACTGTACACTTTGCATTCTGTGTTGTAATTGAAATCAATATATTTGAAAATGTAGAAAATCTCCAAAAATATTTAAATAAATTGTATTCTATTATTGTTTTACAGTGCGATTAATCTCGATGAATTTTTTTAATCGCTTGACAGCCCTAATTTTTATGGCTTTTTCCTCTCCTCCGTCAGATCCTTCCTTAAAACTTGATCCTTCCACTTTATTCTTTCATCACTAGTATCCTTTCCAGGGCTGTCTGCTGACACCCTCATACTAATCCTTTTATAATCTGTGTTGTATCAATCTGTATTACACTATAAGATCCTTTGAGTGGGGACTTTTTTCCTGCACATATGTAAAATGCTATGTACTTCTAAGGCACTATGTAAATAACAAAAACTAAATCTCTGAATTAAAAGTTAATTCTGTGGTTCATAGTGATGATCGTCACTAATATGGTTGAAGATATGACAAAAAAACTAGGTCTCACTTTTTATCCTTTTGTAAATGTGCTTTAAGCCATATTTATATTTTAAATAATGTATTCACTGTTGGAGCAGTCAGGTCAGATGACATAAGAACGTGAATGGCAGGGAAGAGAGATCTCTGTTGCCTAGGGTGACCAGATAGCAAGTGTGAAAAATCGGGATGAGTGGGGGGTAATAGGAGCCCATATTAAAAAAAGCCCCAATTATCGGTACTATCACTATAAAATCGGGACATCTGGTCACCCTACTGTTGTCATTTAGTACAATTTTTCTATTGGAGCACCATCCCCCCATCACCTGTCAGAGAACAATCAGAAGCGAAGACACTATTTTATCTGGATAGAATTTCATTTTTGTAGGGACTCTCACTCAAAAACACTATATTGGGTGTGGTTATTTGAGAGCTTTCTGGCTTTGAGAACTTTTGATCCCCATGCAATTATTTCTTTGTTATGAAAGCATCATGGTGGGTTTCTATAAAATCTTCAGAATAAATCATTGTTGAGGGGGAAAGAATAATCATACATAATCATGCATGCTGTGCACCTGAAGTGCATGGAAGTGAAGTTTAAACACAGTAAAGATGGACTGTATGTTTTGCCACCCCTGTAATAAAATCTCATGGGAAATATCTTTTACAGTGATTCCTGGGGCTCAGGCCAGTGTTGTATTTCCTTAGAAAGCCAATATAGAAATTGATATATGGTATAAGGCGTGTACCTAATTTTGTTCAAATGTAATTTTTTTCCTAAAGTGGTATTGGTAGATATATTGTAAATATACACTGAAAGGAACTTTA
The DNA here is from genome assembly GCF_009764565.3 of Dermochelys coriacea. Lineage (NCBI taxonomy): Eukaryota > Metazoa > Chordata > Testudines > Dermochelyidae > Dermochelys > Dermochelys coriacea. The sequence continues at coordinate 91,216,142 of NC_050075.1, forward strand.
CATATAGTGTTTGATAAGTATGCTGTATGTTTCTTGACATTTATATAGGGCTATCAGAATAGCCCCAGCAGATACGAATCAAGAAGCAGTAGATTTAGTTTAGTACTACAATAGCTTTCTAAATTCTTGTCCATATGATTGTTCAACTGAAAAACTTTTTTCCAGTTAAATTGATCTGAATATACACCAATCTAAAGCTCGTGATCTATAATTGCTCAGCTGTAATCACTGTAGGCCATATAGATTTCTTATCCAAAAGGCAGTTTATTTTCTTTGCACCACATCTGAATTCAAGTTTAATTAGCAAAACTATAGCAGTGGAGTTTTGTGGTGATTCCCTCCCTCATCCCATTTCCTGACAGAAACATGCAAATGCTCTAAGAATCTGTACATTGAAATACAGAAATATGTCTTGTTCACATCCTGTCCTATGACAGGCACTTGGCTTGAATACTGTAATATCAATGTACTATGTCAGTGCATTTGGAAAGAAGTTGCACTGTCTCCTTTTAGTCTCCTACAAGATGGGGTTCAGGGTAGAGGCACAGGCTTTCTTTTTGTTAAAGAAAGTGGAGGTTTTACTTCTCAGTCACAGAAGTGCTTTATAGATAAAGATATTTTTCTCCAAAATGCTGCATTTTGAAAAATATTCTTAAACAAGATGTTCAACAGTTTTTGATCTTCTAATTTCTGACAGAATGATACCAAATTCCAGTCACTGATACTGTAGTTCCAAATTGTCTACATCTAAAAGCTACAGAAGCCACTGAGGTGACAAATTAAAAAAAAAAAAAAAAAAGTTTGTGTGTTTGTTAATGGGACAGTGATCCTTGTTTCATAAGCAAGCTGTTTTTAAGAGATTTCTCTGTAGTCAGGATGCATGCTAATGCCTCTTTTTTTTTTTCTACTGCTTCCAACTATATACAGTACACTTGTTTTCATTTTTATCTGTATTTTTGTTTCTTTCTTAATATGGGCTACTTAGGAGACAGAAATGAGCTGAATGACTCAGAAATCAGTTTATCCAGAAGAGGGCAATCTCAAACAGAAGAGTATGATAAGTAAGTATACCAGTCTGTGGTGATAAAATGGCATCATTTTCAGTTATGAGGGAAGTGACTATTTCCTTAAAGAAATAAAACTTGGAATGATTGTTCTTTTGTACTCTGAGATTATCTAGGGTGGGTTTTCCAAAGCAGCTAAGGGAATTGGACACCCAACTCTGATTTTTCCATGGGATTTGGTAACCTAACTCCCATACCCATTATTAGAAATCCCACCCATAATGGTAGTATTGTAATTAAGGAATGTGTTTTGTTTTTCCGAACTGTTTCACATGTGCAAGCTCTTTAGATTTTGCTGGAAGCATTGCTTGTGGTATAGATACATTGCCAAATTCTAGTGGTTGATTTTGATACCTCTCATCACAATGGGTCATGATTCTGACTTCAAATGTATATTTATTTTGCTAAAACGTTCCCATAAGAATCTTGTTTTTCTTGCCGCAAACTGACTTTAGTACATAAGCCTTCTGACAGTGATGGACATTTATAGGCCTCAATTCAACAAAGTACTTAAGCAGGTACATCAAGTTAGGTGGCTGCTCAGGTGCTTTGCTAAACAGGGTTGGACATAAGGTGTGCATAAGGAAGAAATGCTTAAGTATTTTGCTGAATAGGAGTCAGAGTTGGTAAAATATATTATAGGTGGGGCTGGTAGTGTGATGCATATTAAGGTTGTCTGGTACTGTCCATTGTAACTAAGGCTATGATTTAGTCATGTAGGTCACGGAAGTCATGGAATCCGTGACTTGCAGCAACCTCTGTGACTTCAGCCTGTGGTGATCGGGAGCTGCAGGGTTCCCTCACCTCCAGCGGGGGCAGGGAACTGCGGGGTATACCTGGTGCCTCTGGTGGCCCCAGGAGCTCCAAGCCGCTGCAGGTGGCAGGGGAACCCCCAGCTCCCAGTCTCCACGGGCAACTGGGGAATCCTTTGAAAAATTGCAGTTTGAATAGACTTGGTGGATTCCATTCTCATTGATCATGCTCTGTCCCCTCCTTGCTCCTGTGTGGGACCAGACAGTGCATGTACAATTCCCACAGAGCAACTAACCATTTTCCAGCCAGAGCTACAGGGGGTCAAGCTGGACTTTCCCTGTTGTTGCTGCCCCCAGCTGCTTGGGGCTGGGCATTGGAACTGAAAGCAGGGATACTGTGCTCTAAGTGCCCCTCTGCTACCATCCTGGCAGCACGGAGCAGGAAGCCACCTGAAATGCAAAGGGGACAAAAGCTCTGCATTTCAGAGTGGGAGGAAAAAGAATAGATTGGAACAAGGAGTTTGGTGAGACTGGGATGGGAATGGGGGGAGGGGAGAGAAGCTACTGGAAGTTGGTTAGAGAAACACGGACTAGGAACCTGTTGGTTGGAGTGGCAGAGAACACTGAGATTGGATGGGGAGTTGGGGTGCAGAGGGAGAACTGGAACTGGCTGGGCAGAGAGACTGGGATGAGGAGCCAGCGAGGAGGTGAGGGAGGGGAGACTGAATGAGGGAATAGGACTAGGAGTCAGCAGGGGGGAAGGAGAGAGATCAGATGAGGAGCTGGAAGGAGGGAACTAGGACTAGCCATGCAAGGAAATTGGGGACAAAGAATTGGGATAGGTAGGGGAGAACTGGGATTGGATGTGGGGACAGGGAGAGATTGGGTGTAGGGAGGAAGGTTAGGACTCAGAAAGCAAGCCTGGAGTGGGGAGACTAGGACTGTCTGGGCAAAGGGGATAGGGCCTAGATGAGAAGCCTGAGGAGTGATGACTGGGACTGACTAGGAGAATGAGACTGGGACAGGGACAGTTAGGAGGGGAAGGTACAGAAGATGTCTGGTTTGTGGGGAATGGGCAGAAGAATCTGTGCCCTCTAGAGTACACTCCCCTCAAGAGCCTGGAACAAAACCAAAGATTTCTGAGTCTCATCATTCCTCTGCTGTCAGCAAATATCTGTAAAACCTACTGTCAGGGGTGTGTCTTTTCTCCCTCCCGTGCTGGTCCACATAAAGAATGAAAATCTACTTCTGCTGTCAGTTACTCTGTTAACTCAATTGGGAAAAGTCTATGTGGTAGAGCTCAAGTTTCCACCCTGCTGATGAACCATGTGGGTGTCATGTTGCCTTGAGGGAATCTATTTTTTCAGTTTGTTTAAAATAAAAACAAAAACCTAGAAAATTACAAAAGAACACCATTAAGAACACTAGTAAGGTTGCCAAGTCCATGCCTGTGCAAATGTAATTTATTCCCCTTTGGCATATGCATTGATACAGTATTTAATTACATGATTGCATACTATTTTTTCCACTGCACCCTTGCCTCATTCAGTGCACAGGATGGACAGTGCTCTCTTACTGAGCAACTATTCAATATTTTGTTTTTTCCTCATTGTTCAATTTGTCCTGTAGACAGTGGTCTCCTTCGTTATACAACCTTGACTCATCTCCAGAGCCGATCCACTCATCCTGTGCAATGAATGAGGCAAGAATCCTGTGGATGGTGCATGTGCAGTCTGGTCAGCATTAGGAGATGTGCGAGGCTCAAGCCTGCTCACTAAGGATGGAATTTTTAGAGATTTTAGATGCTAAAATCTAAGTAGCCTCTACTGAGCATGTGCAAATTGTGATTTTTTTTTTCCCAAAGATTTATAATGCAGCCAGATCTGGGTGAATTTTCATATGGGTGGCAAAAGGAACAAGGTGACACAAAGGCCGCCCTCTGCCAATTTTCAAGGACTTGCTCCAAAGCATGGGGATACTAGAGCTTTTCAAAGAAAAGGTCATGAGAATTTTTTTAAATGGGCAAAATTTATTTTTTCCTAGCCTCATTCTTGGAAACAGCAGAACCGTTTTGTCCGAAAGTTTCCTAAAAAGTTCAGTGTGAGGCCGACACCTGGCATGAAAAATTTCAATCTAAAGCCCGGTAAAGTTATAAGCAACTGAAAAAAGGGTCTGATAATTGTCAGGCAACTTTAATAATAGGCGGCTCTATCAGCCCTGCCTATAACTGAAAGTTTAGCAGCTTCAGTCAACCAGGAATTTTTATTCACTTCCTCCAAATCTGAAGTAGTTTCTATCATTTTTCAGAAAATGCAATGTTTATTTGAATAAGCATTATTTTTTTTCTTATGCTTGGAGTTAGAGCTCTTCCTTTTGATAAAGGTATTTCAGAAAGTTCTTTTTATTTTACTAGATGCTTCATCTTTTTGCTTAAATGTGGGATTCCTTTATTGCAGGATACTAAATATCATTTAAGTGGTGGAGCCCACTAGAACAGTAAGCGGCACTCTAGTTATTAGGAATTCAAATCCTTCAGCTATATCAGTGACTGTAATTCATTAAGTGATCATTGAAAATTATGGACGCAGTCCTGCAAAGAGATCCACATACTCTGACCCTGGTACCTACCTTACAATTTAAGAATGCCAGAAAAGTGTCTTATGTCCTGACCTTTCATCTCAATCTGCACAAACTCAGGGGACCATGCTAGTAGATTCCCATACAGAACTGGAACTTAACCAGCTTTGATTTATGATAAAGGGACACCAATTTTAAAATTTACCGTGATCTTTTTCATTTTGAGCATGGCATTTAAATCCTCTTTCATGAATAGTTATTTTTTTACACTAAAAGCTGTGGGTTTACTTGTAGGTTTTATTAATTTTTGGAAAACATTTTACTAAAGTGACAAGGTGGGTGAGTAATATCCTTTATTGGATCTTTTATTGTTCTCACCAACAGAAGTTGGTATCATAAAAGATTTTGCATCACCCACCTTATCTCTCTCATATTCTGGGACCTACATGGCTACAATTACACTGCATACATGTTTTACTAAAGGTACATGGAATCTGTGGGGAAGTCACAAATGAATGTCAAAGTTAATCAACTAAAATGCTTTCAATTGTGGAAGAATTCACTGCAGTGCCTTCATATGAAACAGGTTTTTTTTTTCTTCATGCTTAAACTAAAATCCCAAGAGAGTAATTAACAATTGGAATAATTAACCTAAGGACATGGTTGACTCTCCATCACTGGAAGATTTTAAGTCAAGGTATGGTCTAAAAGGTATGTTGTAGTCAAAAAGAAATTATGGGCTTGATGCAGAAACTTTTGAGCGAGGTTGTATGGCCAGACTTGATGATCATAATGGCTCTCTATGGACCTTAAAAAAAAATTATCTTTGAATAGTCATAATCTCTTTAGGCAAATATTTACAAATGTTTTGTTAAACTCTTCATCCATGCAAATACAGTACTCTTAATCCCATGATACAGTAAATTTCTGGTCAATGTATATACCATTGTTTCCAAGTGGTGGTAACCTTGCAAATGCAAACCCATTCAAGTAAGCATAGTCACTTTCGACATGTAAATGTTTGTATTCAATATATTTAAAAATAACTGCAAAATTTGAGAACAGCAGTTAGTGACATGTCAATAAAGCACATGTACAAACAAACACCTACATAGTAATAATTTATGTGAACTTCCGTACACTTTATGTTCTGAGGGGAAAAATATATTGTATGATACACTGACATTGGCATTTCCTCTTCTGTCTAACCATCTGTTGCTGTGTAAAAATGCAATAATAATAACTTTCTTTTTCCGTAAGGCTCAGTATGACAGTGAGATCCTTCCTTTTGTTGGGGAAAAAAAAAGTGAATGGATGTTTTCCCATTTGTCCATATTTGATTTCTATGCTGACATGCTACAAAGAGAACCTGTTCTAAGTCTTTGTTAGAAGAACATTTGATGGTTTTCCCTCATAAGTATTTAGTGCACATCCTCAATCATACACTGAATAATCTGCCATTTAGAACCTGATCCAAATGTGTACTACTTTGCTTTTCTTACTAAACTCATCAATCTCTAAAAACTGACTAATCTTTACATTAGTATTAGAACAAGTCTGTGGACTGAAAAATGGTCTATTGGTTAAGTCACTGAAGTGAGACTGCATGGGTTCAATTCCTGGTTGTGCCACAGCCTTTTTATGTGATCATGGGCAAGTCGGATTGGGTATGTCCACACTGGAAGTGGGAGCAAGCCTCCCAACTCCAGTAGACAGATTTGCACTAGAGAGGCTCGAGCAAACAGGTTTTTTTAAAAAAAACAATAAAAAACAACAAAAAAACAATTTTAAAGTGTGGAGATTGCGGCTCAGACTCTGAAGCTCACCTGACCCCCTAGGCTTGAGAGCTTGAGCTGCAACATCCACATTACTATTTTAGCACACTAGCTCAAGGCCCGCTAGCATGTGTCCATCTATCTGGGCTGGGAGGCTTGTTCAGCTGTAGTGTAGACATAGTCTTAATTTCTCTGGGCCTGAGTTCCCCATTTTTAAAACAAAGATGATACTTTCCTATTTCACAGTAGTGTTATCAGGATAAACTAACTATTGTTTACTTAGTGCTGAGACAATACTGTTGTTGGGGGGGCCTCTAAGAAAGACTTTTAAAATGATTATTCCCAATATATCCTGACATCATTGATTTAAATCATTTCTCTTTTATGTAGGTTTATGGTGTTGCAGTCTGAAGTTGAATATTCATTGGTGAGATTTCTGAAAACGAGACAAAGCTTAACAAGTTTACAGGTCTGTCTTCTAGTGGCATTAATTTTCTTAATGTACTTTAAAAATAAACTTGAAGAAAATGAAATCTTATATACAGTATTCTTTGAGATTTAAAGGCAAGAAAAGAAAGCTTTTGACCTGAAAATCATTGAGACACAAATATAGAAGCTCACAATACCATTTAAATTTTTTTCCCAAGTCACTTTTCAAAGTACACTGGCACAATAAGTTTTTTTTTATTCATAGATTCCAAGGCCAGAAGAGACCATTGTGATCATCTGGTCTGACCCCCTGTATGACACAGGAACATCTTTGCTTGTCCAGGATTTGAATCTTGAACAAATCCTGCAGCCAAAGCAAAATTTATACCTCTAAAGCAGTTAGCCGAAAGGTCTGTTTTTAACTTTTATCCCTGTGTCTAAGTTGTATAGAAATTATACTATGTTAGGTCATTACTAAGTAGTATTGACAGAGTTATAAATTATTGCTGCATAAATTGCATTAGAACATAAGAATGGTCCATCTTGCTTGTCTTCTGACAGTAGCCAGCAGTTCAAGGAGAATGAACCGAACTGAGCAATTATCAAGTGATTCAGCCCTTGTCATCCAGTTCTAGCTTCTGTCAGTCCTACTCTTGTATGTAAGGACTTGAAAATTAAACATCTATTTGTGTTGAAGTCATCATACTATTCAGTTCATTGTTAATGTGTCAACTTTTAATGGAGTCCGTTTATCACACACACAATGTGGTTTATTCATATGCTCTGTACTGAATAAATTCATGACAAAGTTCTCTTGTGTACTTCAGTGTCCTCAGAAATAATTCAGCCTATTCAAATTGTTTTATTTTACTTACACATGCTGTTACACACACACACACACACACACACACACACACACACACATATTTGTTTCAAAAAGACTTATTTAGATTGACACCCTGGCACTATTTTTGAAATTCTTCAATTAAAGATTTTCAATTTGGCTTCTACAAATACATTTAAAAATAAAATCTTGGGCTTGCTAATGAAATTGATACAGTGGGGATTTTTAGATTTATTGTTGAAGACCATATGCAAGAGAATCTTAAAAGCAGATAGATTTTCTTTCTTTAGTAACATATTAAGGCAAATTTATACAAGTACCAGAATTATTTTTATGGGGATCAGGTGTGAATCTCTTTATTTAAAAAGTTGAAGATATATAAATGAAGCAAACATAACAAGACTTTTCAAATAATGTTTTCAAAAACACGCAAGTTCTATTTTCAAAAGTGACCTACTTACTTAGGAGTCTAAGTCCCAGTGTCTTTCATTTACTTAAGTTACTTAGGTGTTTGTGAAAATTTTACCCTTTGCGAGAGTAGTAATTTGTTAATTATAAGTTGCATTGAAAATGTTTGTTAGACTGTTTATGCAGTGTTGTAACTGTGTTGGTCCCCGGACTTCAGCGAGACAAGGTGGGTGAGGTAATACCTGAAGAAGAGCTCTGTGTAAGCTCAAAAGCTTGTCTCTCTCACCAACAGAAGTTGATACAAGAAGATATTACCTCATCTACCTTGTCTCTCTGTTAGTATATAGCAATTTGTTGGTTTAGGAATAAAATTAATAATTTTTTAATTCTACTTTCAGGCTTTAGAGGGCAGTAGAGAGCTTGAAAATATTTTTGGTGTCTCATACTCATCCTGTAACTTGAAAGCTGAAGTGCAGAAGACCAAAGTGCTAAGTAAGCTTCAAAAATTTTTATCTCTTTACTATAATTTGACAACTAACACTTATCAGATTTTATTCCAAATATGCTAATTTTAAATTTTGCATGAATACAATTACTAATACTAGGTGCTACTGTAATACAAATAGAAGTTTTTATAAATAGAATGCTAGTGTTTGATACTGTCTTTATGCTTGCATTACTAACCAGAGCAACTACATTCAGGACAGGGCATGAGACTGCCAAGTCCAGGAGACTGATGTAAACAAGATGTCAAACCTACATGAACCTATAGAACCCTTTGTCTGGGGGCATGCATGCATTTCTGCTGACCGTAACAGGGAGAAGAACCATTCCTCTCATCTCGGAACTTAAGACAAAGTGCTATGTTATCATCAGAGGGAAAGATGGGAAGAAAAATAATGGGTGGAACATAAGCACTAATTTGAGATGTTGTGCTTGGGCTTTGCTGATGATTTTTATTATGGTTTTTAGCCAACAATGTGTGCTGTTTTTATTATCCTTTTAAAAAATCCATCTGCTTGGGGGGGTAAAGACGAGGTAACTTGTCTTTATCTGCTTTCATTAAAATCGTTAGACCTTTCAATGTGTTTTATTCATTAGTGGCTCAAGCAGAAAAACGAAAGCTGCTGAGGAGGAGTAATGCAAAACATCCTGCCCGAGGTAATATTTATTTTTAAATTTATCTAGCATCTGCTTTGATGGTTAATATCCATCACTGGGTTCCTTTCAGTGACTTCCTTTTGAAAGTCTTCAAATAACCTTTAGCAAAGAACCATATCAGATTTGTGTTTCCTTCCTATATATAGACTAAATTAATTTTTCTTTTATGTTCTTTGAAACTTGTTTCTTTTTAGCCTGATTAGTTATATACAGAAGTTCTTATTGCAGAAACATTGCATAAGGAGGGCATTTACGTATTAGTAGTGCATTGGGGCCTGATCCAAAGGCCATTGAAGTCAATCGGGCCCTTTAGCCTTTTTCTTTATAAACATACCATCCAGCAGTTGCTCATGTTCATCCTGTCTTCCCTCGCACACAACTTTCTTTGCATCTTTTTGAGTCGGAGACCTTATCTAAATTGTGAGGTGACTAGTACACTCCTGAGGACATTGAAATACTAAATATTACATCATTTCATAACTTATTCTGACAAATACAAATCCTTATAGAATTGATTAAAAACTCAATCGAAACTGCAGTGGAAAAAGAATGTGTTTGGCCTACGACACTAGAATGAATACCTTTGTAGGGTAGAGAAAGAGACGTGCTAAGAAGTTTCTAACTACAGCAAATGGCGAGTACAAAACAAAGAAATGGTGTGAACTGAGTTAGTATGATGTAGTGTTGATTGGGGGCTTACAGGCTTTCTGGTGAATTGTTACAGCAGACCAGTGTCATCTTTAAGACAAGAAGAAGTGTCAATATATAACTATTGCAAATTTGTTCTGACTGCACAGCTTTGATGAGATGAGATTGACACCATTTAAGGGAACTTCTTTTCTGAAAAGCACATGGCACTTAATGTAGCAGGAAGCTTTGGAGCAGTAGCATCACCATCAAAGTAACCTGCACTCCACTCCACTGCACTCTGGGAACCAGAGATTTACCATCTCATCACTAGGCCTTTTTGCTGATCCTGAAAGATGTTGTGACTGGATCAAGTGAGGAAAGGGAACCAAAAGGACAGTATCCATTTCCAAGGCTGTACTCTAAGCAACTCCCAAGATGCAAATCCCCTCCTTCATGTCAGTTTCCACTCCTGTCTTTGTTAGGAGTCAGTGTGGCCTAGTGAATAGAACACTGGATTGGAACTCGCAGATCTGGGTTCCGGCTCCAGCTCTGCCACCGATTGGCTGGGTGACCTTAGGCAAGTCACTTCCCCTCTCTGTGCCTCATTTTCATATCTGTAAAATGGGGATAATGATACTGACCTCCTATTTAAGCACTTTGATGGAAAGCCTTGTATAAGAGCTAGCTGGTATTATTATTCCTGTCCTCTTTCTCTGTTTGCTTGTTCTCTAAAAAGAGTCTTGCTTAGCCAGCCAAGGTAAATATAACCTTGCCACTCTTGGGCATGTTCAGTTTGGCAAGGTCATAAAAATGATTCCTGAGTGGGCTGATCAAAATTAAATTTGTGCCTCCCCTATACTGGCCAAAGGGAAATAAGACAATCCTAGCCAACCATTTACCAGGCCCAGGTAAGTAGAGCTGATGTCCAAGAGGAGCTAACTGGGTCATGTATCTGTAGTCTTCAATCAGCCAACCTGCAAGCAACAGAGACAGAGATGCATCTTCCTGTCTCTTGTTGTTGTTCTATTCTCTTGTGCAGTTGGTTTATTTTAGGAAGAAACAGGATCAGACTTAAACTGCAAAACCGGAAAGCTACAGTATATAATTAATACTCTTTTCCCCCCAACAAAAATATTAATGTCATTTTAAAAAAACATCCAAGAAACCATTTTTTGTTTTAAAATCTCTCAATATAGAGAGAGGGAGAAGAAACTGTGAAGAGATTTAATATGAAGACTGACTTGGTTTTTTAAAGCTACAATTTTTTTGGCTTTTTCTCCTCTCTTTTGCTGTGTTTAATAAATAATAATGAATATCTTCTAATGTATACAACAAGCAAAATTAAATTCGTAGCAACAGACCTTTGAACCCCTCCCCCCCAAACCTCTACAACGTTCTGCAAATTCTAAACTTTTAAAAAAAAATCCATCTTTCTGTAGCAAAGGTGTCAACAATCATCATGAATCTGGACAATAGTTGATCCATATCCAATAAAATATTTGACGTGCATCTCATACTAAGTTAGAGCTTCTAGTGCCTCTGTTCATTTTATAACTCAAGTATGTTGTCATTACAAAGTTTCTTTCAGATGTAAACAAACTTCCCTCTCTGTTTTACCTGATGGAATTTAGGGAGACATATAACAGACAGGTATGATCGGAGTCTCACTAGGGGAGTAGTAATTTCTAATAACATGACGGGTAAAGCCGGATAAGAACACAGGTTCTTTGAGTTTTCATGGACTTCTGAAATTCCCTGGTGGAGAAATAATCAGATGAAACACTGTAGCCATTAGTAGTCAGTCCACTACCATTGACTCACTGACCCCTACATGTGTTCTTCCTGCTTTCCCCCCCACCCCCTAATCAAGTACCCATTATTCTCTGATGACAGATAAATGTGAGGGTAAGAGATGTGCTCTGAAGCCCGTCAATTAATTTAAAATGTAGATACGTGTAATTGAAAAAAATAAAAAGGAGGGAATTTCTACTATCCTATATTGTAACTGCAAAGGAAGATGAACTTTTTGTCCACCATAAGTTTCAACCAACAGAAACTGTTCCAGATAGCAAGCCATCAAATCAACGTGGATTGCCTCTGCTCAGCTGCAGATCCTCCTGCTGTGGGGAATTCTCCTTGTATAGTGGGGGAAAAAAAAAATGAATTCAAGACAGTCTTGCTGGCTCAGAGGAGACTATGACAGAGAGAAAAGGAACAAGTTGCACCATCTTTTTTGGTGGAATTTGATCATTTGTGTAAACTGAGGTTTTGAAAAGCACGAGGGGAAGTCTGTGCTTCTATCTTCACAATGGACTCCTGAGCCTCTTGGCCAGTGAAAACCCATGAAGAGCATCTTGAGCCATTGCTGGCCCGCAGTTGTTGCCTCTCTTGTGAAATGCTTTCTAGCTGCCACAGTGAAGCAAATGTATAGGCCCATTTGTGCTACAGAAACTAGCCCATGACAATTATCATGCTTGTTAGATGAGATTTTCACCCTGAATCTGAATTCATTGTCTGAAAGTAGGGCAGAAGCATAGTTACCACTTTAATAAGTTTACAAACTTTGTTACAACTTTATTTATTTTAATTCTACTTCAACAAGGACTGAGCTTCATTTTGCTGTCTTTAAAAATATGGGAAAAAGAATAGCAAAGAAAAAGTGTGATACAAGAAAGTATTTGGAGATTTTTTTTTACTTTACCCTTTTAGTTTTGGATGTGTTTTCTTTTTCATATTTATTTTTAATTAGTTATGCTCAAAACTTGAAACCTATGACTATTCTGTGGCTTGATACAGATGGAATGTCACATTATCATCACATGGTGAGGCATGAAATTTATTTACTTTACATAAACAACCTCTGCTTAAAACAACTTAATACAGAAAATTCCTTAGTCAATGGGCAGCATTATGTAGAACTCAGTATATCATTTTGTGTGATCAGCATAAAAAATGGCATCATTGTTTGTCTATGACTAGCATTTACAGTAAACAAAATGTTTTTGAATAAAATGTAAGCAAACTCCAGAGCAGCTGCCAAGAGATGAAATCTAGTCAGTTTGCTGCAGTCCAAAACATGCTTTGTGTGTGTTGAGAATAAATATATAGGTTGCACTATGCATATTTTAAAGAACACTTAACAGTTTGAACATTTAGAGGATTGATGATGATAAAATTCTAAACAGTGAAGCAACTTCAGCTGGCAGTTACAAAATATTAATAGTTTCTCTATTTCCTGTAAAGAAAAACAGTGTAGCACTAAAATGAGCATGAACCATGCCCATGAATGAGTCTGTTGTGTTCTGCAAGGCGCAATAGAGAGTCTTCTGGCTAAAGATTCTCAAATGATCCATATATTTACAGTATTAAGAAAAACTATTCGGAGCCTTAAGTTACAGGCTATATTAAAATAGGAAAATGAGCCCATTTTCCAGATACTCATCCTTGCAAAAAGTTGGGTAGATTTCATATTTTTATTACAATTACTCTTCCTCAGCACCAATAAGGAATTTTTTCTTCCTACCTCTTTTTGTACAGGGTAATGGAACCAATTTCTGCCTCTCCTTGCACATATTCTTTAACAATGTTGGTTTTCAGGTGAACAAGTCAGTCTTTAATCAGATGAGTTTTCACTCAATCACATTGGAACAGGCATATGCAACTAATGAAGTTACAGCTGTATGAGACATCAGTCTAGGGGGTTTCAAGGTTCCTGTTAGTTTCCTCCTTGCTGTGCCTCACAGATAAATGGTGCAGTTTTCTTGGCTCTGGTTAGTTATACCTGATATACCAGAGGAGGCTGAGAAGAAGACAAATAACTACTCCTCTATGCAAGTAGTGCACCCTGGTCCAACTGAGTCTTTCGATCACTCATGCAAAAATTCTCAAATATCATGCTCTCAACCATCAGTTGCTACTAGACTACAGCTGCTCAAACTCACTGCCTCAACAACAGCCAGCAAGAAGTTGCTTCTAGCAACCCAAGGTACTCAAGTAGCCTGCAATTATACCCAAACGAGATTTACAACAGGAGACGTGCTTTTGTCTTCCCAGATGTATTGGCCATCATCCTTGTGGAGGCTAAGAATGTGGCTAGATAATTTTTGTTAAACTTAAAAAGCCTCTTGGGTTGGAGAGAGACCTATAGTTAAAACCTCAACTTCACTAGCAGTAAAGCTAAATTGTCTCAGATCCCTGTCTGATCTAAAGCTTGTCTTTAAATACTGTCAGGTCACTCTTCAAGGAAAGACAGTCTGAGTGTGAACTCAGCTACAAACTATGACCTTCATTGAACAGTTTGAGAATTAAGGAGCCAAAACCAGCCCCCTGACTGCCTTCACCTTGATGCAGGAGAGAATCTGACCCTTATATTTCTGCACAAACAGCCTGCGGCAGAGTTGTCCAACCTTCTCTTTTCAAGAAATAATCCCAAGGGATTATAAGGGACTGTTTACAAACCTAAACTAGTTGGACATTATTCTCCACTTTCACAATAGACAATTAAGAACAAGCAAACTGTAAAAGGGATTTCTTTAGTAGACAAAGATCAGCTTCCCCTTCATTTTGTTGTTTGTTTGCATAGTTGTGTCATTAATGCTGTTCAGAGATTTTTGCTTCATTGTAGCTTGCACTGTCTGGCTAAAAGCTGTTCCTTTGGCTAAGTTTGAATAGAGCTCTTTTATTATTCCATCCAAGTGTCCTCCCCCAAGCTTGGAATTGTACTTTTGGAAAATTCGATGGCCTTACAGGCTGGAGAAGACAAAAAGTGCCTTGACCACTGCCCAAATTCTGCAATGCCATTGAATTTTTAGTTAGGTTCAAGTGGTTGTCCTGGTTGAAGTGAGAGACTAACTTTGTCCATTTGAGAAATACCACAGTTGGGTAAGAGAGATTGTAGACCGTTTCTTTTGACTCAGAGTGTATTATTTTTTCTCTCTTTGTTTGTTTTTTTGTTTTTTTTTGTTTTTGTTTTTTTATGCAGCAGCTCTGGTTTTCCCAGCAGGCTCTGGTTTTACTGTGTTGCATGTGTACCTTAGAGTGTAAATATAAAATACATTTTGAAATTTGGAAAGTGTCTGAGGTCAGAGACATGAGCTTTTTGGGGAGTAAGTTACAAACCTCTCCATTGATTTAACATCCTATGCTATGCAGATGAAATATTAAGCTATTAACTGTTGGCTGACAGAAATGCACATGAGATACACGGCTAGAGACTTCAGACATATGTATATACTGGATTGTCAACTTACCTTCCCTGTGTGGGTATCAACCACATTGATTCATGAACTTTCACACCTTTGTTTATTCCCTATATTCCTATCTACTTTTTTCAGAATCAATTTTAAAAAAATAATCTGACAGATGAAGGCTTTAGAGTATGAAGCTTAATGAAAAATTAAAAAGAACTACTGCTTCATTACAACATGAATATGTATAGCAACTCCTACGTGACTATAAATACTCTATCTGTATTCTCCTGGGAATATAATTATTTTAAATAAAGAAACAGTTTGAACTCACTTAATAGCAATCTTATGTTTAAGAGGTGTAAATAACTTGCTACCCAGACATTACAAATATCCAGGTGCTCTATATGTGCTGATGACAACAAAATTGAAAAGAAAGACTGTAATAATTCTGACTGGTTTTCTCTGCAGAAGATATTGATTATTTGTGTGTGGTGAGAGATTTGGAAAATTCAATTAAAGGAGTTGTGCAAAGGTTTCATAAATTTTCCCTGTACAGCGTGTACACAGACATTGTTGTGTATTAAATCAATGCAGCACTTCACAATATATTTTCTTTGAAACATAAAAATAAATAACATTTAAACAGTTCTGCTTACTACAGAAACAAATTTTATTTTCTGTGAAGCATTTAGTCATGTGCTATCACTGACTCATACACATTTGCCAGCTGTAACAAATTTTATAGACATTTTCTCCAGAGACATAGCTCATATACTATGAATTTTTAAATGAGCAAATGGTGAAGAAGGGATGTCAGCAATATAAAAATTGATCAGTTAAAAGATAAAAGCATAAGTAAAGAGATTTGTATGGTAGTCTTAATAGGTTTTATTAAATAAAAATACTATAAAAAGACAGTAATGAATAGAGTGAAGGTTTTAACTGTGGTTAAGGTAGAGAAAAATTATTCTGGCACATTTAGTAGAAGATTGGTTTTATAGCACCTGACAGGTGAACATTTTTTTCTCTCTCCTTTTTAGATGTGTAAATGTTTCAGAACAGTCCAATTTAGTGGTGGGGGATAGGTCGGGGGAGAAACGGGAGACAGACCTTGGGAAGATCCTGCCCTTTTGCTATACATGTGGATTGGGAGGGAAGGGCACCTGGGAACTTCTGCCATACCACAGAAGCAGCAGGGCAGGATTTGTACCTAGTAGTCAAGCAACTACCATGCATGTCTGTGCACTGAAACTCCAAGGACTTTAGTTTAGGGTATCATATCCAGCCCTGTTATCCAGCTGGTGTGTGTGCTGCAGAGAGCAGCATCTGCTAACTGGGGGCTATTACTGGAGCAAAGAATGTGATAATCCTCCCACCTCTGCATTTCTGGCCAACATCAGAGAATTCTGCGCTGGCGTATGGGTTTTCAACTGCAGGGATGCACTGGGTAACATTTCTTCTAGCTCCAGTGACCAAGACAGGATTTGACCTTAGTGAAGGTTAGGTAAATTTTGCTAGGTTTGTATTTATTAAAATGGGGGTGGGAGAATCATAATTAAGATGTATGACCACTAGATCATCTAGCCTGACCTCTTGTGTGTCACAGGCCACCAGCCCACTCCACACCCACACAGAAAACCCAGCAACAGAAATGAGAGTAAAGTAAATGAGGCCCACAGGAGACTAGACTATAATGTTCCACAGGCAGAGAATAGGATGGACCTGCTCATCCTTTTAGCGTCACAAAGAAGAAAAATGCAAACTTAGGACAGGTATAGTAAGTCACGTGAGCATCTATGGGGTTTATAATAGGTCATATTGTTTGTTGGCTATTTAAATATGTAACCCTTAATACTATGTGTATAAAGAAAACTATAAATACAGATATTTCTTCAAAGATGCTAGACTGAAAGTTCTTAGAAAAACCTCACTTAATGAATGCAGTTTGAGTCTAACCCAGGGTGAGTTAGCTATTTTGTCAAGATACTTTTTCAGACTGTGTGACTTGTATCTCTTTGCACTGGTGGATTTCTTATGCAATTACTTGCACTTGGGCAGATAAAGAGTTATTATTAGTTATTATAAGTAAGGATTTTTTTCTATTCAGAAATCACAGTTAGCAAAAAGAAACCAGCAGTTTGGAAATACAGTGATTACTATTAAATCAGTCTGTTACTGTCAGTTATCACACCATACAATCTGTTATGTCAGTTATTTTTCCTATTCTAAATACATGTAACTGGCAGTAGAATTTTCTTTTTAATGGCTCCTTGTTTAAACAGGAAAATTTGTTTAGTGGGTAGAAGGCTATAAATAAAGATACACATGGTGTAAATCACACTGGATGTATTTTTTATGAAATAACTTTATCAAACCTAGACTAGGACAGAATTCTTTGTCAGACCCAGGCACTATTTTGGAAACTGTGAGTACATTGCTTGTACTCTTTCACTGGGCTGCTGGGACAGGCATCCTGAGCCTTGCGGACAACAGCCACACTGGGAATGTTGGACCTTCATACATGTGCACTCTTCCCCCGCACCCTTCGTAAAGGTGAAGCCTGGGTCTGTGAAAGATGGTAGGCGTAAGCATATGCACACTAAGGATGGAGTCACTTGATTGAGCAGCTACTCTTAGTCATGCAGGGACCAGCTACTTCCCTGCTCCCCTAGATCATGTATCACCAAAGCCTACTCAACTGGATGTAAACAGAAAAGAAAATGCCTAAACAGTACTTAAACTGTGCAGTAAATATACAAGTGGGTGCTGCTACTGAAACCTAGAGTAAGGTGGAAACCCACTGAAAGCAAAAACTACTTTATGCAGGCCAACTAAGGTGGAAAATATAGGGGAAAATTCTCTCCTGAGTGTGAATGTGGTCATATCTAATCTTGTGCGTTTCTGAAGCTAATACAATCAGGTTCCATCAATTCTCACACAGTTTGGCTGAAACAGACCAGGAAGGCCTAACAGCATTCCACTCATGATATCTGCATTTCCCCTTCTTCCTTCCCTTTTCGTTCTCACACAGCGTGAGACAGCCAGAAGTTCCAGCCATACGTGATCTTGAGCTCACTCTGACTGGCTCATTGCCTGAAATAAGGACAGAAACAAAATCTGCAGAATCCTTAGCACATAAAATGCAGCGATCCTGTTATGGGCCTCAGATCTGCTCTAACCCTTGCTCAGCTGCAGTGATTCTGTGACAAAGTGACTCACCAGTCAATGCGCTGCACTGGGCCTGAGTGTGGCCTTGTAGGATTTTTTTGTCTTCATAGCTTAGCTGGCCAGGTCCACAGCTGGTTTCCTTCATCTTGTGACTCAGCCCTCTGGCAAGGTCATGTTTAGTCTCACCCCTTTTAGAGTACACTCAAAGTCCCACAACCTCACATCAGGTCAGTGGCCCAGATCTAGGCCCAATAGAGCTACTGCGCCCCTGTGTCTGGGCTCTTCATGCTCGCCTCTTCAGTGACGCTGTAGGGGAACCCAGGTCCTGGTACCCTGTAACAAGCAGCTACGGTCTGTCTTGTCAGACCTCTTGCTTCTTCCCTGGGCTACTTCTTGCATTAGCCTGCTATCTCCTCGGGGAGCTTGCATTTTCAGTAAGGGCCTGCCCTGGGGCCAGACCCCTCTCCCAATTCCCAGTGTAATAAAAGAAAGTATATTAAACTAACAGAAATAGAGAGTGGCACCAGCCCTTCTATCCTGCATGGTCCTTCAGCCATCTGTATTACTGCATCTGTACCAAAGGCAGCTTGTTCCTCTTGGAGCTGAGAATGAGAGGTCTGTCCCTCGCTGGGGCTAGGAGGTTCTAAGATAGGTTTCTCCCTTTTAAGACGACTCCTTTTAGTCTGCTTCTCAGGTGGGGTGGGGTGGGTTGGGTTGGGCTGGGCTGAGCACATAGCTGCTCTTTAACCCATTCTTGTCTAGAGCAGGGTTTGTAAACCCCATCACAAGGTGTGTCTGTATTAGCGCTGGAGTGTAATATCCAGCTCAGGTAGACATACCCATGCCAGTTCTGATGAGCTAGCATTCTAAAAACAGAAAGGTAGCTGTGGCAACATAATAAGTGGGACAAGTGAACTGCCCAGAGTACAATTCTGTCCAAGGCACATACGCACACTGCTAGCCTGGCCTGAGGCTCATGCTGTCATGGCTACACTTCTAGTTTTAGCATGCAAATACAATCAGTGAGTGTGGGTATGACTACCTGAGCTGGCAGCAATGCAAACATACCCACAGACCACTAAGTGGCCATTCCAGATTTCAAGTATACAGCAGCATTCCAGACCATCCTTAGCCCCAAGCCCTGCCTCTGATGCATCTTTTCCATAAGGCCACCTGTGCTAGCCCTACTCTATTGTGGGATTCCCTTAAAGTACGAGAATCCCCAATAAACTGGTAACTCCACCCTTCCAAAGAGGAGAACAGGAAATCTTGCCCACTGTGCCCCATAGGTAAAATGTCCACAGGCTATAAGACTTAGCTTAATATTGTCTGTGCATCTGCATTTAAGATTCCACCCCAAACAACTTAATCCTAGATTGCAGAAGCATGTAAACAAACGAGCAGTTCTAGTCTCTCTTTATCTGTCAATATTTCCATTCAAGCCCTGATAGAATACACATTAAATTACTGTAACTCTTAATTTTATATTTCCTGGTGTTTATCCAAACCTTTATATATTTAAAATCTTAATGTATTTTTAAGTGGTCAGAGTTAAGTAATGGAATCATGAAAATGTAAATAGCAAAGCATACATTCTAAAAACTGCAGTTTACAATATTGACAAATTATGAACTCTGGAAATCTTACTTTAGCAGCATGTTGATTCTGAGATTTCTATTTTACAAATAAAACATCATTCTGTTTGTGAAAATTTAGTTTTGTTTCATCCACAGAATATGTACAATCTGGTAACAGCTATGAATTCCTTAAATCGCTCATTAACTGAGGTAAGCGAGCTTTCTCACTTCAGTGTTTGACTATACAAACTAATGTTTACAATTAAAGGTAATTATAAGGACTGAATTTATTTAAGCATTTGCAAACTATCAGAGTAGGTACAAATGTGCATGATCAAATTGTCGTATTTTGATTTGAAGACAACTGCCGCTCATGAATGCGATACCTCAATAATAAAAAACAAATCTACTTCTTAAAATTTCTGCTGATTTGCTGTGCAAATAGATTTCTGTAGGTTCAATAAGAACCAATCATACTGGAGACTATTACAGGAGGATTTCTTCAAGTCACCAAGGTCAGGTGATAACTAGAAGGTTTTTCAAATATTCCACACTTGAATAGGCATATGTGACCAAAGGAATAAGAGAATTTGAGTGCCAGAACAGGTTATACCTTCTTAGATATTATGGGTGACTCTCCTAATGAGCTGCTTCAAAGAGGACTGCCTGCCCCTGTCCTGGACAAATAAATTTACTATTCTGTTCTATTCCTGAGGCCTATGCTGCCCGGGAGACGTTGCTAGACATTGTTTGAGTAGTAATGCCATCTCCTCAGCTCAAAAGGGCAATGGGAGGGTTTGTGTAGGGAACCATTTTCACTTGACATTGCAACTTCCTTATGCCCCACCCTCACATGTATTAGCAATGTCCTGGGTTTGCTGCTAGCCTATTTTTGAATTCTCTTGTTTTTGGACAGTGTGTTTAATGATTTACTATTTTCACTTTCTGGACAAAATTTCCTTTTAACAAAGTTCCTTTCTTTCTCTAATTTAAATTAAGCCAGATATGTCACATCGCCCAGCCTCTCACCTATTGTTTTATACTCTATTTTGTGCCAGTCACACTGGTGAGCTAACAGAAGCCCCAAAGCAAACTTCAGGGGTGTTCAATTTCTGTTATTCCATTGGCTGCTTCTCCCTGTTCCAGTGACATAAGCAAAAGCCCAACTAGAGACTGACCCTGTCAATCAGCAAAACACCACTTACGCATAAGAAAACTGTCTGCTCAGGGTATCATGTTTCACAAATTCTTTTCAGACATATTTTCATCTTTAGATATAGAGACTTAGCTGCAGGTTAATGGGGATTGATGGAAGGTATGAGCATATACCCCTCTTTATAAAGTCAGGTTATTCTGAATATTCATAATATAGTATGAAGAGGGAGCTGGCCCACAGATATTCATAGAATGTGTATATTTAAAAAAATAAAATACCATAAATCTACAGTGCAACTTTTAATCATGTCTTCAAGATAGGACACTGTTGAAGCTTTCTAATAGGTAGTCAGTGTCAATTGTGCCTACTAAAGACATGTACCTTTTCCTGCTTTTATTGTGTTCTTGTGTAAGTGACAAACATACGGTCCATTAATGTTCTTACTATAAAGAATAGTAAAATCTGGTAATGGTGAAAAAGCTTTCTGCAGTTGGCAGTATTAGATTGTCCACTTTAACTTTCAACAGTACCAGGAGAATGAATTATGAATAAAAACCACCCTTTTATCTTCTAACATCAAAAACATTTTACTCCAATGTAAGAGAAACAGACAATTGTTCATTTTTAGTTTTATTATGTGTTTTTACATAATGAGTTAGGGTTAGGCAGATGCATTACTGTGAATAGAATATGCATATGGTAATGTTGTCTAATTAAGTCTTATTTCAGTCGTTCTTTTAACCTCACAGGCATTATGTGAAAAGTGCATACCGTAGCAACACAAAGTTCTACATCTGCTTTATTGTACTTAAAAGGAGAGAAGAAATGCCTGTAAATCTATCTTCCCCAGCAAATACCAATTAAGGATTGCTCCTTGCACTAGGCAGGTGCACATCTAGATAAAATTTCTGGTATCTAATTTAAACTTTACAATGTGCACAACCAGATAATCTCAATGTAAATAATTCATTTCTTCATGGCTCTTTTATGTATGTTTATGTACTTCAAGCTGATCTAGATTTACTGCTGTACAGAGTATAAACTACTTTTGCTATGTAGTTATTACAAACAGTAGTTGTGCTGCCTTGGTGTAAAGACTGTAATATGTTTTTAGCATCGAGCAGGAAGAAGCTGCATATTTAAGGATGAATACTGATTCCCAGGCCTTCAGAGAGACTGAAAATTTCACAGTAATGATATGCTCCATCTCTAGCAATGGGTGCTGGTTTTACCATGAGCAGCAATGTCTGTGTGACAATTTGTAGGGCTTGTTTATGCAGTTCATCAGCTGACCCAAAATTTAATGAGATGCTATATAAGATAAGTTGCAGCAGTTCCATGACATTTTCACCAAATGCTGACATACTCCAAACTGGGTGTTTGCAAAAAAAAAAATATATATATATATATATATATATATATGGTTGATTGTGATCATATAACCTGGGAAATTACATTATGGTAGGGTTAATTCTGTATACTCAACAAGTCCAATTTGTTTTCAGATAAGTAGCAGACAGTTAGGTTTCCTAACCCAGGGCTATGTTTATACTGCACAAGTGGATGCTATTGCCTTCCATGAGAATGTATGTGGAGTAAGGCATAACTGAACATTAGTAAAGGTATTCGAGGCAGGCCCTCACTGTTTACATGCATGTACTTAGAGAATGATGAAGTGCTTACTTTAGTCTAGTGTACACACTTAGTAACATAAGGGAAGAGTTGGTGTAAAAATGGGTTTGCTGTTGTTTCCGCTATTCTTTACATATTTCTGATTACCCTGAAAACTCTCCTCCTTCAGGCAGTTGCCAAATTTGTAAAGGCAGCTGTAGCCTCTCGTGTGCTGGGTAACAAGTACAGGAGATGTACAAAAAAGGTGCAGAAGTCTGAATATTATTCCTTGCCACCATTGTAGATTAGTGCTTCTCAAACCAGGAGGCGACTAGCATTTTACAACTGAAGTTTTGAGTTAGACAAAACAAATGATGAGTGGTGCAGAGATGTTGCCAGCTTTGTATACTCTACAACCACTCTGGAAATGTAGATATTTTTGAAATAGCAGAAACATCCCTTTTTAATGGGTATGCAACCTGATTCAAAAAGGCATTTGGTGTGCAAGAACACAGAATGTCTTAAGTTAGACAAGGGACAGTCAGCAACTAATGTCAAGTTAGTAAACTATTTTTACCTTGATCCCATAATGTCAGAATAACAAAGGATAGCAATTTTTTTTTATTAAGGAAAACAGAAAATGCCAGGCTATATATGTTAAGATGTTGCTCCAGATATTACTCTAACTATGTGCACCTTAATGCTATTAAAGCACTTACTGTTTCTTTGACCTCTTGGTATACTGAGCTTTTGCCTTTCAGAAACAGATGGGTCTGCTAAGAACCATTTCCCAATTCTACACAGGGTAGATCAGATGACTCACGCTTTATCACCCTTAGAGGCCATCTGAAGGACAAAGAAAAGAGATACACACAAAACTAATGTTTTTATATGGTGGGAAACACTTGGCCCTAATCTTGTGATGAACACAAGACAGAAGAGACTAACTGAAATGTGAAACCATTCCACTTTCTTCCATCTTAGTTGGATGTTTCACACATTCTTTTATTGAAAGTAGAGGTTCATCACACTGCTTTAACTTTTGGCAGTGTTTCACTAAGTTTATTTGTGCAGAATTCTGTAGGTGTTATTTCTCAAAGTCACTGTGGACAAGGATTTAAAAGAAAAGACTATTGTGGATGGAAATACTGCATGCCTTACACATGGATAATTATCATGGTAGCACCCTCTCAGAAGAATGTTAAATGTTTATGGAAAGGTTACAGTTACAGCTTGGAATAAACTGTCATATGCTAGGTCAAGTGCTGTCTGTCTACATGTATAACTGCAGTTCAGTAATGCCTTATATGTTAAGTGGAATGTTTTACCTTGTACAAAATAAAGCTGCCTTCTAGAAGTGTTAGTAATTACTTGTTAAAAAGATTAAGACAAGTTGTTTCACCAACACATAAACTGCCTCTTTTAATTAAAGAAATGTAAACTCAGTGGGTAGACACTTCTTTTAAGTGACCTCATAAATTCATACATGGGGAAGTTAGTTCATAAAACACCTGCTGCATACATTCATGTCTTATGCTACACACCAGCAACAGCTCTAGAATATTTTAATGTCAATGACTTTGATATTGTGCTCAGAGTAATCAGGTTAATATGGGAATGCCCTTAAACAAGGATGGCTCATCCTTTCACGTGTGCCCAATCTGATTTCAGCTTCTAGGCTGTACCTATCTCTAATGATACCAGTTCAAGGGCTCCTTTCCCCCCCATCACCCTTTTATACGGGTTCTCATGATTTCTGCTTTTGTGCTGTATAATTACATTAATTAGTTTGTATTCTCTGAGCTACTAATATACTATGCAGAATGCATTCAGATAAAGATAAACAAGTAGCTCAGTCTGGAATTTATTCCACATCAATAGGATTTGCAACAGAATCCACTCACACCTTGGTTCAGAAATATGCTGTAGTATCTCAGCTGTTATTTTGGTTTTATAAAACCTTTTTATTTTTCAAATACTAATTTAAAAGACACTTGCTCTTGGTGCCTTAACACAACATTAATGCAATAAAATCCTAGACGTATTAATCATTTGAACAGGAACTCAGCTAAAGGTGAACAGTGTAAACTTAGGCAGCGTTGTCTTCCTGCATCTGCTGAGAGATTGTAACAATAACTGAGAAGTATAGACTGGTTCAGTTCATCTCAGTAGAGTATTAAATCTGAAACCTAATATTAACAGAATACATGTCAAAATTAGCTTTCACTGTTAAACATTGTAATAGATTTTCTGTAAATGTGATTATCCAGCATTGCTTGATGCAGTTCTGGCTGTTCATAGGGAATGAGTGAGGTAGCTACTACCAGGAACAAGAAGGGAGTAGTAGAGAGAGATATAGTCTCCCATGTGCAAGCAGCATCAACTCTCTCATAGCCAGCTGTCCAAAACTCCAGTTCTCTCCCCCCCTTATCAACTTCTACATTGCATTTCTACATTTTTCAGTACAAAAGTTCTGTGACCCAGAGTGTTGGGACAGCATAGATAATGCAAGGACTACTCTGCCCATTAGTCATTTTCATATTATTTCAGCAAAAACCTACAGTTCACCTTGTGGCTGATGAAACAGGACTTTGGCCTACAAAATACTTTGAACATTCTAGAGAAGAAAATGCAGTTTAACCAGATTTTAATTTAAAAACTGACCATTCCATTTAGGTCGTAAAATTGACAATTATCTAGTTTGTAAGTTATATTACCCATATGAAAAAAGATATGTAGGAAAAACAATAGCAGCAACCACAGCACCCTGAAACTCTTAGAATAAAAATGGACTTCAGCTGGTAAAGGGGTTATTGCCAGAGTAAGATGGTGATGTTACCATGAACTATGATAGTGAGTCATGGATATTAGTGCAGTGGCCTGGATGATTTTAAGCATATCATATGAAAGTATAATGACAGTGAAATAGTGTACAAGGCAGTTTAATTTATGTAATCAAAAGAAGCCAGCAAGAGATGCCACTTAGAAGCACCAACCAAGAGTTATTGTTTAACCCATATTACTTTGTATCTCTTCCACATTTCATGCTGGGAAATGTATGACTTGACACTAGCAAATTATATTCATGGCTTTGCTAAATTAAACTGGCACTGCTAGTTAAGGGTCAAGACTTCCTGCATTTAATTGTTTTCAGTTTACAAATAGCCTTTTCATATTGCAAAACCATATCAGAAGTTCTTGAGAATATAACAAGTCAAGTTAGATTTCAAACACTGTTTGATAGTAGCTACTCTTCCTCAAAATAAAAGTCATTAACTTATTCTTTGGTGTTTAAATGTAAAACTATTTGTTTCCTGGTTTTCATTAGATCACAGGAAATATATTAAATAAGACAGTGATTTAGAGCTGCCTGTTGTAACTGATATTTTCACTGAAA
Source organism: Dermochelys coriacea (assembly GCF_009764565.3). Taxonomy (NCBI): domain Eukaryota; kingdom Metazoa; phylum Chordata; order Testudines; family Dermochelyidae; genus Dermochelys; species Dermochelys coriacea. The sequence goes on from NC_050075.1 coordinate 91,241,880, forward strand.
ATATTTTCTTTCCAGTTTAGTCTTGAGTTTTCACAGGTTAGGATTTAACTAGTTAATTTTCTTCTGCTTTCTAGCATTTCTTGAGTCCCACAGTACAACAGCATTAAAATACATCAAGAAGAATAAGAAGTGTAAGCAGGAAACAACAGACACAGATACAGGAAATAAATCTGGAAGCTTCTGTGGAGGAGTCAGTGTGGCACTCATTAAAGTGAGGATGCCCATCAGAGTTACTGAGACAATAAACTGTAAGATAAAGAATAATACATTAGTTAACATTGATTTACAGTGCCAAATGAATAAGTAGTTACTTTCCTTGCTTAGGTGCTTTGGATCCTCATCCTCAATATGGATGACCTCTTATAACATACCGTGTGCATCTATACTAACATCTTGTGTGCCATTCTGTAAGCGGATATAAATACAGTCACGCTAATCACCTCAAACCTTCCCCCCCCCCCCCCCCGAGATTAGACAGTTTCCTACTATATATTGAATACATTAAGGAGTATTTTGGAACAGGGTCTTTTGACATGTTGCTGCCAAGTAAGGGTGATCTCATTACTATTAAGCACTGATAGTGTATGAAACTGTTTAAGGGAAGTGTGAAGACAGTCCCAGCCCCAAAGGCTTGAAACTAAAAGGTTCGACAATACTGTCATTAAAAGAGGAGAGGCAGGTTCTAGCTGGGATTTCTCTCTCTCCCCTTTCTTCATAACTTACTTATTCTGGGCTTTTAGGAGGGATTTGAATGAGCAGATTTGGCGGAGGAGGGGCTCACACTGGAACTGGGAAAGCATTACATATATGGAAACACCTTGGAAGAAGACAGATGGGTCTCTTGTGTGGTTTTCAACACATGAAGTTGTTCACATGAAACTTCTATTAAGAACAAATGTGCAAACGAGTATATTCTATAAACAGTATATAAATCCTGTGGCCACACAAATGTACATAATTGTGGGCATAAAGCTGGTTTATCATGACTTTAAAAAACAACATATTATGAACAGTTAAAAGTTTCTTACCAGACTCTTAATAATCTTTGAGAATGCCTTAAATGAAGGAATGTATCCCCTAATAGAAAGGGAGAGTGACTTCAGCTGCAAGTCCTCTTCTGAAGTCTTTTCAAATATTGAAAAAGAAGTTAAACATACGATCAGAAACGCCAGTGTGGTCACCACATAGGCCAGAAGCAGGCCATCCTTTAACAGAAGAGGCAGCAAGCTGATAAAACAAAAAAAAGCATTAGTCTACATTCCAACAAATTTACATTTTAAGTAATACATTAAAAGGTGAGAGAAAAAAAGAATATGCTTAGAAAGATGTAGGAGAATCAAGGCAGGAGGAATACTGTACTGAAGTTAATAGTGTCTGACTTACCTGAAGGTTGACACAAGTAAAAACCATGTAGACATCAACGGAATTTCATTTATCATTAAGCAGACTGGTCTACAATTAAAAAAGAAAAATAGGTGTACGCACACTGTCATGACAACAGCTTTGCTGGTTCTCTCTAGACTTTTGTTATACACAAGTTTTATTTCTTCTGGGCCAGAGACTCTATTGTGATCTGGCCACTTTTTTGCCATCTGGAACCAGACACTAGCTGAAAATGGTAGAACTCCCTCCTGGGGCAAGAGTGCCAGTACTGGGCCCACCACCCTCTCACTCAGCATAGGAGACATGGCAGAACTTCCCTCTGTCTATCCTCCACTGGCATAGGATCCATTAAGAATATACCAGGGCAGAATATCTCCTGCACCAGAGCTATGCTTGATGTAGCACCTGGTTACAGCTTCTTTGATCCTTGGCATCAGCCTTTCGCTGCCATAAGGTATGTGTACATGAAGACTCAGCGCCCAGCAAGCTGAGGTGTAAATCTGCAGTGCCCTCACGTGCCATGCACTAACTGTCCCTATGGATCCTGCTGCTGTGCACTAAAGGTTCCCTAGTGTGCACTGACCTGCTGATTCAAACTGCAGTATGTGTGTACACACTAGAGAACTGTTAGTACGTAGCAGCAGGGTCCACACGGACGTTAGTGTGCTACAGGTTGGAACATGGCAGCTGCCACGCATCAGGTGTTTGTGTAAACAGGCCCTAAAGCAGTGACAGGCTGACCCCAAGAACCAAAGAAGCTGTGACCACACCAAGCCGAGCTCTGGTGCAAGAGATACTCTGTCCTGTGTGTTGATTTGCAGCACAATATGCATTCAAAAGGAACAGCTGTAGTTTATAAGCATCCGTCCCTAGTCACATTAGGAAGAATGGTAAAGTTGCGTGTTCAACCAGGAAGCTAGAAACAATAGTCTAGTGGCCAATCTAGATAAAATTGTCCCCTGTGGGCCTCTATGTGAGCTTCCTAATGTAAACTTGAGAGGAATATTAAAGTGTTCAAATGCCTCCCACATGATGGCTATGCTTCATCCAAGGGGAAGAAGATGACCTTCAGCCTTTAGACTTATCTCCCAACAAAGGAAAGAGAAGGGGAATATATACATTAATTTCCAAGACAGGAGGCCCCTTGCCATCTAGTTATTGAGAAATGAGGGAGAATTCATCCTATTTCACGCATCATTATTTCTTACCTTATATATAGTTTCTTACCTTGCTGGACAACTACATGTCTGGGGCTTTTCTTTGGTTTCCATGGCAGTGTCACCCTTCCCACCCCCAGAATCAGTCAACCCAACCACCTGGACAGTCATGCATATTTTGTGCTGAGTGGACCCTAGTTAACCTACCATTAGTACATCCTGTTTAGATAATGAAAGTGGTCAAAAAAGAAATTTCTACTTTCATAGCCTCAAATTACTTATCATTCAGAAGTTCTTACAGAATGAAAATGACATGCATAATTTTTTTAAAAAGTCTGTTTCCAATAGATACATAATTTCTAAGTGAGGAAGAAGCCTGTGGCATCATGCAAATTGGGGAAAAGGGTATCAAAATACTTTCTAAAATAAATTACTTACATTGATACTAGAAGAATGGATTTTTCATGTACTTGGAAGGAGAACAGGAAGAATGACAATGCACAACTAATCTAAAAGATTCAAGTAGAAGAGGTTAATATATATCTCCTCAATGCAAAGTGTAGGTTTTAGTTTTTTAGTTGGCCTAATTTTATGTAAAGGCTGGCATCAGTATGAAGTGTCCAGTATAAATTAAAGTATCTAATTTGTACTAAATATATTCAATTCCAGAGCAATTTGCATTTTCAGTATAGTTAGAGGGACAAGTACACTGATCTGCACCTGTAACAGATTGTGGCCGCAAAAAGGAGCCTTTTGAAAGTTTGGCCCAGAGTATTCAGAACTTCTCATGTAATAAGACCCCTATATTGCAAACACTTACACATGTGCTTAGCTATCCTCACATGAGTAACCCCATCAAAGTAAACTGAATTACTCACATTTATAAGTGATTGCAGGATTGGGGCCCTACTACATAAAGTCAGAACTATGCAACTACCATATACCTGAGGTAGGTTGTATTATGCTGGGTTGACTGTACTCATGAACAACCCACGCCTCAGAAGTAACAACAAAAGATCTCATTCTTTTTACTGAACTAAAAATATATTGAGCAAGAATTAAACTACAAGACAATTCTCGGGAAAGATTAATCCTAGTTATAGGCATCGCTATTATAAACTCAAATACTTAGAAATTATTGTATATTTTGAACCATATACATCAACTACTGTTTAAATTTTAGTGATATCTGTCTTGATATAAAAATGCTTTTAGTTTAAAAGGAGTATTTTAAATTCATGTAATGTAAATATGCCTAAATTTATGTTCAATGATATTAGACTACAGAGAGAAAAGCAAACAATTGTTAAAAACAAAAAACAAAAAAAAAAAAAAAAAGGATCATTCCTTTTCAAGCCACTAATGAGACTGCAATGGCTATTGTGGGAATTTTTATTGAATTTGGCAGCCAGTGCATTAAAAAAAAAAAAAAACAAAAAACTATCACTCGGGAAACAAAACGAAAGAGAAAGGAAATCTCAAACCCATACAAAGCTTTATTGTATGAAGAATCTTCAAACGGCTTTTCAGAGGAAAATAATAAAAATACAGAATTAAAATAAAGAAAACCGAGGATAAGAGAAATACAGAAGTATAGACAAGGGGAAAACCGGAGATTTAAAAGACATTAGTTAGGTCCTCCGATACAATTTTGATATTCAATTCTATTGGTGATATGCTTTTTAAACAAAGTCTCTTCAGCAGATACCAAATGACATTTAACAACACACATAACTCTGCACAGTGGGACAATTTTAAGGAGAACTGTTGGCCATTCTCCAACATTCAATGATAGATTTTAAATAAGAAACAATTACAAAAATTCACTTACCAGAGCAAATTTAAATCCTTGGAGAGAGGGCTGGAGGGTTAGTTTTATACAAGCCGGAAGCAGGGTCAGAAATGTAAAAGCAAAGCTAAAAGATTATTTTTAAAAAATAGTAAGTTTATCCTTTAATGTATAAATAACCACTTATGTTTTCAGATAATATTTTCAAAAGCAATTAGATGACTTAGGGACCCATGTCCCATTTTCAAAAGCACAAATCATGTAGGAGCCTGAGTCAGTGTGGTATATGCTGCTAATTGACTTAGGTGCTTTTGAAAATTTTACTCTTCAGTAACTTTTTATCCATTTTCCATACTGAAAGAGCCTCATATCTTGAAGTTCTTGCTTATTTGAAATATTTTGGATTATGCAAACTTAAAACATTTAGAAGAAATAATGGAAAAAGTCAAATGCATGTGTTTGTTATTTTTATCTAGCTTCCCAATTTTAACTAATTATTCAGCTCAGATCATTATACAAACACAGAGAAAAAAAGTTCTGTAACATTCTAAACACCCCCCCCAGCGGGGAAAATCTTTAAATTTTATTTGTATTACTTGGAATTAAAAAATACACTATGAACAAAAGTCTTTTTAAGAACTCTGAAAATTTCATCTCTCAATTCTTCCCAAAAATTAATGGATGAGATTTTCAAAAGCATCTTTGTGACTTAGGAGCACATGTCCCTTTGACTTTCAGTAGGATTTGTGCTCCTAAATCACTTAGGTGCTTTTGAAAATCCCCCACAATATGAATAAAAGTAAAAGTTACCTAAAAGCCTTCAGTTCTCTTACCTGAGTTTAAGCTGGGTTTGAGGTGACAGCACATTCTTTATCTTTATAAGGACATTTAGACTACACCAAATATTGGCTACTTTATCCTGAAAAAATATTTAATATGAGTTGTATCTATGTTAGTTTGCTGTTCAAATAATATGAGGATTATTTAATATTTCATTGAAAAATACATTTTGATACACAAATGTCATATGCTATAATGAAAGGCAATACTGGGTCAGTGTGACCTTGGCTCAAACATAGAAAATTAAAATCTGAAAGAAATTGTATTAAAACAACTGAGAAATACCTTCTCGAACACAAGAGACCATCAGTCTTAAGTCAAGACCACACATTTTGTGAAAATAAAGCTCTGAAACCATTCATCTCTAGGAAAATTTACATCAAAATGATAGCATCTGTGAAACTTTTTTCTAATGTGAAGACATTCAATTAGGGCTGTAGATGAATCGCAGTTAACTCATGCGATTAACTCAAAAAAATTAATAACTATTTTGATTAATTGCAGTTTTAATTGCACTGTTTCTAAAATTGAATTGGTATTCTATTCTTTAATATTTTGGATGTTTTTCTGCATTCATATATATTGTTTTCTGTGCTGTAATTGAAATCAGAGTGTATGTTATTTTTATTACAAATATTTGCACTGTAAAAATTATAAACAAAAGAAATAGTATTTTTCAATTCACCTCCTACAAGTACTGTAGTGCAATCTCTGTCGTGAAAGTGCAACTTACAAATGTAGATTTCTTTTTTTTGTTCCATAACTGCACTCAAAAACAATGTAAAACTTCAGCGCCTACAAGTCCACTCAGTCCTACTTCTTGTTCAATCAATCGCTAAGACAAACAAGTTTGTTTACAGGAGATAATGCTTCTTATTTACAATGTCACCAGAAAGTGACAACAGGCATTTGCATGGCACCTGTGTAGCCAGAATTGCAAGGTATTTACATGACAGATATGCTAAACATTCATATGCCCCTTCATGCTTCAGCCACCATTCCAGAGGACATGCTTCCATGCTGATGACGCTCGTTGAACAAATAATGCGTTAATTAAATTTGTGACTGAACTCCTTGGGGGAGAATTGTATGTTCCCTGCTATGTCGTTTTACCCGCATACTGCCATATATTTCATGTTATGGCAGTCTTGGATGATGACCCAGCACGTTGTTCATTTTAAGAACACTTTCACGGCAGATATGACGAAATGCGATTTCTAAAGATAGCTACAGCACTCGACCCAAAGTTTAAGAATTTGAATTGCCTTCCAAAATCCGAGAGGGACGAGGTGTAGAGCATAGAAGTCTTAAAAAAGCAACGCTCCAATGCAGAAACTACAGAAACTGAACCACCAAAAAAGAAAATCAACCTTGTGCTGGTGGCAACTAACTCAGATAATGAAAATGAACATGTGTCGGTTCGCACTGCTTTGGATTGTTATCGAGCAGAACCAGTCATCAGCATGGACGCACATCCCCCGGAATGGTGGTTGAAGCATGAAGGGACATATGAATCTTTAGTGCATCTGGCACATAAATATCTTGGGATTCCAGCCTGTTCTCACTGTCAGGTGACACCGTAAACAAGAACTGCGCAGTATTATCTCCTGCAAATGTAAACAAACTTGTTTGTCTGAGCGATTGGCTTAACAAGAAGTAGGACTGAGTGGATTTGCAGGCTCTAAAATTTTACATTGTTTTAATTTTGAATGCAGTTTTTTTTTGTACATAATTCTACATTTTAAGTTCAACTTTAATGATAAAGAGATTACAGTACAGTACTTGTATGAGGTGAATTGAAAAATACTATTTCTGGGGTTTTTTTACAGTGCAAATACTTGTAATCAAAAATAAATATGAAGTGAGCACAGTGCACTTTGCATTCTGTGTTATAATTGAAATCAATATATTTGAAATTGTAGAAAACCTCCAAAAATATTTACATAAATGGTATTATTGTTTAACAATAATTTCAGTAATTTTTTTAATCGCTTGACAGCCCTACATTCAATATAGTCTCACATTTATTATATACGTGAATGTATTTAGCTCTGCTTACTAGCAATGACAGAGTTAACCACTAATAAATCAAGAAGTCTAAAGACATTAGCAGTTGTGCTAGGATCACTTTCAAAATTACATTTGTAACCACAGCTATCATGCCCATGAAACTCATCCCTAAACAGCTGCTAGAATCACAGCTGTGTAGACATAACAAGAAAGCTACTAGCACCAGCTACTAAGCCATCTTTCTTGTATGCTTACTACCAATACAGAATATGCTCTTCAAATTTGCTGAGGACTACAAGTGAACAGAGGGTTTCGCAGCACCAGCAAACATATAAGATGCCTACTTCATAGCCAATAAGATTTTACAACCATCAGCATTTGTTGCTGTTTCTGTAAATGGGAATCAATTCAAAGAACCTGTTACAGGCAACAGAGTATAAACTTACTGTGCATTGCTTACATAGACAATTTCTCAGTTTATCCAGATTAGTATCCAAGTAAGTCACTCCCCTATTCAGTCTGAAAATATTTGGTCTAATATTAGACTAAAATCCTTGGGCTCTTTTGGATTCATTGTTTGTTGACATTAACAGCTTTTATTTTTAAACTTAGCAAAGGGCAAAAAATGCAAAGTGACAAAAGGTATTTGGTTTGTAAATATCTTTATCTCCCAAGCTTCAATTATTTTTTAACAAGCTGCTGGAGAATATGTTCTGAAAATATTCCTATGGCTGCATCTAAATTAAATGCCACCCTCAGTGTATCCATAATGTTAGTTTTTCAGGGCAAAGATATTGCAGGTTGTGGCATCATTTGTATCAACTGAAGAACTGCTAACAGAAGCCACATATACAAGGCAAACTATTTACACTAACAGTCAGTGAGGCCCAGATTCAGCAATGCACTGAAGCATTACTGAATAAAGCCCTTTAGTTTCTACTGTAGGGAAGCCTGTGGTATAGAACTTGCTCTTAAACTTGAGTCAATCTTGCCAGGAGCTAAGCACTCTGACCCCAGTCTATCAAAGCGTTTAAGTGCCTTTTTAAGCATATAAGTAGTAGATGCACTGGCATCTGTGAGACTACTTGTGTGCTTAGATTTAAGTATGTGCTTAACTGCTTTGCTGGATTGGGGCGACAGTACTCAGCATCTTGCAGGATCAAGCCTCAATAGCATTGTGCTGAATCAAACTACTACTTAGGAATAGTAAAAGCACAACTGGTCTAAATCAACATTTATAAAAAGTGGTTACTGAGAATATCAGCTAGGACACGAAGCAGGCTTTAATTTACACCTGAAACACTACAATCATTACTAGTTGTATAAATAATTCCTTTCAATAAAGCTGAGTATTATGCTAACCAAAGGGGAGATTCTGAAGCTGTTAACTTTTACATTGTATCTGGAATCTATGTCAATGGAAAAATGTATGATTGAAGTATGGGTTTGATGATGGGATAAGTGTTGTCTACTCATATAATATCCTGGAAGATGCCAGCTGAGCTAGGGGTTAAATACTGGATTAAATAACTGGCAAGAAATGACTGCCAATGAAGGCAGATCAGATTACTAGTTCTGTGGTGTGTCTTCCACATGAAATCCCTAAAGGTCATGATGAAGGTTTCTCAAGGGATCTAAGACTACAGAACTTTTACACAAACAAAACAACCCACATACCTCAAATAAGCCTCGATCAATGGGAAAGAGTCTTCTGAGTACTTGCAGGATTTGTTCCACTTCTGTGCAGAATGGGAGCCAGCAAATTGCAAAAGAAGCAACCACCATAAATGCTATTTTAATTAACAACACTAACCTGAAATACAGAGAATAGTTTACATTTGAGATATTAAGAGGCAAAAACTCAGTTGTTTATATATTAAAAAATATCAGGCACTTGGGGCTTAAAACGTAGAGTGTATTTACAGTACACAACTAAATGTGCATAAAGATCACCAAATGTGACAAGTCTGAGCAGAGCTACCAGTACTAGAGAAAAGGTACATCATCTCTAGATCAGTCATAAGAAAACCACTAGGACTGCATCACTTCTACTGGCATTTATCTCATTAATCTGGATATCTACTTTTGGCCCATATTTAACTTTGATTCCAGCATGATGAAGGTGTGCAGAAAAAGGATGGTTAATGACAGCTGTGCAAAATAAGAGTTTTTTCGGTTCACTGGCAATTCCAAAATATTGGAACTCACACATTTTCAGATCAAACCAAAAGTGAAATATTTCAAAATTTCAGGCAACTTAGTTTTAACATCCACTTTAGGTTGAACAAAATATTTCCTTCATCCAAAAATGAAACTGTTTCTATTTTGAGCATTTATCATTTTTGAATTTTTTAAAATAAAATTAAAGGAAATTTCTAAACAAAAAGTTGTTTTGAATCAAAAAATTTTAATGTTACATTTTGAAAATGTCAAAACAAAATTTTTGCCTTTTTATAAAAGGTTTTTCTCCCTCCTCCTCCCCCCCCCAAGAAAAAAAAATCAACAATTTGGGAAAACAGACAAATTCATGAAACGTTTCAGTGTCACCACATCTGCATTTTTTGCTGAAAATATATTTGGTCTAAAAATTTCACCCAGTTCTAAGTTTAATATATTTTTGCTTTCTAACGCCTTAAAAGTAGTTAGATATTTAGTGTATTATTTAATGGCTAAAAAGAGACTTGTTCTCCAAGAACAGAGGAAATTATAAACATCAGTACCTTCCCTTGGAGCTTAATAGAGAAACAATGGAAACGCAAATAGGTTGAATCAAATTCCCAAGGCTAGGCTGCCTAAGTGTATTCTTGAGTTAGTGTTTGGATACTGAGTTTTAAAGATACTCACCCCTTTCCCGTAAGGCCTTTTTGGAAGCATTTTCCAAGTAGGTAGCAAAAGAATGGCAGTGAATGGTAGAGTTCCATTTGTTTATAATTTATGGCCAAGCAAAATGCCAGTGATCCTAAAAGGTCCCAATCGTAAGAGAGAGAAAGTACACCCCACAAAGCAAAGCCCAGGCTCACAGAGTTATATATGTTTTTTATGTTAAGGACAAGATGTACAAGACAGGGAACATGTGACAAGTTAACAGTGAACTAAAGCCACAGGTGATTAGTGTAAAATATATTCAAAACAGATGTTTTATAAGTTAGTCTTCATTTTTAAAAATCTAGTGCCAAATATGCAACTATATAGTTCACACAGACATATTTTAAATTCTATTTAAGCAGGTTAGCCAACTGTAACTTTGCATTTGGGGGCCTGATCAAAAGTCCATAGAGTCAAAAGGAAAGACTTCTTAAAGAGAGTTTTGTGGTTGCACAGATTGTTATTACAATAGTATAGTACAATCATTTAACCAGGGTTAATAAAAAACTACACTGACATAGTACTCAGTAGGATACAACTAGTGGCAATTCCACATTTTCTTGTGCTCATATTTTCCAGGGTTATGGGTAAAATTATCAAAAGCCCTAAATCTTTTTTGCAGTACAGCTTTATATGGAATATTTAAACATGCTCATACTTAGACAATACTCTCTTCAGGGCAGGGACTGTCTTCTTGTTATGTGTCTATACAACGTCTGGCACAAAGGGGTCCCAATCCATGATTAGGACCCTTAGACACTACTGCAAAACAAATAATAATAGTTACAACCAAAAAAAAAAAATCTAAAAAAAGAGACTCTCATTGACTTTGATGAGCTATGGTTCAGGCCCTACCTAAATGCATCAAAAGCAGCAATTAAAGTGTAATAAAAGAAACTGAATTAGAGAGATGCCACAGATATCCTAAGAAATACTGAAACAATATATGTCTCTCTCCCTACTCTGTGTTGGCCAGTAGAGATAGCTACATGACAACACATTTGGGTTTTATAAATCATTTCTCAACCTGCTCTTTATTCCCTAATCAAAAAATCATAATCGTATTTGTGATACTGTCACTTTCATAGTACTAACTATGATGCCGAAAGGCCATGATCCTACAAAGACTTACACAAGCAGTTAACTTTCTGCATTCTAAGTACCTCCAGTGACTTACATTGAACTAGTCACAATGTATAAAGTTATGCACATGCATACGTCTTTGCAGAATCAGTGCCAAAACTATGATTTCAGGATAAATCGAAGCAGCAAAATATAGTGAAAATCTTTTATGAACGTAGAGTCTGTTTCTTAGAAGTTTGGTTTCTGCTGCTGCCTCTCACTTGACAGCTGCATTTTCTAGAGCAGTGGTCCCCAAACTTTTTATGTTGCATTTCCCCCCCCCACCCATAATGTAATCTGTTCTCGCCCCTCCCCTGGGAGCTGCAGTCAGGAGTTGGGGCTGGGAGCCAGTCTGCTGTTAGGGGCCAAGGAACGGAGGCCAACACCGGTGCTACAGCCAGGGCTGCGGTTGGGAGCAGCACCAGGCCGAAGCACTGAGGCCATGAACATAGCTGGGGGCGAGGCCAGGGCGGAGCTGGGAGCAGAGTGGGCCTGGGTGGTGCACCCTCCTCGCCCCCCCCATGGGGGCTGCCCCAGGTTCCGCCGCACCGCCCTGAAATGTTCCTCTGTGCCCTTCCCGCCAGTTTGGACCACTGTTCTAGAGGGAACACCACAATTAATATGTTATTAGAGATGAATTAACAAAATTTGATTTTTCATATGCCTAGTTTTGACCCAACAGCATATTTTAAAGTGTCCTCATTTATCACAGCCCCAGGACTTCCGCACATCTCTGTTACCTGGCGCACCTTCCTACAGCTTGGACTTAACAACTACTGCACTTGCTTATGGATATGCACAATAGCTAATTTTCTAATACAAGCTGCAACCAAGACCTAAATGTGAATATTTCATTGTAAACTAATGCTAAAAAAGTATACACACCTGCAATGAATACCATTAGGGGTTGGATTTTCAAACCTGCCATAGGAATCTGACATGCCCAATTCTCATTAAAGTTAATGGGAATTTGGCTTCCAGCTTCCCTTGGTGGCTTTGAAAATCTCAGCCTAGGTTGTGGATATATAAACATTAACATGGAGGCTTTAAAACAGGGGCAGGCAAACTTTTTGGCCCAAGGGCCACATCTGGGTATGGAAATTGTATGGTGGGTCATAAATGCTCATGAAATTGGGGGGTGGGGTGCTGGGAATGTGGGCTCTGAGGTGGGGCCAAAAATAAGGAGTTCACGGTGCGGAAGGGAGCTCATGGCTGGGGCAGGAAGTTGGGATGCGAATGTGAGGGATAAGCCATGGGTGCGAACTCTGGGGTGCAGGAGGGTGGGACCGGGATGGGGCACTGGAGGAAGGTCAGGAGTGCAGGCTTACCTCAACCAGCTCCCAGAAGCAGCGGCATGTCCCCACTCTGGGCTCCTACACAGAGGCACAGCCAGGCCACTCTGCACCGCTACCCCATCCGCAGGTGCTGCCCCTGCAGCTCCCATTGGCCATGGTTGCCGGCCAATGGATGCTGCAGGGGCGGCGGTCGGGGGGGGGCAGCATGCGGAGCCCCCTGGCTGCCCCTACACATAAAAGCAGGAGGGGGGACATGCTGCTGCTTCCGGGAGCCACGGCACACATGGAATGCGGCAAACCCCAGGCTCTGCTCCCCGGCAGGAGTTCGAGGGCCAGATTAAAACATAGTTTGCCCACCCCTGCTTTAAAAGACTTCTGAAACTTTATACATTTAATATGATATGCAAGCAAGCAATGGCTCAACTGACAATACAGAGCAAGGAATATTCCAGGTGGCAAGAATAACAGGACATAAAACTCAGGAGGTCAGAAGGTCCAGAATGAATTTCAAAAAACATAATATAGCCATGTGTGCTGTAATGGAGCGTACCAACATATAAATACATCTGTGCTCCAATGTTACAAGGCGATAAGTTAACTGTTACAAATTCAGGTCAGCTAAAAGCCAAAATCCAAATCATGTGAGTTTCCCCGTGAACACTCACAATACGGACTTTTGTTATCATGAATGTGAAAGTTGTACAAATGTTAGCAGAAAACAAATCTTAAATATAGTTAATCTCAACAGAAGACTTGTGAACTCCTCTGATCTGGGGATAGAAACACTAACAAAGAGCTCTATGAATACTCAATCAATTCAGATTTTTAAAAGTGCTGAATAAATTTTGAAATACGAACATTTTTGAGTCAATCCACTATACCCGTTAGATAAGTTATTCTTTGCAAATAACTCACTCAGCTCTACCTATAACTTACAAATTCACCATTTGTTTCAAAGGTACCTATAAACATGGTAGTCAGTGGCTCAAAGGCTATTAGAGGACTAAAGAAGCAGAGTCTACTCTAATTTACTATTGCTGTTGTATAGTGAGTCAGGTGTACAGATATATCTCATTGTGAAGCACCATGGCTGCTAGAAATTGGACAGAAACATCTGAGACACTCAATAAATGTTAATGATCTCCTCCCATTCTCTGTAGTCAGATAGTGGTTGCAAAAGCTAGAGACAAGGTCACATTTTATAGAACAGAACAGCATGGCTGTGTCTGACACTCCTTACCACCTCCCAACAAGAGCTACGATGGTTCTCTTATCCAGGCAGAAAATCACACGAGTATCCATTTTTTCCCCACAGCCAGATTGCCACCAACATTTACTCAAACAAGGCAGAATGGCATAAAGGTGAACTTGGGATGCAAAGAAAAGCTATGCCATGTTGGATTGATTTGCCCCACATCAATCTTTTGCTCCAAGTCCATTTAAGGCTTACTGTTTCCTTTCAAAACTTTGCAGGGGGAGGGGGCGGCCCTCAACTTTCAGCTAACAAATCTAACTTCCTCCCCAGTAAAAGTTATTGTAGGAGGGACTCATGTTATTTTATAACTGAAATTCTTTTGTTTTAAAGCAAATGGAAGGATACTGAAAATGTCCATAGTCAATGAGAATGAGGCCTGGATAAAGCAATATACAGAGAGCACTGGCAATCTGGGAGAAAGAGAAAGAGAAAAATCTTTAAACATACAAAAACAAGGCACTTTATTTTATAGCATTTCATTTCACCCTGGAACCAGAACATGATTGGTTCTCCTTCAACAAGCCCGGCCAAACTCCTGTGGATCCCTTACTCATTTTTTTTGGGGAACACGCTTTTCCTCTAATTATTCCTCCCACAGTGATGTGGGAAGGGACGTTGGAGCCCTAGTGGGAAAGAGTATTAAAAGGAGCATCAGGGTGTCTTCTGCCAGCCAATTCACAAAGATGACTGTGCTCAGTTTAACCCTGGGAACTGCTCCGTGACTTGACAGACCACAGATGCTTGAGACCAGTGAGCATTAAAAACCCTGAGCATGGTGTTGCTCTCACAACACATTTCAGTTCTGCTGTCTAAAGAAGTGTGCAAGACCCAAGGCTGTTCCTTGATTCCCCCATGTCACAGCACAAATCTTTTTTTTTTTTTTTTTTTTTTTTTACACTACCCAAGCAATAAATTTGACAAGTATAATTCAGTAGTTCATGGTTACTAAACTCCAGTGCACCTTATTATTGCTATTGAAGGGCATTAAAATAATTGCTGTAAAATAACTTCATGTTTTCTTACTGAAAAGTCTTTAATGCAAGATATATTGATTGGCGTCTATTTTATGTAAACGGAAAGCACTGTGTGGTTTTGTAACATTAATTAACTTTCTTTTCAGCGTTTTAAATTTATATTCCAATTAATAATATTTTTATTCTCTCTCTCTCTCTCTCACACACACACACACCCCATAGAATTATACTTGCCTTTTTCTTAGTTGATGTTTCTTTTAAACAACAACAATACAAGATAACTGCAGGTATGTAAACCAGCAAATCAGCAATAAGAACTGAAAAACAGAAAGATTAACTATGCACAAGAATCTCCCCAAACAAGTATAGCTCATCAGAATTCACTGAAATTACCTATTTCCATTTATAATTTGTCTTTGGATGGTCAATATGTGACTTTATTCTCCATTTTTCCCTTCCAACCTACATGGCTTGCATCTGATGTTTTGTGGAACTATGTAAGAAAAGGAAGGATCAAGTCTCACATGCACCTGCAAGATGGGTGCAATGCCTGCACATCGTTTAGCCCAAACACAATCCACAAACTATATAGCCACATACATGGATGGGTAGGTCCAGCTGTCCACAAATTTTTTAATGTATATTTTGTATCAACCCCCTACAGTGGAAACCTATTTCCTCATCAAATTCATGTCTTTTGAAGTTTCCCTACAGTTTCATCTGGCCACAGTATTCTTCATTTTCTGTCTTAAATTGTCATGTAGTGTTGTTTTGTGCTTCAGCATTTGATTCCAGAGAGGGCTCTGCTTTACAAATTACATCATGCGTATCTAGTTTGTAAAGTGTTTGGGAAGAAAGGAAATACATAAACATAAGGGCTGATATAGAAACGGGTTAGTTCAACTTTAAAGGGTATGAAAAATGGCTGTACACAATTTGAAATGTTAATGTTTCCAAATATACCCCAAAATCTGCAGCTTGCATGCATTAGACTGTTTAGGTCCCAGCATAGCCTCACTCAGTAAATGAGCAATGCTCTAGATCGTTACATGCTGGAGAAAAGACATTCTCAACTTTCAAAAAAGACATCACCTACAAATAAATTCTTGCAAGTTGTTCTAAGGAATTGGGGGGGATGAAGGCAGATAAAAGAGAGAGAAGCATGTCTGGATTCATAAACACAGTCCTGTACTTTGCCAAAACATTAATATTTCACAGAAGAAACACTGGGAGACAAACAGAAGTGAGGTGTTCTTTGCTCTGCCCACAGTAAATATTTGTAAAGGTGGTCTGGAGGGGGACAAAAGAAGAGCTGGAACAAGGATGTTCTACTATGTATTGGATAAAGCCCTACTTATGCTTAAGGTGCTGGAGAAATTGTTCAGGGACTGTTCTTATGCAGTCAGTCTAGTTTTAAACCTAAAATTTTGTCTCTCTCATATATACAGACAGTAAAACCTGCCTTAATGATCACCACTGAAAAGAGACTACCTGTCTCGAGCGACTACCTGCAGAGGCCACAGAACGTTTTTTCCCTATAACTTAACTGTGAAAAAACTGAACAACATTTTCTTACTCCTATCTGTAAAAACAAACTTGTAGGAGAAACTGATCATCTTCTCTGCACTGCTACTGGCAACAGTGCAGCCGGCCAGCAGCTGCTGCTTTCTGTCCACTCAGCTCTGAAGGCAAAGCGGAGAGAGGGAGCTGCTGAACTGCCACCATTACTTCTCCGCTGCTGCTGGAGGCAGCGCTCTCTTCAGAGCTGGGCGCCCGGCCAGCAGCCACTGATCTCAAGCCGTTTAGCTCTGAAGGCAGCACAGAAGTAAGGGCGGCAATTCGACAACCCCACTACAATAGGCTTGTGACCCCCTTCTGGGTCGGGACCCCCAGCTTAAGAAACACTGTATATTTTTGTAAATGTTTACCCTATATTATAGGGTAAAAGTTTACCAAAATCAGATTTCATGCTCCATGATTCATGGCTGCAAATTTGATAAGGCCCTACTTATCAGCCTGTGTATGAACCAAAGTTGAACTTGAAAGGAAGACATGAACGTGTTGAAATGAAAGGTGTACACTATTGTAAGTTACAGTTTAAAACTAAAAGAAGTCAACATGGAAGCAAAAAAAGAAATGCAAATCCAAAGTGTTTCTTACAATGGAGTAACATTTTAAATAATATCACAGCTTAGATACCAGTTGTCGTCAAATTGCCAAACAGTTTGGAATTGGAAAACACACAAATTCAAAGCCCATTAAAACAGAGGCAGAAATCCTCGCTGATTACGAGTCAAATACAAATTCTTCAATGAAAATTAAAACATGCCAAAAATGGAAATTAAGAAGTCGATTTTCTCACTTTGAGTAGTTTAAATCCACTGTCATTGGTCATGTAAATCTCTCTGGTGGTTCAATGTTAAAAGCACAAGCCATAAAATTCACAGAGGACTTGGAAAACAGGGCCTTTAAAGCCAGCAATGACTGACTTGAATTGTTTAAGAGGAGGCACAGCCTTGCCTTTTGTATAGTATGCAGTGAGAGGGGAGACATTAACCAAGGTGTGGTTTCAGACTGGAAGCAAAAATTACCTGAACTCATACAGGATGATCAACTATCTGAAATCTACAACATAGATGAAATTGGACTGGTTTTTAAAAAGACAGTGGCAACAGCAAAACCCTCCTTGTCAAAAGGTGAGCAACGTTCAAATGGGAAACATTCAAAGGAAAGAATCACGCTTGCTTTATGCACCAACATGAATGGAGATAAAGAAAAGCCTATACTGATCAGTAAATCCCAATGCACACAATGCTCTGGCAAGTTGAATATCAAGGAGTTGCCCGTGAAATATGAATTCAACAAAAAAGCATGAATAAACTCGGAGTTTTTTGAAAAATGATTACAAAGATTTGATCGCGAATTGCTACTACAGGGACATTAAATTCTGTTTGTGGATAACGCGCCATGCCACTGCCCTATTAAACATACAAACATTAAACTCTGCATCTTTTCCCCAAACAGCACCTCCGTGTTACAACCTATAGATGCTGGGGTTATTCAACCCTAAAACTGAAATTTCAGAAAAGGAAAATCAATTTGATGAAGAATAATTGAAATCTGACTTAACTTAATTGGGCCCAATGCTTCTGAAAAGGGTTTCACTCTTGAATGCAGTACACTGGGTTCATCGAGCATCAAGTGAGATTGAGCCAAGCACCATCAAAAAAAATGCTTTGCTAAATGTGGATTCACCATTGCCAAGTTAACTGCAGATTCACCAAATGAAGATGTTCATCCAGAAGATGAATATGAGCTCCCTCTTGCAGTAGTTAACATGTTGCTAAGTCTTTTTGGTGTGCTGATTGAGAAGACCTACCAGATTGATGAGAACCTTGCAACAACTGAAGAAGTCACAGACTGGTCACAGTCAGTTAAAAACTCCTAGAAAATTTCAAGCCATGTGACGACTAACAGAGTGACACAAAAACTAATGATGATGATGAAGGGGATAGCAATGGTGCCTCTGAACTCCCAGGAAGAATCATTTGTGCCTGAAGCCAAGAATATGATTAAAGACATGAAAGTGTTTGCCATTCTAAAGGGCAGCAACCGACTTTTAGAGCTGTTCAATGATGCAGAAGAAGAAGTAGTAAACATGCTCCTATCGTTGCAGAGGCAGACAAGAATAAGTGAATTTTTTCAAATAAATACAAGCTACTGTAGATTGAAACCAGGACTTTTTGATAACACAGGTACCTGTAATTTTCTGTCGGCTTCAGTCTAGAAAATCAGCATTTGTATTGGTGTACTGAATTTCCTCTTTTGAGGAACAAACACTGTACTACTGTATTAATAAACCCACCAAGAGATTTTAAATTCAGTACTGAATTGTAAACTGTATGTAATGTTCATTTAAAAGACAATTAAAATTAAACATGAAACACTGGTAACAATTGTAGCCTTTCTGTACATAGTAAAAGTGCCCATTTTACAGCAAACCTTGTAAGAGGTGGTTTCTCTTCAAAGCGACCACTTTTGCTAACTTCCATAAGTAGTAGCTCTTGGCAGGTTTTACTGTATCTCTTCCAAAATTAAAAAACATATACTTCACCTTGTTCTCACTACCTACTATTTACATATAGTATAATTATCACATGAGAGAGGGAGAAAAGTTTTAAACACACATCTCAATTCAATTTGTTTGGAATTACATCCATATGCACATACATATCATGATGTAAAGAGCATAAAACAGACATAACACATACAAAAAAGAGGCGATATGACCTATGCAAATAAGTTGTACTAATTCATAAAACATTCCTATACTTGAAAGTACAAGTTAGTGGTACCATCTATAAGTTAGTTCAAAGTTTGCATAAATGGGGGAAGGTTGGTGTTTTTGGAAGCACTTATTTAAACAACATCTGTATTGTATGATTAAAATGTCTCAGTATTTCTGTCATTATAATAATAAGAATAATACTTATTCTTTCTTAATTCTTTTGTTTTTCCATACAGCCCTATATACAGTTGGAAATATTTCTAAAAGTGACTCATTCTTCAAAATTTTTGCATCCCAAAATTTCCTCTCATATAAGTAAGAGTATATTTACAAATATTCTAGTAATATCTTGTTTGAGCCTTCACCCTTCTGATGAGAGGAAGCAATATTGCAAAACAAGATATTCAAAGGAAATAAAGTTTAAAGAAAAAACTGACTTTGAAGGATAGATTTCATTCTTTTAAGGAAAGGAAGGTGTGAGACCAGCAGAATAAAGATCCCAGTTTTGTGACTCTAGAACACATTAAGGGCTGTTATAAAGAGGATGGTGGTCAGTTGTTCTCCATGCCCATTGAAGGTATGACAAGAAGTAAAGGGCTTAATCTGCAGCAAAGGACATTTAGGCTAGATATTAGAGGAAACTTTCTAACTGAAAGGTAGTTAAGTAACAGAACAGTTTTTAAGAACAGGTTGGACAAACCTGTCAGGGATGGTCTAGGTTTGCTTGGTCCTGCCTCAGTGCAGTGAGCTGGACTTGACCTTTCAAGGTCCCTTCTAGTTCAGCATTTCTGTGATTCAATTATTGAAGCGTTGGGACTTGAAATTTCAAATACTGGGGTCTAAATTTTAAAAATTCACTAGTGATTTGGGGTGGTGAACCTGAGAGAACTTGAAGGGACCTATTTTTCAGAGTGCATGTCTCAGCACTTTCTGACCATCATGCCCCTTTAAGGTGTCTCATGTTGGGCACCAGGAAATTGGCACCAAAATCACTAGTCACTTTTGAAAATCTTGGCCTGTTTCTCTACAAAAACATAATTGCGTTGCTGCATTATTTTCAATCTAGAATGAACAAAGGATTGATCCTGCACTAAGACCCCAATCCAGCAAAGCACATAGGCACGTGAACAGTCCATTAAATTCAATGCGACTACTCATGCTTAGAGTTAAGACTCTGCTAAGTGCTCTGCTGGATCTGGGGCCTAGTGCTCAGTACCCTGAAGGAGCAAACCCAAAAGGGCTAACGCAGTTTTTGAAACATTATCAACTTGTCACTTCTTAAAGAAAATGTTTTCAAATGTACATGTTCAAAATTTAAAAACAAAAAGTATAACACCAATGGTCAACATTCAACTGTACTGAATTTTGTAATCCTGATGCACTAGTTTAATGGCTATTGTTAAAAGAATGTATACCAGTTTTCTTAGTTTGTACATCAATGTTTTGTCAAGCATGTTGATTTGAACATTAATAAAGACCATTTCAAGGGTAATTTCATCCTAGTGATTTTTTTCTAAATATAATCAATTACTAGAAACCACATTGAAAGGTTTGTGGGCAACACAAGAAAATGCTATTGATGAACATCAGATTCTGCTCAATATAGTCAGCGAATAAGGATACTCACCCAGCACAGTTATTTTATAGGACTCTGCACTGCCATGTGAAGCAAAAGGTATAACTAAACTTTAAAAAATAATGGGGTGATTTGGCTGCCTTATGGCTACTGTCACATCACTACTCCCAGTATTCTTCACTTGCTAGAAGCCACTGGCCACATCAGCAGCTGTCCCACTAACATGTCCATGAGAAGAAATGAAATTATTCGCTATCTTAATGGAGTCCAAATATACTACATTACGTTTTCATTATAGAGGCTGTTCAAAGGCCTGATATGGTCAGAAAAGTGATTGAGATTTTTAATCACACTGTTTAAAACACTTTGATTTTGCATGTTTTTGTTAACAGCTATTTAATTCCAGTGGCTGATAAACAAAAGGAGGACTTGTGGCACCTTAGAGACTAACAAATTTATTTGAGCATAAGCTTTCATGAGCTACAGCTAACTTCACGAAAGCTTATGCTCAAATAAATTTGTTAGTCTCTAAGGTGCCACAAGTCCTCCTTTTCTTTTTGCGGATACAGACTAACACGGCTGCTACTCTGGAACCTGCCATTTTGGAGAAAGGTTGTCTTAGTTATAAAGATTAAATATGTGCCCCTCCAATTAAGATATGAAAAGTCACAGTAAATATCCTTGAAACACCTAAGAGTTCCTTCTCCAAATTCATTAAAGGCCAGTCTTGATACACTTGATACTTCCAAGATAAAAAGAAAGCAGAATTTAAAAAAATAAAACCTTCAGGCCTTCTTTAGGCATCATAAAGAACTAGAAAGGTTACGAATTCATTTTAAAAAATCCTTTGCAGGTCACCTTTAAAATTTAAATTTGAGACCCAAACTACTGGAAAGTATCCTTTTAAAGTTGTTACTAAAATCAGTTCAATGCAAAGATTGTGCTACTTTCACAAGTGTGAGCAGAACTGAAGACACAGAGGCTTAGTTAACAGTGCCAGACCTGCAGTACCTTCAAATCAGTCAGTTTTGCAGCAGAAATTGACCAAAACAAAACAAAAAACACCAACCACAACAAGGGATGCCAAATTAAATGTGCTAAATTAGTGAGCTAGAAAAAAATATAAGATCATGTTAAGGAAATGCAATTTTTCTACCTGTTGCACGCATGAATAACTTATGTGGCTGACTCTCATACCCACGGGATGTGTGGAGAGCAATCCAATCGGGATTTATTAACTTTGCACTGTAAAACAAAGTATAGACACATCAAAATGTAGACAGTTCTCATTTCCCTTTACGTTCTTTTCAGCAATAAAAATGATATGCACAGAGACATATTCAGAGGATTAAGATAAATGAGGCAAACTTTATCAAAAGCAATAGTGACCAGGGAAGGGGTTTCCTCATCACTAGAGCAGTTTATTTTATCATATTTAGCTGCTAATCAGCAATACAAAAACTGTAAATAGTTATCTTGTGCTTATAAAGATTTAATTCTATTACTATAATTTAATTCTATTACTGTCATTCGGCACTTCTCAAACTAAAAGCTAACTTGTGATTTTTTTTTAAGTGTTAACAGAAAGTAGGCATAGTGCAGACAGATGTGAAGCAAACTTTCCCCACATAGCTCGGCCAGTGCATCTTAACCTGACCTGCAGCACCCTTTTTCTGTCTGCCCCTGAACAGAACACTCCAATTTTCTAAAAGCTATTCTAATACTGGTTAACGGCCATACAGGAAGAACATCCCAATAACAGAATTATATTTACAAGGTATCACGTAGGATCCACTCATTAAATGCCACTTGGGTTCTCAATACAAGATTAATTTTCCATTTGCTGGAAACAATCTCTGACATGCCTTACTATGTGCATCGCTGATCCTAAATGACTTATTCAGGAAGCTATAACTATGACCCATCGGCTAAAATGGAATCTGCACCCACTGGAGGCACTGGAATAAAAGAGGAACTGATCCTGCAGTCCTGTTATAGGCAAAGTCCCGCAATTGATTTCAATGTGGAACAAATCCAGGATCAGGTTTGAAGTAAGAGAGTTGAAGTAATAATGCCACATCTATTCTATTGTTTCTCTGGCTCCATAATTGCACATAATAAGTGAACTATACCAAAGAGGCAAATCCCTGCCATTTGTTTTGTTCCTCTCCTCTGGGAGGAGGGGGAGAATGCATTTGTTTTTTCTTTCATTCTCCACCAATAGCAAGCATTTAAAATAATCCTAAAATGATTAACTTACACATAAGCACACAAGAGACTGTGATAAGCAGTAAGAGGTGGATAATCAAGGCCCCAGTATTGCAGATTATTGTCACTGGTATTGAAGTACCTGAAAAACAAAAGAAAACTTAAAAATGGATCTAGGATTCCAACATTAGCCTGAAATGAAGTTACAAAGAGTTTGCACATTAAGCCAACCATGTCTCTACTATATAGTCAAACATTCATAGGAACTAAATATTGCCCATTGGGATTTTTGTTTTGTTTTACTAGAAATAACTGCAAACACTAAAACAAAACCAACAAAGGATTCAATATACATTTGCTGGCAACTTTGAAGACTGTAAGAAGCTGCAAGAGATGTTGGCTCTACACCCAACTAAGCATATTCATTGAGGAATAAAATTCCTTTACATGGAGCCAAGCTGGAGGGATCCAGAACCTACTGAGCCATAGGATGCTTGTACAAAATGAGCTCCCCACATCCGCCAAAGCCCACAATTCCTGATTTGATAGGATCATCCCCAACTCCATCCACAATCATGAACTACATTTTTCAGATCCAGGAGCTATTCCAGCAGAAGGCTGAAATAGAAAGTTTGCCCAACCACAAAAAGAGAACACGGACTTAACAGAGCTCAAAGAAAAGGCAGTTTTTAAAGAATATTGATTTGACCTCAGCTATAGAGAGGTTTTCCTTATATTAAGGTTCTCAATTTCTATTCTTTGGGCTTAGGTAGCCCATTTATACCTTTAGAGGACTCTTCAGCTCACCTGTTTTGTTCCTGACTGGAGACAGGAGAACCCTCCTACTTCATAAAGATGTATGCAGCCACCTTTCACATGCTTTGTGAACCTTACTGAATTCACATATTACACAACTGTCATATTTAGCTCCATGATGGGCAAAGTCACACTTTCGTAGAAGGCTCAATAACCTGCAGAGCCAAAGCCAGCAAAACATCTGCAGACAAGTAGCCATAAAGCTAATTATTTAAACAGATCCTATAAAGAAAACGTATACGTTTCCTTCAATACAATACCCAATATTTGCATATACAGACTGTCAAGGTTTCTTCCCCACTCTGATCTCTAGGGTACAGATGTGGGGACCTGCATGAAAGACCCCCTAAGCTTATTCTTACCAGCTTAGGTTAAAAGCTTCGCCAACGTACAAGCTTTGCCTTGTCTTTGAACGGTATGCTGCCACCACCAAGCGTTTTAAACAAAGAACAGGGAAAGAGGCCACTTGGAGACGTCTTCCCCCAAAATATGTTCCCCAAGCCCTACACCCCCTTTCCTCGGGAAGGCTTGATAATAATCCTCACCAATTGGTACAGGTGAACACAGACCCAAACCCTTGGATCTTAAGAACAATGAAAAATCAATCAGGTTCTTAAAAGAAGAATTGTAATTAAAGAAATGGTAAAAGAATCACCTCTGTAAAATCAGGATGGTAAATACCTTACAGGGTAATCAGATTCAAAACCTAGAGAATTGCTCTAGGCAAAACCTTAAGTTACAAAAAGGCACAAAAACAGGAATATACATTCCCTCCAGCACATCTTATTTTACAAGCCATTAAACCAAAGAAAATCAACGCATTTTCTAGCTAGATTACTTTCTAACTTTACAGGAGTTGTAAGGCTGCATTCCTGATCTGTTCCCAGCAAAAGCATCACACAGACAGACCAAACCCTTTGTTCTCTCCACCTCCAGATTTGAAAGACTCTTGTCCCATCATTGGCCATTTTGGGTCAGGTGCCAGCGGGGTTACCTTAGTTTCTTAACCCTTTACAGGTGAAAGGATTTTGCCTCTGGCCAGGAGGGATTTCATAGTACTGTATACAGAAAGGTTATTACCCTTCCTTTTATATTTATGACACAGACATATGTATTAGTTTGTTAAAATATAGTACCTAAATCTCATTGAATAGTCAGGTGTAGCACTCTATTTCACTGATGAGCCCCAGTATGATATAGGTGTGAAGAAACCTTTTTGTGATCAAGACTGCTTCTCCTGACACATTCATTTTGCTATGTCCATTTTTTGTGACATCACAATTGGTTACTTGGGGACACAATGTTTTCTTCCAAACACTGGACTGTGTCATCTCTGAGTGAAACAAGGAGGTAGAGAGCTTACACAGAACTACTGTAAAGAAGAGTGCACCTTCTCTGATCTACATACGGGATATTGGGTCCAGTTCTGCTTTCCTCTACACAAGGAAATCTTAGGGACATCAGTAGGTATTCCTCACACAGAGACAATGAGTAATACCCTAGTCTTGAGTTGCTGTTAAAGTCTGAGGGCAGACTCTTGCTTTTCATCATCAGTGACAGGAATTAGTAAATGACAAATGAAGTAGGATTTTGATACTAGATTGCGTTTTATGAAACATGACAGCGACTGTTGGAGAAATCTGAATCTTGTACCCCATACTTTTAGGTTAAAAAGTATATCATAAGCAATTGGGACAGACAGACATACAAGAACATATATACACACAAACTGGAGTTTCATACAGAGGGAGATCACACTCAGATCTGGGTAATTCTACCAGTATGTAGAAGAAACAAAGGCCTAAAGGAAATCTGACAGCAGATATAACTGAGTTATTAAAGTAATACCTTCTAAATAGCTGACACAAGGTCATGAACCTGGATCAGAGATGTCAGCAATAACCACTTCACCTAGTTCTACCTCAGAAAGAAAACTCTGAAGGATAATATGTGAGGGTACACAAGGGAAGGGTTTTCCTGCCTACAATTCTGGTTTTTCAATGTTTCTGTGGAAGGCTGGCAGCTGTTAGAATTTAGCCACATCTTCCAGATGCAAGGAGGAAGGTTTAATTCAAGGAAAATAAAAAAAAGTTATAAAAATAAGACATTGACTCTTTAAATCTCAGAATGAAACAGACTGACTAGTCTTTTATAATTACCAAGGGGCAAGTTCTTGGCTTTTCCAGTCTACCCACTCCAATGCAGCCAATTTTTGACATTTATTACAGTAAATGATGTTTCTTGAATTCCTTATAAGCTGCCTGGAGTATCTTATGAACAATTGATGATAAATCGTATTTCTTTAAGATGCATCTCTGCTTCTTCTCCTACCTCTCAAGATTTCTCATGCCAAGACAGTTCAGCTCTTTCACATAGATTTTAATATTCCACAATTCACCAGTAAGCTTCCCAGTTACTTTGTGTATTTTACTCTTATCCTTCCCTAAACTTGTATTTCAATGGGAAAACAGTACATGTATCAGCTGATACTTAGCACAAAGTAACAATTGCCACATTTTTAACTAGTAATACAAGAAGACAGGATGTCATTAACGTAGCCTTGGATAAATATGCATGAGTTCTAGAGAAAGACAGGAAAAAACACAAAGATTTAAATTCTAGCCTCTGGCTCAGAGAAATCTCATGCAAGGAAACTATATACAAATCATACTGTGGTTTACTGCAGCAATTTTTTAAATATACTTTGTTTCTGAACAAAAGGAATAAACATGGAACACAGCAAAATTACATGTACATGTATATCTAATATTAAATTAGAATTTAAGTTTATGAAAATATCAAGAGATATTTTAGGAGCTCGGCAACTTCAGAGAACGTCTCCCTGTAGCTAGGCAAAACAAATTTGTATTGCAACTCATTTGTTGCTGCATGGACAGTTCTACTAGATAGTAAACTTAAATGAGTGCTACCAAAATTACTCAGATTCTTAACCTTTGTAGTTTAACAGTTCTTTTACACGTTGGAGTGTAGCAACCTTCCATAGTGGACATTTCCCTCCTATCCAAAACAAGGCTTAATCTTCCACGACTCAGCCATTGAACATATCAATTGAGATACTAATCTCCTGGTGTCCCCAAAAATTAATACAAGTGGGCTGTCTTCGCAAGGGTGCAGATTCCAGAGTATGATGTTGTTAATTACTTACAAACAACAGACACTGCTATAATACATGAAGTTATGAGCCAGATGATATAAAACATACACTTTCTGAAATATTATCAGTACCCAAGGGCCTGTTTTGTTTAACAGAAAACCCTCATTCAACAGATATAGAAGATATATATTTTAAACTTGAAGACTATGGTCTCCTGTAGTTCCAATGGCAGTTGCTCATATTATTACTTTTACACAGGATGAGCTAAGACATAGCACATTCTTTGCATCTTTACTGCATTCTTAGACTATTGCTTGTCAAACTTTTCTGTTTTATATACAAAAATCTAACAAATCAAATTTAAGTTCTGAACACTTCCACATTTCTTAAGCAAAAATAATGTCTCAATCTAAGAATAGGGAGAGGCAGGTTGTTTAGAGTAGTTCAGAGAACGGTAAAAAGCTTTTGAATAGATTTAAAAATCTCAAGTCTTACTTTTATGCACCTTAAAGTTGATTTTTTTCATTACACATCGTAGGCTGAAACTTAAAAGTGATACATACCATTCCTTGATGGGTAGATTGTAAGTAACTTCTTGCCAGTGCCTCTGAGCTTCATAGTCTCCATACATAGGTGGTTTTCCTGCACCTAAGAAAGCAAGAGATGGCAAAAAGTGCTTACACATTTATTTTTTGTTTCTGACACTGCTTTTCCTCCAAGAATGCATCTGGAAATTAATATCATACTTATTCTGGGTACATTGCTTTATTATTATCTAAAATTGGGACAGAACAAACAATGCATCATGTTTCCTATAAAAACATCCATATGTAACATAGTACAAGTATTCTTTTGGTGTTATGAATATTTCTGAGATGAGCAGTTATCAACTTATACAATTTTCAAGAAAAAGATGCAGTAGCCTGATCATTTCATAAAGTCATTGGTAATGTTATCAAGTATAGCATGAAAAGTGTTGCATTTTCTCAGAAATAAGACCATGTAGGATTACTGCATTCTTATACATTTGTAGTGTGTGAATATGCCTAATACTTTTTCTGAAATAAAACAGCAAATGAAGTTATCCTTCACCTTTGTACAAATTGCCCTTCCCCCACAGTTCTTAACAGAGAATTAACATTGTTAGTAGTTTACTTATTTCTAATGTACGATGTAATATAATTCCATTAAAATGGCACCATATATGGAGTGGGTTGAGAAGAAAAATTCATTTTTACAAAGCTTTCTGAATTACCAGACTGTCTATGCTCCATTTTTGTTTACTCGAATCTTTTTTCCCCCACATCTTTCAATTGAATGATTGTTATGTAGTAGCTCTGAGTGATAACCAAAGTCAAAGGAAGCTTCTTACACACATACAACATTTACAAGGCTCTTGGGAAGTTAGTTCAGTATGCCATGAAAAATCTTTATCAATGCAGTCTTTATAGGTTTGTTCACAAACAAGTTCCTCAAAGTGGTCTAACTGTGGTAGTCCCACATTATGCAGCCATTGTATACATAATATTCACTGCCTTTATCTTGTGATTACCTGTTGAGAACAGAAACCAGGAAGACAGTTTCTTTCACTAAGATATTGACTCTAACCTCATGGAGATTGAAGAGTTTCTTTTAGATATAGGAAATCCATCTATAATTCTTTCACATGATCTATGTTTGTGGGATTCACACAAGCACAGATATGTGATTTGTTTGTGGTTACAGAAAGAGAGTACATTATTTCTATAATAAGAGCTGTTCAGATAAAAGGATCCCAAACAGGTCAGGTCATCAGGGAGTAAAAACCTCATCAATGCCCACCCTGGAATGACAAATCTATTGGACAGAAATAATCTGTCACAGAATTTACTAAATATAAGGAATGGTATTAACCAGATTTTTCTAACCATTTTAAGATTTTTGTGGATTTTCAAAAGAGGTGAAGAAAGGGAATTAGATCATTTTAGCAATGGCAAACTAGTTCCTAATCCATAGTCAAACCCACTTTCTATATTCAGCTAGCTGGTGAATTAAGTAATTTGCTAGCTCAGGAATTGGTACTCACATTTTGTTAAATACTAGCTTGCTCTAAAGCCAGCCCAGAAGAACAAGTCAACTATTGGAATCTTTACTCAAGAAAGGCAAAATGAATCCTACCACAGTAATTAATGCACCTTTCTGAAGCTGGCAACAGATATGTAGCCAACTAGGATTTAGAATTTAAGAAAAATATATTGTTGTTCACATGCATTCCAATTTTCCATTCTTATAAGAAGTGCACCAGATACTAGATACAGGTACTTTAAATCAACACTTCCTTTGTTCAGTTTTATTGCTGCCTGCAAGTTTGAGGTTTCAAGGGCCTAATTCTGCCTTCAGGTACACACAGTTGGCATCTACTCACTTAATGGCAGCTTTGCAAATGTATCAGAAGACAAAATCTGGTCCTTAGACTCTAAATGTACTATAAATGACTTTTTTCTGATTGTCTAAAACCAACTAGCCTTGACCATGCCGCCTTGGATGGTAACCTTCACTGCCATGCATTAGTTATTTGTCCTCTCCCAAACATAACCCTAACTCAACAAGGTTAGCAATGTCTCAAAAAGGCATCACAAGACAAGCAACAAGATAAATAAAACGATGTAGCAACAGAACACTAGTATAGTTAATGGGAGTGGAAATAACCTCCTTGTGTCTGGTCATTCATGCCACAGGATTCTGAACTATGCTGAATCAGCATTAATAGTCTGCTTCAGAGAGCAACAAACAACTACTTTTAATCTCTTGATCAAGTGTGTGAGTTCACTGAGCAATAGTGACAAAGCAAAGTAAAGGGACTCCATCATCCTGAAAATGACATTCCGTAAAAACATCTATTTTTTCCAATGTACTTTATGCATTTGACAGCACTGGTTTATAATCAGGTTTACTGTTTCCCCTGAATAGTCAGTTAGGCCTTGATCCAACAAGTACACAAACAGTCCTACTAAAATCAATGGTACTACTCACATTATTCAAGTAAAACACATACTTTCCTGGATTTAGGCCTTACTCAGTTCCCTTGCTGAAAATCCTTTCGTAAGGATAAAATAAGGAACAACAAAATCCTTATGAAAAAAATTAAGGAAATTTTTAAAACTCAAAACAGTATTTAAAGGGTACTCTCTCAGAACTTGGATCATTCTGGAATTAGTCCATTTAAAAAAAAAAAATCTAATTAACAGTGTCCATCCAACAGGGTGAGTGCATCCAGCACAGCAACATAAAAAGTTAATACAATGGTGGCAATAGAAAAGTTATTACATTTCGTGTGTATGTTTAAATAGATGAATTCTCAAAGACCTAAGCTATCTACAAAACAGAAAAGTTTCAAATTTAGATCTTTAGAAAACACTCAAGTCAACTATCTTTACTAAAAAGTATGAAATCAAACAATCATGCTTGAAAATTTTCAGTTTAACTTCAAGTGATCACTCTAAGTAAATGAAACCAAAAAGTCATCCATCAATTTAGTCACAAAAAAAATTGGACAATTCTTGTGATTTTAATGTGAGGCTCTAAGCTACCTTAAAAGAAATTAGGGGTTGATCCCAGACTTGCCCTGTGGTTCTCCTGGCACGCAGGTATTGGAAGTGTTATGCATTTAACCAAAGGAGTAAAGAGCAAACTTTGTACAAATTGACTGATGCTTCCAACAGCCAATTTAGAAGAGCCATCAGGAGATCTTGAAAAGACTTGTTAGTTCTTTTGCAGGCAGCACGAGGTGGGGGTGGAGGGGAAGAAATGGATCCAATAAATGATACAACTGTGATTTATCTCATAACACATTCAGGCACATATGGATGATGGGTGTAAAAATCTAACCCTTCCTTCATTACTACCAGTACAGCTTTAACTAAATGAACAATTTACTTGTGGTAAGGCTTGAAGAGCAAGATTGACCAACTGTACTATGAGGCTGTAGTGCTACTCTGCAACTACTATACTATCTAAGGTGTAGGAAAGGAAAGCTGGCTGTTCTTTTATTCCTTCTAGCATATTTTAGTGGGGGACATTGTGAAATAGGATTAACAGAAATAGGGGGATTAGAATGGAATAGCTTTTTCAGCATTTTAGTTGTGGTGACTGTGATGTTGCTCATTACTAAATCCAGAGAAAATGGCAGCTCAAGAGTCTCAAGGGCTTATCTTCACTGGCAATTTACAGCGCTGAAACTTTCTCGCTCAGCAGTGTGAAAAATCACCCCTGAGCGCAGCAAGTTTCAGCACTGTAAAGTGCCAGTGTAGACAGTGCCCCAGCACTGGGAGCTATGCCCCTCATGGAGGTGGTTTTTTTTAAGAGCGCCGGGAGAGAGCTCACCCGGCGCAGCGCCATGACCACACAAGGCATGTTAAAGCGCTGCCATGGCAGAACTGTAGGGAGGCACAGTGGCTACTATAATATGGCCTTATACTGCTTCCCGTGTATGAGACCTTACAAACAAGTTTTTAACTCTTAACAAAAGCTTTGCAATTCATCTTTATATATTTGTTTTGTAGACTGTGAATATACATTACCTGAATAAGAACCAAATGATACCAACCAGCGTACAATAAGTCCTAGTAAGACAGTAATTGTTATTAAGCTCCATTTTTCCATAGCTGATCTTCAAACCAAGTCAAAGGTACCTGAAAACAAGAAAACAAAGTCTATTGTAGCTCTGCCTATTTTTCTGTTCCTTCTTGCATTTGGAGTCCTATCATAATTTAGTGACACTGATGATAGTCTCACTCTACCCCACACTATAAATGTGATGTTGCAATATTGCTTTTTTCTGCATGCTGCGATTAGACAGTTTATTCCAAGCACTGAAAAGTTTCTAAGCATAAAACCAAACGCTACACAGAAATATCTTCTCCCATTTCTGAGCCACAAGCTGTCTAGGGTTCTGGCAAAAGAAAAAGAAAGAGTGCAAGATTTCAAACTACTGAGAGGAACCCAGATCTCAAACCAACATTATGTTGTACACACATACACATTATTAGACTCATGTCCTTAGTATGTTGAGGACTGTATATGTAATACATACAGGTGGAGTGTGGTTTCTTTATGGATGATTATTGTTATTTGAAAAACTTCCTGTTACAGTGTTTTAGTTTGAGGAGGGAAAATATTGAGGTTGCTCATATCCATAAGCAGCTCAATAACTTACTTACTACTGAAATCCTGCAAAAATATTCAAGGATTTTTATACAATTCCTCAAATTCCTTGACTATCAAACAATGAGCAATAGCAAACACATAATTGATAGTGTGACATTTAACCACTTTTTCTACTGCATTATCTTTTGCTTACATGATGACTAGGCTAAGAATGGATGTTTGATTAATGTCACTGCGCCAGTACTCAATACAGGCCTGACTCTGCAAACACTTATGCCCAGAAGTAGAGCTTACTGAAATGAGTAGTCCCATTTACATTAACAGGACTACTAACAGCAGCAAACTCTACACAACTGGGTACTAATTGTTTTCGGGATCAGGCTCTAGTCTCTTACAAAAATATTTTAAAAACAACTGAGACTTTCACTAAAATAAATAAATCCTATTTTTTTAAAATATACATATACAAAAAAGTCAGGATTTCAGATACACTTGAAGTCTTAAAGTTACAAATAATCCTTTTGACTTCTAAAATGTGTTTACTTGGTTGATGATATCCATTAACATCTAAATTTAAGCAAGAGGCTGCATCCCTTGCCCTTTACTAGGTATTTATAACATAATCGATTCCATCAGAAGAAAACTAACCTGAGATCCTACGAAGCAAAGAGGAATTGATTACAAAATGCCGAGTTTTAAGCCCATCTACGTATTTGGATAAATATTTAAGATCCCAACAAGTATTTATTTAAAAAACACTTCATCTTTAAAATGTCAGCAATGTTCCCATTTGTTTGTTCCTTCTCTTCCTCCACAGAGTTAAAGGAGAGAAAAATTTTAACAGCTTCTGATGACTTATGTTGAGTACCTTGTTTAATTCCAAAGTTCTGAGACAAATTATGAAGTTTGCTACATAAGACATATTTATTAAAGAGAACATGAAAGAAAAAGTATTATATGTTTTTTTTTTTCTTTTACTCAATTATGAGGATGAGAACTCATGTCTTTCTGCAGTCTCCCTGAGAGGCAACTCCACACAGCACAGGAAAGCAATGAGAATGAGAAGCCTCTGGCTTTAGTTTGGGTTCTTATATACATTCCACAGCTATCCCATCAGGCAAAGGTGTGAAAAGCATTGCCCCAACTAAGAGAAACTATTCCTTCATTTCCAGGCCTTTCATTTCAGTTTAAGATTCCTCACCTTTTTTATAGCAAACAAAATAAATAAATCTTTAATATCCTGGAAACACAGGATTAAATTCAGTCCTGGTATATGTGGGTACTACTACTCCGAAGCCAACCTACTTTTGGCCCCACGAGTCTGATACTAACCAGGGCTGAACTAGGCCCTCAGGCTATAAAGTTTCATTAAAACATGAAGTCCATTTCTATAAACAGGGATTACAAATGTTACCTGCAGAGGGGGAAAGTGTAACAGTCACAGCAGGTGAGTTTTACTTTCTTCTTTTACACCAGTTTTAAATTCAAAAAGGAACCAGGGACCACGCCTCCCACTTAAGGCACTCTACCCATCACAGACTCCTTCCACAGAAGATATGCAGGGTGAAACTTTCTACACCAAAATCTCTATATCCCAGCTAAAACCCATCTTTATTTCTCACCTTGATATGGATAACAATGAGCTTCTCCTCCCTAAGGCACCCTCGGTCCAGTTTATTCAAAACACCACTGCTCAAGTAATCTTCACCTCCAACCATGCTGTACAACTGCCCCCATCATGAATCCCTTTTCTGGCTTCCTCTCTTTTATCTATCAAATTTAAGATATTTGTAAAGTCCTAAATAACTCCATCCTAGCCTACATCTAGACTCTCATTTTCTCCTGCTCCTGTCATCTGCTGCTGCCACTCTTGCCTTCGCAGTCCTTCGTACAGTTCCCTATTATTAGAACAATCTCCCTTTTCTTGTCTATCAAGTTCCCTCTTTCTCTCTCCTTCTTAAAACCCAGTTCTTAAAGAATTCCATACTACTTTATCTTCCTTGTTAATAATCGCTCCATATCTTCCTTTACCTAAACTGTTACCCTGTGTTTTGACTGTGCTAGACTTTAAGCTCCTTGAAGCACAGAACACATCATACTTTGATAAGGAAAGTGTTGCATAGGTATAGGAAGCAAAATAAATAGTAGCAGTAACAATACAAAACACCTATGGTGGGAGCCACAAATATACTCAGGCACCCAAGTCCCATTTTTAGGCACCACTGCAATCCACAAACTCCTGCTCAGCTTCTGTCTAACCCTGTAGGTACCTAAACTGACCCGGCACCTAAATTTTTGCAGTAAAAGTTCCCTAGGCACCTACATTCCTGCCTCTGAGCATTTGGAGGCAAATCTCCCAACTAAGTGATCCACAAATCAGGGGGAAGATAGGTGTTCCTCTGCCTAAACTGTGTGTCGGGCCCAATCCAGTAGTGCTCAGAGACGACCTAACTTCACAAAATGACTGGAGGGAAGGGAGAAAGGAGGACCTCACTTATTGCCCTAACCACTGGGCTAAAGATCCTCACCTGGGATGTGGGAGACTCCTGGTTTAAGTCCCTCCTCTGCCTGATGAGGAGACCTGATGAGGAGATTTGAACAGGAATCTGCCACCTGACTGGGTGCAGGTGCATAATGCTGTTACGACTCAGAAAAAAAATTAATTCCTTTCTGATTACCAGTTCAGGATGAATGCTTAAGAAAAGGTACTAGGCCTGAAAGCACTTGCACTGTTCCACCACAGTGTTTCTCTGTTTTGCCAAGCCATGAAACTTTAGACCTCAGTTTGTTGTCATTAATATTTTTATTGTTACTGAATGTTAAGTAAAACTTTAACTTCATTAGACTGTTGAAGTTCCTGTCACATGTAGAAAAGGAAACACTTAAAATGTCAGCAGCAGCACCAAAAGTCTCTAAACCCTTGACCAGAGAGGAAATTGCAGCTGAGGTGCAATAATAATTTTGGCATTTTGTGAAATCATTCAATCACATTCAACACCACCAAAAAAACTGAACACACGTTATAAAATAGGTGACACCCACATTATCAAATCTAGTCATTCTGATTATCATTTTCCTTATCCTGACACTCATTTCAATACCAGCATGGTTTTATAGACCCATGTTTTATACTCTCTGCAGTCAGGCTATGATTACAAGGTCTCGTAGTAGAATGTGTTAGTTCTAGATCTCCGTTCTTGATATTGCAGCCACTAAAATCACATTACAATGAAGCGGAGGGGTCAAAAGGCAAAATGGAATCCCAATGTTTTTTCAGTGCTGATATCTCACAAACCAC
Source organism: Dermochelys coriacea (assembly GCF_009764565.3). NCBI lineage: Eukaryota > Metazoa > Chordata > Testudines > Dermochelyidae > Dermochelys > Dermochelys coriacea. The sequence continues at coordinate 91,277,016 of NC_050075.1, forward strand.
CATGACTGAAAAAATTAAGCTACATTGTCAAATTAGGGTTGTATTTTGCTAGTGATGAATTATTGATTTCTCTCTGTGCTATCTTATGAAATACTGTTCATTTATAAATGGACCAGGCAAAAACACGGGTCAAGACAGCAAGCCTCTGGGACCTATCCCAAGAAAATCTATTGGCTTGGACCCATGTAAACAGAAATGGATGAGTTTTGTTCAAGCACAGTTATAATTTTGTATGAGCCATTTCCAGTCCTTTCCCATTGTGACTCCCTAAATAAAGGTACGACTAGAAAGGAGAGGAAGAAGCCGCTGATGCTCTCGAACAAAGACGGCAGTTTCAGACAAATATTTTTTAATAAAAAAGGCAAAGGAAGAAAAAGGCTCGGACACGATCCCTAGACTAATGGCCTCTAACGAGTGGGCCCCCCATATGTTTGAGTGTGGTGTCATCATCAGGCATGTAATGAGCACTGTGATGAAATCCAGGGGCTGCTCAGCATGGTCAGAGGAAAAGGCTACCAATAATATGTTTCAATCTGTTGATTTCTCCGATGATGGGTCGATTTTCTATCTACTCGGTATGCAGAGGACCCCGTCCCCACCAGGACAGACCCACACCCACTTCTCAGCGCCGTTAGCGGACTCCTCTTTGAGCCCAACGGCAACCCGCCCCGCCCTCACGCTCCTCCTGTCACCCCCCTTCCCCTTTCAGGGCTCTGCACTGCGGGGCGTGCGCCCCCGTCGGACAGGATCGTGCCCTCCCAGCCAGCCCTTCGTCCCCGGGACCCTGCGGAGGGCCCCTGCCCGTCACACGGCAGAGGGCCCCACGCGCGCCCCCCTGCACGTATGGCACCCTCCAAGCCCCCCGTTAACCTCCCGCCGCGACTCCGGAGGTCCCGCCCCCGGTGGCACGCGCGGAGCACGGTCCGCCTCACGCGCGCCCACTGGGAATCCAGGAAGCGCCCCGCGCGGGGCACCCGGAAGGGCGGCTTCCCGCTCCCTCCGCACGGGAGCACGCTCCCGCCGCCCCCACCTTCCCTCCTGCGCGAGCCCGCCGATCCCCCTGAACAGACGGACTCACCGTCACGCGCGCGTCCCCCGGCGATTCCGCGCTCGAGGCGAGCTGTTTCCGGTTCTGGCAGACGGGCGCGCGCCGGCAGCGTCACGGGGGGCGCGCGCCTCGTAGCGCGGTGAACGCGGGCGCGAGGACGTAGGGCTGAGGGCGGGGATGGGGAAGAGAGGGAGGGCGAACAGGGACCCTAGGAGGGAGGCAGCTGGGGGAATGGGGGTCAGAAACACGGGGGGACAACAAGGGGCAGCCAGAGGAATGGGGAGTCGAGGGTAAGCACATGACTTGCCAAGCAGAGCCCCACCAACCCTGAGCACTGCAAGGCCCAGTGCGTCGGGCACTACCGCTGGCTCTCCTGTGGCCTCCTGTGAACCAGCGAGGAGGCTCCACCAGGGCCTTAACTTCCCAGTTTATCGTGTGCTCCTCTTCTGCACTAGCCGGTTGCATCGTATTAGTTAACCGGTGCTAACAAGGCACCTCTTGCCCTAGTCTGGGCTTGTTACCCCCGGCCCCCCCTCAAGGCAAAACATCTAGGTTAGCACACAGCGTCCTGGCCTGAAGGTACGCAGGTTGTAAATGTCAGAAGGTGCCAAAAATCACACTCAGCATAACATTAATGCTGCCTCAGGCACGACACACAGGCCTTGTCTACTGCCAAAACCAGGACCTGTCGTTCACCGAGCATTCAGCTCTTCTAGGGGCAGCACTAGCGCAGCTATGGCTTCAGGCGGCTGCCAGCTATTTGTGCACCTTGTTGTTTTATCGTACTCAGATTAGATCTTTATGACGGTACTTAAAAAACTAGAGGCCACCTAAAACTTGGTCTGCTGTAGTGCTGCTCCCGTTGCCACAACTAGTGGAGGCGAAATGTTACAATGGTGGGAAATTACTGGCAAAAAAAAGCCTGGTGGGGTAGACACAACTAGGGACTGGGGTGCAGATCCTCAAAGGTATTTAGGCATCCAACTCCCATAGATCTGGTCCTGGCTTCCTTACTGGGAGCAGTCTGGAGTCCTGTTCTTTGCCAAAGGAGGGGAGCAGCTTGAGGATCTGTGTGCATCAGGGAGAAAGGATCTAGGGAGCAGTTTGGGAGCAAAGTAGAGACCTACCATCAACCATCTCTTTCAAATTTTTCATACTCTAGTTATTTCTTTACCCTCAGTAATACTGTTGAGGTACCTGACAACTTAACCTAAAGAACATTACTGTGTGGATAGACCTAGACAAGATTCACATGACTATTACCTATTGCCAACAGTGTAATATGAATTGATCTATTTTCCAAGTTTCTTCCTTGATTAATGTTTTTTTCTCTTTTGTGTGTGTGTTCATTCCTGGGACAGTGGTTTTAGCAGAACAGAGATTATTTCTTCTAATAATACAAGATACAGATAGTAAGATTTTCAGGGCCCAACCCTGCAAGCCTTCCAGGCAGAGAACTCTCACTGAAATGGAGTTTCAAATTGAGGAGTTTTATAGGATTTGAGCCTGAATGCTGCAGAAGGTAGATATTTATATTGGCAATTACCCTTTCATGAGCAGCATATACATTTTAAGAAATATATAAGACTTCATTTTTCCTGACCTACAGGTAAAACTATCAATGTGATGACACACTTGCTTAACCACTTTTTCAGGAAAATATTACCTGGAACTCATTTATTTAATTTACAACTATAAAATATTAAAATTTTAAACAGCAATCCTGCAAAGACTTATGCACATAGTTAACTTTGTTATCATAGTGAAGACTCATTGGAAGTACTCATGGTGATAAAATTAAGCAGCTGCTTAAGTCTTTGTGCTATCAGGGCCTTAGATGGCAGTATGGAGAGGAGGGAGAGAATCTTTCAAGGACATCCATGCAACCTGTAGGACATTTCCTTACTCTCACTATTTCCTCATTCTTGTCATTCCTCACCCCCAATTTAAAAAACATTAAAAAAACAACAAAAAGCTTGTAACTAACAAGCTACGCCAATCCTTCACCATATTCATTTTGTCATATGTTGTAACTCCAGCCTCAATCCTGTGTCTATTTTATGTCTTCTAGAATGTAATCCCTCTGGAGCACAGTTCAATGGAGCTCCACACCCAAATAAGGCCTTTGGATGGTACTATAATGTAAATTAATAATAAAGTAATTACTACTTTTACTACTAATAGTTAATAATTAATAACAAACATAAATAGATCTGCTGGGAAACCCTCCCCCCAAAATGAGGTTTTTTTGTCAAAAAAAGCAAAATTTGGAAAAATTTTGACATGTGATAATAGTATTTTAACTAGTGTGTTCTTGTCCATCAGCAGAAATACCTTTTGACTACTTCCCAAAAGTATTTTCTAATGCAATATATAGGATAGGATATAGCTTCCATTCCTAGTCATAAAAAGAAAAGGGGTACTTGTGGCACCTTAGAGACTAACAAATTTATTAGAGCATAAGCTTTCGTGAGCTACAGCTCACTTCATCGATGAAGTGAGCTATAGCTCACGAAAGCTGCTCTAATAAATTTGTTAGTCTCTAAGGTGCCACAAGTACTCCTTTTCTTTTTGCGAATACAGACTAACACAGCTGCTACTCTGAAACCTGTCATTATTCCTAGTCATATATCTTCCAAGTGTAAATGAGTTCAGCAACAAACATATCACCAAATTGTAGTTATTTAGCCATTTGAAGCAATTTCTGCTCTTTGCATATCATCCCACTTAAAGTATGTTCTTAAAGTATTAGAAGATGGAAACTATAGGATCTTTTACAGATGAACATATAAACCACTTATTGGTTTCTAAACCACGAGAACTCTGAGCACCTCTGGATCTCTGAATCTAGCTGAAGATAGAGATAGATAGAGATAAGAACATCATAACATTATCAGAGCATCAGATTTTTACAATAAAAGCTAATAAACCAGCTAACTGTATGGACTCATATGGATACTTAATTAAATAATCAGTTGTGCAAGAGATGAACCTGGACTCTAGGGAATGTCTGACTGGGTCCTAAATACATGAATCTATAACAAACTCAGACTCAAAAATATATTGGTTACAAGAACAAATAAATTAGAAGTGGAATGGTATTAGATGCTACTAAGTATAAAGATCACTAACAACAATTGCTATTTAACTTGCAGTCCCCTTTTTAAAATTATTTTAATTCTATGTGAAGAGTTAATCCCCACAGATGTTATAGCTTCTTTAACATAGTACATAGCAGATGGAAATCGGTGAGTTAAACAAAACTGTAATTTCAACTGAGATTTCCATAGCCACCACTCCCTGAGATTATTGATCCAGCAAGACTGAGCCACAATGCTATCAATTCTGATACTGTTTTCAAAAACAGCTCTGGTTGATGTCAATGAAAATGTTGCCTATTGCCTGTTTGGATCCAAATTTAGCAAAGTTGGAGGAAGAGCAGGCAAATAATAGATAGGCCAAAGCACTATTTTAATCTAGCTAGCCAGCCAGCCCTGTCTCCTTTTGGCTGTTCCTTTTTCTGTTTTCTTCATGGTTTTGCCTCTACAATTAACTGATAGCTATTCCTTGTTTAGAATAACAAAGTTTATGCTTAAATAAAGCGGAGCAATGTTAAACAAATCCAAGAATGGCATGCATCCTTCATAGTATCTGAGTTAGTAACTTCCTAATTCAACAGTGAAAGCAATAAAGCTATATCTTTAGATTATTGATATTATTGCCTAACTTCTCTTTATTTTGGGGCACTCTATCTTCACATGTACATAGAATTCTTAGGGCTTGGTATTCGAGTGTTAGGCTATATTGCTGTAAGTTCAAGTGCATTAGTTCAATTAGGTTAGCTCCCTTTGTTGCAAGGTGAAATCATTCACATCCCCAGGAAAGCTTTTTATTGAATGCTTTCTAAATACTTGTATTGGCCATGTTGCCTGAAATCGAGTCTCTGTCACTAGTACTTCTGCCGTGACTTTGACCAGATCAATGACTGGAAAAGGCATTAAGGACACATCATAACAACGGGGCAGTAGACAACCGGGCTTTGATTTTGGTTCTTACCAGGAGAGAGAAACGAATAATGATCAGGAAGATCGTTTCTATTAACCCTTTTCACGTCCTCATGATGTTTGAATGAGTTTGCTGGCCGGTTTTTTAGTTTTGTTTTGTTTTTTTTAATTACAGCTATTACAATTGACGTAAACCTGCATAGTCGAAACACAAATATCGCTAATGTGTTCCATAACTCTAGAATGAAATGCAATTTGAATGATGGAAAAGTCCTTCCTTTAGCAGATAGGAGGGAAAGAGGCTTGGAAGAAGCTGTAGCTATAAAAAGTTGCTTTCCAGCTCATGTAGGATTTAATAACTGAGCTGGGACGCAGGAGGGAGTGGGAAAACACACTGTAGAGACATTTTCAGTTAGACCTTTTACTGGGCCCTCAACACTGTCAAAATTGTAAGTATTTGTCTGTATGCCACACGCCTTTGGTCAAAAAAGCTGGAACACTGAAAACCACCACACTGATTGTTTCCTTTTAAACAGCGGTTTAGCCACAGTTATTTTGCACCTTGACTTTTATAATTTCTCTTATTACTCTTTTTTAATCTTTACCATAATCCGCCTGAGAGATGATTGGTATTGTGCTATAATAATTACTAGTTAAATAAATAAACAAGTTAGAAGGGCATGGTTGACCTACTACTATGTGTAATTAAATTTAAATAATTCTCAAACTCCAGATTAAAACCAGTGCCCATGGGTTTAACCCTTCACTGTGAGTTGTATGTAAGCACAGCTGGCCTGCTGTTGCTATTCCTGTTTGACATTAATGCTACAACTCCATGTGCTTGTAGAACTTGAACTTTTATTTGGGGAAGGGATTCCTGAACTGGAAATATATTTCTTCTTTCATGCTCTGTTCCATTGTGGATACATTGTTACCTCTGTAAAAGAAAGTATGTTTGACGTTCAGCCATTTCACTGCTTAATTGAGAGGAGAAGCTGAGCTGTTTTCGTATGCCCTAGCTTTTCCCATCTTGTTGAAGCCCAAGTAAACAGGGATTGTATTAAACCTTGAGTCCAAGGACACTCCTTCTCACATTTTGTGATCTTAATAAAGTTACGGAGTGCCTCCTTTCTCAGCTTGCTTACCAAATCCTGAATTAATAAAGTTTACTTAGTTATTTAAATAGATTAAATGTCACATTTTAAATGGAAGGGGAAGGCTCTACCTTACTAACCTATTTTTTATTTCTGATTTAGAAAAAGGCAAGATTAGCATGGATATTGCATTTTCAAGGACCTCGCCACTATTAAATAGACTGTTAAGTGCATTTTATGGCTGAAGAGTCTGTTCCCAGTTCAGTCTCAAAGACGTGCTAAGTTCATCTCTACCTGCTACATTGAACATTCACTGACTAAAATACTTTCTGTGGATGTAATACCTATGATCTGTATCTTTTAAGTGCATAACGCTAAATGTTTTAGGACTAGTAAAACGTAACTCAATAAAAGTCCCTAGAATGTAAGTGTGGTCTCTCAAGAAAAATATATTGTTCATATTTGGCCAATTATATAAGTTCCTTGCTCCATTAATAGATGTTGGTATCTCAAGATGACCAGATTTTGAAAATGAACACACCAACTATGGTAAAGTAAGGTTGTCAGTCTGTCTTAAACCAACAAAGCAAATGCATCAGAGGTAAGGCTCCCATTCCCACCTGAATTCTCCTGGCATGGCTCTGAGATCACTAGGTTAAATGCTCCAGTCTGAACAGAGTAGAGATTTTACCTAGCAATCTCCTCGATGCTGTGAGTTTGTCAGTTCAGGGTTTGTTTTCAATGGTAGTTTTGAAACCAGAGGGGAAAATTAGGTTGGAGTGTGTTAAACATAACCTGTGAAGCACAGACTATTAACTGGTTCAAGTAAAGGTGATATGTTGTGTTTTCATGCACTTTAATATTAGAGTGTACCAAAAGAGCTTGCATACAAACATCGTTATAATTAATGGATAAACTAAACTGCATCTCTCCAATCTGTGCACTCAAGAGATGTTTGATGAAGTAATTGCAGCGTGTCATTTTCAGATTTCACTATCTGGTCTATCTAAAATTTTTAAAAATATACCCTAAAGACATAATGCTTGCTCCTGCACCTATTGAAGCCAATGGCTTCCTATTCACTTCCCTGTGGGACTAGGAGTAGGTCCACTGTATGCCACAAATAAACAAGAGAAAGTTTTTGCTTATGGATGAGATTTTCAAAAGAGCGGATGGGAACTGGGAAATTTCAATGGGAACTGGGTGCCTTATTCCTTTGAAAATCCCACTTTATAACTCCATCCTCCAGTCTCATGCTAGGCTCCAGAATGACTCCCTCTGTGATTAATTTTAAGGTCAATGTCCTTGATTCATAGAAGGCTAGGTGATTAGCAGCAGCTGCACGATCTTCTTCACAATGATCACCTGTAAGTACCAGAAATCAGAAGCTATATCAGTACCTAGGTAGAGAGATGGTGGTTTAGCCTCCCCTCTAGCTATTCATTCCATCCGTGGCCTCTCTAATGAACCTGCCCTGCCAGCAACAACATGCACAGTGTGCTTTTTAAATTGTAGACCATTTTGAATAAGAAACTAAAAACAAAGAACCCAATTTCCTTTCCCCCCTCTCCTTTGCATTACTGTAGCCTAAAAATGACCAAAGTGACATAAACCCACTGTCCTCCATCTGCTGTGGAACTTTTGGTTGATGCCAATGAGATGTGTGTGCCGACTGAAGGTAGTGAATGGCTCCAAATACATTTTAAAATCCTGGTTCAGCCTGAGATTTTGTGCAGGCCAAAGGATATTTTTCTACTCTGCCCCAGCAATTCTGAAAATAGGAAATACTATTGCATTGGGAACACTGAAAGATTGTTGCACTATAAGGAGCCTGGCAACCCCCCTTAACTAGTATGATACTACTGGGCACCTTTAGTGCTAACTTCTCCTCACAAAATGCTCTTTTGAGATTTATAAGGTGGCCATGGATAAATATATGCATAATACATTCCATATATATACCTTTTGTCTGGAAGTATCCAAATTGCTTCAAGGTCAATTCCTGCATGTCTAGCTCCTGCCAGTGGTCCAACTGAAATCAATGGAAGGAACAGAATTTAGTAAAGCCAGCTGATGTGGCCATATATGTATATGAAAATCACTGCACACTAGCATAAATCCAGCTCTCTCTGGGCCATATCTCTGTGGGTAACAGAGCACAGTAACGCCAAACAGTTAATTTTAAGAGATGAATTAAAACAGAGGAAATTAGGTAGGCATAATTTAATTACCCAGTCTGGGTAATTGGAAAATTACTAGATTAAGGAATTACCCAGGGGCCAATGCCCTGTATTCGCAGCAAGTGCACTTGGATAGTTAACAATCATGGACTCTATCCTGTACCAATGGGAGTTGTGGAAGGGCAAGAGGGATCAGGGCCTGGTCTGAGGTTTCCTCTAAAAATGTCCTGTGCTGCTATTTCCAAAAAGGTATCAGAAGAGTGCAGGAGTTTACAATATTTTTTTCAGTTGCAGGAGTGCTACCAAGAATTCTGCCTTAAGCAACTAGAAGATGAAGGTTTGATATTACTTTTAAGAGCTCTCAAACCAAAACGTGGGAGAAAAATAAAGAGTGACCTATGGATTATATTAAGAAATATGATGAGGGGAAGAAAAGTTTTTCAACTACAATTTTAAAGGCATTTAGCACTTTAATTTAGTGAATATGGCTTATTAACGTGATAGCGCATAAATGCCTGTAAAGAAGACTATGCATCTGAGTCAGTATTTTATAGAAGCCAGTCTTGCAGGCCTTCCTTACACAAAACTTACACAGGAGCCATGGTCTATCACTACCAAATGGCCCTTTCATAAAGTACTTCAGTAATCATGCACAGCATGGTCTATATACACCCCACCCCCCCATCCCACAGCATGTATTTTATTGTGTAAATAAGGTAGATTTTTAAAAATCCCTACAGCTCCCTAAACACTAGCCACTGCACAAACCTAACTAGAGATTTCACTGAGACTGGATATTTCCCAGTCCCCTTAGTAAATGATATTCTCCTTTTCCATCATCCAAGGGAAGAGTCTTGTGTTCTTATAGCGTTGGAAAGGCAAAGCCTGCCATGAACTAGAGTACAACTCCCTATCCGTGGCCCCACAAAGTCACGGGATCTCCTGGTCAACCTCCTCCTGGCCCTAGCTAAAATGGCCATCTATAAAACCAGCGTGAGGAGGTTGGCCGATGGAGTCTCCTGTGATTTGGGGCCTATTTCTGATCCTCGCTCCGGTCATGTATCCGGGCAGAGTTCCTCTGGGCGGCGTCCTCTTGACGCCTTTGAGGAGCAGTGGGCGCTGTCCGGGGTTCTCTGCTCGGTGTCCCCGTCCGGTTCCCTTCGTTTGACCCTTTGACCACACTCCTGTCCCTGTTACTTCATTAGTTGTCCCCTGGAATTTTTTGGCATCTAGGTCCTGTGGATCCCCCTTTTAGGCTGGGGAGGATCCTTTAGCAGTGGATGGGCTTCGCCCGCCCACTTCCCGGATCCCAACAGGATGAACTAGAGTACAAATATAGACGACATATAAGCAAGATAGTCAGTCCCCCCCTTAAAATTCGTGGTGAGGGACTCATAGCTCTGGACTTTGCCCACCTTTTCATTCGCTCCTGGGCCTTTGTCGCATGCCCCTTTTGGTCGATCACTAAATGAGTCGAGGACTGCAAGGGAGCCCCGCTTTTGAATGTCCTGCCTTTGCACCCTTTGTAGGGTAATTCCCACTCACCCCTACCTCCCCCTTCTGTACCCAGATGAAAGCAGATTTTGCCAGCCGTGATCTTTGCTCCCAGGTTTGCTCGCCAACGTGTGCCACACGCTCTTCCAATTGACAAAACCCCTTCCAACGACTCGGCGACCCTGCTCACAGAAGGGAAAAACTGATAAAAATACATGGTCTGATTAAACTTAGAGGCTGCATGGGGAGGACAATGACACGAAGAAAGGACTCCACATCTATCAAAGGTGCCCTGCAAACTCCACCTCCCCACCACCCTGCCACGGGAGAAACTTCTGGATCCAAGTCCTTTGGGATTTGGGTAGGAGTTATTCATCTTAAACCTTTAGTTGCCTGACTTTGAGGTGTAAAATAATGTAGTAATCGGTTCCCTTCAGGCTAAGTGCCTTAACCGGCCATTATTTCATTAACAAGGTTCAAAGGGGCCTCCTCCCATATACAGGAGTTTGGCAGAAAAGAGAGATCGGGGACCCTTTCTTTAGAGAGTTGTAATTGGTGGAGTAGTTGGACCCATGTAAAATGCAGACACAGACATATAAGCCTCATTCGTGCTTTTCCTCTCTGGGAGCCGATCCTGCGGCCCCAGAGATGGGCAGCCTGGTGAGTATGTGGTGAGACTTTGAAGCTGGCTGCCTCGCCTTTGCAGTGTAGCCAGACAGAGGGGAAGCTCGAGGGCCCGCACCCCCCGGTGGGAAAATGCAAAGCCCGATATATAGAAGCACCGTAAGACGGGCGCTTTCCTCCGGTTCCCGCTGAGGATGGGAGTCACCTCCGTGAAAGCACCGCACGAGAGGGGAGATTCCCCGTGCAAGGCCTCGACCTTGTGGGGGCTCTGGTTTCAGGGGCGAGGAATAGCCCGCCGGGATTCCCTAGCCCGGGATTCTCGCCTCTGCGGTTATGCCCAGTGGCAGATCAATTATTATGCAACTCCGATGAGCGGAGACCGGATCGAGGGAGGAAAACAGCGCTTGGGTCTGCAGCGAGCTATTTCCCTTTAGTGCCAGGTTTCAGAGTAGCAGCCGTGTCAGTCTGTATCCGCAAAAAGAAAAGGAGGACTTGTGGCACCTTAGAGACTAACAAATTTATTTGAGCATAAGCTTTCGGGAGCTACAGCTCACTTCATCGGATGCATTTCTCTGTATTTTCCACCAAATGCATCCGATGAAGTGAGCTGTAGCTCACGAAAGCTTATGCTCAAATAAATGTGTTAGTCTCTAAAGTGCCACAAGTCCTCCTTTTCTTTTCTCTTTAGTGCCAGAACTCAAAAGAGTGCCCGGGGATTTTTCTTTCTAAATAAAACCGGCTGTAAAAGTAAGGGCCAGATCCTCAGCTGGTGTCAATCGCAGCGCTACACCAATTGACAGCAATGGAGGACATAGGGCGTTCATTAGACGGTGTGTCCCCAATTTCCATCCATGTAAACGATTTAAAGTATTAGTATTGGTTTTATTCAAGTGTTATTGCTAGCGGCTTGTATATTCCACTAAACTTCCTCTGTGCTGAATGAAGAATGTTGCTGCATGTTTAATAAATAACCAAAGTGAGAGAAAAAATTGGCTCTGGATAACTACAGCCACTGCAGAGCGTGGTCATTTTCCCAGTGTTTAGGATCTGGTTACTTTTAATACACCCCAGAGGCCAGCGTGACATGTCTTACACTAACAGGCATCTGTCACCAACCGTGTCAAGTTTTGCCATATGTGTCGGACGGTTTGTAGAAATGGCGAGGAAGGAGGGGGGGGGAACCCCAGCAAATAAGACTTTCGTTGCTTGGTTGAGTTGAGTGGTTTTGCCGTCCATTGTGGAAACTTTCCTGCTCTGCTGGGATGGTTATGTGCAGGGGTCAGGGAGATGGGGTTCATAGCTGTGTCAGGACTTCCACCAACGTAAAACGGTGCAGTTAAAGAAGTGCGAGAAGCCCTAGGAGATCCCCCACGTTGCAAATTGCTTTTTGACTCAGCAATCGAATATTTTGGTTTTGCTGAACATCTTGGAGGAAATCTATGGCAATGGGCTAGGAATATTTCTTCTCTCTCCCTAACGATCTGTTCTTCGTGGGATTCTTTTAATAAAGGAATGCTTTAATAAAGGAATGCTATATATTTCTTTGGCATCCAGCTGCATAAGTGCCCAGAAATTTTCTTTTCTTTCAAACCATACGAAAGGACAAATATACAAAGGAAGGGCCCGATCCTGCTGGTATCCGAGTTAATGGTAATGTTCCCGTTGACTTGAGAGGGAGCAGGATCAGAAAGTGCTTTTTGGAAATACTGTACAATGCACGAAAAAACCCACAACTGCTGAACTCAGTGATGTGTGGACCTGTCTGCCTATGTGTTATTTGTGGATCTTCCCAAAATATTATGGCTATTCACGGGACTATGAACATAAAGGATCTCCCTTTTCTGCACACCTCACTTCAAAGTCGTCTGTTTCTCATCATCCGCGTTAACCCGCTTACCTCCTCCAGACCTCTATAGAAATCTGTCCCATTCCCAAGTTACAACACTGGAGTGTGCCTCTCACAATCCTTTCCCCGAGGAGTCCCTCTGTAGATCACTGGGGGGAGGGAGGGGAAAGAAGTCTAGAGAAGCAGCTATATAGACCGCGGGGGTCGGGAGCTGCTCCAGACATCTGGGAAATTCGTTATATACCAAACGCCCCCTACAGGTCGCACTCCGCTATTACAATTCTGTGACCCTCTGGGAGCCCCAAAGTGAGATTTCACGTGCGGCCTCTGGGTTCATTTTGCAATGCTCCCGAATGCCTTTCTGTTTGAATTAAGGCTTTCCCGTCTCGTCCTACTTTTAGGTGATGGGTTCTTTGCCCGGCAATATCCTTGTGCCTCTTGCCCGTGTAATACAGGGCAACGGGACATTTGGCGTTCGCTTGGCCTAGGCGGCAACAGCAGAAGCTAGAATGGCTTGTGTAGCGGATCATAGGGGCCGAGAGACAAAGACGCTCTGATAAACCCTTCGGAAAAAAAAAATCCACGTAATAATTACATAACGTATCCCATCATTACAAGCAAGCCAAGCGCGATTAAAATGAACCCACTCTTAATTTAATAGAGAACCTAGGAGAACAACTGATCAACTCCGTATTATTTTATAACCTATTAATTTAAATTACTGTAATGTTCCAAGCAGTGGGGAATATACTTGGGCTTCCGTCTACCGTGTTTGTTTTTCTAATTCGATTTGCACATTTTCCTGCTGCGCCTAAAACGTTTACACTGTAATGATATTTACGTTTCTCTCTCAAAGAAGTAGCTGATCTCTGGAATCTAAAGAGAACTATTCGGCAGCGTTAGAGAAACGACAGTTCTCCCGAGCCCCCCCCTCACTGCGATAGCTCTGCCGGCCTGTTATGCAGATCATGAGGGAAAGAAAAGAAAGAGAAATGTCTCCAATCTCCGTGTCAAAGGAAACTAGTTGGCAAGAAAGTTGCCGGCTATTTTGCCTTCTTCCCACCCCCCGTCTGCCTAATAAATAGTACGAAAAGGCCTCCCAGTTTAAAGGCTGCTGCTTGTTCTGAACACACATGCAGGGCCGGGAGGTATTATTGCTATGTACGGAAATATGAGGGAGTAATTTTATAAGTAACAAAGGATCAGGAATGGAATGAGCCCCCTGTTATCCAATGTCAGTTAGAAGCTCTGGATCAGCAGCTTCTTGAGCCTAAAAGTGAATACAAGAAGACCCTCCTTTCTCTTTTCCCAGGGGTATCAGCTAAATATAGAAATAACCTCTGCGTGTGTTGCACAAATCATGCACCATTTGCTGTTTGTGTAAAACCGATTAGCTAGACACAACTGTGAAACAACTTGTTACTTTTATAGCCGCAGCACACAAACAAATTTAGATCTGTTTAGTTTTCCTTGTAAAAAGAGATTAGACGAGTGTCCATGTAGGGACCTGCATGAAGAGCCTCTGATATCTAATCTCTTCTTGGTTAAGGTGACTGTTTTTCCTTTCCGTGTCAGATGATTATCAGGTCCTTATTTATAAAGTTCAAACTATCCAGTCACCAGGCAGCTTGTTTTATTTTAGTATATGTATCCCGAGGTATAAACGTTTACTTAGGATGCAATAATATTTACTGTTTACCAAGAAAACAAACTGTGTATAAGGCAAAGACACATTTTTACAGCAGATCCTATACTTGAAATAAGCAACATAATCAGTGCTGTAGTAATAAGTCGTTAAAGCCTTAATATAGCTGATTAATTGAACATGCATTTTATGCATTACATTTTACTAACAAGAGGAGATTCTTGTTTATGTGGAATATGAACGTTGACATTTTATTGCCGATACCTGAGGTGAAACTGACACGTTTTTGACGGAGGACAGAATAGAATAATAAAATATTTTCAATGCATATGAATGAATACTTTTCTTACTGTCTTGCTTCTTCTTTTTTTCCAGACTGAAAACAAATGTGTTTTTAATTCTATCAGATTTTATAACGAATTATTTTCGGCATAGCTCGTAGTCACTTTAATTTGGCCCAAATATATATATATATATATATATATATTTGCAACTGTTCTCGAAACTTAGATATTAGAAGTCTACAACATAAAATGACCTTAAATATATTAAACATTTCTCATATGATAAAGGTTATTTCTTCTTCTTTAAAATATAGGTTCAGTTGTTTAATAATATAATATTTGCCTTCTATTAATAATGAAAGATTCATACAACTAGATTGGTTGTGCACACATATTAATTCTACCGCAAAATAAATTAGAAAAATCTTTTGATTGCCATAAGGTTTAATTTAAAACTGTATTTTTAAAATTGCAAATAAATGCACATAAAAAGTATATTCAGAATAATGACATATTATTAATTTTGTGCTACTTTAACTGACTGTATATATACACAGTCATAGTAGAAAAATAATATGTTTTGGGGAAATATTATCTTGCGTTCTAAAGCGTTAATGTGTCTCAAACATAATCTAATTGGCATAATGTTTTATTTTTATACTGTTGATTTAAATTAGATTTTGCAATGGCAAGCCTTTCGGTATTGCAACTGGATTGGTTTACTGCTCACTGCGCAATTGCGCTGACAATTTAGGCTGAATAAACGGAAGTTATCTGCATTAATCGTCTATTTCATTATGGCAGGCACTAAACAAATCTGGGATCTTACATTAGTCAAGATCTATAGAAACAATAACTAACATAACTAGCGTGTTATTTAATAACAACTCCTGGAAAGGTTGTTTGAATAAAGGGAAAGTTAGGTATTTACAGAAAAAGGTTAGTTAGTTTCAATCATTTAAAAAATCTTCTCATCTATACATTATACACC
Source organism: Dermochelys coriacea (assembly GCF_009764565.3). Classification (NCBI taxonomy): domain Eukaryota; kingdom Metazoa; phylum Chordata; order Testudines; family Dermochelyidae; genus Dermochelys; species Dermochelys coriacea. The sequence continues at coordinate 91,292,226 of NC_050075.1, forward strand.
TAAATTGTCACCCGATCAGACTCTCTCTCTCTATTTATAGTATATAATTATCAAATAACACAAGGAACAGCATTTTAAAAATTTATTTACAAAGTTGTGTACAACACGAAGGAATAACATTTAGAATACATATATTCATTCATATATAAACAGACTTCTATAATAGAATGACTGGGTTTTTGTCCTCCCCCCCCCACATTTCTTTCTTTGTTTAATATTTAAAATTTCCCCCGCTTTTTAATACATTTTTTATTCTTTCCAATAAAACTGTTTGGAGAGTAAGAACCTTCAAAAAAAGTGAAAGTTCAAAGCTCCTAGTCCCTACTGTTATTTGCCTTTTTAAAAAAATAAAAACCCCAAAAGTAAAATCAATAATTTTTAATACAAATATGTACAAATGTTGGTTGGATTCCCCCTCCCCTTTTTTTTTACCTGTACAGAAAGCAATCCTTGTGTGATTGTGTGTGGGTTTGGCTTTTTTTTTTTTTAATATGGGGGGTTGGGGTTTTTTTGTTTTTTTTTTTGTTTTTGTTTTGTTTTTGGTTTTTTTGCGTGCACAGTTTGGAACCTACCATTTTTGTGCAGGTTTTTAGTTTGATTTTATTAGAGTCCAGGGGTTTTGTCTCTGATTGATAGGAAGAGCGGTTGAGTGTCCCCCCCCCCCGCAGTCTCTTATTTATAGATAGATGGATATAAAATAATAATAATAATAATAAAATAATAAAAAAGCAAAGAATCAGCACTGAGCCCCGGGGTAGTTCTCAATTACTGGGCTGGCCATTTTGCCTGCACGGCTGCCGCGGATGCTGCGGGCTGCAGGAACTGTCCCGAGATAATGTTTGTAGGCACGCTCAGGATGGGGGCGATGGCTGCTGTGGTCCGGGTGAGCGACAGCGGCTGGTGGGCCATGAGGGCGGACTGGACGGTGACCGGGGGCCGGAGGAAAGTCTGGGCGCTGCTCCCTGAGCTGGTGGCCGACACCCCGATGATGTTCTCGATGCTGAACGAGGGCCGGCTGCTGGGCTCCGACTTGATGAGGGAGCTGGCGGCGCTCAGGCTGTTGAGCTGCAGCTGGAGGCTGGGGCTGAGCTGGGAGTTGAAGGCTTTGCGGCTCAGCTCGCTGGAAGGCAGCAGCGGCACGGCCGGGGGCAGCATGGGCCCCACGGGCGGGATGTAGGGGTACTGCAGGGCGGCGGCCGGGTGCGGGTAGGCGCCGGGGTGCAGCCCGTAGGGCCGCCCGTAGGGGCTGGCCAGGCTGTAGGCGCCGAAGCTCTGCATCATGAGCGCCGTCTGCTCGCGCAGGTGCTCCTGCTGGTGGCGCTTGAAGCGCTTCCTGCGGCGGAGGAAGCTGCCGTTGTCGAACATGTCCTCGGACTGGGGGTCCAGCGTCCAGTAGTTGCCCTTGCCCGGGTTGCCCGGCTCGCGGGGGATCTTGACGAAGCAGTCGTTGAGCGAGAGGTTGTGGCGGATGCTGTTCTGCCAGGCCGGGAACTTCTCCCGGTAGTAGGGGAAGCGGTTGCTGATGAACTCGCAGATGCCGCTCAGCGTCAGCTTCTTCTGCGGGCTCTGCAGGATGGCCATGGTGATGAGCGCGATGTAGGAGTAGGGCGGCTTCACCAGGCTGTTCTTGGGCTTGCTCTGCCCCGGCAGGGCCCCGCCGCCGTCCTCGCCGCCGCCGGCCCCCTTGGCCCCGTCCGCCGGCCCGCTAGGGGTGGCCTCCGGCGGGCTGCCGCTGCGCTCCGCTCCTGCCCCCGCCTCCTTGGGGAGCAGCAGCTCCTCCGCCTCCTCCAGGTGCAGCCCGGCCGGGCTGCCGGCCTCGCCGTCGCTCTCCTTCTCCAGCCCGTCGTCCCCTTCTCCCACCACGTCGATATCCACATCCTCGGCCGTCAGGACGGTCTGGCCGGACATGTCGCTGGTGCTGCTGCTGCCTGACAGGGTCATCACCGCTCAGGGGAAGGGGGGCACAGGGGAAAGGGAGGGGGCTGGGGGGGGGAGAGAAAAAGTGAGACGAGAGGGGAGGGGAAAGGGGGGAGAAAGAGGTGAGCTGGGCTTGGTGGCTTCTCCAGCTGGCACCTGGGCTCAAACCCCCTCCCCCCTCCCCAGCTGCTGGGCTTCTTGGGGGCTTCCCCCAACAGGTACCTGGGATCACACCAAAGTCCCCAGTCTGCGGGGCTCGGTGCCTTCTCCACCAGGCATCTGGGATCAGATCAAACTCCTCTTGGAGCTGCTGGGCTTCTTGGGGGCTTCTCCAGAAGGGCACCCACCAGGCATCAGGTCAAACTCCTCCGCCGATTCCTTTCTGCTGAGCGTGGCGATTTCCCCAGCAGGTCAAACTCCTTTACTGGTTCCTATAAGCAGGTATTTGGGATCAAACGTCTCTGCCGGTTCCTGCTTCCCCCAGCAGACATATGGGATCAGATCAAACGCCTCTAGCAGCTGGGCTGGTGGCTTCCCCAGCAAGCAATTGGGATCCGATCAAAACTCCTCTACTGCTCATCTGAGCTGCTGCTGCAGGTTAGATCTCTTTAAACTCAGCCTTTCCACCTCTTCTCTTAAAGGGTGTCTTGCTTCAGTCCTCTCAGTAGTTTCCCCCCACCACCACCACACACACTTCCTCTCTCTTGTTTCTCTTTCCCCTTTTTGGAGGGAGGGGGAAAGGTATTTCTAGACGCGGAGAGAGAGGGAGGGAGGGGGGGGAAAATCAGGGTGTTATAAGAACTCACTTGCCACTTTGAAAGTCCTTTTTTAAAGACTGGCTGATAGATTACTTTCCAGTTAAAGATATACTAGGAGGCGTGGCCACGTGACCGCCTGACGTCAGGCGCCCCACTGTTAAGCCATGCAAAACTCAAGTTGTTTCATGGAATTGTCAACAAAGAGACAACAGTGGCTCTACTTATCACGATCATATACAAGCATCATTTCAGCCCACAGCCTCCCTTCACGCTAGCTAGGGACTCCAAAATAGGACTATATCCGTGTGAAACCATTAGTCTGCCTTTATCTAAGATTACAGGTTGGAAGCATTTCATTTTTATTACATGATGACCGGAGCTTTCTTCAACAATGGTAATGCTGGAATTCTATGAACAGGCAAACGAGCGAGAGAACAACCATTCTGATTTTAACATTAAAAAAAAAAGTTAGTGCTGTTTTTTATTTAAATGCAAACACGCTGCGAAATGCCAAAGGTCAGGAGTAGAACCTGAACTGTATAGGCATTGCCAATATGTTTTATGAGCACCATCGCCTCTGACCAAATGTACACTAAACGGCTGCATCATCATATTAATGCTTGACAACAACAACTTTTGGCTCTGAAATCACTTTCCGGTGGGTTCCCTCCGCCCCCCCCCCCCAACAGCAGCATCAGCTGGAAACCGAAGATCAGAAAATGGCTATTGATTAATCTATTAGATTAGTTGCAGAGAGAAATAAAAAAGACGTAAAATAACAAAGGGAAACTATAAATAAAGAAGCCTTTAGCTGCCTTTTTTTTTTTTGGCAGAGGTGTTAACGACATAATCATTGCCAGCGTTAGCATATGAAAAAGTAGGAAATGAGGGAGTGTGTGAATGTGAAGACTCTATTCACCAGAGTGCAAGGTAAGCCTTGTCCCAAGGAAAGGGGGCTCCAAAGAGGGGGAGGCAGGGTTACAAATTCTATTCCTTTTGTGCCAAGGGGATCTGTTTAAACTGAGAACAATAACACCTGGGTAGGTCGGAAACGGTTTGCTCAGTGGTTTTCTTTTCTTTACTTTTTTTTTTAAATCCCTGTGTATTGTTTGAACGATCGCATGTGTTTTGGATTTAAAAAATATATTTAAGTAGAAAACTGCAAAAGCATAAAACAATTTCCGATGAGCAATTATTGTTCGAAAGGGCACATAAACTCTTCCCTCCGCCCCTTCCCCCTTTACAATAAATCAGAGAGCTCGGTAATGTCTGTATTAACATATTGGTCTTCCATTAAAATCCCTCCCTGCCTAAAAAGAAAATATAACCGTCCACATAGGGAAATCAATAACCCTCCCTACCTTTCTATTAACAATTGGGAGAAACCATGTCAATTGCTCTCCGATGCCTGAAAGGTTTATTCGGTTCAAACAAAAATGTAAGGTTTACTTTACAGTGCTAAGAGCAGGTGAATATCACAACTACAGAGCAGCGCTCGCCTTAGTGGGATAAAAATATTGATGAGTGAAGATCTGATGGAATATTTTACAGAAGACGTTGGGCAACAGATAGATTGATTTATCCCCTACCCAGTGGGGAGAAGATCTTAATCAAACTTGCTTCAATATATACTGTAGGTATACGGTACAGTATTGCTATTTAAATGATCCGCGCTGGCCACTTGGAGTTAACACTTGCGCTAACTCTGTTGTTTTTATATCTGTTTTGGGGAGGTAGTTCGAGATAATGTGAGCATTCATTTTCAGGACAGATCTTCAACCAAATAAATCTGATGGCTGGGTCTGACCTAGCAAAAGTTTAACGAATGGGTATTTTTTTTTTTAAAAAAAAGTGACAACACTTAAAATGCAAAGATAAAAATCCTCTTCTAAAATTACCATTATAAATGTGTCTAACCAAAAAAATATCAATTTTTTTTTAAGTTTTGAGAGAGAGAAAGAGAAAGAGAGAGGGAAAATATCTTTCCTTTCCTGTGCTGAAATAAGGTTGTGATTGTTTTAGATTTAGATTGACTCTCTCTATGCATTATTTAAAACAAACGAACAAAAAATCCCCCCAAAAACAACAAAAAACCCCTCGCACACAGCCAAGGAAGATTTTAGACAAGAAAGCAAACCCCCCACCATTGCACTATCCCAGCTCTCTCTCTGCATAGAAGCGTCGCTCGGTGCTTTGAAAACCAATGTTTTTCTCGATGATTTTTGTGTGTGTGTATCTGTGCTTTATTGATTGCCTTCTTATGTCTTCTTTGCGCTTTCTCCAAATGATCCTAATTTATATTTTGCCATCTGGACAACAAAGCTCTTCCTCTGGTGCTTTAAAAACCTGCTGGAGCTATGGCGAGCCTTCTCGCAGGGAGCTGAATTTGTCCTACCATTAACACACAGAGACACAAACAAGATTCTCTGTGCGCGTGTATGTATATTACACTATCTCTCTCTGAAATCTCCCGGGGTGGTGGTGTGGGAGATCAACTCCGAAAACCCACCGTTTCATTTGTTGAGCTTTTCTTCAACACAATAAAAGTCAAATTAATTGATTCATACCATTAATTACGGTGCTTAGCGTAAAAAGAAACGTCTCCCCTCGATTAGAGCTCTGTTGTGCTAATCTCTTGTTCAATCAGTGTTACCATCTGATAGGGGGCCCATCTCTTTTACAGAAACTTTTCCACTCGAAATGGAGATCTTAGACTCGATGCTCCAATTTTCTCCCCTGAGCTTTCATATCCTGCACTTCTCTGTTCCCCTTTTTAAAAAATCGATTTAGATCTGGGGGCAAAGGGAGTGATTTGCAATTTTGACATGCTTTGGTCAATTCTGGACCACTGCAAGTCCAGCTCTTAATTCTGCCAGGGACGCTTGTGTTTATGGCTCTCTCTCTATCTTGCCCGGCATTATGGAGAACATTGTTATTATATGAGAAGCGGGGGGGGGGGGGGGGGGGTGGGTGGCGGTAAAATTTGTGTTCCAAGAATTCCCTGCAGGACTGAACGATTAAGAAGTGCAGAACTCGTAGAAGTGGTATAAGCTATAAGCTATAAGAAAGTGTTTAGGAACCTGTGCTCCTGTCCATCTGACAATATTTGGGCGTTAAGTAAATCCTGTTTTAAGACTAATTGCAGTTTGTTATTAAAGCCATAAATCTTCCATCATTAGGCCGGAGTTTAGCCAGGATTGGGGGAAGAGGGAGGAAGAAACTTTTTATAATAATAAGCAAACTTTTCCAGAATGAATCTGGTAGAAGGAGATGGCACGCAGCCACCTAATCTACTAAAATTTAAAGGATTAACATGGACTAAAACCCGGGGATGTACACAGCAAATCACTAAAATGATTAGGGTAGCGTGCGCGCAAGGGATTGGGAAAAAAAAAGAAGAGAGATTTAGCAACAAGAGAAAAGAAAACTGCATAGTCCAGATCGATATGGAGTCAAATAGAGACACATCTAGCATCTAGGAAAGCGAAGATTGAACAATTTATGATAGAGAGGGGGAAATTAATTACAACTTAATTTGGTTCTAATAAGGCAAAGCAAATTCCCGGGTGAGAAGCGAGCTAAAAATAAAATCCGGAGGCTGACTTTTGGGGGTGGGTTGGGGAGAAATTGCAATGCTGGGGCAGATCCTTCTGTAACCGTTTTAAAGGAAAGAGGAATCAAAGGTGTCCTCTTTCATCTCCTTAAACCTATTACTTTCACTAATGAGTTATATAAATCGTTGACCTGACCTGGATTAGACCAGCATTGTGGTTTGTTATAAGTGTGTGTGGGGGGGAGGATAGTCCTACACTGTCAAACCGATCTTAAAAAAAAAAATCATGTGGCCAAAATGGGGGTGAGGTTAGTTGCTTAGCTCTCGGTGTCAATCTCGTTACTGAAATGAAACTGACCCTGGTTGAGATGTCGATGCCCCGTGCATTTGGGCTGGTGTTTATTATCCACATCTGCCTTTATTGTCCCCCTTACAAGTATTTGTAAATAACATTTTCACAGTGTTACTGTAAGTGGGGGGCGGAGTGGAAGAGGTAGTTTACTTTAAGGTGCCCCTGGAAGCACGGGAGGGGGCAGATCTCCACCCTAAAGCTGGGGATAAATAAAGCTCCTATGTCCAATTTCATTCTCATGGCCACGGACAGTGGGTAGCTTGTGTGTCCTCCCTCTACCCCTCCCGGGGGCTTTTAGAAAGATGCTGATTTCCAAAGCATTTTGTGGATCGGCGCCTTTTCAAAAAACACTATTTGCAGGGGATGTTTTAATCGCAACAAATCGCCCATAAAGCCAGGAGACCACCGGGTAAAAACAAAATTGGTCATGTTTCCAACGCGGGGTTGCGGATTTATTTGTATTGGAAATGTATAAACATCCATTCTGTAAAAGGCAACACGTTTAATTAACGATGAGAGAGCAGTTAGGGGCAGAAAGCTAGTAAAATTGTGTGATAAATTTATGGCATTGTTAGCGTGCTTTTAATTATGGCTATTATGTTAATTATTTCACATTAGCATGGAGTTATCAGCAGCATGTCAGATTTAATCAAAACGAGCCTTTCTCTGGAAAATTGTGCTTTTCATCTGCCACGAGGAGAAGGGGGGTCCTGAGCCGGAACTGTTTTGGTTTTTTTTTTTTTAAATAAAAAAACTTTCCCATTGAACAACAGCCGGTTGGACGTGAGCCTGTCTGGTGCACTCGGCAGATTCCTCTAGGCTACTGCAGGCAGAGAACGCGAGCGCCGGTCTGGTTTTTAGGATTCAACCATTTGCACCCCCTTCGGAGCAGGCACTTTATCATCCTGGATCATTCTGTCAAACAATATGATGTGGCTCATTTTTAGCTGTCCCGGTTTATAAAACCCCCATTCACACCGCTGGCCAGGACAACACGCCCGAGCACAAAAGAATCAAAGAGACAAGCCGGGAATATAGGACGGTGCCGAGATCAAAAAACAAAAAAACAACAACAACCCCCCCAAGGGCTGGCGGAGGAGCCTGGGCGAGCTCCCCATGCCCGGAGCTGGCTGGGGTTGGCCAGCAGATCCCATTTGCACAACATTAATCTTCGGCTGCTTCAAGGCACCAAGGCTCAGAGGGGCTGGAAGTAGGGGTGCTGCCGCACCCCTTGGCTTGAAGTGGTGTCCCTTATATGCTGGGTTTACAGTTTGGTTCAGTGGCTCTGAGCATCCCCACGCCACAAATTCTCCCAGCTCCCCTGCCCGCGCTAGCGCCTTTCAAGCCACCTCTAGGTTCAAACCCATCGACCGGTTGAAGGGGCCCCTCAAACTTCCCCCTGAAGTTGGACTGCTGTCCCGCCGGACGGGTGTGTGAGCTGTGCCCGCGGCCACTCCCCCACCCCCTGGCCCTTAAGTATTTGTAGTGAAAGGGGGCTCGGAGGGGCACGTGTCCTTCTCCCCCCAAAATCGCCTTTCCGCACCAGCAACCCATGTAGCCGCAGGACATGCACCGCGGTTTGGTGAAAGGATGCAGTTGTTTATTGTGGGCCCCACGCTTTCATTTTTTTCTTTTTTTGAAAGGTCGTGTTTTGAGTTACACTATGTCCAATCGGCTTGTGTGGGGCGCGTCGGTTCAAAGGGAAAGTCCTGCCGGTCCTCAGAAAACGCTGCCCTGGCTGTACACGTGGGGAAGGGGGGTTGTACGGAAGTCGGGTACGCCTCACGTTGGAGGATGGATGGGGAGGGGGGAGATAACACCCCCAGCCGCGCAACGGATGATCTGCCCTCCTGTAAGGGATGGGACTGAAATCCAGTGGAGACAATCACCCAACCGGACGGCCACATTGTATACAAATCTGGCTAAGAGCCACATGCCTTTTCTAAGGGGGTGGGGCGGGAAGTGGAGCAGGGGAAACCTGGACAGACACCAGTGCCTCCCCTGGCCTCTCAGATGACAGTCCTGGACCATCCACTCCTCAACCAGTGGTTGCCCTTACCGCGCATTTACAGAGAAAACAAAGCCCCCGCGCAGGGCCAAGGGTTTGTCACTTTCAGAGGCTCCGGATTTTCCAGCCCCAGTAAAGCTCAGTGTGTCAGTGGAGTCCAAGCTGGATGGCACAAGATCCCCCCCGCCTGGTGCCTCCCTGTGACAAATCGGCCTGGGGTGGGCACACACTCGCGTGCCCGGCCCTGCCCGCCAGGAGGGTGTGTTTATCCGTTCACCAGAGGAGGAGGATGCGGAGAAGGCAGCTGCTGCTAATTTATTTTTAGAGCAATTCCATTCCTGTGTTTAAATTTAGATCGATGAATTATTTAGGCTAAATTCACTTTTAGTGAACTGCAAGTTCGAACCCGATAGGAATCCGATAAACCTCCCCGTCCCCAGGAGGGGTCCGCTACACTGGGGCACACGCTAATCGCTCTCTTACGAGGTGACAAGTTACGCCCAGCAGAGTTTGGAAGTTAATGGGAAAGCATCTCCCCACCCGTAGTGGTCAATGCTTTCAGAGCATCAGTCAGCAGCCCGGTTGTTTTAATTGCAATAAAATCGCGGCTACAGTAACTCTGGTGAGATCCGAGCCTGTTTTCGAGCGGATCACAGGTGCAGGGAATGAAGCTGGAAGAGGTACCGGATTCTCTGTCTTGCCCCCCGGCAGTAATTTTGAAAACTCCCCTTTGCTCCATGTTTCTTTAATCATCGATTAAACGGTTGGGAAATGCAGAATCGGGCCTCCGTCCTATAAACATTTATCATTCCTCTGCAATCATTCAAGCAGAGATTTAAAGGTGGATTTGCAAATCTCGCTGTAGACACTCGCTTAAAGATCGCATCAGGTGGATAAATAACGAGATTGGCTGCGGCACATATCGCACAGGGCTATGTATATACTTTTAATGTTACATTTCCCAGTGACATCTATCCTCAGAACTTCCCGTAGGATTCTGGAGAATATTATGCACTCAAGATTAACCTTGACTTGATGGGTCTGACTCAAGAGCCTCCACCTGAAATATATAATCAGACACACGTTCGTATTTAAGCAATTATTTAATATGCTTCAGCATAGGAAAAAATATACATTTCTCAAAAAAAAAAATCTCAAAATGGGTATCCCATCGAAAATGCAGCCAGTTTAAATAAAATCTGGATATTTACTAATGCTATTGTGAAAGTAGAGTTCTGCATATTTTTCAAAGTATTTTACTTTACAATTCCTCTTTGCTCAGGGCCTAAATGTGCAAAAAATGCCTCCTATACACAGGCTTGGGAATACAAGTTAAACATGTATAGTTAGATCTCACACAAATTTCATTCTTATATATACCGGTCATATTGTGAACAGTATATGCAGCATGTGTATATTATATATAGACAGACACACACACTGTACACGACCCTCCGTGTTATAAGGACCTGCCAAAGTCGCTGTTCCTAATGCCTGGCAAAAGCGTCCGATTGAGATATTTCTCCTAAAACACTCCACTCAAATGGGAGAGAAAAGGGCTCCCAAAGGGAAGTCCGTTATTCCTAATATCTCAGGTACCGAACTGGAGAACCAAACGGGCGTCCGTAGAAGTTTTGGTGGGCTTGAAATTCGGGGCTCAAATAACCAGCGAATCTTGTTTACCCAAGGAAATACCCTGGTGCTGAGTTGTGCTTTCAGACCCCGCGTAGGATGAGGCTGGTGTCACCCATCATCGCGAGATGAATTTCTGGGCAGGTTTGCCTCTTACTCGTCCACAACTTGAGCTGTTCTCGGCCAAAACGCAGGGAGCTCTCAGTGATCAAACCGGTGCCTGGAGGGCACGAGGGGACGGCGACTGGGAAAACCCCCCTGATCTTGAGACAATAAAGGGGATTCTCTCCCTTTAAACGGCTCCTAAGACTGAGGGTGCCAAGTCCCTTTGAGAGAAGCTAAAGGACACCGTGGGAAAGTTTAGATACACGGAGTCGAATTCATCCCTGATACAACTGTGTTGCCTTTCAACAGGGCCCAGTTTGTCCCAGTGGATCAAATCAGGTGGGATGGACTCAAGGGGATGACTGAGCGAGCGGTGTAAAGGGGGAGCCTGTCTCGCGTGTATCTGATGCTTTACAAAGTTACACCTGAGTTTTTGCTTAGAAGGGGCGCTGGCCTTTGTCTTCTGTGTGAAGAAAAGCCCACTCCGCACTGCGGAGTAAATGCGATCTCAGCAGAATCAAGACCACTTTCCAGAATCAAGAACACTGAATGCATCCGATGCAGTGAGCTGTAGCTCCCGAAAGCTTATGCTCCAATAAATTTGTTAGTCTCTAAGGTGTCACAAGTCCTTCTTTTCTTTTTGCGAATACAGACTAACATGGCTGCCTCTCTGAAAACTATCCTTAAAGGGAGGTGTTTATTCCGATCTGATCTGCTGTAAGCAGAAACCTCCTGCCAGCTTCATGGTGCTGGGGCAGATCTGCTGGGTGAGTGTTAAGGGACACTGGCATTTATATGACGTAAGCCTCTTCCCCCCTCGGACACAGGAGGGGAGAATCTGGAGACCAGCTGATGTCAGTGATACTCTACTAGGGACCAGCGCCCTTCTAATTCATTTCTCCTGGAAGGAAGGGAACTGCTTCCCCCCTCTCCTAGGACCGGTCTCTGAAACCTCTCTCTGTCTTCTTATCCTAGAGTTGGCTGATAGAGTAAAAAGTTCTGTCCTTGCAAAACAAACAAACCGGTGAGTCCAGAGGCCAAACACATAAGGCAAACCATCTTACTGTTCTTTAGCACAGGGGGCACCTTTTAGCGTTGCTTTCACAAACTCATGACTCAATACACTATATAAAGCACTGTCCACTTGAAATCTAGTCCATTCTTAAAAAAATGCTTACAAGTAGTTTCTGGTACTTAGGACTGCCTCTGATTCCACCCTGGGAAGTTTTTGTGGATTTGCAGTCACACTTTCCTACACACACCAAAAGGGAAACTGACTAACTAAGACCTGATCCTGCAAAACTAAGGGTTACTTTATGAATAGTCTTATTGAAGTCAATAGTGCTACTCACCTGCATAGTTACTCCCTGGCCTAATTGAGTGCAAGATCAGGGCCTAACTGACTAATAAAGTGCTGTCATATGCATAAAATCAGCACACTGGAAACACATATATTCTCCAATCTCTTTAAATGACTCTGATTGTATTATAACAATAATGGGTAAAACATTTTCAGACAGTAGTTTGATTTTTTTTAAAGTGTCCCTTTAAAAATGTGTTGATGCTGCATGATTCTATATGGTTAGACATGAACCACTGTGTTTTATTCTGCTCTTTGGGGATCTTCTCCATGCATGATTTAAAGGGAATATAAACACCAAACCTGAGATGGGTAATTTATGTAAAACTGGTTTCAGAGTAGCAGCCGTGTTAGTCTGTATTCGCAAAAAGAAAAGGAGTACTTGTGGCACCTTAGAGACTAACAAATTTATTAGAGCATAAGCTTTCGTGAGCTACGATGAAGTGAGCTGTAGCTCACGAAAGCTTATGCTCTAATAAATTTGTTAGTCTCTAAGGTGCCACAAGTACTCCTTTTCTTTTTATGTAAAACTGACAGACAAATAAATAAAATGCTATATAAATATATTAATTTAATGTAATAACCCTCCCAAAATATTAATTTGACTTCAACTATCTATTTGCTTTATACTAGTTCCCATTTTGTGGTCACTTTCTGTGGATGTTCATGCAGCTGAATTATACTAGCTTGTGAAAAGCTAATTTTAAATCTACATGCCCCAGTCCAAGGAATAGTAAATGAGCACTTCACTAGTATTTATACTGGAAACCTGCTCATCCAATCAGGGAACAGGAATACTCTGTGATCAATTACAACTAAGAACACAGCTCAGATGTTCTATATAAAGTATCAACTACCAATGACTAGAGTCAATGAAATTCATGAAAAATGCCATCAAGTAATGTTTGTGGATGGACAGAGAGGCAAAGTTCATTAAATCAATTATTAGTTACAAACTATCTGCTTGACTCTAACCAAACCCACCCACCTGTTTCACCCCTAAAGAAATCACCTATCTAATTGGTGCCAAATAGCTGTTTCCCTTTTTCTATCTGAACTGAGATCTTATGGTGCTTGTGGTGTTATGAAGGGTAAGAAAATATCCCACAGGGACTCCTCAACCCTCCTCAGTGGAATCCCCTCTTTAGGAAATTCAGTGCCTCTTTTCCCATAGAAGTGTCTTTTTCACTGCTTTGTCCTTGAAGAAAAATGCATGATTAGTTTCGACAATTTGGACCTGATGGCAAGTGAAAATCCCATTCACTCCAATGTGGAGTGGCTAAAAGATCAGGTACATTTTGTTTGCCTTGAAAAGACATGTACATGCAGCAGACGTTCAGACCAAAACATGGACACGTCTGCTGTGAATTTATTCCACAGATTTTCATAAGCATTTTGGATAGCAAGCACCCTATATAAGTTAATATGCAACAGATCACAGCAGGTACAGAAGTGTCTTATGTAAACAGTGACTTAAAAATAAATCTGTCAGGTGCTCTCTCCGCAGTTGCTAGATATCCTAGTCATCCTCCAACAGCTGCTCCAAAAAGGATGTGCATTTGCTCATTTTTATATTTTATATAAAAGCAGACAGGAATATCGATAGCAAATGGAAACAACTCCTCTTCTAAACAGTCTATTCCAGCAGGAAGCCTCTCTACGGTAAGGCATAACTAATCAAATCATAGAGTCCAATCCTGTAGTTTTCACAAAAGCCAGATCCTGCTCCTCATCATTTTGCTCACAAAGTGAATGAAAGGAATGGGAAAGTGGTGTTTTTGTTCCAGATTTTGTCAGGGATTGGGGTAGGGAGTTGAGCCAACATGATATAACCACTGCCCCAGAACTCAAACGAAGTCCCTATGTGTGTCCCCCGCATTGGAGGATTTGTGGGTTGGGAGAAAAGGTGCATGACTGGGTAGGGAAGAGCTGGTGCCAATGGAGAGGCACATTCACTTAATCATTCCCCTCCTAAGTTCAGGGATTTCTCCATTGCTGAAGGGATGGGGGAGGTTGAATGGGCTCTTGAGGAAAAGGGAGGAAAGGAGCAGAAATCCCTTTCGATAGACCTTAAACTACTGAAGTTAGAGAAGGAAGCCAATGTAGTGTAATCCTCCTCTATCTGTCATAACAACAGCCATATTGGGTCAGATCAAAGGTCCATCTAGCCCAGTATCCTGTCTTCTGACGGTGGCTAATGCCAGGTGATCCAGAGGGAATGAACAGAACAGATAATCATCATGTTATCCATCCCGTTGCCCATTCCCAGTTTCTGGCAAACAGATGCTAGGGGCACCATCCCTGTCCATCCTGGGTAATAGCCATTGATGGACCTATCCTCCATGGCTGTGCGTTATCTGTGTAAATGTAAACCATAAGGCCCTGTAGGAATACCACTGGTTGATGGGCTGAGTGAGCGTAGCTGGGGAATAGTGGCTCTATGAGGCACTGTACCTTGGAAACCCCCCAGGAAAATTTCCATGAAAGCTAACACCAGACCAAGTCCTCACCTTCTCCATGAAAAAGGGAGGTGAGATGCAGGGGTGGGAGAGCAAGCGATGGTGGCTTGTCTCCTCAGGGAGCCAGACTGTCAAAGCAGAGTAAGGTCATGAGAAGACCAAAGGCACTGGCCCCTCCATACAGAGGACACCCCAGCCTTTTGCAAGTGGCTGGGACTTCTCTAGGGAAACTGGGATATCTATGCAGACGGAGGAAAAACACTGACTCCTCTAGGGATCTACCTAACCTTCTACCCAGCAGGATGAAGCTACAAAAACTCATTGACTGTCAATTCACAGATATTGCTGTGTAATTTCACCCTTCCCATAGGCTTTTCCATGGCAGACCATGATCTGGCTCAGGACTTTTTTTAAATCCGCAGTCAGGGACGGAGTCTGAAATCCTGACACAGGCAAAACCTCCAGTGAAGTCAGCTCTGCTCTTGTTTTCCTGGGCCAAAAACAGACTTTGTTTGTCTTTTAGGATACAGTTTTGTAGGTTGTTATTCTGCCATGTGGATAATATCCTTGATTCCCTTTATTAAACCGAGAAAATCAAGTGCTGAAATGCTACTACAGTAAATAGAATTACTCTGACAATATTGTTCCCCCTCACAATGAATATTATTAATTCCTAATTTGGAACATTTCCCCCTGTGCAGAAGGCTAACACAAGGTCTGTGAATCACCGAAGCCCTCAAAATAGGACCTTGGTGGGACTTAAATGGCTCATATGCCTTTTATGGGCCCCCTGAATTTCACCCAATATGCATAGGGCAGGTTAAGCTCCATATTAGATATTTATCTAATCAGGTCCATAATCTCTGTTTTAAAAACTCCCCAGCCCCTTATTAATGTGGTAAACTAGGTAGCTGTCTATCTGGAGAGTTTTAAAAATGTTTTTTATGGGAACTTTTTTTTCCTGTAGAAACAAAGAAAATTCAAACTGCAAAAGCTTTAGGGTTCTGATTTAATAGCACAAAACAGAGTTGCTGAAGATCCATTCTGATACTCAGTGCTTATACATTGCATGTAGGCCTTCTGTCTAAACTGTTTTTTCAACTGGAAATTTGGTTTTTCATAGAAACACAGGATGAGTTATTTGACAAAACAATTTTTTGTGTGAAAAGTATCTGCTTTCCTCAAAAACAAAACCTTTTATTTTTTAGCCAATTTTTGTTTTTGTTTTTTGATGAAAAGTCAAAATTTTCAGCAAAAGCCCCTCAGCCAGCATTTTCCAACCAGCTCCATTTCAAAGAGCCTGAACAATATATACTAATGCTACATAATCCCTTCTATATGCGGTGTGCTGCAGAAGCTAGGCACAACAGAACAAGTTGGGGGAAAGCACAGGTTATTGCCTTAGCTATACATTTCCTCGCTTTTGTGAGTTTAAATTAGACTCTGTGTGTTGTGCTACACCCAACTCTGTTAAAGTCTCTTAATGCCTTCCCATGAATCATTTGAAGTATTATTTATTTCAAAAGCACCTTTGAAAAAAATCAAGAGGTTTGCCACAACATTACTGGTGCAAAGTCCTCAATGAGAGTTTTTGTAACTCAGGTAGGTAGGGCACGTTTCATCACTGTACATAATGCCTGGGAAAGTGGGCAGCAAGTTTATTTTGGTTTGTCAAAAATGATTAAGGGATCAGGCCATCTGCTACCCTACATCCCGTTATGGCACTTCATAGCGCTGGGGCTGGAGCCGGAGCTGCTGTTCAATCTAAGGTGCAGTGTCAGGACAAGAGGATGTAACTTCTACCCCAAGATCCTGCAAGTGTGGAATGCTCTGCTGCTTTAGTATAGGCCTAAACACTACTCTGGTGTCCTGCTGAGTGAGTCTAAAGGTGTTTATTGCGTGTTGTTTCCATTTAAATGTATCTCACTTTGTGGGGTTGTTTATTTACTGCTCTTTGCCAGGTCTGGTTCCTGTGGTTTGGGTAGGTCTGCCTTTATTAAATGTTTGTCTTGTGATTGTATTTTCTTTTTGTGTGTGTTGCGAGGCCTTAAATGGATGGAGACCTTAGAAAGTATTATTATTTAGTATGGTAGCATCTAGTAGCCCTAGTCAGTGGCCAGGATCCCATTGTGTGAGGTGCTGTATAAACACAGAACAACAAGATACTCCTGCTGTCCTCAAAAACTTACAATCTAAGTACAAGAGACCACAGATTGATACAGCCAGATGGGGAAGGAAACAATGAGACAACATTGGTCCGTGTGTATAACAATAATGAATTATGATTATTGACTTTATTTATTAGAGGCACATATAGCCTATATAAAAGATATGTGTACCTCTGGGATTCTGTTTGAATATAAACCCCTATGTGTTGCCATCCCCTAGGAGCAACAAAGACAGCAGAACCAGGGTAGGGATGGGCAACATGCCGTGAGGCTGCACACGGACAGAGAGTCGAAGGAAGGCAGCATGCTGTGGAGCTCCGTCCTGCAGCAATCTCTTCAATGGGCTGGGGAGAGGGATTTGGGGTGTGGTCAGAGGGTCGAGACCAGCAGAAACACTTGGGAAGGGGGCAACATGGTGGTCCATGAATGCTACTGAAGATCTATGTTACAATGTTGGTTGTTCGGCAGTTTTCCCTTACGCTGTGGGGAGGATTTTGTCCTGCTCAGTTCCTACATAGTCCTGAGGTGCACAGCCCAATTGATCAGGAGGTTCACAAATGCTTATATAATATTCACCAATATAAGAAACTAGATAGCTAGACATCAGGCTTTAGCCTTTAAATGAAATTGACACTGTTTTTTGTTTTTTCATGCTCTTATTTTTGTCCAGATAGGAAGGGTTTCCAAGAGGAACTCCAGCTGATGAAGCACTGATGCAAGAGAAGAACATTGTATCAAGCATGTCAGGCAGTATTTAAAGTCTGTAAGTAGACCATATTTGGGATATCTCGTTAAAATATTGCATGATGGAGGATTTCAACAGACATGTTTAAATGGATTCTAAGAAGCTGGACAGAAAGGAAATATGCCGGTGGAGCTGCAAAACATTTATCTGCCCAGAAGAGAAGAGGAAAAAAAGCCCTGAATGATACATTGTTTGGGAAGAAATCTGCCCAAATGTCTTAATTGCTTTGTAAACTCATCTAAATAAATAAAATTTAAAGGGGCTGTCACAGCCAATACTGTGTGGTCCCTAGAATATCATTTTAGGCTAAAAGGAGCATCTTGCTGCACAGCTTTTTCAGCAAAACCCCTAGCAGTACTTTCAGCCTAAAGTTATGTTCACTTGTGACTTGGGGTCCTGAGGTGTGAACTTTGTCAAAGGGTTCATTGTAGCATCAATACAGAGCAGTCACAACCTACCCTCTGCTGCGTGGCCTGCAGGGGTCTGTGCAGCCCCCAGAGCAGGTAGCTCTGATTAGGAAGGTGCTGATTCAATGCATGTCTACAGCTGCCTGGGGGAGCCCTCAGTGGTTTTGAAAGCTGCTCCCATTTTGAAGCAGAGCAGTGTGCAGTACCACCACCTGTATACCTTTGGGGGTGAATCCCACCTCGTGGGGTGCAGGGTGCCAGGAGAGTAGGTAGGGATGGAAAATGCCTAGTCGGTTATCTAGTCCATCCCCCACTACTATGGCAGGGTTCTTTCCTTCCCAACATTTTCTAGTGTTTTGTTTAATCTTGTTTTAAGAATTCCAATTTATGGGGCTTCCAGCACTTCCCTGGGGTAAATATTCTACAGCCTAATAGATGATTGTCCTGATAGTCAGTCTTCAGAGCCCATTTATTAGTTTCATCCCATTCCTGCTTGTCTCACCCCTTAGTGTGGCTGCAAAGTTAATGATCATCCATAAGAATAATACATTTGTGCTTACATGGCCCTTTCCTGCCAATAATCTCAAACTAATTTACAAATATTAATGAATTTAGCCTCATAATAGCCCTGGGGGGGAAGTCCTATTGTTCCCATGCTTTTCAGGAGAAGAAACGGAGGCACTGAGAGGTTGAATGACTTGCCCCAGATCACACAGGAAGTCTGTGGAAGAACTGGGACTAGAACTCACCTCCCCTGGTGCGCTGGTCTGTGTTGTAGCCACATGACCACCCTCACCCTTTTTTTAGGGCTACTTCTGTTTTATGTTAAACAACTAACCTTAACCGTCACCAGTCCCAAAATCACACCAAGTGTGGATCCGGGTTGTGGGTGGAATGAAATGAGCCTACAGAGATGGACATAATGGTGTGTAAAGGGTATGGGGTTCAGACATGTTTGTGTTGTTTTGTTGTTATTAATGTGTATTACTACAACACCTCGAATTCCTAGTCATGGACCAGGATGGCACTGGACCAAGTGCTGTACTAACACAGAACAAATTATGGTCCCTGACCCACCCCCACGGACTTACAATCTAAGTAGGAGACAAAATACAGCATATGGATGCAGACCGATGGGAGAGGACAAGGAAACAACAAAATGCTATAGGTTAGCATGATGGGCTGTCATTCTTTTTACAAGACAGGATTGTCCTTGTTAAAAATCACTTTTAAAAACTAGTGCTTTATTTTGTCAACTAGTGTTATAAAGTATAAGGAAACCAATAAACATAACAGAACTGAATATGCAAAAAGAAAAGGAGTACTTGTGGCAGCTTAGAGACTAACAAATTTATTAGAGATAAGCTTTCGTGAGCTACAGCTCACTTCATCGGACGCATTTGATGAAGTGAGCTGTAGCTCACGAAAGCTTATGCTCTAATAAATTTTTTAGTCTCTAAGGTGCCACAAGTACTCCCTTTATTTTTGCGAATACAGACTAACACGGCTGCTACTCTGAGAACTGAATATGATGCATCACTAAATCATTTTTGGTTTCTCCTTCTTTTGCCCCCCTCCCAATCTGGTCTTCTTGATCCAGTAAGTCACCCCAGTATGAATGCTTCCACAGAAGAGCCCTGCCAACACAGCTTTGATGTAGTGAGCTGGGAAGTTCAGCAGGTCGTTCCAAGTTCTCTCCTCAGCTCCTGCTTTCATTCTCTGTCTTGTTCCAGATAAATGGGGCCAATTCTGCTCCACCTTGAAGTTAATGGAGGCACAAGACAAGGTCTATATTGCTCTAGGGCCCAATCCTGCAAGGCATGCGGTGCCCCGCCCCTGAAGGTACATGGGATTTTGCAGAAGGTGCTCCACACCCTAGAGGATTGGACCCTTACAGGATGGAGATCTGCTCTGCAGCAATGAAATGAAAAGAATTACTAGGGACAACTTGAAATGATGCATTTTTACTTCTTTATCACCATATGGATGGGAAATTAATGCCTGATGCCTGATTCTGCATTGCTTGCACACTCAAAACTCCCAGTGACCATCTCTTAAATTGTTTGATTCATGTAACAATTGTATGTTCAAGCAGTTCTTCTGCATCATAATGTCATATTACATAGATTCCTGAACAGATGTATGTCTTTTGTGCCTCTAACCTTTGAATACATATTTCGGTTATGTCTACCACATAGTCAAAGCATTCTTTTTTGGAGTGGGGGTAAAACTCAAGAAAATTTAGTTCATGAGTCAAGTTCTGCTCAAGCTGAAGCTGAAACTCCCATTGAATTTGATACTAGCAGGATATTGGCCCATTTGTTATACATTTAGTTTGTTTTTAGAACGTTAGTTTACTTAGATCTATCTATATTTGCTGACTCTCACAGTCTATGATTCAGCAGGGCATGTAAGCATGTGCTTAACTGTAAATTAATGGGATTTAAGCATCTGCTTAAAGTTAAGCACGTTCTAAAACTGAATTGGGGCCTTAGTATTTAGCTAAGTCTTTTTAAGTTTACATTTTGAGGTAAATTTTTATTGTCTTATAGGAGAGAGATGTATAATGTCTTTTTCTTTCTCGACTGGAGCATCTTTCAGGGGTTTTGTTATTATATCTTCATTTCTGCCTGAACCCTGACCTAGAGCAATGGTCATTCCAGTGTCAAAGCTGCAACATCTGCAGCTGCTGAATAAACACAGTGGCAATATGAATGGCCTTACGGGATAGTTTTTGTGCAGCGTAGGCAAAGATGTAAGCTGATGTGGGGCAATGGTGTGAATTGTCACAATGTACTGCCATTTTGATTTATGTTCACTGTTAACTAAGGGCCCCATCCTGCACTCCTCATTTACACAAAGCTCCACATCCATGGGGAGTTTTGGCCGAGCGAGGAATGCAGGAGTGTGCCATAAAAGGGCCAAGTGCCTCAGCCAGATCCTGCATAGTTTTACTAACGCAAGTAGTCCTTACTCGCACACTTAGTCCCTAAGTCCCACTACATTCTGAGGGAGTACTTGTGTGAATAAAAGCTACTCAGGGAGGAAAGGTTTGCAGGATCAGACGCATCTCATGTGAGAAGGAAGTAGGTCTTTCATATGTATAGCTAGGATGTCATATATATTTTATATATGTTACATATGAAGGTGAAATGTAATACATTAGCTTACTTAGGAGTCAACAAATGAATTCATAAATCCAGGATGAAAAACATATGCTACTTATTATAGAGCATCCACATATATGTTACATGCATTTATTTTCCACATGGGATTATATGTAATTAGGGCCTTGCTCCTGCATTCATTAAAGTCAATGGGAGTTTTGCAACTGATTTAACCAAAGCAGGATTAGGTCTTCATTTTGCCACCAGACTGCATCTGGCCACATAAAAGAAGAAAAATGAGTGCATGATCTAAGCTGTTTTAAAAAGAAGCTTAGTTTTATATCGGAGAATGCTATTTTTGTACAATGAGCTGACGTTTTGAATGCATCATAGTTTCACCCTGAAATAGTAAGGATTTATATTTTATATAGTACCTTGCATCCAAAAATAGCCAAATGCATTTTAGAAGTTATAATCACCACATGAAGAGCAACCACTTCTGGAGTGAAATGCAGCAACAGTTTAACAATGTACGATAAAAGTGGCTACCTGATACAGTTTCACTCAATAGTGCAGAGTATTTTATTCAGATTGAAACTACAGGGGATTTTTTAAACCATACGGACTATAATTACTTACATTGGAATTTGGTCAAGACACTAGGGTTAGCAACTAGGGTTTTCTTTAGGATTTTTAATGCCCACAAGTGGCCAGGAGATTGTCTTTACATCTCATCTGAATGATGGTAACTCCAGTGCACCTTAGCATGGAGGAGCATTGGTTCTTTCAGGATGAAGACCACAACCAAATGAATTGCCAGCACTACTTCCTGCAACACATGTCTCTCCCTGGGTCAATCCTGCCTTGTTTATGAGATCTGATGAGATTAGAACTGACTGTGGCATGGCTGCAGGGATGGGTAAATAAGGTAGAACCCGCTGGGTTTCTTTTATTCAGATAAAAGAGAAGTTCTGTTCAGAATGAAAGTTCCGATTATTTCCATGTAATGCAATGTGCAAACTATGATTCTAGTTATAATGAACTTCCACTGACAGTGAACCTGTGCTATGAAAAAATGAGAATCAAAGAGGGTTTCGCTGCATTTATGTTTAAGTTAAATACTAACATTAAATATGGATCCATTATGTCAATATCCTAGGATTTATGTCAGTCTATACTAGACATATATAGAGAAATACTTGGGAACCCCTTTAAACAGGGACTCTGTTTCATTCTTCACTGGCCCATGACACTTCAGAGATTAGTCTCCAGAATTTTGTTCACTTTAAGAACACAAGTTGCCTTCCTGTCACTGGCTCAAGTAAAAGGTTGGTTCTCTTTGAAGGCAACTTTGTGCAACATTGTTTTACAGAAGATGGTATTGCTCATGGAACAGAGTCATGTAGACAGAAGTCTCTCCTTGTGTTTTCCCCCATTACTTTTCATGACTGTACAATGTTAATGAGGATAAGAGGCAGGAAGAGAAATAATCCAGTTTGAATGGTATGTGCAAGCAGGAAAAATTCCAAAAATGAAGAGTGCAAAAAATCAAGTAAGGAAATAAATAAATAGTGACAAAGTGGAGGAGTCAAATATGCACTGCACTGTGGGTGGGGTGTACTTTAATAGTATCATTACTGAACAATCTTGATAGAAAGGGCCCAGTCTTTCAAAGCCTCCTTTCCAGTTGTTGAGTGCACTCAATTTTCATGAATTTTGATGGAAATTGGGGGTCCTCAGCATCTTCCACCAAAGCAGTATGCATGTAACACAGATTCCTTTTAAAAAGTTGGGACTGCTCTATTTCCCATTGAAATCAGTGTCACACTTGATACATAGATAGGGCCTGATCCCACGGGAAATCAATAACGACAAGGGATAGGATCAAGCCCCTTAGTGGTACCTAGCTAGCATGGAACCTATGATGAAATTCCAGTTTCACTTTTCAGAATGTTCATCTCTGTGCATCACACATCAGAAGGTGGAATCTCATGTTGCAACTTGCAGAAAAGAAAGTCCACTTTTGATTAAAGAAATTATGATGTAATTTCCTGCAGTTGCTATTCAGGAAAAAATCCAAGGTTGGCAGAATCAGGTCCCAATTGTGGTCTTCCATAAATCTTTTAGATCAGAAACAATATCTGCAGTTCTTTACAGATCCTATTTTTACTAAGTGACCCCCTTTGTAACTTACTGACTGTATGGTACAATATTTGTTTTCAGTTTCTTTTGGTAAAGTTTATAGACAAGTCTTAAACAGAATGAAGGGGCATTTTTTTAAATTGTATTTACCTGTTACCCAATCTCCCATCTAAATTATAGTCTAGCTCTGTGCCTCCAAGTGTAGTCTGACTCAGATGGGAGATTCATGTTTGGTTTAATAAACCCTAATTTCTGACAAAAGTAACTGTCACCTTTTGTTTCATTCTATGCGTTTATTTTCAAGCACTACAGCTGACCTCTGAACTCAATCTGCACTTGCCTATTGATGCATAAATATCTATAATATCACAGTAAATTAAATTCAGTTTGAAAGGATTTCTATTTAATAATCTGTCAGAACTTTCACAGTATTTGATTTCTGATTTCCACTGTCCACTGACAGGTTTATCTCAATATGGCTTGATTAATGAAACCTTTTATTTGGAGTAAGCACACCTATTATTACCATAATCTCTTAATGCTTGCTTAGGCAACATTGTATTCTGACAGCAGGGCTCCAAAAACTTCCAACCTCTTTAGTTCTAGTGGAACATGCAGTGAGATTAGCAGTTGGTGGAGTGGTTAGTATTGTAATGCATAGTATTGTAGTGGTGATGTTAGCAGAATTATATAGCTTTCCAGTGGAATAGATTTGACAAAATTATTTTCAAACCTTTGTAGTTTTAAATGTATCTTTTTTTTTAAACAAATCCTTTATACAGAATCTGTATGAGTAATACTAACAAGTACACATCACACTTACCATTAGTAAGTGTTCTTTGGAATCAGTGGGTGTTCTGCTGAAGAGTTCCTATGACAAGTTCATGATAGTTAGTGAAAGAAATTACAGTAGCATGGTCTAAGTGTGAATATGGATTTCAGCGCCACTGAATTCCAGGTTTGCCAATATGTAGCCTTCGGTAAATCACTTAATCTCTCTGTGCTTGAGTCTAATGTCACATAGCGTGGTATAAATCAGGAGTCAATAGAGTTACATCAGTTTAAAACTGGTGGAAGTGAGAGAAGAATCAGGACAATGCATCTCTGTTTCCTTAATAACAATCCTTACCTACCTCACAAAGAGATTTGGGAGGCTGAATTCATGTTTGCATAGTGTTTTAATCAAGCATTATTAATTATTATTATTATTTATTAAAGACTGCATTGCAAAAAAGCCTTGTATTTAAGATGATGTGCCCTAATAGTATTTAATTGAGCAAATCATCTTACTTTTTCTATGTCCAGAAATATACATATACCCAATAAGTAGCCTTCTCAGATCATGAAAGCACAATTAGTACAGATTACACCATTAAGAAGTATTTAAATATAGAAGAATTACATTTTACCTTTGCAATTCCCCATTTAAATCAAACTGTTATATAGCTCACACAGGCCTCAAGCAAAATCCTGACCCCACTGTAGGCCATAGGAGTTTTACTATTGACTTCAATAGAGCCAGGATTTCACCCTGAGTTTTATCCTAGCCTTGCTTACAGTCAGATTTTCAAAGGGCATTGATTTTGGATGACTTAGTTTTTGGGGTGCCCAATGTCAAGCACCTTGGAATTTAGAGGGAGTGGTGTGTGTTCAGCACTTCTGAAAATCAAGCCCAAAGAGTCTCAGATTGTGCATCTCAAAAAAAAAAAAAAAAAAAGAGAGACAGACAGACAGACACCAAAACCCACTTTTGAATATTTTGGCCCTGAACTTCCCCAGTGTTCAGTGGTCTCTAAATGTGGGGCTTGGGTTTGTCAGATAATATAAATAGGGGGTCAGTTGCGTAATGCAGATCCAGATCTGGATGTGGATCTAAACTTCATTAACATTTTGGTGTAGTATATGAAGTCAGGCTTTTGGTTTGTGCCTGCTTCTAAACAGAAGTGAAGCAATCAACGTTATACAAAATGTTAGTTGTGGTTTAGAAATTTTAGAAATGTGTTGTTTCCACATACAGTACACTGTATGTTATATTTGAATCATGTTGGATTAATTTCTTCTACTAAAACACAAGGAACGTTGAATGATCAAGTAGAACTCTTTGATAGCTTTCTTACCTACATCACTCTGGGATATCTTCTAACTGTAGCCTATCTAGAAGCTAGTTCTGCCGTCCATGCTCTCCTATGGTGAAATCCTGGCCCCACTAAAGTCAATGGCAAACTTCCCATTAACTTCAATAGGGCCAGAATTTCACCCCAATGCAAAAGGACTGTGGAATCAGACAGGTAATGACTATAGAATGGTTGTCCTTAACATTTTTCTAGTTTTGTCTTTTATTACCTGACAATGTTACTATGCTATTCAAATTATTTCCATACTTCTCTACATTAAATACCATGTCAACCTTATGTAGTTATTAAAGGGGAAACTAGTTTTTAAGTTGACCATTCTATCTGTTTTTATAGAATCCAAACAATATATGCAAAGGTTTATTTCATGACTGACACATTAAAATGAGTGTCAGGAGAAACATGGTCTCAGTTCTATATTAAAGCCCAACCATCAGTTGATTTATGTCTCTATATATGTATACAGTCAGTAGAACAAAAGGACATACTTTATACATATACACAGACCCTAGATATTTTGGTGCCTTAAATAGCCGAGGAAATTAGTTACATGTAAATTGATATTCAGAATCAATAAATGCAATATAGTTCAATAGCTTCCTGTATGGTAGATGCTTCCTTGCTCTTGGCTGTGGTGGTTTTTTTTAAACAGACAAGTGCTTTTCATCATTATAAATATATTTCTTTGCAACGAAATATAGACTTCTCCTCTGTAATCGTCCTTGTAAGATTATTGTAATTCTCCAACATGTTTCAGACTTTTTGGGTTGTTTTACACCCTGCTTTTTAACCTTCAACAACAAATATTGTTGTATCATGAAGACAGCAAATCCAAACAATTACATATGTAGTCCAAAGGCATACACAAGAAAATCAATATTTGACATCTTTGCAACTCCCTCTTTGGAGCAGCGTTCAATAGCTCTTATTCACTATACACTTATATCTCTTTCAGATTCGCCTTTGTCACCAGAAACCCATTTTTTTTTCTCCTTTGACTTCCACATAACTTCTTTGCCCTGTACTTTTACAGATGCCTTCTGGCTATAAATACTAATGAAATCTCTTTGCTTAATTCAATTTTGCTGGTACACTTACAGTTATGACCTAACTTTCCCACGAGAGAGACTGATTGAACATTCCAATACCTTATGGATGGGAGCAAACATTCTACAGAACTGGACTGACAATTTCCATAATTATAGAATTCACAGCCTAATGACCTTAAAAAACAATAAAAAGATCTCTTGTTAATTCCATTTCTGTTACTGACATTCAAGATATTTCATTTTTCACAGGACAACAAATTTACTTTTTATTTTCCAAAGAGCAGTCTATCCTTTTACCTTAGATTAAATTTTCTGAATATTGAAAGATTTCATTGAATATTTAGCATTTCTTTGTCTTTTAAAAGTTAGAATATTTATGATCCTTAGAATGCTTTTGACTGATTTATAGCAATCAATTATAATAGTTCGTTTTCAAATAGCCCTTTTAAAAATGAAGAATAGAATAATTAAAAAGATCAGGAGTCCTCCCTTGCATATAATTATTTCATTATTTCATTACAGTGCAGAAATTGTTTTTGCTGACTGTGAACAATTTTAATTGAGTGAAATCTGTATTAATATATGATAGCAAGCAGTTCTTCCTAAGAAATAAGATTATTAATTGGCTAAATTTTTATTCAGTACAGTGAGTCTTAAGAGCTACATTGTAATAGAAACCTAATCACTATGTACAGTAGATACCTTTTCTATTGTGGAGACATACTCGAAGCATAACCTTGCTGTACAGTTAATTTATTCCTTCAACAGGTTTATTGCTTTATTAAACAATTGTTTGGCTGCTGATTTGTCACATGCACAGGGCAGATAGCTCTGCACCCAGACTCACAATCCTTATTCTAGCAAAACTCCCAATGCAATATATTAATACCACATTAGGCTGAGATTTTAAAGTCATAACAACCTGAATGGATGC
This sequence comes from Dermochelys coriacea, assembly GCF_009764565.3. NCBI lineage: Eukaryota > Metazoa > Chordata > Testudines > Dermochelyidae > Dermochelys > Dermochelys coriacea. Next base: position 91,319,054 of record NC_050075.1, read on the forward strand.
CCTCACCACATACATTGTCTGTGGGGGGCACTGTCATGGATCCATTTCCTCCATCCCTTGTCCCATTATTGTTTCTCTCCAGGTTAACACTGACTGCCTCCAAATCTATGCTTCACAGCAGTGCATAAGAAACCTATATGGAGCTATGCTATGTGGACCTCCTGCCTGCACTCCTGGCCCTCCAAAGTGGAATTGTACTGGTTTTCTTGTGGGCCTTCAACACCAACATAAGAGGGGTCAGGATTTGACTCCAGGATGACTTAACTCTGGGAAATTTGACATGTCAATTTAGGTTAGTCTTTTACAGCGACGTGTAAGCTCATTGGGCAGGGACAGTCCTTTTGTTCTGTGTTTGTGCAGCACCTATCACAACGAGAGCTTGATCCATGACTGGGGCCGCTAGGCCCTTCAGTAATACAGATAATAAATAATCCCAGCTGGCCAATATTTATTTTACATATAGAGATGAACTATGGAAATTGGAGGTAGTTTGAATAGCGTTGAAGTGATAGCTGTGTTGTCAGGAGGTGATGCTGAATAAATCTAATTATTAATAAGTAACATTAATAATAATGAGCTGTCCAACAATACAGGTTCTTCCCCTGGAGCAAAAAGAGAATCTTTATTAATTGCAGCAGCAAAGTTTTTATCCTGTCTGTGAGCCTGACCCCGCGAGTGCTGAGCACTTCCCAGCACATCAATTCCCATTGAGTTGTGAATGCTCCTCACCTCACATGATGGGACCCAATGGGCCAATGACTTCTGTATGCAAGTGACTACATTGCTGTGTAGAGTAGGAATGATTCCCGTAGGGCCTTGATCCACATATGCCCAAGTTAGTACATGGCTAGGATCTACAACACAAAACCACCACCAGAATTGCCACCTTCGTTGGCAGTCTCCACAGAAGGACCAAGGACTGAATGGATCAGGGAGAATAAATCACTCCCTATACCAATAGAGAGAAGCCTTGAGAATTTGACAATGCACGGTGGTGTTCCCCAGTGCTTAATTTATAATGAAAGAGGTGCTGGGGCTCAAGCAATTTTTTTACATTCAGAACAGCTGCAGCAAGCCCAGAGGTGCCAGGACTATGAACTGCTAAACCTAGAGGTGCCGGGGCTCATCCCTGGCACAAATTAAGCACCGGTTTTCCCACTCCATGTAAGTGAACAAGTTTATGGGCACCTGTATTTGCCTAAGGAATCTGAAATATTTCTCCATCTTTGAAGAAGTGTCACATTTAAGCCTTGTTCACACTAAGACATTTTTACTAAGATTTCCCACTGTTGCTACTCTTGGCAGCAGCTCCTGTGGGGAGCACTAATGTAGACAAGGCCCTGAGGGCCTATTCTTAATAGGATTAAAAGATACAGTGCTTAAAACGTTGGAGCCCACCTGGATCCGTGTCTAAACCAGCAGACTCCATCATTGCTACTATTATGGGAGCTGAGCCTGTAGCAGAAACAGAGGGAAATTTCAAAGAAGAAAGGCTAATGCACATAGTATGTTCTTGTTCCCATTGGAGTCAGAGTTTGTCACTGGTTTTCAAGGAAAGCAGAATCTGGCTCACAGTTCCCAAGAGCCAAATACAGATGTCAGATCCCTGTGTGCAATGCCCATTCATGACAATAGGAACTGTGGCCGAGCTACTGATCCAGAATTTGACCCTAAAATAATCTTCAATAGAACAGCTGCCTCTCCCTTTCTGCTGTGATTTTTGGCCAGGTTTTGCATTATTAGTGCTTATTTTCATCCCTCCCTATGACAGGGACAAATGTTTCAATCTCTTGTATGTAGTTTCTAGTGCTGAGTGAATAATCTATAGGGAATAATTTATTTCATGAATTTAGCCTCCTCTGTTTGCAAATTACCTGCAAGCAGATTGTGATTTACATGAGTGTATGTACCATTCAAAATCATGTGAGTTTCAGAGTAGCAGCCGTGTTAGTCTGTATTCGCAAAAAGAAAAGGAGTACTTGTGGCACCTTAGAGACTAACAAATTTATTAGAGCATAAGCTTTCGTGAGCTACAGCTCACTTCATCGGATGCATTTGGTGGAAAAAACAGAGGAGCACCAAATGCATCCGATGAAGTGAGCTGTAGCTCACGAAAGCTTATGCTCTAATAAATTTGTTAGTCTCTAAGGTGCCACAAGTACTCCTTTTCTTTTTGCAAAATCATGTGAATAACTCTTGAACTTCAATTAATTCGCACACAGTTCATTGTGACTATTCAATACTTGAAATTCAAAATTTTAGTCAATATGGTTTGTCTTTATTGGAAACACAGATCACATGCTCTTGTTTCTCATTCGTGCTTAGATGAGTAAATTTTATAATAAGGTTTCCAGAGTGAATGCCTAGATGTATGTGTTAAAAATTCCTTTTACGCAAATAATTTATAATTTTTGCTCCAAATAACCGTTTCCCTTAATGGCAATTGTTGCAAAAATTGCTTCAACACCAAGGCGAGATGTTTTTCGGCTCCTTGATCTCAGTCAGGTACATCCTACATTACCGCTTTCAATTTCAGTCCCCATTGACCCAGAGTTCCCAGGCTGCTGACTTGTGCTGGTCCAGCACAAGTTCCATGCTACTGCAGTGTAATTAACATTGTATAGACAGATCCTCATGCTTCTGCACTACACTTGTCACAACTTGCGGTAAGATTTTGGCCACATTTTAGCATCCCTAGGGGTAGCCAGATGCCAATTCCAGTACAAGTGCAAGTTAGAGCCGCTCTGAGGCAGCTCTAACTTGTGCTGTTGGAATGCCCCTGGACTGCTGGAAAGCAGAATATTCCTGCTATGTTCTCTACTCCCCACTCTATAAGTGGAGGGAAGAGCAGAAAGGGTGAAAGAGAGTCTGTGTTTTCATTAGTGAATCTTGAATTTTCTTATTTTTATGGGTTTAGATCAGATCCCTGTTACTTAATCTTTTTTTTTTTAATACAATCTCTTTAGAAGTACAACTAAATAGAACAATGTTGGGCAGATGATTTTTAGTATCCTTCATTCTGAAGCCTCTGTCTTTCTAAGCTTGATTAGAGATGGGAGCCAGGGAGGGTGATTTTACTGTCATAAGAATCACTGGAAATGAAGCTTTGATGATAACAGGAAATGGTTGCTGCAGGGGACATCTGGAGTGTGTCTGATATGCCAGTTTCTCTTTGTGTGACTGTTTAGTTGCTTCCGGGGTGCTGGGGTACGTAGCAAAAAGTGGTTTCTGCTACTTTGTGAATAAGGCCCTTTGTAAATATTCAGCTAACTCCCCACTTCCCTACAATTAAATGACCTTAAGAGTCTGGCTGAAGCTCATAAAAACAAGGACATTCAGAATTAAAGTTAAAATTCTGGACCAATGCTCTGGCCTTAATTTAGGACTTAGGTGAAAAAAGTCATCCCATTATGTCAATTAAGGCTTGAATTTTCATTCTGAACTCTGGATTTCATTGCTTTACAGTTAGTCTCTCAAATCTGAAATGCAGTTTTTGGGGGTGAATTATCTTTGTGGTTTTAAAATAATAATAAACCACCAACAACAAACATAACCCATCTTAAAAACAGTCTTGCAGCAATGTGTCCATCTGATAGACCATAGCAACAGCCATCAGATAGGTAATTAAAACCTATTAGAGATCCAGGCTCTTGAGATGACACACAGTCTATTGCTAAAGGGATTCTTAACTTCAGAGAGGGAATTAATGCCTTTGTGGGATTTTCAAAAGCTCTCAGCACTGGACTTTGACTTGGGAGAACTGGATTCTATTCCTAGCTCTGCCACGGGCCTGTTGGGTGTCATTGGGCAAGTCACTTCCCCGCTCTGTGCCTCAGTTTCCCCATCTTATAATGGGGATAATGATACTGGCCACCTTTGTAAAGCACTTTGAGAGCTACTGAAGAAACAGCCAGGAATTATTATTATTGATCAAACTCTGCTCCTATTGAAGTCAGAAGTAAAACTCCCATGCACTTTAATAGAGGCAGAGTTAGGCCAACATTTAGTGCTTTGAAAATCTCACTCAAATTCTCTCTCCTTGTAAGTGTTCCTGAGATGAGGCATGTCAGTATTCACCTTGGAGTAAGTTACAGTCCCTCTTCTGACAACAGGCAGACCTTCACTGCAATGAACCACATAATGGTGGAGATGAAATAGATCAGTTAAGTCATCTTGCCAGTGCAGGATTTTCCCCTGCTGCTTCTTGGGCTTCATCCACTTTAATATCCTGGACTCCCACCACTTTCCTAGGGAAAGCTATACCTTATCTAACAGAGCTTTCCTTTACGAAGGCTCCTAGTGTACACTTCTGCACCCCTCAGATTCACCATCAATGTTCCCTTGCTTGATTTTATCCCATTACTCCTAATGATCTCCACTTGTATTATTCTACACAATTTTTCTGCTGTTCTGCTGCTCGTACTTCCAAATTCTTGCAGACAGTTATGTCCCCTCTCCCCTTAGTCTTCATTTAGTCTCAGATACACTCTCAGCTGTCATTTATTTTTTAAAGTAAGTTTCTAGCTCTTGTGGTTGTGGCAAAAAGCTGGAACATGCAAATTCTAAAGGCTGAAAATCAAGAAAGCCAAACAAACAAACAAACAAACAAAAAAAACAGAATTTCTTTTAAAGACAAAAATCTTATGATAGCTAAACTGATTTCATAACTTTTTTGGGACCTGACTCATGATTTCTGAACTATTGGGGTTGGCAATACAAACTGTCCAAATACTGTGTCTGATAGTGGCATCAATGGACTATGTGAAGCAGGCTTCAAGGCCCATTTGTTGGCATGAAGTTTAGTGATAAGCTGATTTTCTGACTGGATATAACTAAGGCCTTAGTCCTGCAGACACTTAAACCTGTGCTTAACTTTGCTCAGATGACTAATCTCAATGAAATCAATTCAGTTCCCAAGTTGCAAACTGCCATTAAAATTCACTTCTGTATGAAAAGTAGACACCCATGGTGGTGCAAACTTTTAGTGGGATTCAACTAGTGTTGCTATAAGGTAAGTGGAGAATTGGTGCATCTGTGGGTGATAAGGGTCCACTCAGCAAGGATGTATCTTTGGAACCATTCAGCTGTGCAGGTCAGTGACTTTTGCTAGGTTTGAATTTGGGCAGTTTCATTATCATCCGCTGGAGTGAGGTAGAGCTGATGTTGGAGGCTTTTCTGATATGTGTCCTTATGCCTTGTGCCTGCTTCCCCAACCAAAATTCTTTCTGCACTAATATCTAGTGGTGCCCAGATTCCCTACTGATGGGTGCCTTAGAAATGTACATAAATATAACTTCACAAACTCACCTGGCCTGGGCATTTCCTTCCCAATCTCTTCACATTTGGATTTTCCCAGCCTGTAGAACTGCTTGCAATCCGGTCTGTGATGCACTGGGCTGAAGGATAAATTGTTGAGGAATGGGCCAGGCTATTTTACAATCAGTTCCTTCCTGACTCACCTTTGTCCCTTTCACCACTAACCACCCCTTATTCCATCAGGGGCAGCTCCGGCAAAGTTCTTTCTTTCAGCCTGGTCGAATCTTGCAAGGAGGGGGGTTACTAGTTGTGCTCAGGCTGCACTTTTATAGTGCCAACCTCTGGCAGGCAACTCAGCCCTCTAAAGACGTTAGCATTTCTACCTTGGGGAGGCCTGTTGGTACTTCATCGATGCCCAGGATGATTTGTACCAGGCCCATTTCCTTCCAAAATGCCAATCCCAGGACAGCTGTGGTTGTAGTGTCTATTACAAAGGGGTTTAGTTGCCATCTGCGTTCTTTGTGCATGCTCACAGCTTCTCACCCTAGTGTCCTGTAAGATGGGGAAGGTTATTTGTCTCAAGCACATTTTCTGCTGCTAGCTCCTTGTTGTATAACCATGTCAACAGGCAACTCACTGTGTCTAGCATAATTCAGATTTGTTTGGGACCTAATTGTCCCATTCTGTATACACCTTGGGTAAAAAGAAAAGGAGTACTTGTGGCACCTTAGAGACTAACAAATTTATTAGAGCATAAGCTTTCGTGAGCTACAGCTCATTGTTAGTCTCTAAGGTGCCACAAGTACTCCTTTTCTTTTTGCGAATACAGACTAACAAGGCTGTTACTCTGACACCTTGGGTAGATATTCCTCTCTCCTGGAGAGGGGTCAATGGTAAGTAGGTAGGTATTGGTTGCTGGGTTCTGCCTGAATCACATAAGTAGACTGGGTTCAGAGTAGCAGCCATGTTAGTCTGTATTCGCAAAAAGAAAAGGAGTACTTGTGGCACCTTAGAGACTAACAAATTTATTTGAGCATAAGCTTTCGTGAGCTACAGCTCACTTCATCGGGGGATGCTCTAATCTGCTCCTGCACCAGTTCTCAATTCCCCACTCTAAGTGTTCAGAGAGAGGGCAGCTGAAGTGATAGTGCTGGAGGTCAAGTGTATTTTCAAACTCAGTTTTTGTGGTCCTCACTTGAACTTCTGCGGACAGCTAAAGCGATGTAGAGATAACCTATGGGAGATGAGAAGTGTCAGCACCAAAGCATTAACATAAGCAACCTGTGTCAGGTTCTCCAATGCCATTCCGTGAAGCCAACCAGTTCCTGCTTAAGCCTAAATGAAGTGCGAAAAGAGTGATCCATTAGCACCTCTTCAGGGGTGTTAATATAGTGTACACTCCTTTGCTACACCTGTCTGAATCATTTTTAATGCAAATTGCTTCCTTTACCTGCTCTGTGTGAATGTAGATTTCAGGAAGTGTGGCTTGTGGGTGTTTCAATTAGGCCATGTCTACACTTCCACTTATGTTGGCAAAACTTATGTCACTCAGGGGTGGGAAAAAACACTCCCCTGAGCAACACAAATTTTGCGGGCATAAGTGCTTGTTTGCACAGAGATATTCTCCCTTTGACATAGCTACTGAGGCACGGTTAGGTGGTTTTATTATGTTGACAGGAGAGCTCCCTCCAATGACCACACGAGCAGTCTTACAGTGACACAGCTGTATCAGTACAGCTGTGCCACTATAAACTTGCTAATGTAGACATGGCCTTAGATTATTGCAGGGGAAGATAAGTGTACACTCCATTGATCGGAGGAAGGTCAGATGGTTTTCCAGTTAAGACAGAAGCCTAGGAGCCTGGAGATCTAGGCTATTTATATTCCTGCCTCCCTCCACTGACTGCCCCTGTCACATTGAACAAGAGAGGCAAGGTGGGTGAGATAATATCTTAAAATCATAAAATATCAGGGTTGGAAGGGACCTCAGTAAGTCATCTAGTCCAACCCCCTGCTCAATGCAGGACCAATCCCTAATTTTTGCCTCAGATTGAACTCACAACCCTGGGTTTACCACACCAATGCTCAAACCACTGAGCTATCCCTCCTCCCCAATCTTTTATTGGACCTGCTTCTATTGGTGAGAGAGACACACTTTCGAGCTTCACAAAGCTCTTCTTCAGACTTTGAAGAAGTCACTCAGTGTCTATCAGAATTATCCCATTTAGAAAAAGAGACCCTTCCCTACCTCATAGGGATATTATGGGGCTTCATTAGCTGTGTGGATGCTCAGATACACTATTGATGAGAAATCCTAAATTATGACTCCATTTTCTCCTCTATGAGAAGAACAGAGTTAGCATTACATTCTAGTGGGCATGGTGGATGGCTCTTTATTGCAACTACAATTCTACAGAGCAGAGAAGGCTCTGTACCCTGCTATAGCCCCGTGGGTGCTAACTGCCTGAAAAGGGGAGAAGGAAGATGTGGAGAGGATAAGGATATGGTCCTGTTCCTCCCTCCACACCACCAGCAGAGCTGAGCTGCTGTAGAGGGCAATATGTATTGCACCCACTCCTAGGGGAGCAGAGCTGTGGCAATGATATAAGCTTATCAGGGGCCCCCCCAAAAGCAATTCTGGCTGACTCAGCTGCAATTCTCTCTGTGGTCTCTAGCTGAAGCAAGGCCTCTTTGTGCATGCACATATACTGTGCACTCTCAGATACAGTGTGTCCCTCGGGCTGAAAGAGCCAGAATCTTTTAGGAAGGAAAAAAAAAATCCACTTTGCTTTTATAATAATATTTCCACAGGCCAAGCAATTGATGGCTGTACTGGTAGAAAACATACATCTTTGCTTCCAAGTAACATGCTGCAGATTTGCAAGAGCAAAGTGATTTTTTTTTAAAACTGGTGCCACACATCCATTCAATCCATGAAAGAAAGTGAAGCCTAATTTGATAATATTACATGTAAAGTGTTTTCTTGATGTAGATGTATTTTAGGCATGTCCGTCATATAATATGGAACAACCAGGGGGGAAAACAGAGTTGATCACATTCAGATGATACTAAATTATCTCATGACACAGGCTGTATCTTTTTTATAACAGAAAATGGAAACAACTGTGTCCTTGACCTTCAAAAAGAAATTGACTTACCTAGCTTAACTATTCAAACAAACAACTGTGTACTCTCTTCAATTCCTGTGATGATTTTGATTTACTGTAAATGACTGAATTTAATGAACTAAATTATGCTATTTAAATGCATTTTGTGAATGGCATTGTAGTTTGTTACAAAGCATTATGTCTATGCTAAAGTGTGCTGTAAATGATATGATATGGAACATATGTGCTGTATTCATAATTTAGCTGTGTTAGGGAGTGCCTTCTCAGATAGGCTGCTTTGAAATTCGAGTCTTTATTTACCTGGTGAAATGAAGGTGATTTCTCAGCAAATCAGTAGGTCTCACTGACCTTGATAGAATTACACTGCTAATATGTTCACATGGATGAACTGTTCTTCAATAATTTTTCCAAACTTGATGGCATAAATAGGTTTTCTATTAACACTGGGCACATACTGTGCATTTTCTTCTCTCATTTTTCTTTTTCTTTGAACAAACATTTATTGCAGCTATCACAAGGCTAATTCCATGCATATTAATGGTAACACTTTCCTTAGTCCTAAAGACAGAGCACAGAATCCTGGGTTACATTTTCAAGTGCACCTAAGTGACTTAGGAGCCTAAGAGCCACTGAAGTTCCTTAGTGCCTACACCACTTTTGAAAAATGGGACCAAATGCATGTGAAATTCCATCCCTTGTCTTGACTGTTTTTTTTTTGAGGTGTCTTTATAAAAATTCCATCTGTTCATTGTCCTTTTGTCACTGCTACTGTTCCATTCTGACATGGGAAGGTTGTGCCAGTCTTTATCTTGGCACTTGGTGATCCATTTCCCTTTGTCACAAGAAGCAGCTGGTGTTTAGACAACTTTCTGAGCCTCAGCATTGGCAGCAACAGGAAGAGCTTCATAAGCAAATAGTGTTGAAGCAATTCTCCTGTGAATTTCCCATGGATTATTCTGCTGAAGCTGTAACTCTTATGACTCTGGGGCAGATATTTCTTGTCAGTCAGTCATCTTTATTCCACTGCCTCTTGTGCACTTCCAGTACTAGATGGCAGAATAGCAAAAATTATGTATGATCCTACCCATAATGGGCCCCTGTTTTGTGTCACAAACAATATAAACTACGCAAATTATGGAGAGTCAGGTAAAATACCAGTACCTACATGTGAACTTTTTTCAGAGTAGCAGCCATGTTATTCTGTATTCGCAAAAAGAAAAGGAGGACTTGTGGCACCTTAGAGACTAATAAATTTATATGAACTCTGTATTCAGACAGATCTCTCCACAAGAACTGTCTGGCGTACAGTTTAATATGGGGTATCCAGTGGACAGAATACCACTAATGGAAGGCCAGATCATGGTCCCAACAAAGGCAATAGGAGCTAAACAGACAATTCACAGGAAAAACAAACCTATGAAAGTTGGTTGAAAATTTAAAGAAACAAAAGCCACAACCAACCAAAATAGAGCCAATAATTTCAGGACATTGACAAAATAAATAAAACCATTAGGGTGTATTATCTTCTTAATGGGTGAAATTCAGCTGTGTGCAAAGTTCAGTACAAAGTCGATGTATCACTTCAGACCAGGAGTATACATGTGCTTTGGCATCTCTTTGTTAAAGACACCACTAAAATATTCATTATTATAAGGCTTCGTGTTCAAAGATAAAAGGATACAGTGGAAGAGTAGACTCACATTCGGCATGCCCCCTGGGGGCTGGATATGGCAGAGCAGGTTTTCCTCCTCTAACGCCCCCCCAGTGACACTTGGCCCTTGGCCCTACACTAGGCGTTGAGGTCAAATTTAGCAGCGTTAAATCGATGTAACCCTGCACCCGTCCACATGACGAAGCCCTTTTTTTCAACTTAAAGGGCTCTTAAAATCGATTTCCTTACTCCACCCCCGACAAGGGGATTAGCACTGAAATCGATTTTGCTGGGTCAAATTTGGGGTACTATGGATGCAATTAGATGGTATTGGCCTCCGGGAGCTATCCCAGAGTGCTCCATTGTGACCGCTCTGGACAGCACTCTCAACTCAGATGCACTGACCAGGTAGACAGGAAAAGATCCGTGAACTTTTGAATTTCAATTTCCTGTTTGGCCAGTGTGGCAAGCTGCAGGTGACCATGCAGAGCTCATCAGCAGAGGTGACCATGCAGAGCTCATCAGCAGAGGTGACCATGATGGAGTCCCAGAATCGCAAAAGAGCTCCATCATGGACCGAATGGGAGGTACAGGATCTGATCGCTGTATGGGGAGAGGAATCCATGCAATCAGAACTATGTTCCAGTTTTCGAAATGCCAAAACATTTGTCAAAATCTCCTAGGGTATGAAGGACAGAGGCCATAAACAGGGACCCAAAGCAGTGCCGTGTGAAACTTAAGGATCTGAGGCAAGCCTACCAGAAAACCAGAGAGGCGAACGGTCGCTCCGGGTCAGAGCCCCAAACATGCCAGTTCTATGATGATCTGCATGCCATTTTAGGGGGTTCAGCCACCACTACCCCAGCCATGTTGTTTGACTCCTTCAGTGGAGATAGAGGCAACATGGAAGCAGGTTTTGGGGAAGAGGAAGACGATGATGAGGAGGTTGTACATAGCTCACAGCAAACAAGTGGAGAAACTGGTTTTCCCGACAGCCAGGAACTGTTTCTCACCCTGGACCTGGAGCCAGTACCCCCTGAACCCACCCAAGGCTGCCTCCCGGACCCACCAGGTGGAGAAGGGACCTCTGGTGAGTGTACCTTTTAAAATACTATACAAGGTTTAAAAGCCAGCATGTTTAATGATTAATTTGCCCTGGCATTCGTGGCTCTCCTGGATATACTCCCAAAGCCTTTGCAAAAGGTTTCTGGGAAGGGCAGCCTTATTCCATCCACCATGATAAGACACTTTACCACTCCAGGCCAGTAGTACGTACTCGGGAATCATTGTAGAACAAAGCATTGCAGCATATGTTTGCTGGCGTTCAAACAACATCCGTTCTTTATCTCTCTGTATTATCCTCAGGAGAGTGATATGGTCACCTGGTTGAAATAGGGTGCTTTTCTTAAGGGGACATTCAGAGGTGCCTGTTCCTGCTGGGCTGTTTGCCTATGGCTGAACAGAAATGTTCCCCGCTGTTAGCTACACGGTGGGGGGAGGCAAAATGCGACCTTGGGACGAAAGCACATGCTATGTATATAATGTTAACAGCAAGGTTTACCGTGAAAGAGTGTACCCATTGTTCTATAAAATGTGTCTTTTCAAATACCACTGTTCCTTTTTTTTTCCTCCACCAGCTGCATGTATTTCAAGGATCACAGGATCTTCTCCTTCCCAGAGGCTAGCGAAGATTAGAAGGCGAAAAAAATGCACTCACGATGAAATGTTCTCTGAGCTCATGCTGTTCTCCCACATTGACAGAGCACAGACGAATGCATGGAGGCAGACAATGTCAGAGTGCAGGAAAGCACAAAATGACCGGGAGGAGAGGTGGTGGGCTAAAGAGAGTAAGTGGTGGGCTGAAGAGAGGGCTGAAGCTGAAAGGTGGCGGCAGTGTGATGAGAGGAGGCAGGATTCAATGCTGAGGCTGCTGGAGGATCAAACTAATATGCTCCAGCGTATGGTTGAGCTGCAGGAAAGGCAGCTGGAGCACAGACCGCCGCTACAGCCCCTGTGTAACCAACCGCCCTCCTTCCCAAGTTCCGTAGCCTCCTCACCCAGACTCCCAAGAACATGGTGGGGGGGCCTCCGGCCACCCAGCCACTCCACCCCAGAGGATTGCCCAAGTAACAGAAGGCTGGCATTCAATAAGTTTTAAACTTTTAAAGTGCTCTGTGGCCTTGTCCTTCCCTCCTCCTCCACCCCTCCTAGGCTACCTTGGTAATTATCCCCCTATTTCTGTGATGAATGAATAAAGAATGCATGAATGTGAAGCAACAATGACTTTATTGTCTCTGCACGTGGTGATGGAAGGGAGGTGGGGAGGGTGGTTAGCTTAGAGGGAAGTAGAGTGAAGCAAGGGGCGGGGGGTTTCATCAAGGAGAAACAAACAGAACTTTCACACCGTAGCCTGGCCAGTCATGAAACTGGTTTTCAAAGCTTTTTTGATGCACACTGCACCATCCTATGCTCTTCTAACCGCCCTGGTGTCTGACTGTGCGTATCCAGCAGCCAGGCGATTTGCCTCAACTTCCCACCCTGCCATAAACGTCTCCCCCTTACTCTCACAGATATTGTGGAGCGCACAGCAAGCAGTAATAACAGTGGGAATATTGGTTTTGCTGAGGTCTAACCGAGTCAGTAAACTGCACCACGCGCTTTTAAACGTCCAAATGCACATTCTACCACCATTCTACACTTGCTCAGCCTGTAGTTGAACAGCTCCTGACTACTCTCCTGGCTGCCTATGTATGGCTTCATGAGCCATGCCATTAAGGGGTAGGCTGGGTCCCCAAGGATAACTATAGGCATTTCAACATCCCCAACGGTTATTTTCTGGTCTGGGAAGAAAGTCCCTTCCTCCAGCTTTTGAAACAGACCAGAATTCCTGAAGATGCAAGCATCATGTACCTTTCCTGGCCATCCCACGGTGATGTTGGTGAACTTGTGATCCACCAGTGCCTGCAGCACTATTGAAAAGTACCCCTTGTGGTTTATGTACTCGCTGTCTTGGTGCTCTGGTGCCAAGATAGGGATATGGGTTCCGTCTATGGCCCCACCACAGTTAGGGAATCCCATTGCAGCAAAGCCATCCACTATGACCTGCACATTTCCCAGGGTCACTACCCTTGATATCAGCAGATCTTTGATTGCGTTGGCTACTTGCATCACATTGTTTCATGTTCTCTGTGTGTGTATATAAATCTCTCCTCTGTTTTTTCCACCTAATGCATCCGATGAAGTGAGCTGTAGCTCACGAAAGCTTATGCTCTAATAAATTTGTTAGTCTCTAAGGTGCCACAAGTACTCCTTTTCTTTTTACAGCTCCCACAGTAGATTTGCTCACTCCAAATTGATTCCCGACTGATCGGTAGCTGTCTGGCGTTGCAAGCTTCCACAGGGCGATTGCCACTCACTTCTCAACTGTGAGGGCTGCTCTTATCTTGGTATTCTTGTGCCTCAGGGCAGGGGAAAGCAAGTCACAAAGTTCCATGAAAGTGCCCTTACGCATGCGAAAGTTTCGCAGCCACTGGGAATCATCCCAGACCTGCAACACTATGCGGTCCCACCAGTCTGTGCTTGTTTCCCGAGCCCAAAATTGGCGTTCCACTGCATGAACCCATTAGCACCATGATGCCCACACTGGCAGGGCCCGTGCTTTGAGAGAAGTCTGTGTCCATGTCCTCATCAATCTCGTCACTGTGCTGACGTTGCCTATTCGCCCAGTTTCGCTTTGCCAGGTTCTGGTGCTGCATATGCTGCTGGATAATGCATGTGGTGTTCAATGTGCTCCTAATTGCCAAAGTGATCTGAGCGGGCTCCATGCTTGCTGTGGTATGGCGTCTGCACAGAAAAAAGGCACGGAACGATTGTCTGCTGTTGCCCTGAGGGAGGGGCGACTGATGACATGGCTTACAGGGTTGGCTTACAGGGAATTAAAATCAACAAAGGGGGTGGCTTTGCAAGAAACTGAATGGCCGCCTCAAGGATAGAACTCAAAACCTGAAGGATAGAACTCAAAACTGGGTTTAGCAGGCTGTTGATTTCACAGAGGGAGGAGAAAATGAATACAAAACAAATCTGGTCTATTTCTTGTTTTGAGCCACTTCATCTATCTTTATACATCATGCTGGCAGCAGACTGTGCAGTACAACCGCTAGCCATCGTCACCTCCTGGGTGCTCGGCAGAAGACGGTGCAGTATGACTACTGGCCATCATCTTCTGCTAGCTGCAGATTAAAAGACAGTGCACTGCCGGTAGGACTCAATCGCCATGAGATGAAACAAGGGAAATGACCTGGCTGAGTCACTCCCATGTTTGCCCAGGCGCCCGGTTAAAAGAGCACCCAGGACTACGTCGACGACGGCAATAAACTGCTGCTGTGTAGCAATGCAGTACCACATCTGCCAGCACCCAGGAGACATACGGTGATGGTTAGCTGAGCGGGCTTCATGCTTGCCGTGGTATGGCGTCTGCACAGGTAACTCAAGAAAAAAGGCGCAAAACAATTAGTTGCCCTTGCTTTTACAGAGAGAGGGAGGGAACGGGGGCCTGACGATATGTACCCAGAACTACCCGCGACAATGTTTTAGCCCCATCAGGCACTGGGATTTCTACCCAGAATTCAAATGGGTGGTGGAGACTGCGAGAACTGTGGGATAGCTACCCACAGTGCAAAGCTCCGGAAGTCGACGGTTGCCTTGGTACTGTGGATACAGTCCGCCAACTACATGCACTTAGAGCATTTGTGTAGGGACACACGCACTCGACTGTATAAAAACGCTTTCTACAAAACCGACTTCTATAAATTCGACCTAATTTCATAGTGTAGACATACCCTTGGTCTGCTTCTTCTTATGACTTAGCCCTCCTGCTAGGTCACATTTTGTTTCCACCCCTTCTGAGTGAGAGAATGTCATTACATCTGTTTTTTGGCCCCCAACTCTGGGTCTCATGATCCTTTCACCCTATTGTTCCAGAGCTTTCAAGACTCCACATTCTTCTTATCCCAGGGGAGTTTGCACACCACCTTCCCTCATGGCTGGTAGGGGAACCCTTGGCCTCCCTCTCCTCTTGGTTCCAGCTCAGGGACCCTGAACTGAGTAGGCAAGGTCTGCCTATATCTAGACCTACACCCTGCTACATCCCTGGGCTTCTTTATACCTCAGCTTGTCAGCAGGCCTTTCCCACCATCCCTTCCTGGGTTCACTATGTTATCTGCATTCCCCTCAGGTTCACTAAGGTCGACAGACTTCTCTCTTCCTTCAGGACTGTGACTCACAGGACTTTTCTCTGGAGTTCTCCCAAAATCAAATCTACAAACTTCAACCACTTCCAAGCTTCCCAGGTTTGAATGTTAGCCCTTCACAAGTCTTCCCTGATACTCTTCTTCTTACTTCTATCAGACCATTCTCAGAGAGAAGGAACTCTCAATCTTCTCTTTCCTGGGTCCTTCCCTGGCCCTGCAAGAATCTTACAGGTCCCTTTGGTCCTACTACAGGAAAGTAATTGCAAAGTTTCTCCCTGAAGCCCCTGATCTTCTCAAAATTTCTTCTGTTTATAGCACTACTCCGCCCTTCCCTCAGTTGGGTTTCATTATGAATTAGGCATGGCCCACCCTCCAGGTGCAACTAGTGGGCTAATGGATTTCTTTGCCTGCTGTTAATGCTTTGTTCATCTTTGTGGGATAAACACCCCATCACAGATATTTAAAGCGATGCTTCTGAAATTGAAGGCTCAAAATTTCACCTAAATTTCACTAAATTTTTTTAGTTTTTATGGCTCAGATTCAGCAAAGCATTTAAATACTTGCTGTTTACAAATTCCCTGTAATTATGTGTTTTTTCCCTCCTCTAAAATCAGGACCCATTAACCACGAATTATGAATTTCCTACAAAAAAATTCTGTCCAAAATCCATAGAAATGTATGACAAGTTGAGCCAAAATCTTCAGAACTTCCGCACAGATTTTTTAAAAAATGTGGTGTTAGATCATTTAGAAGATCTTTATAAATCTTTTCCATTGAACAGCAAGTGACAGCAAATGACCCTCCTGACAGCAAATAGAAATGCACAGAAAATTCTGTCAATGATAGCAGAGGATTTCCCCAAAACTGGAACTACAGAATGTCTTGAAACGTACTGGACTTTAAAAATGATACATGTTGTGGTCAAATTTGGACCTTATATAGCTCCATTGGAGATATACCTTATATAGCTTCAATGGAGATATATTTGCTCACTCAGGTCTGGATTTGAGCCTGTGATGAGTTTTTCAGGTATTTTTGTGAGGAAAACAAATAAGAACATACTTAAAGTATTGGGGAACTATTGATCCATACATCATTACACCTAACCTCAGTACTCATGTGGTAACTTATGGCTAGATTTTTCACAAGGATCTATCACCCACCAGCTCACAAGGAGAACAACTAGAGCTGCTGATTGTTGACCCCATTTGAAAATTGGGCCATTATAGATTAGATTTAGGGTGTTTCCATTTTAAAAATTGCATAGCTTGTATTGTAAGTTTTTTAAACTGTCCAGATTTCTATAAAAGCTTCAGCTCAACATCAAAACATGTACAGCATGTGTGGCATTTTTATATGTGCAAAAGCTCATAGTGGGGAGTGGAATCTGAATATGTCCATGTAAATCAGGTTCTTAGTCATCTCTCCATCTGGCTGAGCATGAATAAGAAGAAAACTAAGAAGGAAGAAGTGGGGCCGCTTAACACTGAGGATGGAGTGGAGGTTAAAGATAATCTAGGCATGGCTCAATATCTAAACAAATACTTTGCCTCAGTCTTTAATAAGGCTAAAGAGGATCTTGGGGATAATGGTAGCATGACAAATGGGAAGGAGGATATAGAGGTAGATATTACCATATCAGAGGTAGAAGCGAAGCTGAAACAGCTTAATGGGACTAAATCGGGGGGCCCAGATAATCTTCATCCAAGAATATTAAAGGAATTGGCACCTGAAATTGCAAGCCCATTAGCAAGAATTTTTAATGAATCTGTAAACTCAGGAATAGTACCGAATGATTGGAGAATTGCTAATATAGTTCCTATTTTTAAGAAAGGAAAAAAAAGTGATCCGGGTAACTACAGGCCAGTTAGTTTGACATCTGTAGTATGCAAGGTCCTAGAAAAAATTTTGAAGGAGAAATTAGTTAAGGACATTGAAGTCAATGGTAAATGGGACAAAATACAACATGGTTTTACAAAAGGTAGATCGTGCCAAACCAACCTAATCTCCTTTTTTGAAAAAGTAACAGATTTTTTAGATAAAGGAAACGCAGTGGATCTAATTTACCTAGATTTCAGTAAGGCATTTGATACCGTGCCACATGGGGAATTATTAGTTAAATTGGAGAAGATGCGGATCAATATGAACATCAAAAGGTGATAAGGAATTGGTTAAAGGGGAGACTTCAACGGGTCCTACTGAAAGGAGAACTGTCAGGTTGGAGGGAGGTTACCAGTGGAGTTCCTCAGGGATCGGTTTTGGGACCAATCTTATTTCATCTTTTTATTCCTGACCTTGGCACAAAAAGTGGGAGTGTGCTAATAAAGTTTGCAGATGATACAAAGCTGGGAGGTATTGCCAATTCGGAGAAGGATCGGGATATTATACAGGAGGATCTGGATGACCTTGTAAACTGGAGTAATAATAATAGGATGAAATTTAATAGTGAGAAGTGTAAGGTTATGCATTTAGGGATTAATAACAAGAATTTTAGTTATAAGTTGGGGACGCATCAATTAGAAGTAACGGAAGAGGAGAAGGACCTTGGAGTATTGGTTGATCATAGGATGACTATGAGCTGCCAATGTGATATGGCTGTGAAAAAAGCTTATGCGGTTTTGGGATGCATCAGGAGAGGCATTTGCAGTAGGGATAAGGAGGTTTTAGTACCGTTATACAAGGCACTGGTGAGACCTCACCTAGAATACTGTGTGCAGTTCTGGTCTCCCATGTTTGAAAAGGATGAATTCAAACTGGAGCAGGTACAGAGAAGGGCTACTAGGATGATCCGAGGAATGGAAAACTTGTCTTATGAAAGGAGACTTAAGGAGCTTGGCTTGTTTAGCCTAACTAAAAGAAGGTTGAGGGGAGATATGATTGCTCTCTATAAATATATCAGAGGGATAAATATAGGAGAGGGAGAGGAATTATTTCAGCTCAGCACCAATGTGGACACAAGAACAAATGGGTATAAACTGGCCACCAGGAAGTTTAGACTTGAAATCAGACGAAGGTTTTTAACCATCAGAGGAGTGAAGTTTTGGAATAACCTTCCAAGGGAAGCAGTGGGGGCAAAAGATCTATCTGGTTTTAAGATTCTACTCGATAAGTTTATGGAGGAGATGGTATGATGGGATAATGGGATTTTGGTAAGTAATTGATCTTTAAATATTCAGGGTAAATAGGCCAAATCCCCTGAGATGGGATATTAGATGGATGGGATCTGAGTTACTATAGAAAATTCTTTCCTGGGTATCTGGCTGGTGAATCTTGCCCATATGCTCAGGGTTTAGCTGATTGCCATATTTGGGGTTGGGAAGGAATTTTCCTCCAGGGCAGATTGGAGAGGCCCTGGAGGATTTTTATCTTCCTCTGTAGCATGGGGCATGGTTGACTTGAGGGAGGCTTCTCTGCTCCTTGAAGTCTTTGAACCATGATTTAAGGACTTCAATAGCTCAGACATGGGTGAGGTTTTTCATAGGAGTGGGTGGGTGAGATTCTGTGGCCTGCGCTGTGCAGGAGGTCAGACTAGATGATCAGAATGGTCCCTTCTGACCTTAGTATCTATGAATCTATGAACTTGTGCAAAGAATTCTGAGTATCTGCATGAGCTAGAAACTGAATATAAAATCAGTATGTTCAAATACATGAAATCTAGCAGGTGCCGTTTTTGAGGCCTCTTCTGAAAATATGTCCATAGAGTTGGATGATGAGGTTTTAGTAAGTGGAGATGGGTGTTTTGGTTTTGGACAAGTTGTCCATAAAGTAGGGACAATTAAAATCTGTTTTTAAAAGGGAGAAAACATGAAGGTATCTTTAAACTTTTTGATTTTCTCTTGGGGAGAAAAATGGAAACCTCTGTTGGAGAGATTATACCCAGAACTTGCAAAGTTGCTGTGAATGTCTGTACAACTAGGGCCACCTGATTTCATAGTGTGGACGACTTTATCCAGGACTTTTACACTGACTGAGGACTTCTAAACTGCGGAGGTGTCATGGCTTGCACCCAGTTCCTAGATGCATGCTCTCTGCTAACGCCACACCAGGAAGGAATATTACTGATGTTGTAAGATGGGTGCTAGTCAGTTACTGCATTAGTTACATCTACATGGGGTGGTAAGGAAGGTACAAGAATGCTTGTTTCCAAAAACTCTTCTTTCCACCGGAAAGGCCTGCATGAATGATGAGAAAGAACACTGTGTTTGTGCTTCTTGTCATTATGGGTGAAAATCACCACCGAGCCTTTGCACAGGGGTGAATTTCATCTTTAATGACAATTTCATCTTTAATGAAGGGCCACTGAGGGCCAGCCTATGCACCACTTAAGTCCCACTGTTCCCTTGGAGAGGGGTGAATTTCATCCTAGGGGATTTGCCTGTTCTCATTTTACTCTAGATTAATAAACTGTTTTCAAACTGAAGTGACATGCAGAAAAGAAGTGTTAGTTGTACTCCAAGCAGAATGTGAATGGTAGATAAGACTGCATTTGGATAGAGGGAAAGTTGAAATCCTTATTGCAGAGATATTACCATAACATAATTAATATCTATGTAGTAACTGTTCTGCATTGTATGCCATGCAATATTTGTGAAAGTGAGAAGAAGCTGTTTTTCAGTGAGTGGCTACTTCCTACACTGCATATCAACAGCCAGATCTCGACCCAGAAATGTCAGTCTGTGCTCAGAGCAGACAAGTAAGCATAATTAGAGATGCTCTGGCAACGTATTTTAACTCTGATGGTGCCAATGTTTAAATTTTTAATCAGGCATGTAACATAAAAAGCACAGAACATGAAATGTGAAAAGAAAATTGGCGAATATGGACGTGCTGTTTGATACTTTATTTCACTGGAGGAAGTGAACATCAATAAACATTATTTATCATAAATGACAGAGGGGAAGGCGTGTTTCTAATAAAATCTACACATTGCAAGGGGTGAGTCTCATAAAAACACTCTTATATTACTGTAAAATCCACATTCGTCCTGATCATAAAAGGAAACACAGAGACCTTCCCAGGAAAGCTGGAATGCGTGTGCGCTAGCTACATGATGGCTGGCCTTTGTCCAGGAGACCAATGCGAGGGAAGGAGAAGGGAGTCTCCTGCCTTTTTCTTCCTACGCAAAGGTGGGACATAACTCTAGGGCCTGTGCTGCTGTGAAGGGACTGCTCATTCTTGGTGTTGCCCCATGGCACGGTACAGTGGGCATTCTCCACCCTGCCGTCCATGGAGGTCTGAGGCATGACTTGTCCTGGAATGAAGGCTCTGCAACACCTCCAATGTTAAGCCTATGTATAAATTACACAATCTGGCCCACCATTAGCACACAACCATGTTTGCAAAATGTTAACTTAAATCCAAATGTGCAGGTGATTCCACGATGGGTGGCACTGCACAGCCACTGAGGGTGATGGGAATGCAAGATGAGTTAGGGGAGAGGTAGAGATTGGCGAGGCAAATGGAGAACTATTTTGTGTGACCTCCTCCGGCAGTAAGACTGTTGCAAAGCCTTCCCACACTGATCTCCCCACAAAAATATCTGAGCATCTTCTCACGCCTCTAGGCAGTTGTCCCATGTATCATGTTAGTCTGAGTTTGAATGTAAGCCCCTCTGAGCAGGGGACCTGTCTTTTTATGAGTTCTGAAAAGTACGGAGTTCATTTTGCAACACTATATAAATGATCGCACACAAAAAACTATGCTAGATGAACACTGAGGTTGTAAGTCAATCACTCATAGGTTAGGAAAGGCCAGCTTTAAGGTTACCTGTGCAAGTTTAATTTGTCCCCCTTGTGTGCACACATTATGATACATTCTTTGGTTACAAGGTCATAATTTCTGCAACAAACAAGGCAGGGGTTTTACAGACAACAGCTTCCTTCACTACATGACTCTGATTCATCCCCGGAGCAGCTCCATCCTTTGTATTCAGGTAAGCATAGGGGTTTATCACAGGGAGAATGGTCCCTTGAAGGGGGAACAGGCCCAGTCCATCTGTGGTAGGTTATGTGCTCCCCATTGGGACTGGATAGAGGACACACATGGGCCCTGTGAAGATCCAAGCTGTCACTAAGAAGGGAGGAACAGGGAACAGCAGCAGGGATGTCCCTGGGCAGGGAGGCTGAGAGAATCTACTGGGGGAAAAGGGGCCTCCAGGGAGAAAGCCCTGAAGGCGGTGCTCTGTGAAAAGAGCAGGGAAGAACTCAACAGAGATGGAATCAGGGACAAAGAGCATGCAGAAAGGGTGCCCAGGAAGGAGGAGCAAAGTTATGTCTCCTTGTGTTTAGTAAGGACACAGTGAGACCATCGATTGACAGTCAGCAGGGAAGACGGGGCCTTGGTAAGATTCTCTGTAAGATTTCTAACCTTATGGACATTGTCAGGTTTGGACTCCAAGGACTTTATCCTTGGACTTAGAAGATTTATGCTTGTCTTAATAAATGAACCTGAATAAGGGTTTTATTGAAACAGGGAGTTTGTGAAGTCTCTGTTCAAGAGCCTGAGGAAGGGGAAATTGAGACAGAGTGATGCAACACTATGTCTTGCCGTGAAGGGAGTTCAGAGATGATGAGACTCGTAATAGGGTTCTGTGGAAAAATAGTAAGTGCTCATTCAATTAAAGGTAGTATCATAATGAATACCCCCTCCATGTACCAATCCCAGATTCCCCACAGGCTTTTTGTCTCAGTCTCCTTGTCCATCCAGCACCAGACCCCACTCCTCTGGGCTCCTTGTCAAATCTCAGTCTTCCTTCCCACAACCACCATTTCTCCTCAGCTCCCAGTCCCAATCTCCTTGACCAGCCAGTCCGAGTCTCTGTGCCCTAAGTGCCTTGTCCCAGTTTACTCCTTCTGCCTCCCATCTTGGTCTGGTTCCTGTCCCTTCTGCATTGGAGTTAGGTGGCTTCCTCCTCCAGGCAACTTGGATGCTATCAGGAGGAGCGCTGAGAGCATAGGGGAGACGGTGCCTGGTGCCACAGCAGCTTGCAACAGCTGCGAGCAGCAATTTCAGAGAAAGTCCTGCTCAGGTCTGGAGCATGTTAAGTTACTTTATGGGGATGGTGCAAGTCCGGTCCGATCAGAACATAGGAGCTATTGGGGATGGAGCATGTTCAGTGCAGATGGAATCTCTGGAGAATTTAGTGGCCAAACTATAACAGATCTCAACTAAACATGTTTAACTTGGCCAAATTTGGGCTGTTTTTCCTGGGAACAGCAAAAGGCACAGCAAAGGAAACATGTCCCCCTTCTCCCCACACAAGCCTGCATGCACAAACACACACATCAAATTTCAAGTCCCTGCTCCAAAGAGTGGAGTTGCTAGATCTGCTGAACAAAATGGCTGTAAGAATTTTTTAATGTGGTAAAAGCATTGTATTTTCCTGTATTTTCAAATTTTGGAAACAGTTGAACCATTTTTGCTGAAACTTTCCAAAATATTTCAGTCTGAGGGACAGAAGTCAGAAGGGAGAGAATGAAAGTTTGGCAAAGTTGCAAGCAACTATAGAGGGTCTTATAATGGGAAGTGTCAAGTAACCCTAACTATGGGCATTGTTATCTGCACAGCCTACAGTAATGTTTAGCAGAGAAACCTGCCTTTGATAGGTCCTGGGAGGGTACAGATGTATATTTTGTTAATAACGGTATCATTGACTGAAACATCTACAGACTTATATCCGCTTCATACTTCCAAATTTACTTCTCCATTTCTCTTTGCTTTTCCTCATTGGCTTTCCATTCCCATCATGTAGTTACATTGTTGTAGTCATGCAGGTCCCAGGATATTAAAGAGAAAAAGTGGGTGAGTTAATATCTTTTATTGGACCAACTTCTGTTGGTGAGAGAGACAAGCTTCTTTGGAAGAATTCTGTGTAGCTCAAAAGCTTGTCTCTTTCACCAACAGAAATTGGTCCAATAAAAGATATCACCTCATTCACCTTGTCTTGCTAATGCTGTTACACTAACATTCTCCATGCTGGTTCCAAAGCTGCCATCATTAGCTCTTGCATCATATGCATCTTTGTGTTTCTTCCTCTGATTTGTCAGGAGGCCAGTATTGCATGTCAAGCTCTAGTGGCCATGTTTCTGAAGAACAGATGGTGACAATTCAGAGCTATCACCTGGGGCATTGTGGTCCAGGACAGTCTTTCTCAAACTATCAGGCATGATCTAGAAATGGTTCATTATGCTCCCATTCTGATTGGGTCATTGCTAGAGCTGGTGAGAAAATTTTGACAAAAAATGGGAAAATCTTTCCATACAAAATGTAGCTGCTTTTTAACCAGCTCTAGCAGCACCAAAATTCCCAAGGGATTTACACTGTGAGTTTTTATTGGTGTGTGTGTGTGTATATGTATAAATATATATAAAATTAGAGCAATTGATTACAAAATGCAGCCACTTCAACCAGAAGCAGCAGCAGCCTCTACAAGCTCAACATCCATTACTCCACAGCACCCAAAACCATCCCATTATTTCTTCCCATGACTCAACACCAGCCATTTTTCATAGCCACAAAGGCCTGTGTGATATGGTGGCATGTGGGACAATTTTTCATCTGTTTCGTAGGTCCTAGATTAAAAAAAGATGGAAAATCACTAGTGGACTGAACATATAACTGAGAGCCAGGAACTTGTGTTTTAATCCTGGTTCTGCCATGGACTCTTGGGACTTTGGACAGATCACTTAGCCCCTCTGCCTCAGTTTTCCCATCTGTAAGAAAACAATAAGACCTCCCTACCACCTAGCAGAGTTGTGAGGATTAATTAATTAATATTTGTACAGCGCTTTGAAAAGAAAGTGCTATGAAGTGCGGAATATTATTGTCTCCTGGCACCCAGATGGAGCTGTAGACATACATTCAGTGGGTACAGATTCCTTGTTGTTCTTGCAGTCCTTGACAGACTTAGGTTCTATAATGGAGAAAAAACAAAACACCCCAGAACAAAACCAAACAAACCTCCCCCCCATGAACAAAAAACTCTTCTCCAATCATACAATGCCTTTGACAAAAGCAGGATTCCCGGTGTTATTGCTGGACAAGTTGGATTGCTCCATCAGCTTATGTGCACACTCTCCTATGTATCTACCTACATGGTAGCGTGTTCCATAAGTAGAGTTTGGCAGATATTTTCCAGTACACTTGTAAACATAAACTTCAAACAATGGGTCTGATCCAATTTCCACTGAAATCAATCGAATTCCTTCCATTGACTTTACTGACAGCTGTATCAGAGCTAGTAAGTTCATTATTTTGTACTGAGAATTACTTAAAACTCTTGGGCCCAAATTTTAACCTCAGTTAATCCAGTGTTAAATTTGCTCAGTTAAACTTGGAGTACCTCCATTGACTTCAGTACAGAAGCCTTGGATTTGCACTGATGTAACTCAACAAAATTGGAATTTCCTGGAACGAGTTGCAAATATTTTTAAAAAAGTCATATTCTGCATTGTAAGGATAGCTTTTCATCACCCTGTCACCCTGGTATTGACATACACAGTATTGTGGTTTTTGTTGATTGGTCTCCAAATTTTGCCTATAGAGTACAGTAAACAAAATAGCCTCCTTTAGATTTATCCACCTCTTTTGGATAGAAGTACACTTTGCTGTGTTTCAGAGTAGCAGCCGTTTTAGTCTGTATTTGCAAAAAGAAAAGGAGTATTTGTGGCACCTTAGAGACTAACAAATGTATTTGAGCATAAGCTTTTGTGAGCTACAGCTCACTTCATCGGATGCATTCAGTGGAAACTTTGCTGTGTGTGACTGTAATAAAACAAACAGTATATAACAGGCCATCCTCCCAAAAACCACACCTCCTAATCTGGGAACTCCACACTTGCAACACATTATAAATCATCTTCTAATGCAGGTACCTGACTCATTGCTGTCCACATTTGCAGAATAGGTTTGAAGTTCCAACTCATCAGGTTCCATGACAATAAGCTTTCCTTTCCAAAACTGAATGGGGAGACAACAGGGGATACAAAATAACAAATGTAATTGAATGCATTCAATTCTAAGTCAACCAGTAGTAGTGATGACAATCCGTCACCTGCCTGGTTGTTATCAGGCTGAACATTTTCCATGTGCATTCAGCAGAGGGGCGTTTTGAGGATGGACTTGAAGGAGGAGAAGATGGTAGCATTGTAGCTTTTAATTGGGAGCCTTTCCCACCTATGCGGGGTTGGCGCGGTAAAGTATAATGTTCACTTTTTTTCAGGGCTGCTTTGCAGAAAGCTCATATCCAGCTGCAGTAAGTTATAGATATTAATGTTTCTTGGGAAATCATAGTGCATGTAAACAGTCAGTAAGCAAGTACTGTGCAGTATCAGTACTCCAAAAGTCTATTCATGTCATTTCTCACCGTCCCCGCAGCTTAACAGGTAGCTGAACAGGTAACTGTTAAAACAAAACAAACAACAAATCAGAACAAAAACAAAAACAAAAAACAACCACCAGACTTGTTTTGTTTTAATACGAGGATCACGTCGTTAGCGGGATAACTCCATTGATAGCAACAGAGCAACTCAGATTTACACCAGCTGAGGATCTGATTCTGAAATCTTAGCTTCAGAGACTTTAGGCCCAAGTCACATTTGGGGCACATTTGAACCCTGATGCAGCAAAGCACTTAAGCATATGCTCAACTTGAAGCTAATGGGAGCTAAGCACATGCTTAAAGCTAAGCTAGTGCTTAAGACTTGTGTTCAGTATTGATGAGCTTAAGCAAGTGCATAATTGGGGCCTACTTCCCTTTTCCAGAAAGGGGAGCTATGCTCTGATTCAACCCATCCTTTGGATGGTGAGGCCACTGTATAAAGGGGTAGTAAAATTAGTACTAGTCGAAGAGCTGTTCTCTGGGTAGACTTGCAAAATAGTATCAATTCAATGTACAGAATACAGGGCACTTACTATACATAAAGCAGCAAGGTCTGAATTTTACGCATAGTGCCTTGATGTCTTAAAAATCGATAGTGAATCGATAATGATCCTGTCTATTCCAAATGTCACACATTCAGACTGACCATCTCATACAATAAGCAGGCCTGATCCTGCCCCCACCGTGGAAGTCTGTAGGAATTCTGCCACTTACTTTAATGGCCCTATTTCTGTACTCAGTAAACAAGAGATTCTTGACCAGTTTCCCACTGAGGCAATCAAAGAGGGCTTTTTTGTTATACCATTGTTGATACGATTCCTTTCAGCTTGTGCTGTTTTAAGATGTTTAACTGAGTAACTCCAAAAGAACAATTCGCAGATACCTTTGATGTGTGTTTTGAAAGTTTAACATACACTATCCAATGCAAATTCACATACACAACTGAAATCCAACGCTGGGGAAATTAAAACAACAAAACTTGATTGCATATCATGATTTCATATTTTGCAGATGTTAATATTTAATCATATGCAGAGCCATTTAGTTTAAGTGCATTAATGTAACTCGCTTAAAAGAGGCCAGTAATTGTCCTATTAACTCCCAGTCTGGATGTTATCCATGCTGCCCTGCTGGTAAAGCCAGAGGGACAGTCTCCTATTGGCACCCACAGAGATTGCTCTGATCTGTTGAAAATCCTGTTAAAATCTAATTACTTAGGAGAATAGGCCAGGGAATATCTAATGAGCTTCAGGAAACCCACTGAAAGAAATTCTCTTTTAATACAGAATGAAATGTCTTCTGTCTTTCAATTACAGCGATACCACATGAACATAATTATGCCTGCATAGAATGTGACTCTTATTTGTTGTTTTTAATTATATGTCACTGGATTTCTCTTAGTCACATGCATAAATAATTTAATTTTCCATGGAGAATAAATATTGGTGAGAAGCTTAATATTAAAATAAATGTAATCTTTGTTTATGATAATTCCGACCTTATTTAGTGATAAAATGTTAATAAAATAGAGATACCAAAGGGAAACAAAAACCCAAACACATGCTGGGGAAAATACTGGGGAAACAGAAGCTTTGCTCTGCCCATGGCACAAGCTTTCCGCGAAAAGAGCTATTCAGCAGTTTGCCTGTATGAAATATGAACTTGCTTTTGTCATGGACATTTTAAAAAAATCTAATAAACAATATTATAAACTTCTTATTATAACAAGAGAGTGAGGGAGCTGTTTTCACTTTCTCCCACTACTAGTCTCTTCATTATTTTTATTTGAAAATTTCCCTAATAACGTAGCCAAAATCACTGCTGAAGTCACTGGGTCAGATCCTCAGTAGGTCTAAATCAAGGTAGCTCTCTTGATATCAATGGAGTACTGCTGATTTACACCAGCAGAAGATATGGTCCAGTGAATTTACACAGGTTCGAATTTGGTCCATTCTCTGTATATGGCTGCTGAAGTCCTAAGGGTAGAATCCAGTGATCCAAGCAGCCTGTATCATTTTGCAAAAGTTCTAATTCAAGTGTCACTGCAGTAGCCCATATCTGGAAACTCAGTGCAACTAAAGTCAATGGGATTAATCTTGAAGAGCCTTGAGGAGACCACACAAGGCTCAGACTCAGTGGAACCCCAGGGATCCAGGCAGCAGAGAGCATGCACAAAGGAAATCCACACCTCCTTGTCCATCACAAGGGAATTCAGACAAGGGAACAGGAGTAGATGTTTCACCCTACATGGTGACATGACCACTGGATGGGGGGCTTTGGGTCACACTACTCCCCATCCCACATACCCTTCAGTAGCTGGCAATAAGTGGGCTTTCTGGAGTACAAGGCCCTGAAGTATAGACTGGACTTGAGGATGCCTTCTGA
This sequence comes from Dermochelys coriacea, assembly GCF_009764565.3. Classification (NCBI taxonomy): domain Eukaryota; kingdom Metazoa; phylum Chordata; order Testudines; family Dermochelyidae; genus Dermochelys; species Dermochelys coriacea. The sequence goes on from NC_050075.1 coordinate 91,347,101, forward strand.
TTTACTACATGCACACTAAACTCTGCTGGGTGCTGTTTGTCCCGACGGTCCATCTAACAGAGTGGGGTGTTTCCCAATTTCTGCTGCCCTACGGGAGGCACTCCCACTGCACTGAGATCCTTACTGGTTTTGGTGGTCCTACCCTGCAATCCTTCCCAACCCCTACTCTTCCATCAGATGGCTCCTTTTGCAGACTCCAGAGGACGAGGTGAAAAGCAGTAGATGTTGGGGGGCATAGCCATGGAGTTGGGCTCTCACCCCTCTCCATTCAGACAGTGCTGGTGTAACCCACATGCCTAATCAAGAGATAACTGTTTACAAGATCTATTGCGGGGTGGCGGGTGGATAGGAGTGATTTGTTTTGGGACACTGTTGCTAGGCAGATGCATAATTCGCTCTCCACATTCAGACTGGGTGTGGTAGTTTGGGGTATGTTCAATAGGTTTCCTGTTGCTGAACTCAGACTCCAGGAGGGCAAGTAGTCAGGGCAGCTGCTTTGCAAAACGCCAAGTACTCTGTGTTGGTTGGGAGAAGCTGAGCCCCAGGAACAGAAAGCAGGCTGTTTCCCCTAACTCTGAAGCATTTTGCAACAGGTTAGTGATATTGCGAACCCTCCAACAGGGATGAGGGGAAATTGGGAGGGGAAATTGTATATTTTGAATCTTGTTTGATTTTAGCCAAGCAATTTTAGTTAAATTTTCTCAACTACTATGATCCACCAACACTTCTCTTATTTAAATGTGATGATAGGGACAGAGTAATTTGTTTTGCTATTCTCAGTTTTGTATTTTTCTTGTAACAGTTTCTTTTTAATCTATATACTTAACTGAGTGGCTGGTTAATTGGCTAGTTGACTAGCAAACTGAATGACTGCAGCATGAGGAACAGAAAGAGTCTGCATGGATTCCAGCTGAAGATTTCTACAGCCGAGCCCTGGTCTACATTATGAGTTTTGGTCAAATTTAGCAGTGTTAGATCAATTTAACCCTACACCCGTCCACATGACGAAGCCATTTTTGTTGACTTAAAGGACTCTTAAAATCAATTTCTGTACTCCTTCCTGACTAGGGGATTAGCACTGAAATCAACATTGCCGGGTCAGTGGGGTAGTGTGGATGCAAAATTTGGGGTAGTGTGGATGCAACTTGATGGTATTGGCCTACAGGACCTATTCCAGAGTGCTCCATTGTGACCGCTCTGGACAGCACTTTCAACTTAGATGCACTAGCCAGGTACACAGGAAAGCACCGGGAACTTCTGAATTTCATTTCCTGTTTGGCCAGCGTGGCGAGCTCATCAGCACAGGTGACCACTCAGTCCCAGAATCGCAAAAGAGCTCCAGCATGGACTGAACAGGAGGTACTGGATCTGATTGTTGTATGGGGAGATGAATCCATGCTATCAGAACTCTGTTCCAAAAGACAAAATGCCAATATATTTGAAAAAATCTCCAAGGGCATGATGGACAGAGGCTACAACAGGGACCTGCAGCAGTGCCACGTGAAAATTAAGGCACTCAGGCAAGTCTACCAAAAAACCGAAGAGGCTAATTGCCGCTCTGGGTCAGAGCCCCAGATATGCTGCTTCTATGATGAGCTGCATGCAATTCTAGGGGTGCCCCTACCACTACCCCACCCCTTTCCGTGGACACCTGCAAGGGGGGAGTCTCACTCAAAGGGATGAGGATTTTGGGGACGAGGAAGATGATGATGATGAGTAGGAGGAGGATAGCGCACAACAGGCAAGTGGAGAAACTGTTCTCCCCGACAGCCAGGAACTGTTTATCACCCTGGAGCTAATACTCTCCCAACCCTCCCAAGGCAGACTCCCAGACCATGAAGCCGGAGCAGGCATCTCTGGTGAATATACCTTTATAAATATAATACATGCTTTAAAAGCAAGTGTGTTTAATGATTAATTTGCCCTGAAGACTTGGGATGCATTTGTGGCCAGTACAGCTACTGGAAAAGTCTGTTAACATGTCTGGGGATGGAGTGGAAATCCTCCAGGGACATTATTAAGGGGACGTTCAGAGGTGGCCGTTCCTGCTGGGCTGTTTGCCTGTGGCTGAAAAGAAATCATCCCCACTTTTAGCAACGCGGTGCGGGGGGGTGCGTTCACGCTGAGCTGTTCGTGTTCGGCGGAAGGATCTTCCCTGATACTAGTCATGCGGTGGGAGGAGGGGTGAAACGATCATCCCAGAGAATTGGGTGTGGGGGGCTGGTTTAGTTGGGTTTGTGCTGCACATTAACCCAAAAACCGCAGCCCCTCCTTTTAAATGGCTAACCTAATGGGTGCTTGGTATGGGAAAAGAGGGCGCTGCTGTTTGAAACCATTCCCACATGTTATGAAGGTTGAAGAAGCCGAGAGAGAGAGTGGCTTACCATGGCTACCTTCAAGCCGAATTCTGTTGCCTGGCTCTGAGTGTGTGATTTCTCACACCAAACCGGCAGGCCCTCAATATAAGAGGCAAAATGCAACCTTGTACCGAAAGCACATGTGCTATGTAATGTTAACAGCTTGGTTCACTGTGAAAGAGTCTACCCATTGTTCTCTAAAATGTGTCTTTTTAAATACTACTCTCATTGTTTTCCTCCTGCAGCTGCAAATGTTTCAACGCTCCTCCTACCATCTCCATCCCAGAAGCTAGCACAGATAAGAAGGCGAAAAAAATGCACTTGCAATGAAATGTTCTCTGAGCTCATGCAGTTCTCCTCCACTGAAAGAGCTCAGCACAATGTGTGGAGGCAAACAATGGCAGAGTCCAGGAAAGCAGAAAATGAACATGAGGACAGGAGGGACGAGCAAGATGAGAGGTTGCAGGAGCAAGAGGAGAGGTAGTGGCAGCGTGATGAGAGGAGGCAGGATGCAATGCTGAGGCTACTGGGGGATCAAACTGATATGCTCCGGAGCTGCAGGAAAGGCAGCAGGAGCACAGACCGCCACTGCAGCCCTTGTGTAACTGCCCCCCCCCCAAGTTCCATAGCCTCCTCTCCCAGACGCCCAAGAACGCAGAGGTGTGGGGGGTCCCTCTGGGCACCCAACCACTCCATCCCAGAGGACTGCCCAAGCAACAGAAGGCTGGCATTCAATAAGTTTTGAAGTGCAATGTGGCCTTGTCCTTCCCTCCTCCCCTTATCCACCACCCCACCCAGCTTCTCTCTTCCCCCACCCCTCCCGGGCTACCTTGGCAGTTATCCCCCTATTTGTGTGATGAATTAATAAAGAATGCATGATTTTGAAACAACAATGACTTTATTGCCTCTGCAAGTGGTGATTGAAGGGGAAAGGACAGTTGGCTTACAGGGAAGTAGAGTGAACCAAGGAGGTGGGTTTTCATCAAGGAGAAACAAACAGAAGTGTCACACCATAGCCTGGCCAGTCATGAAACTGGTTTTCAAAGCTTCTCTGATGCGCAGCACACCCTGCTGTGCTCTTCTAATCGCCCTGGTGTCAGGCTGCGTGTAAGCAGTGGCCCAAGCGATTTGCCTCAACCTCCCACCCCGCCATAAACATCTCCCCCTTACTCTCACACAGATTGTGGAGCACACAGCAAGCAACAATAACAATGGGAATATTGGTTTTGCTGAGGTCTAACCGAGTCAGTAAACTGTGCCAGCACGCTTTTAAACGTCTAAATACACATTCTACCACCATTCTGCACTTGCTCAGCCTATAGTTGAACAGCTCCTTACTACTGTCCAGGGTGCCTGTGTATGGCTTCATGAGCCATGGCATTAAAAGGTAGGCTGGGTTCCCAAGGATAACTATAGGCATTTCAACATCCCCAACAGTTATTTTCTGGTCTGGGAAGTAAGTCCCTTCCTGCAGCTGTTCAAACAGACCAGAGTTCCTGAAGATGCAAGTGTCATGTACCTTTCCCGGCCATCCCACTATGATGTCGGTGAAATGTCCCTTGTGATCCACCAGTGCTTGCAGCACCATTGAGAAATACTCCTTGCGATTTACGTACTGGCTGCCAAGGTGGTCCAGTCCCAAGATAGGGATATGCATTCCGTCTATTGCCCCACCACAGTTAGGGAATCCCATTGCAGCAAAGCCATCCACTATGACCTGCACATTTTCCAGAGTCACTTCCCTTGATAGGAGCAGCTCAGTGATTGCATTGGCTACTTGGATCACAGCAGCCCCCACAATAGATTTGCCCACTCCAAATTGATTCCCGACTGATCGGTAGCTGTCTGGCATTGCAAGCTTCTCGCTATTGCCACTCTCTTGTGAACTGTGCAGGCTGCTCTCATCTTGGTATTCTTGCCCTTCAGGGCAGAGGAAAGCAAGTCAAAAAGTTTCATGAAAGTGCCCTTACACATGTGAAAGTTTCGCAGCCACTGGGAATCATCCCAGACCTGCAACACTATGCGGTCCCACCAGTCTGTGCTTGTTTCCTAGGCCCAGAATTGGTGTTCCATGGCATGAGCCTGCCCCATTGCCACCAGGGTGTCCAAATTGCCAGGGCCCGTACTTTGAGAGAAGTCTGTGTCCATGTCCTCATCACTCTCGTCACCACGCTGCCGTTGCCTCCTTGCCTGCTTTTGCAGGTTCTGGTTGTGCACATACTGCAGGATAATCCGTGAGGTGTTTACAGTGTTCATAACTGCCACGGTAATCTGAGCAGGCTCCATGCTTGCCATGGTATGACGTCTGCAAGAAAGCAGAGTTGCAGTGGAAGCGGTGGAGGATGACGGTTAGCACCGCGCACATTTCCCTTGGAAGAACACACGTACCTGGGAGCCCATGAGTCAACATGGAGAAATTCGCTATTGAGACAATAGCAGGAGAGCAGATTTGCAGAGGAAGTGGTGGATGACAACTGTTATCAGTCCTACTGCACCGTCTGCTGAAAGCAGTATGGCGTCCGCATGGAAAAAAGGCGCGAAACGATTGTCTGCCATTGCTTTCACGGAGGGAGGGGTGACTGACGACATGTACCCAAAACCACCCGCGACAATGTTTTTGCCCCATTAGGCATTGGGAGCTCAACCCAGAATTCCAATGCGCAGCAGAGACTGCGGGAACTGTGGGATAACTACCCACAATGCACCGCTCCGTAAGTCGATGCTAGCCACAGTAGTGAGGATGCACTTCACTGACTTAATGCGCTTAGTGTGGATGTACGCAATCAACTGTATAAAATTGATTTCTAAAAATCGACTTCTATAATATTGACCTAATTTCGTAGTGTAGACATACCCCAAGTGAAGGAAAGATGTTGCATTTGATTCAGCAGACTATAGATTTGGTGATCAAAGACTCTAACTGAGACTCAAGTGAACTCAACCTAAGCTTTTGGGAACTCTTCTCACTGTGCTTCTTTCTTGACTGACCTGTTTAGATTTAATTTGTTTTCTTTATTTGTTTATGTATAACTGTGAAGATACTGTATGTGGCCATGTTATGTTGTAAACATTAAGTTGTTGTTATTATTTATTATGTTCTTTTATCATAAGATTTTATAAAGTTGGTCCTTAAGAATTAAGTTAATTCCTTTTGTTCTTGACTGTGATGAATCTGACCCTATGCAATCCTGCTGAAAATCCTCAATGACTGAATTCTGGGTCTCCAGGTGCTTTTTCGTGGGAGTTGGTTTTTTTAGGCACTGGAGAAGGGCAATGAAGTCAACTTTAGCCTACCCTGTCAGCAGTCTGCTTAGGTCCCGCAAAGGTGAGGGGAAGGATGGGCTCCCTGGGCCTTCTCCTTTACATAACAAACTGCTGGGGCAACCAGAGTATAGATAGAGTTTATGACTTGCCAAAGGTCATGCAGCAAGTCAGAATCAGAGGTGGGCTCACAATCCAGAAGCCTCCAGGGTCATGTCTCTGCTTTGACCATTACCCAACTGTCTTTTTTTCAATACATTTTTTTATACGGTCTGTTTATATGTTTTTATACCTCGATGAAGGGATTGTATCATTTTCCAAATACATTTCAGTTATGCTTTAAATACCACAAGGAACCCATAAAACTGACCTCAGTGATTCCCAGCAAATAAAAAGGTTTTTTCTTAGTCTGTAGTTTGAAAAGTTTTGCTGTGATGACTATAGGAACTATAGTTACGCTGGAGCGAACGTCACTGTGTCAAAAGTGCTTAAACTCTACTTGATACAGAAGGAGTATGTGCATAAGTGTCAAATCCCTGCCCAAAGTAGCAGCCTACAGATAGACTGACCTGTTGGAACTACCTGAAGATGAGCTATTTGTAAGTTCAAAAGTTTTTCTTTTTCACCAATGGAAGTTGGTCCAATACCTCACCCACCTTGTCTTTTTGTCTGATCCAGGGCAGCCCCTTCCTCGTCAGGAAAGCCTCTCAGATCCCCTCAGATTCCTGCTTCAGGTTTGGACATTTGATTGCATGGATTCCCCTGGGAAATGTTTAGAAGCTGCAGCAACAGCCACCATGGAAAGCCCTTAGGAGAGTTCTTCTATGGTAATTCGATACTGTGCTAAGAATATATATTTGCTACGTATTCTCTTACATACTAAGGGATTTGCTCAGACCTCCTGGAAAGTGGGGTCACAGGATGCTCCCAGATCCTTGGCTACCAGGAACCTGCTGCGGGGTGGGGGGGGGGAGGAGAGGGGAAGGGAGCGGGGAAGCTATTGAAGAAGTCGGTGCTCAGCCATGCTCCCTCCCTCCCTGTCCAGCCCATGCCCCACCCACCCACTGGATTTCCTTGACTTGCCTCTTTCTTCTCCTTATGTCACAGGTGGGGGTGGCTGGCAGAGAGTTTCCGTGTGGATGGGGGTTCCACTGTCTGTCTCTAGGTGCTTTAAGAACATGTCACACTGCTTATGTGGTGCAAAGTGACTTCAGCGGAGTAGAGAATCTGGCCCTAGAAGTTCCTTCCTCTGTGCAAGGACCATGGGACATGCCAACAGTTTCCACACAGCCAACTTTTCCAAAATGCCCCAGAGTTCAGGATATTGGTTTAGTCCATTACAGAGAAGAAGATGAGCCTCAATGACCTGATCTAAAGTTTGGGAGCGTTTTCTTTTCTTTCTTGAAAATTGATGAATATCATCATTAAGAGCTTGTTTGCATGTACGACTGCCCTCTACTGGAGAGAGTCGTCATTACCTAACTGCGAATTATGACAGCCACCATCTTTGTTGACACCAGGGACTGAACTAGATACTTGAGAACTGAAAGCAGGAACCTCAACAGCTTGAATTAAAGAGGCAGTTTTTGAAGCTGAGAACAGACTCACATTCTCTGTGACTTGGGCACATGTAGCCCCTGATTACAAGAAGTGTATGTTAAAAGCCCTCTGCAGTTAACAGCTACTGGAGATTCTCCCTTGGTTCTAGTCATCAAGGGCTATTGTTTTGGAGCTGGAAGACTTGCATTCCGTCTGCTCTGTCACAATAAAATTCCAAATAATGTGCAAAGGCATTGCTGTGAAATATAGTGACCACCTGAACTCCCCTTTGCCTCTCCAGGGAGCACCATGCTTTTGATGTTCCAGCATTCTGTTGCAACTTTATGATGATATACTTGATATTCTGGCCATCACAGGTTGTTTTTTTCCCCTCAGTGTACAAAATATGTGAGTCAGCAGAGAAAGAGAGAAAACCTAGAGTGCAGTGCCCTCCACTTCAATGCCAGAAAAAAAGTAGTAGCATAAACAGTAGAGTCTGGAAAGGCAACATCAGAACCATTGAGATAAGCAGACTGTGGCGAGGTGGTTCTCTCTCTGCACTATAAATCCAGCAGGTTCCCGGGAACCATGTGCTGATGAAAGCTGCTTTACTAAAGGGGGAAAAAATCTGAAGATTTTGAGAGTTGCATTAACATCACCTGTCCCCATATTCAAAATTCATGTTGACATACAAGGTTAGCCAGTGCCTCCACCACCCCTGGGAAGCTGCTAGGTAGTTTTAGATTTCCGAGTGATCAATATGGTACCATCCACCCATTATGCTTATCAGTCCATGCAAAAGAATTGCATAAAAATAAGCTTTGAAATACTGATAGTGTCCTTGTTGTATAAATTGAATTGTCCATCAGTGACTTATACTGGCCTCATGCTGTGACATGCAGTGTGTTAAACCAAGATTTTAATTAGACCATCGCTCCCTTTTTTGGTGACAGAGTGGAATGTTGTGACTTGGGGGGTCGTGGTTGAAAATGACTGGGTCAGTCCAGGCCCCCTAGATAACATTTAGGCGCTGTAATGAGCCAGAAGGCCCGGGGGAAAGTTCCCTGGCGCAGAAGCAACACAGGCCTGGTGACGTAGATGGATCTATGCTGCCCACCCCCACAAGCCCCAATACGGGCGGGGGACTGGATTGTGGCTGACAAAGTAGCTGTAGCGCTCAGTGCTACAGAGAGCCTGGACTGCATTACAGCCCTTAGGAAGCCTGGGACAGGCTGCTGTTAGTTAGAGTTGCCCCTGTAGAAGCTAGCAATGCAGAGGCACAAAGGTGGCATAAAGCCACCTTTGTCCTCACCACCTGGGTTCTCAGGAGGTAGAGCCCAGAATCTAGCCAGGCATTCCTACTGCAGTGTTTCCATTCCTATTTTACTTCCTAAGTGGGGTTTTTTAGTTGCAGCCCAAGGAAAGCTGAATACACAGGTAGTTTACATACTGCACTGAAAATATCAATGGCAGATTTGCTATAGTTGCCTTTTATTCTCCAGTGAAAACCTCTGTATTTTAATTTGTTTAGATTTTCTTTTCATTCACTGAATACATTGTACAAATGTGCCTCTGGATATATGTCAAGGTAAATCATTTTGCTCTGAAAATAACCTAATAATAACATCAATGGAGCTAGGGCAATTTACACCCTTGAAGGATCTGGTCTAGATCAATGTATATTAGTCAAAGAGTCACAAAAGTCCAGCTCTGAAAAATGCAATGAAATTTTAGTGAAAAAAGATGCACTGTCTATTGGAAACACTTCTTAAAGAATAAATCCCAGGATTTTCTTAAGGGGGTGATGGGGTGGAGGGAGCAGGGGGAAGAGGATTCAGAGCCAAGGGACCATAAGAATTAAACAGTTTGAAAAAGGTGAAACAACTAAATACCAATATCCTTACAAAGCTAAGCAATACATTTTAATCCAACACTTAAACATACCTCTAGGGTTTATTCCTGTTCACACTCAAGTCATCTTGAGTTTTGCCATTGATGTCACTAGTAGCAGAATTGGGCCCATTAAAATATAACATCATTATAAGCAGGATATTAAATAATCCCTTTGATCACATACAGGATGGAAATAGCCACTCATTCAGCCTATACTTCCACCAATCTGCCTACACTGGGATAGCAAAAGGCCTCAGGAGTGTGGCCATAGCTTTGTTTTCAATTCTGTACAAAATCAGTCAAGTGTAATACGCGCCACTTAAGGTCAGATTATGTCATTAAGACACACCCCGGTCATGAGAAGGGCTGGTCTGCCACAGGAGACATGTTGGGGAAATGGTGGGATTGGGATAATGTGTAAAGTACAAATCGGGAGCCATCACCAAACTTCGGTTTAGCCTGTTATCATAGAATTACAGAAATGTAGGGCAGGAAGGGACCTCGAGAGGTCATCAAGTCCAGTCCTCTGAGCTGAGCTGAGGCAGGACCAAGTAAACCTCCTAGACAATACCTGGCAGGTATTTGTCCAACACATTCTTAAAAATCTCCAATGATGGAAGCTTATTGGAGCTTGTAGTTAGAAATTTTTTCCTAATATCCAACCTAAATCCCCCTTGCTGCAGATTAAGATCCCATTACTTCTTGTCCTGCAATCAGTGGACATGGAGAACAATTAACCATGATACTCCTTATAACAGCTTTTAACATGTTCTAGAGAAACAAGTCACAAAATTGGGATCAGGATTCAGAACCAAACTTTCCCAAACTTTGGGGCTGTTCCATTCTGGGCTTTTGTTTTGGCTCAGTAATGTAGTCATCAATCTAATCTATGACTGCTTAGTCCAGACCATGTTGTAGGGAGAACCTCTAGGGTGACATTAGCACTGTCATTCTGGGAGATTGAGAGCCAGAGAGAACCACAGGGTTTTCTGGCTTCAGCAGCCTCACCTAAGAATCCCCTTTATATTGATTACTACTGAATCGTGCATTGTAAGGCCCATCTCTAACATCTACAAACCAAAGACAGGGTGCTCGGTCTGCAGAATAAGCACAATTTTTTGGAGGTTATTATAACCTTCCCCCTGCCAACCATCGGAGAGATGAAGCACAGGATAGAGGAAGAAAGGAGGGAGGAAAATGGAAAGGGTGAAAGATTGTGTAAAAGTGCTTAAAATATTTCTCCTTCCTCAGCTCCAGCTCTTTCTGTAAAATTACTTCACTGGAAAAGGAGCCAGCCAGAGTGCATTCACCATCTAATTCACAACACAAACAGGTGGGTTGTAAAAATGGTGAGTAGTGTGGAAATCATTCATGGAGACAGGGAAATAAATAACCCTTCATGCCCACATAAATACTGATCAGATGTTCATAAGGGAAATTTACATGGAGCCTTATTCAGTATTACGGGCTAGTCCCCTACCTTCCATCATTCCTGCCATGAAGACAATTCAGAATATGGGGCACAGACAGCACACCCCTCCCACAAGATAGCTACAGCACAACACATATCAAACACTATATTTGCACTAAGTGTTGCTGTTATTGCTAGTATGGCCCATGGCTGAGTCTGATCATTCTTCCCAAATTTTACTTCTTGACAGTATAATCAGTTAGTGGATTAATTCAATGAGTCCTAATTCTGGTTCTGCTAGTGATCTGCTGAGTGACTTTGGGCAAGACACTTCACTTCTCTATGCCTCTGAAACCCCTCCCACCCTTCCCTGTCTTCTCTATTTAGATTGTAAACTTTTGAGGACTGGGACCTATGGCCTGGTCTACACTACAAAGTTAGGTCAGTGGAAGCCACCTTGTGTCAAACTAGTCATGCATGTGCCTGCCCTTACATTTGTCTCCCGCCCATGTACCTGCCCCAATGCAGCAACACAGTTACGCCACCTCCCTGAGCGGCGTTGAGCCATGGGCAACTGAGGTCAACCCAGCACAAGTGCAGCCACTGCATTACTCATGTCGACCCAAACAGTTCTCCAGCACTGTCCCACAATGCCTGTCACTGACTACTCTAGTGATAACTGTGAACTTCACTGACCAGGAGTCACAGAGACTGGAAGATCCCTCCCTCCTTTAAAGCCCTGCACATTTTTGAAATGCCCTTTCCTGATTATCCAGCCTGACGAGCACTCCTAGCAGCTCCACATTGTTGTGTGCAACTGCCCAACTGCCCATGCCAGCTACACGTGCCAGATGTGCTCTGGCTTGGAGTAGACAGGAGATATTGGATCTTCTGAGCCTGTAGGGGGAAGAGGCTGTGCAAGCAGAGCTATGGAGAAAATGGACATCTATGAGCAGATTGTATGGGGGATGCAGGAGATGGGATACGACAGGGATTAGCAGCAGTGCTGTGTGAAAGCCAAGGAACTGCATCAGGCATATCATAAGGCCAGGGACTGGGGAGACCAACAATCGATTTAATGCCAAGCCACAGACCTGCTCCTTTTACAAAGAGCTGCATACCATACTCGGCGGAGATCCCACCACTACCTCACAGACCACTGTGGATGCCTCCAAGGAGCCATAGTTACAGGCCCCTGGTGTTAACATCAAGACCAAGAAGGTGGAGAGGGAAGAAGAGGAGGATGGGGGTCCAGCTATGCTGCGAGCCAGGACTTGTTTGAGATTTCACCTCAGTCCAGACAGTCCTGGCAGCCAACTATGGGTGAACCCAATGCAGGGGAAGGAATCTGAGGTAAGTGAGTAATTGTATTTCCCATTGCAATGATGTACTGAAGGCCCCCCAACTTAATAGGACGTAGCTGTTGATTTTTCATTAATTTACTTGTAGTAGAAGAGGTACATTTCCCTGTAGAGTTGGGCAAGGGGGTAGGCAGGGGAGCAGTTTGTTTTTGTACACAGGTCTGTCCCTTGAATCCACCTGAGAGATCTCAATGAAACTTTCATGGAGGGACTCTGCATTCCTCTTCTGCAGGTTTCTCGGGATGGCAGCTCCATGATAGAATACTTTCCCATGCCAATCGGTGAAAATGTTAGCCAGCACCATTGCAGTACACAGGCTAGCAGCACAGGGGCCCAGGTGGCTTTCGGATGCCAGCAGCAGCTGTGCTCTCTGGGCCTTTGTGACCCTCAGGAGTGAGATATCAGCTAAAATCACCACCGCCTGTGGAAAATGGTGCCAATATTCAGTGCTGTTACACTAAACTCAGAGTTTCCTGTAACTGAGCAATTACTTCCTCATTTCCCTCACCCCTGGCGCATAGTTGCCATCTCTGTGGGTGCTCCAGGGCTGGAGCACCCACAGAGAAAAATTGGTGGGTGCTCTGCACCCACTGGCAGTTCCCTGCCCCACCCCAGCTCACCTCCACCTCTGCTCTGCCTCCACCTCCTCCCCTGAGCGCACCTTCCCTGCTTCTCCCCCTAACTCCCAGTGCTTCCTGCTGCAAAACAGCTGTTTCACGGTGGCAAGCACTGGGGGGGGAACACGGCATGCTTGGGAAAGAGGCAGGGCTGGGGCTGGGAAAGGGGTCCAATGGGGCAGGGAGGGGACGGAGTTGAGGCGGGGACATTGGGGAAGGGATTGGAATGGGGGTGGGGCAGGGTGGAGTCGGGGCGGGGGTGGGGAGTCGAGCACCCACTGGCACCGGGAAAAGTTGTTGCCTATGCCCTGGCGGGCCATACTCACCAGGGCTGGAGCGTTGACTGGGGGTGCGCATAAGCACTCTGAAGCAGAAGTATCAATAACCATGTCTTGCTTAAAACTTTAGGGGAGCAAGGGAAGGGGGTTCTGAATCTTAACTTTCGCTTTCCGTTGTGACTATATGGACAATGGGACCACTGTGGATTTTAGCTGCAGCTGCTGCCATTGAGGTTGCGAGGGGTTCCCCCTCCACACTCGCAGAATGTCTGAGCAAGAGAAGGAAGAAGACTTGGGATGCCATGTTCAATAAGATCCTGCAAGCCAGCACTGCACTAGCAAAGGGCCTGGAGAGTAAACACTGCAGAGAAGCCTGGAGAAAGAAAGAGCAGACAGAAGAAAGGCCCAGGAGTGGGATGCACCAGGACATAAAAGGGCTTCTCCAACAGCAAACACAGAAGCTGCAGACTTTTCTGGACCTACAGGTTGAACAATCATGGGCTCGCCTCCCTTTTCAGTCTATGGAAAACTCCATTACAGCACCTCCCGACACACTACCGCAACATTTCACATGGTAACAAGGGCTATATCTGTACCCCTACCACTCCACCCCAAGGGACATTAAGGACAACCAGAACTTCACATACACTGACCTGTGAAAGCTATCGTTGCTGTATGTGAAATGGACATGACTGTTATTGTTCCCCTTGTTAAGTTCTATTCCATTAATTTATTAAGTTTGTAATGTATTTGCTCTTAAATTGCTCAGATTTTTCCTGGCACTGGTTTTGTTACTGAATAAAAATCTATTATTTGGAAAATAATTCATCTTTATTAGTTCACAGAGTATGCTGCAGAATGCCCAGCAGTTCTGAGAGCACCCACTTACTTGGTACAGCACAGTCTGACCCAACTCATAGGATCGGTGACCAACAAAGTGTAATAATCATAAATGTACTCCAAGCACTGGAAAGTTAATAAGTGAATTGACAGTGTTATATTCACAGATGTACACCAAGCACCAGAGAATTCCTAAACAGCAAGGCCAGGTAAAGAACCGTATTCCATAACATAGGCGCTGACTTCCCCTCCTTCCCCAGTTGCTTGACGCCCCCCTCTGCACCTGGACCCTGCCCCCACTCCACCCCTTCCATGAGGCCCTGCCCCTGCCTTGCCTCGTCCCACCCGTGCCCTGGTCTCATTCCAACCCCTTCCCCAAACTCCCCACACCAACTCTGCCCCCTCCCTGCTCCTATTCCAACTTCTTTCCCAAATCCCGGCCCCGGCCCCGCCTCTACCCTGTCTCCTCCCCTGAGTGTGCCACGTTCCCACTCCTCCCCCCTCCATCCTGGAGCATTTGGCGGCAGCCAGGCATGAAGTGCTGGGAGGTAGGCAGAGGAGTGGGGATGTGGTATGCTCAGCAGAGGAGGAGGTGGGGCTGAGGGGGCGGAGGTGAGGGGAGCTTGGCTGCCGGTGGGTGCAGAGCACCCACTAATTTTTCCCCGTGGGTGCTCCAGCCCTGGAGCACCCATGGAGTCGGCACCTATGCTCCATAATGCATTGCTGTGGCTCACTGTAAAAAAATGGAGTACTTGTGGCACCTTAGAGACTAACAAATTTATTAGAGCATAAGCTTTCGTGAGCTACAGCTCACTTCATCGGATGCATTAATGCATCCAATGAGGGCCTGGGTTATGCATTTGAACATGCCCGATCATCCCAGCCCCCATCCCTGGTATTCTTAAAGGCAAACTAATATGACTCATATCACATTAATGCTCCATAGTTTTGAATTTGTTTCTGAATGACATTCATGAGCTATAAAGTCCTATGGCCCTGATCTGACATAACACTTTAGCATGTGCATAACTTTAACTCATGCTAACCATGAGACTACCCATGTGCTTAAAATTACATGTGCTAAAGTGCTTTGCTGGACTGGGGACCTGTATGCCTAGGGCCCCCTATAAAGGCCCAGTTCTGTAACCCTTATTCCTCTGAATAGTATTTATTCATGTAAACAGTCCTAACTGAACATTGATTTCAGTGACTACTCGTTTGAGTAACTACTACTCAACATGTGTTAGGGTTTCAATACTGCATCTTTAGAGACTGCCTCTCTTCTGCTACTCTAGCCCAACAATTGAGATCAGCCAAGTTTCTTTTGTATATGTAAATATACAAGGTGCCAAATAGAAGATACTGCTGTCAGGTGAATCTGGATTGAACTCCATGGAATTAGATCCGAGTATCTGAGAAGAGAACCTGACTCATATGATACAGATACATGGTAGTGAACATCAGTACAAATGGAAGGCACAAACGACTGCTGCTGGCCGATTAACCAAGGATTGTATCAGGGATTTCCACAGTTAAAAGCAGGACTTCCTATAGCTTAAACTAAAAAACCGGGCTCTCTAACTGCAGGCTGCAACAGACCCATCTCTTCTGTGGATTGGGCACAGATGGGGACATGTAGCATACACAGACCCATGAATTACACTTATAAAGGTCATCAGCCCAGTGAAAATTAAGTATTATTTTTAGAATAGTAGAGAAATAGAAGATGATTATGTTGGAGCAGGAGTTTTTAGACCAATGCTATTGTCCATTTCAAGAGGACAATAAAGTCCAGTCTAGGATTTATCCCTGGTTGTTTCCATTCAAATATGCTAGCACAGAAACAATTTCTGTTAGCAAATAGTAATAATAATAATAATAATAAATTTTATTATTATTGCTTTGAGTCAGTGACCCCCCAGTTCTGACTGCCACCTGCGAATACCCCTGATGTAGGGGATTTTCCTGAGAGGCTCCAAGCAGGCAGAATGGTCCTCAGCTTCTTCTGGCCCCCAAGCCCACACTTCCCAGTCTCTGGTACAAGGACATGCTGGATGTTTGCCAGGGTAGGAAGGAACATGGGGGTGGCAGGAAGTGAGGTCAGAACATACTGAACTCCAGCTATTCTGGGCTGCTATTGGAGGCCATTTTAGGCAGCCATAAATTATAGCAGTGCATGGGGCTGCTCTCACTTATGCCGGGAACTGGGAAATTCTTAGTTACCACCAGAACCTAGGGATCTTCCAAGGTGCTGCACAGAACTGGGGTCAATTGGTCAATTTTTACAAGTAATGACTACTCACTTTACTAAGGGTTTGCAGGATCAGGCCTCAAGCCAGACATGGCACTGGATAACAGTACAGGAAAGAGAAGGAGTGAGGCCTAGGAACAACATGCAGGGGATATGAGGGATTGTTTGAAGCATTGGGGGATCAGAAGAGGGATTAGAGGGAGAACAGAGAGAATGCTCCGCAGATGATAACAGGCATGGGGGCAGCATGACTGACAACATGAGACAGGAGGTGGGAGCCCCATCCTTCCAACACAACCATAATGAGAGAGGGAGGCTCCCTCACTACTCTTTGGAGGTTGGGAACACAAGAGTTCCTTCAGCTCTGGGAGAATTAAAAAAAATAACATCCCATATGTCAGGCCAGCTTTGGAATTATCATTACCCATACCCAGGGATTCCTGGGGAGTTCCCCCAGCTCACGAGATAAATTCACTGTCAGGCTGCAGGGATGAATAATCTGATCAGTAGAATCCAAGAGGCACAGAACACATGTCCTTTGAGCAATTTGGTTGTCAGTCTCCCATAGAGCATTGACCTTTCCCATGGACAGGCACGTCTTCTTCAGAGTTAGCATCATCATGACCTGCTGAGGCTTGGCCAATTTGGAAAGCTGGAGCTGTGATGTGGAAGGAGCTCAGCACTTTGCAGGATAGGACCCTTATCTGCTGCCATGTGAAATATACGAGCTGCAATGGTGAGCTTGGTTGCTTGCAATCAGGGTGTGTGAGTATATCATGGAACTGTACATTTCGGGGCCTGTTCTCATCTCAGTTAGTGGAAATTTTTATATACAGTTCCTATTAACATTAATAAGAACATAAGAACCCATATTGGGTCAGACCAATGAGATCCATCTACTCCAGTATCCTATCTTCCGACAGTGGCTGGTCCAGATGCTTCAAAGGGAATGAACAGAAAAGGACAAGTCACTGAGTGATCCATTCGCTGTTGTCCAGTCCCAGCTTCTGGCAGTCAGAGGTTTAGGGACACCCAGAGCATGGAGTTGTATCTCTGCCCATCTTGGCTAACAGTCAGTGATGGACCTATCCGCCACGAACTTATCTATTTATTTTTTGAACCCAGTTATATTTTGGGGAGTTATGTGCCTAAATCCCATTAATCTCAAGAATGAATGAATCACATCTGCCTTTCCAGCACGTTCTACCTGATGATCTAAAAGGAAGATTTGGTGCAACCACTTGCCCACCCTGATGATTGGCTGGTGAGTAAAGTGTCACTAGAGCAGCTAATACAAATTCCAGAAAGGAATTTTATATATATGCTAAAGAGACAATGAAAGGATACTTTGCATATATCATGTGAGAAACCTTGACACTGTATCTGTTCACTTCAATATCTGTGTCCTCAGTGACTTGTGGTCAAAGAGATTATTAGAGATAATTTGTAATTAGTGGAAAAATAGATGAAACGCAAAGTTGAATTTTTAATTAACTGAGCAACATATTTAAATATAGATTCATATGTTGCCTATTGCCACAGCTTCTGGGCACCAAGTAAAATTTAAGATCAGCACACACATATACTGCCCAGAACAGGCAAACAGAATGGAACATCCTGAGTCCCAACCTGTCAACATTAGCCACTTCTATCCTCGGCAGAAAAATAATCTCAGGGAACCAGATATGCAGCTTGGGTAAATCAGCATAACTCCACTGACTTCAATTCAGCTGAAAGATAGAGCCATGCCAATTGACACCAGTTAAGGCATTGACTTCACTTAGGGTTTTGTATATTCTAAGAATTATTATAGTTATATGTTTCAAAGTAGCAGCCGTGTTAGTCTGTATTCGCAAAAAGAAAAGGAGTACTTGTGGCACCTTAGAGACTAACAAATTTATTAGAGCATATAGTTATATGTATTCCACTTTGTTGGCACCGTAAGACAGCCATATACAGTGGAACACTTTCAAACAAATGACTTGAAAGTTAAAGCACATCTTGTGCCTGGAATCCAAACTCTGATTAAAATTTGAAAGGTCTGATAAATAGCTTTTAAATTAATTGTGTGTGTGTTATTTCTGCCTTTTTTGTTCTTTGTCACATTCATTGCCTAATATCTGAATTAATAATCAGTTTATATTTGAATTCTGTGTGGTTTCCCGTTTTAATTCAGCTCTCCAAGAAAAGAAAATCAGACAAACATAAACATAAAATGCAGTAGTTAAATATAAACATTTTAGTATCTTGAATCAAAAATAATAAGATCCCTGCTATGAAATTAGAAGCGACTCATCAAAGTAAAAGTAACTGTGACTCAGGACCATGAAAATAGAAAGGGATTAACATATGCAGTAACAGGGTAATTAAATCTTTAGCCGTTTTCACTGTGATGATTTTATAGCATCTTCTGACTGTTGCCAGTTTGGAAGCTGCCAGCAAATATTTTCTTAATTGCAAAAGGAGACAATATGTGTCCCACTGTTTCATTCATAACATTTGATTAAGCGAAAGAGGCTGCTTTCCTATTTGAGAGAACAAAGAATTCGAGGTGGAAGGAGCAAAGACACTTTGAAAAAAGATCCCTGGAACAAATGATTAACCAGAAATTTTACAGAGAAAGAGAGAGAAAAAAAGTCTACTTGTCTTGACAGAATAGCCTGATCCTGTAATAAACCCTCCCAAAGTCAACAGTTCATAAAGTCTTTTGTTCTAGTAAAAGGGTCTTTAATTTTTAACACAAACTCACACTTTGGTATGCATGAGCTTAAGTAAAATTAGAAGACATGTATATAATAGGATTTAATGGATTATCATCTGCATTTTCCGAAGATGTCAGCTTCTCTCGGCTCTGATGGAGTAGCACTTAATGTAAATTTAATTTGAAGTGATGTATGGAAGGCTTGAGGTGGTACTCTGTGATTCCCTAACTGCCTAGAGAGGCTCTGTGGGTAGCATCTGGATTTGGCTGCTCCACATGCCCAGAAGCACCTACTAACTAGGATTAATGAGGTGGCCTGTTCACCAGTGATCCAAAGGAGGTATGCTACATTTACTCCCAACAATATGAATAGGAGGGCCAGTTTCCTTTGGGGGCACACTGTTTGATGAAACTTAATGATGGTCTTGATATTAGATGTAATAAATATACTGTATTGAAAGCACTTTTGCTTTGTCAAATTTAAATGTTATTTAATCATAAAATGGTGTTTGGGTTAGTATGGCTGAGTTAAAGAGCATAATGGGCTCAGATGACATCTTTAAAGCTAATATTTTGCCTAAGCTGGAAAATAAAGCATTAACTTAAAAATATAGTATTTACCATTTGGAGATTTGGGATGGGGGGGGGAGGGGAGAGGCAAGATAAGGAGAGGTCTCAGATTGTCTGTTTTGCAAAGTTATGAGACTCATTTGCAAAATATCTCTGCACTTAAATATATATTTTTATGTACAATTAGGAGCTATTAACTTAGGCAACTTCTCTATGCGGCCGTGGCCTCATGTAGGCATCCAAATTGTATTTTGCCTTTGTGTCTAACTGAGCATTGAATAAAATCTCAGCTAATTTCAAATTCCCTTTGTCATCATGGTTTTCAGCCAAAAGTCTATAATAAATGGTCAGAAGATGAGCTGAGACTGAATGAATAGTGAGTGGTATTCATCAGCCAAACATAGAGTCCAGATCCAATTATATGCATTCATTAAGTGATAATGATATCATGGTCTTTAACTAGGAAGAAAAGAGTGTAATTGAATAATAACAGTTGTACAATCCCAACGGAACACACTTTCCATCCCAGCATAGCGACCCTCGGGGATGATGCAGGATTGATGGAATTCTATTACTCTTTGATAGATTTATTATGAAGGGCTGAGTGGACTTGCTACTCCACTTTGTCACTCACACTAATCAGTATCGTAAGGCCCCGAGCGTACAGGCTTTTGTATCCCTTTGACAAAGACAAGGTTAGGGGAGGATGACAGACACCCAGACCTTTACAAACCCATACCGCAAGATGAAATGGGCCAGCTGAGCTCTGAGCTGGGACAGAATTTTAATTTGTTTATCAATGGCTCACATGTGCAACACCATAAGGATATTTGTCAGAGGAGTAACACTGAGGCTAAACTCTTTTGTTTGGCAAGTGGCGCTTAGGAAAATATTTATTGAACTGTAAAAAACAGGGTAAATGAAAGAAAGGTAAAAAGTCTAAGCGGAGTGGAAAATAACTTGCATTACTATACATAAAATATAAGGATGCTGGTGAGCTTTTTCTATTTTTATTTGTTTCAGTTGAAAGACTTTTAGCCAGACATTGCAATCAGATGTCTTGTTTATTTAGATTTTTTCCAGGACTCAAAGTACATGAATGGGGGGTAAAATGAATTTTTAATTTTTTTAAAAGAATCTCACACTTCTAACATGCAGATTACACTTTGCAATTCAAATAATGTTGCCTAAATTGCTACCCCAGTAAAAACTAGAATGTGCAAACACAGTCGTAGATTTAAAAAAAACCCCAAATTTGTGTGTTCGAGCGTGGATCTTTCTCTTCCTCAGCTTTCAAATTCAAATGCAGGCAATGGGGTCTGTCACTTTGGTCAGTAGCTATCAGAGCCCATTGGATTCAGAAGAGTCGACAATTTGTTGTGCTTCTGATCAGAGCAGAAACCGCAACCGAGATTGTCATAAACAAGGCATTGCATAGCTGACTGCTGCCAGGGGTTGTTTTTTGGTAATGCTGTTGAATGATATATATTCACATCCTCTTCTCCTTCCTGAATTGCTTCCCTTATTTCTCAGTGTAGCATTCTGCATCCTAAGAGGAGCTTGACAATTCAGAGTCTGGGATCAGTACTCCTGTCCATAAAAACAAAACAAAAAACGGACCAGAGCTGCTGTTCTATGTGAATTGGCCATGCCAGCTGCTCTGTCTCTGTTAGATTGGGTTTCCTGTGTCATAGGGAGATCGCAGGCAGCACAATCAGCTGAGCCTGCAGAATCAATTGCCTTAGCTGGCTCTGTGGTGAATGGCAAAGCAGGGTTATCAGTGATCAGAGTAAAAGGTGTCCAGGAGAATACGTGAAATGCGATTATTCCACATACTGTGCTGTGGATTCTCCGCTGGGCACTCTCTAGGGCTTTGTTCCCATGCAGATATTCCTTTTTTCTACATTGAATGATGCAGTGACTGGCATGTCTCCATGGAACTCAGTGTCCTGCCTTGAACAATGCTCACAAATTGCATCTTTTGAGATGTTCATAATACAGGAGAAGTGGCCCACACTATGTGAGGACACATCTGAGCATGCTTAGAGCACAGTGACATGCTCTTCCCTGTCCCTCATTCACAGGTGGCAATGCCAGTAGCTGACTGGCAACACCTTTGAAGCTGATTACCTCCAAAGGGAAAAAGACAAGGCTCTGGAATCTGCTTGCCTACCAACGCCCTGCAAACAGGCTTGGGATCATGACTATTGCATCTTGTAGGAGTGGATCTCTGGCTGGTTAGGATACAGGCCTATTGGTTTAAGGGGCTCTGATACAGCAATAAGTTAGTGAAAAAGCAACCTTCTGACTACTGGATGGGAAGCAAAAGATCAAGGTGTCCATCTTGCTAATGTGGAACAAAAATATTTATACCACATATGAATGCCCATCATGGGTAAATGGTATCTAAATAGCATATTGTTTATATATAGAACTCATGAAACCACATATTGACTCATAGGAATTGATATGAAAATGTCCCCTGTTGTATTATATAGTTCCCACACAAATAAATACAAACATTATGTGGCATGCTATGTATTATTTGACAGACCCATATTCCTTTCCGTAGGGGAGGGTCAGGACAGAGAGACTGGCCTGAGACAGAACAAGGGTTCTGGTGCACAGATGAAGTGGGGTTGCAGGGTGGGGAGGCTGATGATTTTGGGGACACCCAAAGTTTTGGTGAATCCAGACTATCTAGTTCTAAATCATATCTGGTAACTTGCTAGGGCATTCAGGAGGAGAGAGGAGTCTTATCTAGAATTTTAGCATTATAAAAGGTTGCCCCCGTGGCTGCCAATTTAATAGACCCCCAGCTCTGTAAATAACATTATTATGGGCATCACCATTGGGCATGGTCAGAGACCACTCCCCCTACAATTCCTTTTATGCTACAACTTTATGCCATAGTGATGGGTAGATTAGAGATGACTAGACATACAACACAGTTTTAAAAAATCCTGATCGTCTGACTGATATGAGAGCCCTTGACTACAAGGTTCATCCAGAAACTAAACCTCTGATCAGTCACCTGCACCTGGAACTAACCTTGGAAGGGCTAGTTCAACAGGGCAGGTGACTAGCATTCATAAAATTCACATTGATAAGATGCAGATTACTATGAACCATGGTCTTCTGCTGTTTTTCCTTTCCATTTGTATCTTTAGTCTCCTCCATCTCTTCTGCTTTGATCCTATCCCTATTTCTCTCTGCTTTTACCCTCTTGTTAGTGGTGATGTCTCCCCCTTTTCTTCTCCCTTCTGCTTTTATTTTATCAAACAAGTATTTATTGGGGCCTGTACCAGGCTATTCTGCTCTCTCAGAGGACTGGCCACTTTGAAAAGCTCTGTGCCTACGGGGTTTCATGAAGCACTTATTCAGCTAAGGTGCAGAAAAATGTTTTGGCTCAATCCCAATGCACAATATCAAAATGAAATTTCTTCTAGGAAAGCTTCCTGTTGTACAGCAGCTTGTCCTTTGCTCTGGAAGAGCAGCAATAGGCCTATCAGAGAGGCTGTATATGCAATTGTGTACAGGAGAGCACACTAACACTGATTCGTTCTGTGTGCGCTTATCTTTCAAGACATCCTACACATCTAATTTTATTCAGACTGGGCTGCAAATGTTTGTCGTCACTTCAAAGAAGAGGATATGTCCCCTGACCGTGACCATTCACAGTTGTGCTCTTTTGCATGGCACAGGTGTAGGTTTCAATTTGGTTTGGAGACTGCCAGCACATAGGGCCCTATTTTCTCCTGCCTTGCACCTTGTACAGTCATTTACCTCTGTGCAAACTGGGTGTAAAGATCCGAACAGTAGCATTTTGCACCTACATTGCAGGAGGGTAAGTGCTCTATAAGCATCGGAGAATCAGGCGCATAGAGTGTGTACAGAGAGTAGTACTTTCCCATTAGATAGACTATAATGGCCGCATGCAGCAGTACAAGCCAATGGTGTGGCATCGTCTATCTCAATGGCAGCCACAAGTGTCTGCAAACTATCTTTTCCTGTCCTTTTGTGTCATTTTTCTTTCTTGGAACATAACGGTCAAAAGATGTAATCAAGTGGAAGGGGGCATGTGACATCATTCCTAGCATAAAGGACACTTCCTGCAGAACAGATGACCCTCGCAGTGTTATGCAGGCTGCCCAGGGGCCCCTCATTGTCTGGCTAAAGATCTAACCAACTAGGCAGTCACTGTGCCTCAGAAAGAGATGGGCAAGAGCCAAGAACCACATATGAATGTGAAATGTTTGTGGAGGGCAGTGCTACCAGCCAGGAGCATCGCACTGTCCTTCTGTCCTAAACTTCAACACCTTTGGCAAGAGGCGATTCAACTCGGAGCTGGGTTAACTTTGAAAAACGGGAAAGTATGAAGCTCTGGTATGGTGCTGCAGGACCAGGCAAAGATGCTCACCAGAGGAGGAGACGGTCATTTTAACACCATCTCCACACCTGTTCAGCTAGTGTGGAGGAACCCATGTGGAATAGGACAAAATATGCTTTTGCAGCTTGACTGATTTTAGGAAGAATGGCTGGCCAGGTACTGAATCTGGTTAGATGACTTGCTGATACGGGGGAGGAGGAGCGAGGGCATATAAATTCCAAGAGAGAGGTGGCTTTAGAAAAACAAAAAACCAAAACAAAATAAAACCATCCCAGGACAACAATTTAATTAAAAACATTAAGAATGTAAAAACTGTTTCAATTTCATATCTTTCAGAAGGGACCCATTTCCCACCCAATCCCCTATAATGCTTTTTAGTGTTATTTTTTACAGAGATCAGTTTTATTTTAAAAAATTTGTGATTACCAAAAACCTGGTTAAAGGTAAGAAAACAATTTTTGGTAAATGAACATAGCAGTAATGATTTAATTTGTTAAAAATAAAAGCGGTGATAAATCACCACGGAAACTGTTGTGAAAAATGGAAAGTTTCAACAATGTCAACAGTTTTCCCCCAAAAGTTTCTTTTTTGAATAAAAAATCCATTTTTTAATGAAAAACTTCATTTGAGATTCAATTATGGCTAGTTCTGTTCAAAGACAGATACAGCATAGGCAACTGCATGAAACTTCTAATGTGAATAAGGCCCTTAGACTGCAGAATTGGAACAATTGAGGAGACAAAAGCTTAATTCTATCCTGATTAATACCATGTGCTACCCCATCAAAGTCAATGGGACTGATTTCCTCTCACTTACAAGAGAATTACACCAGTGTAATTCCATTGACTTCAGTGGAGCTACTCCCGACTTGCACTAGTGGGAGTGAGATCAGAATGGATTTTTACAAGGTTTAAATCAGGAAAGAGTTTCATCCAGGACATATATATGGCAAAGAGGCATAAAAAAGGTAGTACTGAGGGACACTGTTCAAAGGAATGTTATAAAATTGGAGATTCCAGATCAACGATTTGTGCCGATTAAACGTTATATTATAGATGCTGTTAATTCCTTGAGAAACAATGATTCACATTCTCATGAGAGTATGGAACAATGCGTCCCATGTTACTCACCATACCACTGTCACCTAAGAAGGCCAGCACTGCTGGCACAGTCAATCAGGAGTACATGAGCTACAGCAGAGTGCAAGGTGGGCATCTGGAGTTCTGCCCATAAAATGGTGTGGAAGGAACTTGTTCCTGTGTGCACCCTGGGATTTACTTACTGCAAGACAATACAGTATATGTTAGCTGACTTATCTGTGAACCACGGAAACATTTTGAAAAGGTAAAGCAGACTCGCTGAAGAATCATTTGTCACACATAATTGCAGGCAGTCAAAAAGAGCAGGGAGAGTATATGAATCATGATGTAAAAACAGTGAAGGGCAGGCATTGAGTCTGGTCTGTGGCTATAAGAGCAGTGACACAGGTTATTTCTGGTATGATATACAAATGTGATGTGCTGAGGGACAAGTACAATGAAGAAAGAGTTGTGGTTTGTCTCATCTCATGTATGGAGAAGGTTTTTTTACATCACACACAATTCATAACTTTTAGAAGGCAGGACATGGCTATATTGAATTAGAGGGCATGGTTTTGTTTCCTGAATTCAAATATTTTTAGTGACAATTTACCTCTGAGGTTAAAATCCTAACACAAAGCAGAGAGAGACCAAGAAGCTAGCCACACTTGACATTTCAGCTAATCAAACCAGAGGTCGAGTACAGAAGACATGCCAAAGCCAAGGCAGCAAGGTTGGATATGTCTGGCAATTGAGTTGCTGATATTTACTGACCACCAAACATGATTGCAGAATACAGATCTGACCTTAAAACTTCCTAGGACCTAACACAGGGAAAAGACCCAAAAGAAGGGACACTACAAAAATAATCACAGGTTTCAGAGTAGCAGCCGTGTTAGTCTGTATTCGCAAAAAGAAAAGGAGTACTTGTGGCACCTTAGAGACTAACAAATTTATTAGAGCATAAGCTTTCGTGAGCTACAGCTCACTTCATCGGATGCATTTGTTAGTCTCTAAGGTGCCACAAGTACTCCTTTTCTTTTTACAAAAATAATAGTGCAGAGAGCTTTAAACAATGGGGGATTCATTTCTCCAGAAGAAATACCACTTTTCATAAGCTTCATTTCATGAGTCACTGTTCCTATTCTAAATCATTTAAAATAATAAAAGCCACATAATGCCAGGTTTAGTATGGCACAGAGGCAGATTTGGATCTATGATGAAGGACACCACTCACAGCTAGGGATAGCTGAGAGATGATGTGCGATTATATTGCATATGAATTTATCATAGTAAATAACATTGTGAACCTCTGTTCTCATGTCTGCCTGGGGAAGGTAGTATTTGGCACAATCAAATGCACAAAACATAATAAATAATAATAATACCCTTATTCTCCCAATCTTACTTAGTGGCAAAACTTGGTCTGTGTTTATGTTCCTGCTCAGCCATTTACATTCAGCCTCTGTCCTGATTTTAATGACCCAATCTGTACCATTCACTGTGTCCAGTTATATATAATATAATGATATTCATTCATAGATCTTAAAGAATTTTAAAATGGAGGTCAGTATCATTATACCCATTTTGTCTCTCTGTAGCACCGTTTTCCCTTTGTAAAATGGATATAATGTTACTCCAGTTCTACACTGGTGTGACTGAAATCTATGGAGTTACTTTCACCCAGCACCATTTCTGGAAGGACTGGATGGATCAGCAGAGCGATTGCAAATCTTATATGTAAATAAAATCACACCAGTATAAAACTGAAGTGTTGAATCAGAAATGTCTGCTGTGGTTCAGACTTGAACTGAGGCTTAGGGTATTGCAGTGTGAGAAGTGCAAGAGCTACATCAGTTGAATGAACCATATCACCCAGTGATTTGCACACACCTGCTTGGCACTCAAAGTTGATCAAGTTGGGAGAAAGAGGATTATTAAAAAAGTAGATTACCAGCACAATTCAACAGAAATTCCTTGAAACCTTACAGTGTTCCAGGAACATTAATCCCTGAAGGTTGAACAAAACAGCTATTTATTATCATTTCCTTTGATGAAGGTATTAATAATGTCATTGAAAGCAATGAGCGTACATAGGAGTGGTGATATTACAATATTTTGTTGTATCATTGAGTAGAGCACACTTTTTTTTAGCATAGATTAGCTGGTGAATAGTATATTTCACTGTAGTAGTATGATCAAATAATTAATTAGCAAAGAAACCCAACCCAAAATAATAAGATAAACTAAACTGTCACAACCATAAAATACCGAAGGCTATGTTGATGGGAAAAGATTGGTAGCATTTGCTATCCTAGATCTCAGCACTTTACCTGATTTATAGCCATTGCTGGCAATTCATCCAACCTACAAAAGCTTTTTTCCCCTTGTGTTGATAACAGAGTGCATCGTGATTCATGCAAATGAGTAGAGCTGGTCAGAAGAACTTTGATGGAACCATGCAGGTCTGATGAAATTGAAATGCTTCCCAAAATCATGTAGATTCCACCAAAATTTTATTTCAAAGAAAAAGTAGGGGGGGAAAGGTTCCAACAATGTCAAAATGTCCCAAATTGACATTTTTGGAATTAAATGTTTTCATTTTTCTTTTAGAAATGGCTTTTCATTTAGAATTTCTTTTCGCTTGTATTAGATAATATAAAATTTAAAAAGTCAAATTCAAAATAATTTTTTTTCAGAATTTTCTTCTGCAGAGAATTTCAAAATTGAGGTTCTGTTCCTAATTGGAATGAAGACAAATTTCAAAATCCTCCATGAAATGGAATTTCTATCCTCTGCATGGCTCTATGAGTCTCTTTCTATGCCCACAATGACTCTCAGCCTGAGTCATGAGGACCAAATATTACCCCCATTAAGGTATCAAGGTGGTTTTTTTTAAACAATAAAGTAGTCCTGGCCTTAGGTCTAGATTAGGTTCTTTGGAAGTCTCAGGTTGCCAGCTGAGGCTTTCTGATGACCAAAGTGTTCAAAACTCATGGCTGACGGGAAAAAACAAGCTGATCTTCTACTAAGTGGAGAGGAAGAGAGATTGCTCCTTTTTGTTCTCTTTCTGGTGGATTTTTCCTTGCAGCTGTCTTAGGCTAATATCAAGAACCCTCTTTCATGGTGTGCATCAGAACCTTCCCTGTATCATGTAGGGCATGTTCTCAATAAGAGAGACTTCTCCCATTGCATACAAACAGCATATTTTTCCTGTTGAATATTGTGATGGGGCAAAGCCAGATCGCTATGGAAGAGTAGTCCTTTTGGGATCCAGGCTATGGAAGAGTAGTGGGAGATAGATATATTAGCTCCAGGCTAAACAAAACCCTGGTACGAGGATAAGTGAAATGGCAGCTGCTCCAGGTCAATTAAGACACCTGGGGCCAATTAAGAAGTTTCCAGAAGGCAGGGAGAAGGCTAGGTTGATTGGGACACCTGAAGCCAATCAGGGGCTGGCTGAAACTAGTTAAAAGCCTCCCAGTTAGTCAGGTGGGTGTGCATGTCAGGAGCTGTGGGAAGAAGTTGTGCAGTTGGAGAGGCTGAGTAGTACACACCATATCAGGCACAAGGAAGGAGGCCCTGAGATAAGGGGGAAGTGGAGTTTGAGGAAGTGAGGGCTGCTGTGGGGGAAGTAGCCCAGGGAGTTGTACATGTCATGTTTCTAAAAGGTCAGCTACCATAGCTGATACTATTAGGGTCCCTGGGCGGGAGCCTGGAGTAGAGGGTGGGCCCGGGCTCCCCACCACCACCTTTGCCCCCTGTTTAATCACTGAGACTGGGAGACAACAGAGACTGTGCAAGGAAGGATAACTTCTCCTCACCTCCCTCACTGGCCTATGATGAAAATGGCTCAGTAGATTGTGACCCTTGACTCTAGAGAAAGAAGGGTTACGTGGAGGGTCACAGTGAGCCTCTGAGGCTAGCGAAATCCACCAGGAAATGCAGGAGCCATGGAAGCAAGGACAGAGCTTTGTCACAATATGGATAAAAGTGAAGCATTGCTTGATCCAGTGGGCAAGGTTCCATCTCTGGCTCTTATAGACATTAGGTCTTCCTACCTGGGCCCCATTTCTTCAGTAGAGTATTTTGGTGTTATCTTTGGTCCTGAGTTAACTGCTTATCTCATCTTCACTGGAAGGAAATGGGAAGATGCACCTTATTTTGTCTTTTTAAAAATTCATATATTTTACTGTGCCTGCTGCCAAAATTCTGATCTATTCCCTATTTATTTCTAGGTTGAGTTATTGTCATGGAGTGAAATCCCGGCCCCATGTCACCCATGGAGTCCTGGGTAGTCT
Organism: Dermochelys coriacea; assembly: GCF_009764565.3. Classification (NCBI taxonomy): domain Eukaryota; kingdom Metazoa; phylum Chordata; order Testudines; family Dermochelyidae; genus Dermochelys; species Dermochelys coriacea. Next base: position 91,375,950 of record NC_050075.1, read on the forward strand.
TCCCTTCTTCCAGAGGCTTTGGTTTGCAATCTGTACAGCATTGTGTAGCCCATTTGAATTTTTTTTTTGGTCTTCCCATCCATCTCATGTTTCTCCTTTGTTAAGCAGTTGTGCTGGCTACCTTTGAAGTGAAGGCTCAAGCTCAAGATCTTACTGTTTTACAAGTGAAAAGAAAGACTTGGAATGTCGCAGTCCTTCTCAGCCTTAACAATAACACCATTGCCAGCCACTCTGTAACAAGGACCCTTATACTCCCACTGCTACTTAGTGGCAAAACTTGGTCTGTGCTGATGTTATTGCTCAGTCATTTACATTCCGCTTCTGTCCTGACTTTAATGACCCAATCTGTACCATTCACTGTGTCCAGTTATTGAGCTTTTATGCCTGAAACCTCAGTCTAGATGGACTCGTCTATCACCTGAGATCCTCTCACTTCCTGCAAGGCGGGTGCTATGTTTAGTTTTTATGGGCTGATTCTATTTGGTGCAGTGTCTGGATTTGAGGGGGTCTTGCTGTAGTGTACATTGATGCTGCTGAAAACTGTCTGCAATGTGACCACTGCAGTCTTGGTCAGCACGCTGCTGGGGATTGAACTGGGGCCCAACAGAGATAAAAGCATGAGCTGCTACAGCTTCCTAGGTTACATTGGTTTTACAAAGGCCTCGTATCCCCCTCTACATCCACGCACAAGGGTAGTCTTCTTTCCACATGGATGAGCTTTCTAGATTGCTCCCCTTTCCTCTGCAGAAATCCCTCTGAAAGAGCTCTGAGAGGTAATGCAAACAATGTACACACAAATAGATAAGAGTTATTCTAGAGCCAAGAGACTTGCAGGTCTTTGCAGAAGGTAGGGGTGGTTCGTGGGAGATGGATGGAGGAAGGAAGGAAACAAGGGATTGAGCCAAGCTCTTGTAGGTTTATTTTTAATGTAATTTATTTAATTTCAGAATTTGACAGCCTCATTTTCTTTGCTTTTGGGTGTTTTAGTGCACCAGCTGAGGGAAGAGAGAAGTTGAGTCAATGTCTTTATTGCTGGCAAAGAGCTTGAAAATTCTGCACAGAGGAGCCAATCAGAGCAGAAAATTATAGTAGCCAATCATAGTACAGAGATTTGCACATTCACTGAATGGTTATTCAGAAATAACCGCACAGAGGTGAAGCAAATCAGACACCCAGGCCACAGCTAAACAGAGAGAAGGCAAATACATAAATGAGATACTGACTAGCATCCCTGCACTCATACTCTGAGAGAGTTCCATTTCAGTCTAAAATGTAGTAAACAGTTGTTATTCAAAGTGATTTGTTTATTTTACCGTTAAAAAATTGGAGTGTTTCTTTGCTCACAGTCAGTTTAAATTAAGTGTCTCAGCTGCAGATTTAATTTTAGTTTAATAAGAGGTATTATAGGATAATTATATACCAATTGATTATTAAAGACTTTTAATTATTTTTAACAACTCTAGCTATTACACTTCAATAAACATGCTTAATACTCAGTTGGTGTCTAATCACATACTTTTCTTGTTATTAAATATAAATATAATATATGAACACCTTATATAGTAAATCTATTTCAATACAATTTAAGGTGAGCCAGACAATTACTCCAACTGCTTTTACTGTAAAACTGCAATTCATTTTGCCAGCCACTGTTTACAATGAATACTATTATGAGGATTTCCAGTGTGGTTAATACAATAGCTGGGCAGGGTCCAGAATAAGTGCTGCCATGTAGCAGAAATGCAGGTGGAAAGTTGAGAAAAGTTAAGGTGGAAAATAGTAAATAAATGGAATTTGTAAGCTATGCTACCCTCAGATCCTTAGTTTTACCAGCAGTGTTTTAGTCATTACTGCATGTGGCAATTGAATTGCATATTGTTATTATTTATATTTCTGTAGCACTTAGGAGCCCTGGATACTAGTATTCATGAGCAGCACCAACAAATGTGGCACTAAGGGCCATAGTTTCAAAAGTGATTTCTAGTTTTGAGTGCCTAACTTTATTCAGCTAAGGTCTGATTTTCAGAGGCTACTGCTTCCATTGGGCCAGTTTGTCCCCTCCCACAATAAGGAAAGATGAACAAGGATGTCTGTTTTGCCTGCTCTCTGATGTGCACATATGAGGGTATTTGTGGAAACCAGTATACATGGTGAACAGAGCCATTCTCTGATGAGAGGATGCATATCAAGTGAAGATATGGTGAAAAAAAGGTTGGAGAGAATGGAGTTCATGAAATGGAGTGGCAAGTGGTAACCAAAAAAGCCAACTCCTCCACACCCCTGCCCTTGCAACCAAAATACCAGATCAGTTTGTGGGCCCTCATGCACACAATACAGTCAATGAATTCTAAGCAAATGAACTGGATTCTAGTCCTCCTCTTTATCATTAAAGTTAGTGCTATAACTAGAATTTAGAGAATCATTTAGACACGTACAACTCCCATTGATGGCAACTGGATTGCATAGGTGTCAGTTAGGGGTTCTCCAGGATAAATTATACCCTGCTATTTGTTGTGAATGATACATATGAAGGAACAAACCCAGCTTGACTTTCAGTTCCCACATGGAGTTTATAGTAGTGGCAGTTGGTGGTGGTGAAGAATTTAAAAAAAAATCTTTTCTTGAATTCGTTTGATATGGAAGCTGCTGAGATACAATAAACACAGAACCTTGTGCTTGCACATTTACAGAATCACTTTTCAGAGCAGAACCAGATTTTAAAAGGTTGAGAATTAAATTCTAGAGATTTTAAAGTTTATATTGACATTGTCAGTTCAAAAACAGCAGTATTTCAGATTCAGGTTTGACACTTCATGATGTGATATTGATTTCACAAGAGAGAGACTTAGGAAGTGTTACTAATTCAGTAGGCCTAACATTCTTCCCTCCGCATCTATATTGACCTTATGTTAGTGTTATTGGGGCACTACATTTGTGGAAGTGCTAAACTAGAATCTTGAAAACCTGTGGGCATTAGAAGGCCATCCCTAGTGTTTATTTGCAAGAGCAGACATGTCAGCCCTGGACTCTTGATTAAATTACATTTGGATAATCACATTCTGCCTTCCTAAATTCTGCTTAAGGTCTCAGTTGTACACAATCTTCACTTTCTCTCATGAATTGTTGTGCAGCCTTGCTGTGTGGTGTGAAGCAGTTGCTTCCTTCAACTACACAGGTGGTTGCATTTCTGATGATTCCTGGATATCATTTCAAAGCTAGAGCATTATCTAATGTCAGTTATGTATAATTAATGATTATTTTATTAAAGTTTTGAAGAGACCCTTAATTAAACATCAACAACATACAAATAGCTCACTTAGCAAAGGAATCCATCAAGACTTAGTATTTGGACATCAAGTGACTCTCAGAAGAGCATTCACCACAGAATATTCTTGTTCCCAAGAGACCCTTTCCCCTTTCGATTTCATTATAGTTTAAGTGACCGTTCCCTGTAGTTTCCAAGATCTGTAACACTTTCCTGCCCCATCCCCCATTTAATTTTAACAACTATAGTGTATCACAATTTGCTGTAACTGGGGAACCTTACAGCTCTGTTGTCTGTAAGCACCATAACATTCTTTGTTGCCTAGCACAGATGGTAGATCGAGAAGCCAAGGAAATCCAGAGCATATGTCAAGAATCTCTCTTTTGCACAGATAATCTCGAATATGTGGCAAGCTGAACAAGGCAGACTTGATGAGGGAAAGCACAGTGGTGATTCCAGAGACAATTAGGACCTACAGCAAGCAAGTAAACCTTGATCATCTGAATGACTCAGCTGTTCTGTCCAATTCATGTGAAACATCTCTTCCTCAGTTCCTGGCTCACTGTTGTTATGATGGAAGTTAAGCAAAAGCTTTCTGTAAATGAAGGGGATAAAAAAAGTGCTACAGTAGATGCCCATAACACTGCACTAGCACTATTAGAAGATGTGATCCAACATTATCAAAAGGGACTCATGATTTTGGGTGCACAGTTTGAGAAGTCTTTAAAGAAAGTGCTGAATATTCATTCTCTGAAAAGCAGGATGCTTAAAAGGGTCTCAGGTTAGGCATTAACACCACTTTTGAAAATCTTGGCCCTGGTATTTTGGACCATTAGTGAAGACAAGTGTAGTACTTATTATTTAGGCATATCTAAAACAAGTTTCCCAGCCCTTAAGTGTAATGCATATGATCATACAATCTATGCATTATGAAAGGAGGAGAAGTTGGACACAACCCTTGTAATAATTTGTAAATAGAAACCATGTTGGTTAAATTTAAGATATCCTTGCTAGATCTTATTGGCAATTTTATAACACAGTCTGAAGAATTTATAGATTTCTTTTTAAAAAAAGATATGGAACATTCACTGAGGAATAAGACAACAATAGATATAGATATAGTAAATAAAAGATAACTGTATATTATAGGGGTATAATTCCACCAAGGGGTTCTTCTGCTGACAGCGTGATCCAAAAGAGTAAAGCATGGGTCACTGGAGATCCAAAATGAGATGTTAGTGCCATGATTCAAGATTAATCTGCTTTTAAAAACCCAATCCTTTATTTTAGATTTCATCCAAAAACTATATTAAAAGAACATTAAGGTTGAAATGAGGCAGGAATCCTGCAGGAAAAAAAAAGGTGTATGATCATGTAATTAAAGACTATCATACTGCATACCTACAAGGGAGCTGAATTAATGTTGCCTGGGCATCCTTAACTCTAGCATTTCCTAACTTTTGGGTGCTTGACTTTGTTCTTTTAAAGTAGTTTTTAAATGTAGTTTCCTAGTTTTATTTAAAAAATGAAGAATAGAAATTCCATCATATGGTGTCATATTGACACTAAGGCCTGGTCTATACTATGGGGGGGATCGATCTAAGATACGCAACTTCAGCTACGAGAATAGTCTACACTAGACACGATATATCGATCCCCAGTAGATGGATCACTACCCGCCAATTTGGTAGTGTAGACGTGGCCTTTCACTGTTTATCAGCCAGGCTGGAATTTTTAGATCCACCACACAGACCTCTGACACTTGATTTAATTGAGCAACTGATAGCAGTAGTTGGTTATCATCCTCTGTCAACCAGCACTAAAGAGGGAAGAGAAACACACAGAGTCAGTAGGTTTCAGAGATATTTGCTGAAATGTTAGATTCAGGAAACTTGAGCTGCATTCCAGTTATGGGCAGTTTTTCCACAGGAATAGCAAAAGGCACAATCTTGATATCAGGGCAATCCTGCCAAATTTTACATTGCTGCTATGAAGCTTGGAGATGTTACCATTTCTCAATGAAACAACTGTAAGGATTTTTTTTAAATGGGTAAAATAATGGATTTTCCCCCCAACCTCATTCTGTGAAATGGCTGAACTATTTTTGCTGAAACTTTAGAAAAATGTTCAGCTGGAGGCAGACATGTCATATGCAAAATTTCATGCCTAAACTGTTGAAGGTTGGCAAAATTATAAGCAACAGAAAACGGTTATTTAAAATGGAAAGTGTCAGGCAACTTTAACTTTAGGCATTTTTTGCAGCTCTACTAATAATAATGCACACAACTGAATCCTAATTTCAGGCCCCAAGAAGGCAATCATTCTTTCTCTGAAATCTTTCCTCCACCGCCTCTCCCCAAATTTTTACTGACTTTACATGCCCTGCTTTCTGCTGTCATCTATGCTTCTTTCTGTCTTATCCTTTGTCAGCTGATGCCTGCTCCATCCATATGCTCTTCTTTGATTCTTAAGATCATCCTTTCCTCCCATTCTGGTCCTGTCTCCATCATTGAAATGCCTCCCAGCTTCTGCTGGCCTCTTTCCTACCAGAAGAGCTGTCTTTTCCCTCATTGCTGTGGTAGCTCCTTCAGAGGCTAGAAGGGACCATTATGATTATTGTCTGACCACCTGTATAACACAGACCATAGCACTTCCCCAAACTTTTCTTTCTCATTATATTCAGTTCCTCCTTCAAGTCCCAGGATGGGAAGAGAGGACACAGTGATAAGTAACTGAACCACATTTGGTAAAATCCCTTTATTGTCCTCATGATCACATCATTTGTAAGATTTTTTTTTTGTGTGCAGTCCATTTACTATGTAAAGACATTTGTATTTTCTACCTGATTCTAGCTGCACTATCAGTTCTTTCCACTAGTGCTTATTCTGAATGTATTTGGTGGTATAGGGACTAATACGCACTGGCTAGAACCAGGCATAGGAATACATTTACCATGGCTTCTGCTTGTGTAAGTCAGAAAAGGCAGAAGGTCCACCAGTGCTGTGGTGGGAGAAAGTAATTGCACGCTCCTCTCTGTTGGTGGAGAGGGTCCACAAGATGGATGAAAATGCAGTCATGCTGGTGACGAGAATGAGACCAGAACTGTCAGAGGCTGCAGTAATTCCTATTGTTCCATTGCCGCAAACTAACTCTGACCTTCCCCTGAGGGAAAGGCAGCCTGCCACTCAATGGGGATTGTCTGCCAAGGGCAAAGCAGGTTCTCCTAAGGCATGAGGTTCCAATTTGCATGGCTCTGCTCCAGACATGGTATATCTGATTCTTACAGAGGGCAAATATTGTGCAGGTTTCCTTATGAAGCTCTGGCAATACAGCTCAGTCCTAACATGTAATCCTCTTCATTATTTCAGTCCATATTATTGCTTTTTTCTTTGCAGAGACTGCTAATCACAGCAAGTTGTGCAGAAGTTTGATGACACAAACTGCTGCCTCCCAAGGTCTATGGTGAGATCACCAACTCATTTTAATCTTAGACTTAAAATAGGATTTGAATCCAGAGGTGACAGGCTAGTATATGCAATGTTTGCATAGAGGTAGGCTAGAGGAGACTTTTTTTAGTATTTATTTATTTATTCATTTATTTATTGTAAACACCCACTTGGCCTAGTGTCTGCTAACACATTTTTAAAATATTTGAAATCTCTAGGACCCAAACATACCCCTTAGAAGAGACTAAATGGAAGAATGGTCCAATAACTTCTCCAAAACAACAACCTATCATCTCCCCTAATCCACACAAGTCTGCAGTGTGTAGAACAGCCTGTAGGTTGGATGTTTATATGAGGAAGAGGCAGTTACAACTGTTTGGAACATTTTTGATCTTTTATCAAAAACGGAAACCCCTGCAGTTGAACATTTTTTGGCCAAAAACAAGCTAATCATCCCCTCTTCTCACTTTCCACCAGTTTTGGCATTTTCCAATTAAAAATAAACATAGCTTGGAGGAAAGCAGTGGTGTAACTTATTGGGATCCTATTGTGTTAATCATTATGGTTCAATGTCCTTGTGCCATTGCATGGAGGTACAGGCCCAAGGGGCTCCCTTCCCTTCTAACCCCCTGAGGATTGTGTTGAAGGACTAGGAAAAACTGCAATCCCTGGTCTTGGGGAGCTCAAGGACTGCTTGCTCTCTGCCCTCTATCCCAGAAGAAGTGGGAAGGAGTCAATGCCATGTCCCCTGTGGAGCTGACTGGATGTCCTGGAAAGGCAGGCTGCACCAACCTAAGGTGGTGCACTGCCCCTGAACAAAGGGAAGCTAGTGGAAGGATTGCCGCTCCTAAGTGTCCCCAAGCCGGCACAGTTCCAGACTAACCCAGCAGGGGCCAGAATGCAACACACACCATCTGACCTACTCTTGCAAATGGAGTGTTTTTAATTAAGCAAATAGAACCCAGCCACAAAGCAACTAACAATTCTGATAGCACATGAATGAAAAAATAATATAGCTAAAAAGTCATAAAAATGAATACTATTTGGTTAGATCCAAACCGGTGGTATCAACTGGTTTTGCTCATTTAACCTGTCTCCTGATCATAGTACAGCCATCATTTAGCTGCAGGGTAGATGTGTTCATACTGAACTATTAATCTGTTTCAAAATGCCATAACATTTCCATGAAGAACTTCCTAATTTTTTTTTCAGAAATTAAATGTCTGTTTAAAGTTCATTCCCTCCTGCTGCAACTAATTGAAATGAGATTTGGTTTATCTTTATGACATGAAAATGGGATTGAGTTTCATAATAATAACAATAATGATAACTCTATAGATTTTAGGACTAGTAGTTAATAATTATAGTAATATGTGGAGCTTAGAGAAGAGTAATGCAGCATAAACAGACCATCATTATTTGTTGAGATGTGCGACTGGGTGTCACTTAGTTAACTCCAGCTTTCTAGTTTTTTGTATCTGTTTTCAGTTCTCAATGAATTTCAGTCGAGTGCATTAATTTAGCCAAAGAATATGATAGTTTCTAGAACCTTTTTCAAACCAGTGCACACATTAACACCCCAAGGAATAGATTTTTTAAAATGCAAAACTCTTGACATGCAAAAAACCAGGGAATACAAAATTAGCTCACCCCCTGTGCCTAGTCACTGCGTAAGTATGCATAGCATTAGTCCTATAGATCAAGTCATAGTGGCACTAGCTGCGGATCTGCAGCTCCCTGGTTTAAACCCAGTTGATAATCCCTTTTGTAATCATGGTGGATATTCTTGAGTGGCAGAATGGTCTAGTGATAGTATACTATCACTGACTCAGAGCCAAAACCCACATGTTCTATTTCCAGCTAGACCACCGACCTGCTGTGTGACCTTAGACAAGTTACTTCACCTCTCTGCCTTTTACCTGTCTAGTCTATTTAGATTGTAAGCTCTTTGGAGCAGGCAGTGTCTTATTGTTAAGGCTCTACTTGAACTGGGGAATGATTGTCAAAAAATTGTAACTGAGTTGTGGACAAGCCATGGACAGCGGGACTCTCACTGTCAAAACTGCGGTGGAAGCTTAATATTGCGGAATCCGCTTGGTGTAAGCAGATGAGAATCTGACCTTTAGTTCTTTGGATCATAATACTGTGGATGTATTTTTTTAAAGTGGAAGAGTGTAATGTAAAGACATAGATGGCACATAGTATAGGAAGACAAGGCTGGGCTAGCTGTTCAGTTGTAGTGCAACCAGCTATTGTATCCTGATCAGTCAGGCAGCTGATCAGCTGGGAGTTCTGAGGAGCCAGCAAGCTCAGGCCCTGGAGAGGAGGAAGTAATCTGCATTATTCTGGAATAGAGAGAGGCCAGAACCAGAATATCAGATCCCAGCACTCTACCATCTTCAGGGAAATTCAGCATTCACAACCAGCTCGAGATAAGAAATCCACAGCCCGGCCCTCTCTCTGTAACAGTGCAAATCAGAACAATGATCCTTGTAGAAGGTATTGATCATGATTGGTGCACCTCATTGCAATGTGGCAGCTCTCCTCTCCCCTGCCGATGGCCACTCTGGTCTTGCAATGATCTCTCTCTTCTCGCTACATGGCCCTTTGGTAGGTTTACCACCTCTGACATGCAGAAAAACTAGCCACTGCTCTCCCCAGGTCCCCCAGCCTGAGTCTTTTCTTCCCCTCTCACGCAATACCTTCCCATAGACACTTAACCACCCTCTGCCCACTTCATGCAGGCAGCCGTGCAGATGGGGGTGGTTGAAGGCCTCTTTGCCTCTTACCTTCCTTCCCACTGTTCTCCCGGCCGGTGGCCAGGGAGGAAGGCTGCCCTAGGCCCCTGTCAAATCCACAAGCAATCAGCAGGAAAGGCAGCCTAACAACAACCGCCCCACCTGCCCCCTTCTTCCTACCATAGTCTGTCAGCAGGCCTCTTCCACAGCCTCTCTAAGATTACCCTACCCTCAGGGGGAGGACTCACAGGCTCTCTCCTAGAATCTCCCCCAAAATCCCAAACCAAGAATACAAATTTAACCCAACTTCTTCCCTCCTCAGACTTGACCTTCCATCCTTCAGTTTCCCTTATAGAAGGCCTGTTTACATGCGCACTAATATGCTGTGCACTGATTGGTCCACGTAGACCCTGCTGGTGCACACTAGAAGCTCCCTAGTGTGCTTTGCTGGACTGTATAGACAAGCCTACAGATCCTCATCGCAACACCTCAGAACACTCTCCTGCCAACAAAGCTAACGCTGCTCGTGAGGATCGAAGTATTTTGTCAGCAAAAGTGCCGACAAAGTACCGAAAAAGAGCATTTACACATGCTGACTTTTAGCGACCAGGCTGTGTCGACACAGCCTTGTATCTAAAAGCTGTGTGGTGTAGACAAGCCCAGTCTCCCTCCATTCTCTAGGGGAAGAAAAGGGATTCTTTTCTTTTCCCCCTGAATAGTCCCTTTCTACTCCAGACATCCTGCCTTTCCAGTCACCGCCCAGCTTCTTCCCCACCTGGGCTTCATCTTTAATTAAGCCTGCTCTGTCCTCCAGGTAGTATAACTGGCTTCTCTGGCCCCCATTAATGCTTTTAATTACCTGTGGGTGGTACATATTCCATCACACACTCTATGGAAGTTTTGATTCCAGACCAAATTCAGGGCCCTGTGTCTGACTTTGTGTGCGTGTGTGTGTGTGTGAGAGAGAGAGAGAGAAAGCAAGCTCAAAATATAATCAAGACGGAAGATATTTTCTTTCCCTCCTTGGCCTGAAGGGAAAGATGCTGTGAAGCAAGGGCCTTGAAGACTGGGATAGGAGGGGATTTATTCTGAAAAACAGAGTCTCCAAGAGGGCTCAGCAGACCTCTCCAGGGGGAGTGGAAGGGAAGGAATTTGTTGACACAATACACAATTGATTGTAATGGTTCTTTCAGATGCTTACAGTTTATTGGTAAATACATGTTTATGTGCTTTTTAAAATGCAGATCAGACATCAATGTTCTGTATTTGGGAGGCTTAGGAGAAAGAATATAATTGACTTGACAGAGCACAACCTCCTTCTTTTGAGCTTTTATGGTCCATCAGGTTAAAATGTATTTGGAGAATGTTTTAAGTGTGTATTGCTTAGACACAGTGCTGATGGGTGCTCTGGGAAAAGTTGAGCTAAACAGATAGAGAGAGATTGCCATGTGCAGCAGAAACCCTATGAAAAGCCACTTCTCAGAGCTTAGGGCAGTACTTGTCTTCTGTAAGATTATTCTTGAGAGCCGAGACTTGTCTATGTTGTGGTGCATATGTGTTAGGAAAAGGGTGTTCAGGCACTTCAAATGAGTTGGAAGCCAGTGTACTAGCCTTAAGTGTTGCTTTATCAGTTATGGGGTAAAATGGAGTAGCACTATTGACTTGGGTTAAGCTAGCCTGATTTACACCAGCTGATAGTCTGGCCCACAGAGTCTTAAATATAGGGAGCACTGACTCCTGGGGCCTGAGTCTCTTCTCAAACTTACCCTGATGTTACTTTAGTGACTCCAGCGCAGCTATTCCTATTTAGAATGGGACTAAATCGGGGGGCCCAGATAATCTTCATCCCAGAATATTAAAGGAATTGGCACCTGAAATTGCAAGCCCATTAGCAAGAATTTTTATTGAATCTGTAAACTCAGGAGTAGTACCGAATGATTGGAGAATTGCTAATATAGTTCCTATTTTTAAGAAAGGAAAAAAAAGTGATCCGGGTAACTACAGGCCAGTTAGTTTGACATCTGTAGTATGCAAGGTCCTGGAAAAAATTTTGAAGGAGAAATTAGTTAAGGACATTGAAGTCAATGGTAAATGGGACAAAATACAACATGGTTTTACAAAAGGTAGATCGTGCCAAACCAACCTAATCTCCTTTTTTGAAAAAGTAACAGATTTTTTAGATAAAGGAAACGCAGTGGATCTAATTTACCTAGATTTCAGTAAGGCATTTGATACCGTGCCACATGGGGAATTATTAGTTAAATTGGAGAAGATGGGGATCAATATGAACATCAAAAGGTGATAAGGAATTGGTTAAAGGGGAGACTGCAACGGACCAATCTTATATAATCTTTTTATTACTGACCTTGGCACAAAAACGTGGGAGTGTGCTAATAAAGTTTGCAGATGATACAAAGCTGGGAGGTATTGCCAATTCGGAGAAGGATCGGGATATTATACAGGAGGATCTGGGTGACCTTGTAAACTGGAGTAATAGTAATAGGATGAAATTTAATAGTGAGAAGTGTAAGGTTATGCATTTAGGGATTAATAACAAGAATTTTAGTTATAAGTTGGGGACGCATCAATTAGAAGTAACGGAAGAGGAGAAGGACCTTGGAGTATTGGTTGCTCATAGGATGACTATGAGCTGCCAATGTGATATGGCTGTGAAAAAAGCTAATGCGGTTTTGGGATGCATCAGGAGAGGCATTTCCAGTAGGGATAAGGAGGTTTTAGTACCGTTATACAAGGCACTGGTGAGACCTCACCTAGAATACTGTGTGCAGTTCTGGTCTCCCATGTTTAAAAAGGATGAATTCAAATTGGAGCAGGTACAGAGAAAGGCTACTAGGATGATCCGAGGAATGGAAAACTTGTCTTATGAAAGGAGACTTAAGGAGCTTGGCTTGTTTAGCCTAACTAAAAGAAGGTTGAGGGAGATATGATTGCTCTCTATAAATATATCAGAGGGATAAATACAGGAGAGGGAGAGGAATTATTTCAGCTCAGCATCAATGTGGACACAAGAACAAATGGGTATAAACTGGCCACCAGGAAGTTTAGACTTGAAATCAGACGAAGGTTTTTAACCATCAGAGGAGTGAAGTTTTGGAATAGCCTTCCAAGGGAAGCAGTGGGGGCAAAAGATCTATCTGGTTTTAAGATTCTACTCGATAAGTTTATGGAGGAGATGGTATGATGGGATAATGGGATTTTGGTAAGTAATTGATCTTTAAATATTCAGGGTAAATAGGCCAAATCCCCTGAGATGGGATATTAGATGGATGGGATCTGAGTTACCCAGGAAAGAATTTTCTGTAGTATCTGGCTGGTGAATCTTGCCCATATGCTCAGGGTTTAGCTGATTGTCATATTTGGGGTTGGGAAGGAATTTTCCTCGAGGGCAGATTGGAGAGGCCCTGGAGGTTTTTCGCCTTCCTCTGTAGCATGGGGCATGGTTGACTTGAGGGAAGCTTCTCTGCTCCTTGAAGTCTTTGAACCATGATTTAAGGAATTCAATAGCTCAGACATGGGTGAGGTTTTTCATAGGAGTGGGTGGGTGAGATTCTGTGGCCTGCGCTGTGCAGGAGGTCAGACTAGATGATCAGAATGGTCCCTTCTGACCTTAGTATCTATGAATCTATTCCTGATTTAAAGCGGCAGAAGTGAGGGAAGAATCAGACATTTGGCCTTTTAACTACCCCAGACATTTAGATCATATTAAGAACATACTGGACGTTATTCTCCTCTCATGCTGAGTAACTCCATGAGGCCACTAGGCAGACCCCCACCCACTTAAAAGTGGCGTAAGTGAGAGAAGAATCAGGCCTGCTGCTGGCCAAATTTCATTCTTTAGAATGGACTCCATTTTTGAGCTGTAGAAGTGAAGCGAGACTTATAATTGGGTAACAGTTATATAGTTTCTCTGTTCTCATTTAATATCTAAACCACCAAAATGGATTTATTTTAAATTAAATATTGGGCTTTCTCCTGCTCGTCACTCTATTATACCCATTGTAGGCTAGTGTAACTCCATGGATCTGATAGACTGGAGAATCCAGGCCCACATATTCTGATCCTGTTGAGCTCCCACAATTTCAGCAGAGTCAATGGGAGCTGTGGTGCTCAGGACCAGTCAGAAGATGGCTCAGCATTTCAAACCAGAGAGTTTTCTTTATGGAGTGTGACTGGGAGCTCTGCATCCTTGCGGTTGTTTGCAGGATAGCCCTATTCCCTCTCCCTTTACACCTGTGAAGCCCTGTATCTGCACCCCCATTCCAAAATGGATTGCATGAGATGAGACCATAAAACAATTCAGAGCCTGTCAGTACTGTTCCTTCTGTGACCAGAAGAGGTTCTGTTGAGTAACACACAGCACTTGCTCTGCTCAGAATATGGTGTCTGCCTAAGGCACTTTCAGTCCCAGCTGGGCAGAGGAATGGGATAACCCATCACTTGAGTCCAAGCCTCTTCTGTTGCAGAGCAATGCACAATCGCTAGGCAACAGGGACAGTCCCAGAGTAAATTTTTAAAGGGCAAGTTCTAACTGCCTTTTGAACAGGATTTATAATGGCAGCACTGACATAAAACAGCCCTAACACATGCTTCTATAATAGAGCTGGTTGAAAATTTTCTGTCTAAACTGTCTTTCAATGGAAAATTGGGCTTTTGACTAAATGAAATATTTCTCTAAAAGAGTCTGCTTTCCTCTGAAAATTTAGTTGAAAAACCAAACACCCCAAAATATTTAACCCAAAACCCAATTTTTTTGTTTTATGCCAGAATATTTCAGTTTTTGATACTTAGACAAAGTCAGAATTTTCCATGAAAAACATAAATGAAAACAACAAAACCGATTTTTGTTGAATTTTTAATAGAATTTTTAAAAAATTCCTGTGGAAACCAAACCCCTATTTTTGAGCAGTTCTTCTTTATAATTACCCTTCCCTTGTCATGTTAAATCATTGATCGGATTGTGAGCTGTTGGGGGAAAAGATGGTATGAATTTTGTCTGGCTGTAAAGCGGTTATCACACTTATATGCTCCGAATAAATAATATGTCCTGAAAAACAGAGAGTATATATTAGTCATCTTAAGATATCACAGAAACTGGCAGAATCAACAGAAAAGTCAAAGTTGTGGCTGACACTCTGTATAATAGAGATCAGAACATGGCCCACATGGAGCCCAATCCCAGCTCCAGTGAAATCATTGGTTCCATGGAGTTAGTGAGAGAAGAATCTAATTGTCTTTTGTGGTTGTTTGTTTTTGCTTATACCATTATACTAGGAAGTGATGGATTCTCAGATCAGTGCATTACATGCCATATGTGCTGCAATATAAAGCACAATGGGACACTGTGATAAGAATGTATGATGAGATACTGTATTATGAGAATGTCAACCTTGGCCTTGAATTTCTTTGAGATGTCACTTTTTGTTATTCTAAATGTAGTTTTAGTAACAGGTTTCAGAGTAGCAGCTGTGTTAGCCTGTATTCGCAAAAAAGAAAAGGAGTACTTGTGGCACCTTAGAGACTAACAAATTTATTTGAGCATAAGCTTTCATGAGCTACAGCTCACTTTATCGGATGCATGAAGTGAGCTGTAGCTCACGAAAGCTTATGCTCAAATAAATTTGTTAGTCTCTAAGGTGCCACAAGTACTCCTTTTCTTTTTTGTAGTTTTAGTGTTAACTATCTCTGCTTTTTTTTAAAAAAAAGAAAGAAAAGTTGATGGACAAGAGACCAATCTGCTTTGCGACACATAAGAATCAAAGCTATAATCTACACTCTGAGATGAAGCAGGTATGTATTTATTTGGCCTACTGCACATAGATTATTAGCAAAAATGTTTATAGGAACATACTGTTAATATAACTCACTGGGCAAACTTTTCAAATGTTGAAACATAGAAAATGTTAATCTTCATTTTACTACAAGCCTGAGTTGTTCATGTGGCGTGGTAATGTCTATCACATTTTAATAGATTTAGACGTGTTAAAGCTGCAGGTACTTTAAAGAAAAGAAATATCTTTAATAGTACTGCAAATGCACATCCAGTAAACCATTGCATTTGGCATACGTTTAATAAGCTTTACAGCAAAATTCCCTGGATTCACTTAGAAATTTCTAAAGGACAAATTCTCTGTAAATCATTAACTTTTTATTGCCTTGTTTCCCAGATTCATTGACATAAACATTTACTGTCATTTATCTCTCCTGGTCAAATCATCATGATTATTTTTTTCAAAGAAACATGCACCACATACATCAGTATGTAGCTAATTTATCTCACTTTTTAAGGAGAGTAGAGGCCTGATTATTATAATCTGTTGTGAGCTGAATGATTTTTCTTTCTTACCTATAATTCGCTTTACAAGGCATTGTAGAGCCAATTAAATGTACATGGTGGACTTTCTCAGATGAATACAACATTTATTTCAACCCAGTAAACCATGTCCAGGATTGGTGGCAACTAGCAGAAACTGAGTGACAAGGGGAAGGCTTTTGATGTGTTAGAAGAAGGTAGTCTTGCTAGGCTTATTGTTTTACTATCCCTGCACCACTCTCCTCCACAGTATGTGGTAATGTCCAGAGGAGTCGCCGTGTCCACACCAAACCCTTCGCTATGGCAGCAGCCACTTCAAACGTACTTTCATGAATAGGAGCTCATTTGACCCTTGACCACAACCAGCCTCTAAATTGGCAGACAGAGAATCGGAGTAATTTGTATCATTTCAATTAGTTACTAGCTACATAACAGCGAGGTCATGACTTTTTTGGGATGATTATTGCCCATGGCAACCAAACTTCAATGTACCATCAGTTTCCAAATACTTTCACTTAATAAATGTAAGTTCAGAAACAAGGACCAATTGTTGAGGGTACACAACAAAGCTAATCATCTGCACTGCTACCATGCGAGAGGAAGATGACATAACTTTGTCGGCAAAATCCTTTTTATTAGCAACATACGAAAAAAAGTGGCTGATAAATGGCTTTAATAATGTTGTCTGAATGAATGGAATTGATCTTTGACTATGTAAAATGGTGAGGAAAGGCGAGTTTATGTAAGAGGACTGTTGTTATACTATGGAGAGCAGGCCGTTTTTGTTTCACAGTTTGTTCTGTGCACCAAAATTCAAAAATTCTAAAATCAATGTTGCCATTGTTGGGCCAAAACAGCACACCCTGACCATAGACAATGCAAAGAATTTCAAAATATAGATAGCTGCCTGATACATACAGATTGGCTTGTAAGAAACATTGGGTTGTTTTTCCTTCTCGAAGAAAGGGCAGCTTGTTCCAGGGCCTAGACAATGGTGTGTCTACATGCCTGTGAAACTTCATGAACCCAGTGCAATAATTCAAGCCTTTGATTTGAAAAATGTTTTGTATGTCTTCCTCCACATCTGCAAATACCTCGACTTTCCCTTGATGCCAGCCAAGAGTTGTTAGCAAGTGAATGTTTTCCACTTGAGGAAGAAAAAAAAAAAAGAGAAGTTAGGCACGTACATAAGTTTTGCTATTTGGCTTTTGTTTTTTGAATTAAAATAAAGGTTTCCTTCTCTCATGTCACAATCTATTAGCCACAGGGAAACCTGGTATTACAGTTCTTTCCCCTTCACCCCTGCATTTGTAGCAGATTTGACGGTGTGTGGAAACCAACACAGGCACTGTGCTGTGACTGCGTCACCTGCAATCAGCCTGTGCAGCTGCTAAGATTAATCATGACAGTAGGCAATATTTCCAACATTATTAGAAGAGAAACCTAATATTTTGGGACATCAGGGATCTCTGAGCTGTTGTCCATCAAACTAAGAACCTTCGTTTTCTACTCTTTGGATGGGTAACCTTAAGTTTTAACTATTTCATGGACAAAAGTTTCATGCACACACACATACAAAAGAGAATATACTATGCCAGGTGCAAAAAATTAATCCGGGATGCTCTTCGTTATTTATACCAAATGGTTTTACATTATTGCACTTCGGGACACATTGGCTGGTTCTCAAATCTGCCTTGACTGCATGTTTCAGTGTGTCTTAGTTCGATCCCTTAACTCCTCATCCATTTGATAATTTGTTTGTAAATCTGTGACTATTTGCAAGCCCAATATTAGTATTTGGCTAACATCTGTCCCTTCTACTGTATATAATGCAAAGGGGAATTTGCTTGCCTTGCCAATGATATCTCAAGTGCAAATTTAATGGATCACATTTAAGGCATGTTTAAATTTGGAGACGTTATATTATACAGTAGGGCAATTATGATGTCAAATTTAATGAGATTCTATTTGAACCGTTCGGACAGCACCATTTCAAAGAGATAAAGTTAATACAATTTTTGTCTAAAGCTTGAGTGTGCTTTTATCATGTATCTGG
The DNA here is from genome assembly GCF_009764565.3 of Dermochelys coriacea. Lineage (NCBI taxonomy): Eukaryota > Metazoa > Chordata > Testudines > Dermochelyidae > Dermochelys > Dermochelys coriacea. Next base: position 91,393,786 of record NC_050075.1, read on the forward strand.
ATAAATAGTGGTACATCCATGTTAATGAACTGGAAATTTTCCTAGCAATTTTAATCTTTCTTTCAACTATTGCATGTAGCATGGTGAGTTAAAATGTTTGAGTTAGGTCCTGATTCAGGGGACTACGGGGAGTAGTGAATACTAACAAAGGGATACTCAGGCAGTAAGCACCATCCTCAGGCATGAGGGCTTGCAGGGACAGGCCCTAGGACTACTCACAGGAGTAAGCAGGATCGTTAGTCTGAACTATTTGCAGGATCTGGCCCGTAGGAGGTTCCTTGAGATCTGCACAGCACTGAGCACCCTCAATTCTCATTGAGTTCAGTGGGAGTTGAGGGCACTCAGCACCTTAGGAGAATGAACCCAAAATAATTATTTTCAATGGAAACAAAGTCTCTGAACTTTATTTTTAAAGCAACTGTGGCCCTTACTTAGAGCAAAAGGCTTATATTGTTGTGAGACAAAACAAGGATTTTGTCTTCACTCGGCACAACTGACCTTTGATTTATAAAGAAAGCTCAGTGTGCAAGGGATCTGGACATTGCAGATTGAAGATAGACACGCACATTTATTCTCAGACTATGCATGGACATGAGTGGAGCAGGGCCTCATTTTAATCCCAGCACTCCCCGAGCAGAACGACACTGTGAAATGCTTTGGGATCTTCATTCACACTGTAACCTATTCCTCTAAGCATGCATGCAATTAAAGGTGTCTCCAGAACCTCTAGAAACTGCATTAAGATGCAGCCAGTACATACAAGTCTGACTGGGCTGTCAATTTTTCAGGAGTGTTTTCTTATTGGGCCTCATTCTGCAAGTTAGTGAGCATTCTCAATGCCCACTGTTTCAGTGGACCAGATCCTGAGGTTCTTATTCAGTCTATCTTCCATCCTTTGTTAGATAAACTCTTATTGAATAAGGCCAGAATAAAAACTAAGTATCATCTTTGGATTTGGCCCAGTGGGAGCTGAGGGAGATCAGCACCTCATAAGAGGCACTGAACGTCTTACAGGATTGAACCCATAATATGCTCTTGGTTTTCACATTTAGTGACTTGATACAAAATCCATAAAACAAAACGACTGTTAAGACAGCAAATAAAATACAATTGTTCATGCTCTATATGTCTTCCAGACTAAAACAAAACACTGCCTCCCCCTCCCTCTTCCTGCAAAAAAAGCAGGATGTTTTTCTAGATGTTTCCAGAACCTCTCAGTATTATGTTGGCTGCTGATCTTACCAGCCTTATCCATCATTGTAGCAGCTTTGAGAGTTGATTCATTTATCTCGTTGCTTTAACTCTGTCACACAGAGCTTTGGATACATAGACCCAGTTTCTTGGATTTGGTCTTTCATGTGGCCTCTTCCCTGTTGGCATCCACTCAATCATTCCCTTTGCCATCTGATCTTCTTCTAAGCTCCCCATATGTCATACATTTCCCAACCACCTGGTGGTTATACTCTCAGTGCCTACTTTTAGATCTGTCTTCCTGCTCCTCCTTTCCCTCTTTCTTTACGATCGTATGTTTGGGTATTCACCTTTCTGGATCTGTGTGTCTTTGGGAGACCTCTCTTAACTGCAGACAGATACTGGCTTTATATCATCTATTCTTTATATTCCAGAATATTTCTCCTTTTAGAGAATAATCTGCAAAACCTATGAAATGCCATTTTCTCCTATAGCTATTTCCCATCTTATATCCATCTCGTAGCCTGTGTCCTAAATAAATCACTCACAGTAAAAAATATATGGTCCTACTCCCCCTCCCCTTCCCACCAAATCTCTTCAGATTTTTTTCTAGTAACACTCCTAGCTTTCACATACCACCAGCTCTAACTTTGTCATGGGAGAAACTGCCATTCAGGTCCCAATATTTTCATCAAAAAGAAATACAGACTAACATGGCTGCTACTCTGAAATATTTTCATCTGCTCTCATTTCTGCCAATTGTAGTACCACCACAATTAATATTTTTGGCTGCAAGCTAATATCTTCTGCATATTCCAGTTAACTATCTTTTCTTTTCTGACCACAACACCTGTATAATTCTTGATATGATAATTAGTACTGGCCAAAGTTAACCTTGTTACTAGAGATGTACTGAGCAATCCTACATTCATGAGGCATGATGAATATTTCACTAATGGGAAATCCGCTTCCCATTTAAGATTAATTTTACTTATGACCTTTAGCAGGAATTGATACCTGTGCATTAATTTCTTGCTTTCTCTTGTCACATGCCTGCATGTGTATTTTGCAATACACTTCAAAGCAGTTTAAGAGCAGTCCTTGTAATACACTCTTCAGGAGGACTGGATGTTATCTAAATAAATTCAACTTAACTGGGTTACAATACATGATTTTTCGTATTCTACTTAGAATACAGTGCATAAGAAAGGTACAAATCCTAGTATGGATTTTTCTATTACTTGAGCACCCAAAATTATTTTAACCTCTTAGTCCTGCTAGACTGCGGAAGATACACTGCTACAGTTCTAAATACACTATGGATGGGATCCACAAAGGTACTTAAGAGCTTAAATCCCAGACTTACTTACCTAAGTCGAAGTTTTGGCTCCATTGAAATCAACAAAATTCCCACCAAACCCTGCAGGCATCTAAACTTCCTTGGCACCCAAATTTTTCAGAGTAAAAGTTCTCTACATACCTGTGTCCCTGCCTCTGGGCACGTGCACTGCTCCCTCCCTCTAGGGGTCTGGACACCTATCTCCCGCCTAAGACCCAGACTGATTCATGAAGCAGGAGAAAATAGGCATTCAGATGCTTAAGACGTGTGCAGGGTTTGATCCAGTAGGCGTACTCAGAGAGTACAGAGCTATGGGATATTCTGATGTGAGGCTACCTCAATTTCCCCGGCTGAAGCTGTTGCACAGTGTATAAATAATGAACAAGTGATTGGAGAAGGGAGCCTGGACCCCAGAGTCATTGCTATTTTCGCCTCTCCTGACTATTCCAGTTCAGATAAATACTTAAACTCTCATTAGGCGAGAGAGAGAGAGAGGGAATGGGAATGACTCTGTAGTCCAGTGGATAGGGCACCCACCAAGGAGGTGGGTGACCCAGGGTCCATGTCTCCTACTTCAACCACTCTTTCATTAGTTAGCCACAGTGCAACAGCTTCAACAGAAGAGACTTAAGAAGCTGCACATCAGAATATCCTGTAGCTCAGTGGTTAGAGCACATGCCTGAGAGAGGGGACATCCCCTGTTTGATTCTTTCTCCCTCTCTGCCAAAGAGGGGAGATTGAGCTTGGGTCTCTCATATCCCAGGCAAGTGATCTACCACTGGGCTAAAAATTAAGGGGGCAGAGGGCACCAGCTGCCATTTTGTGTGGAGTGAGGCAGGCACTTAACTCTGTCCCTCAGAAATTGGCTTAGGCGCCTAAGCTGCCTGACTCCAGGCAGTGGGTTCCCATTCATGGATCACTAAAATGACATAGGCACCTCCCTGCAGCCTGGATTTAGGTGCCAATCTCTGAGAGAGGAATGGGATTTAGCACACACACCTCTTGTCTGCATTTCTCATTGGCTAATTTAGGCATGCTGGCTTCTCTGAATCACGTTCTTACATCCTTAGGCATCTATCCTTCCCCAGTCATAGTATAGGGAGCTTAGGTGTCTAGCCTGGCTTTGGGGAATATTTATCCTATGATTTTCCAGGTGCCTAAAAGTTAGGCACCATGATGCTCAGCATTGCAACATCTAAATCCCTTTGTGTATCCCACCCTATAGTCTGAGGCTTTATAAAGTATTATTTACTTTTAACATACACATTGAGAATTAATTGTCCAATAACATCTATTTTGAGGCATCTTATCTAAAGAATATTTCAGAGTCCATGTTCCTGATTCTAACATACTTTGTGGTTGTCCTTGCTAAGTATATGTTCATCCATTGTATTAACTGATTTTAAATCAAGACTGGATATTTAAATTAAGACTGGATGTCTTCCCAAAAGATATGCTGTAGCTCAAACAGAAGTTATGGGTTTAATACAGAAATTACTGAATGGGGATCTAGGGCCTGTCCTATGCAGGAGATCAAACTACATGATATTTCTTTAAACAGAAATTTACTCTGCTGACCTTGTATGCTGCTAAAATATACAATTTATGTATTATTGGCCATAAATAAGAGAAGAGATACATTATAAAATGTACATTAAGACACATCCCTATTTCTTGACCACTGAAACAATTGCTAAGGATTCCTTCTAAGTTGAAAGGTGATGTTAATGAAAGAAATAACAATTCCCTGTTTCCTGCCTTCTATTACAACAAAATATCTATGTGCTGTTAACTGTTAACGTGACCAGGACAATCCCTGTGCTTTTGTAATATTTTTCTTGAAATATCCAACTTATTCTTTACAGTTCTGGGAACAACCGTCTGACAGGCTAGGTAGATAAAATAATGGAATGCTCCAATACCTTGTCATCTATCCACCTTTGGAAAGAAGATATAGCACCTCCCAGCTCAAATGGCATCACATTAAATTCAAACAGTCAGCTATGTGAGACAGCTATTGGTGTATGCACGTATACTCTGCAAAATGCTCAAAGAGAATATCTTCACGGGTTAGGCGTCCAGTTGGATGACTGCATTCAGTTCTCCTCACAGAAAAACTCTAGATATCAAAAGCAACAAAAACACTCCAGTGAGTTGAGCAGGAAGTCCTGATTTTCCTTTACACTAAGGTCCCTTCCACCTTAGTACCCTTGACCGTGCCTGAAGGATCTTAATTTAATTTAGGATCAGGACCGGTGTCTCTTTGGAATTTTTGCTTATACACATTCTTCCTTTTCTAATGCAAAACCCTTTAAAATGCAGTGTCTGAGCCATCTGTTCCATGTGCTATGGCTATATTAACCATGAAAAAGACCATGGCTATATTAACCATGAAAAAGACCACCATTCTTGTGGACACTCAATGAAAACATCTTCTCAATGTATAACAATGGTCAGAAAAGCAAACAAGATGTATTTAGAAAGGGATAGAGAATTACACTGAAAATGATATCCATGCTAGGAAGACTCCCACCTTGGATAGTGTGTTCACTTCTGGCCAGTTTATTTCAAAAAAGTTATAGCAGAAATATAAAAAAATCTTGAGGAGGACAAAATATATGATTGGAGCATGAAAACCTTACTTATCAGAGTTGATTAAAAAGATGGGGAGTTATATACTTAGTTTAGGGAGAAAGCCAATAAGAGTCAGTAGGACAGAAAAATATAATATAAAATGATGAATGATACAGAAGAAAGTCAGTTTGACACTCCTTTTCTAATAATACCAAAATGAGGGCACATTCCATGCAATGGAATGTAACATTTTAAACCAAAATGGAAATGCTTTTTCATACAGCATATAATTAGCTTGTGGAATTCTGTGCCACTAGATCTCCTGGTAAAAAGTTTAATAGGTTTGAAAAAAAATTAGACAATGATATGAACAAAGAGAATAACTGCAGATGCATTTTTATTCTAATTAGTATATTAGCCCACATGCATAAATCACCACTGATTGCCTGGCATTAGGAAGAAACTTCCCCAGTGGGCACAATATTGTATCACTGTCTGTTATGGAGGTTTTACAGCAGGTACTAGATGGACCATTGGTCAGAGCTAGTGTGGGAAGTCCTCTTTTCTTACCATAATTCTTTCTCAAGGATTTCTCCCTAACCACAGAACATCCTACTTTGCAATGCAATTTGAGTTAACAATGTTTCACCTCCTTGATTATATTATCTTCAAGATCTGGTGTTTTAATGGATAGCATGGGAAACTTCAGTCCCATTTTGTACTGAGAAACCTTGTTTGGTCCATATCTGCTTTTTTTCTTGCACAATGTGGGCCCCAGTAGATACCAAAATGTATGTGATTTCCCTTCTCTATTAAGTTGTCTCAGTTAAATCTTGAAAATCTGTTTTATATAGACCTGACACAGTGACTCAGCATGGGGCAATAAGCAATACTCTTATAAGCTATGGATATGATTTATTACTATCCTTATGACCCTGTAGCAACACCAGTGTCATGCAAGAAATTTGTTTTCGAGTTGCCAAAGTCAGCCTTATAATCTTATGCTAACTGTAGCTTGCAGTGCAGCAGTGGTGGCATAATCCTCCTTAAAGAATTGGGATGTGTGTGTGTGTGTGTGTGTGAGAGAGAGTGAGAGAGCATGTGCACGCTTACCACTGGTCAAATTAAAAACTGTTGCCCCATCTAGTTTTGCACTGGAAAATCTGTATGGTACACTGGTCAAAGCAGTGAGAGAATCAAGGGAGCTGCAAATTCTTTGCCTTTGACTCTGTGCCTCAGTTTTTTTGTCTGTACAATGGGAATAATAATAATTACCTACCTTTTGTAAAGGGGCTTTGATATCCCAGAAGAATAGCACTATGAAATAGAAAGATTTAATATAGCTACTGAAAGAGGCAGAAATGAGTTTAATACACATTTATTTACAAATACAAAAGTTTCCCCAGATTCATTCTTGTATAACCTGCTAGAGGAGTGAATCTACAATTAAAGTAATAGAAGCCAAGATTTTAAAAAGTAACCAGTGAATTGGGTGCTTCAGTTTTTGGATCCACAATTTGAGATGCCTTAAAAAGGGGCCTGATAATCAGAGCAAGCACCCATCTTCTGACAATCAGGCCCCTTTAAGGTGTCAAGTTGGTCACCCAAAAATTGAGGAACATCAAATCGCTAGTTACTTTTGAAACTTTTGGCCATAATGATCCAAATGTCCTGTGTTATGATGATATTTTAAGTGTGTCTGTTTCCTTCCTGAGAGCTAAGGATTATTTTCACTGTATGGTTACTGCAGGTTAGTACATTTGAGGTACTGCACTCAGGCTAGCCTAATTCTAGTGAGAGCAGCCACACTGCAAATGTACCTCGAGCCATCTTTGAATCACTGCATACACACTGTTGCAGTACTGACTGGATTGGAGGTGTTTGCCTTCTGGGGGCATATCCCTTGTTCTTGGCACTGCAGTATTCTGAGCTGCTCCTTCCAAATTTTCGGGGTGTATGTTAAAAAAACTTTTCTGTCTGTTCCGGGCACATAGATGTAAATGGTGTTTGCCCAGCAGCTTATTCCAGCACACCACTTCCACTTGTGTTCATTGCCTGCATGCTGGGGGGCAGCTGTGGATCCCACTCTGAACAATGAGCTTTGTGAAATACTGATATTAATATAACTGTCCTTTTAGACAAAAAGGCCAAATTCAGGGAACGAGACTCAGCTAAGAGCCTTTCGGCAGCAGTTTGTCATCCTGAGAAGCCGACAACATGCTTTCCTGAGGCAACTGCACAAGCTACTTGCAGATATGATGGCGTGGAGACATGTAACAGACTTTCAGAGCTGTGCAATCTCCCTATGTAGACAGGAGGTTCTGGACCTCACAAACTGCATGCCAGGGGACTACACTATAACTCAGTGCTGGGATGACCAGCAATGGGAACAGAATTTCCCTATGATGAAGAAGGTCACCTTCCTGGAACTGCACAAGGAGCTTGCCCCAGCCCTTCAGTGCTAGGACACACAGATAAGACCTGCTCTAGCATCCAGAAGCCGGTAGCTATTTAATGAAGCTGGCTACGCCTGGGGTCAGTGGCTAATCAGTTTGGTGTCAACAAATCAGCAGTCAGTGCTGTGGTGACAGAGGTCTGAAGGCAGTAACTACTGTGGTTCCCTCCAGGGGTGGAAAGCTGCAGGCTTTGGTGGACCACTGACGGTGGCTACCAGGCAGAGTACCTGATGCCAGGGTATTCTGATGATTAGGCCTTTTTAAATTGGGACAATTGAAACTTTATTCCTCCTAATGATATGGATGTCTGCACCCACTGCTATTTCTGGGGCTTTAGCCTACCCACTACTGCAGTGGTCATGCAGCTGAATGCTGATGTCAGAGGAAGGTCCAATGACATCTTGAGCAATGGTGAACTTCCCAGAACACATAAAGGCAGCCTTACTGGATCTTGGGAAAGGGAGGGACAGATGGATGCTGGGGCTATGTTTGGAGACCAGGGTGGGATGGAGGAATGGTATTTGCCACACCTGAAGGCAACATAAAAGCAACATTACCTAAAGCCTTCTCTCTGGGTACCATGAGGTGGAGGCTGGATGCCAGGACAGAAGTGGGCCATGGTGATTTCCAGAAGGGAAGCTACAACTGGCTTTCCTAAAGCTTGTCCTCCACCACACATCATTCCTTTGTGCACTTTGGTCCTACACAGGCAATGTCAGACCCCTTATGTCATATCCCTCCTAAGCAGAACAGCAACAGTGACTCACGTCCTTCTGAGGCTGAACTGATGCTTGTTCTTGTGTCACTTCTTCCCTTTCCCATCTGTTCCTCCATTTCCTCCCAGAGTAGCTGTGGCCCACAGTGGTGAGCACTTGCTCCACTTCAACAAAGATTGCTGTGACTGGCACTCGCCTTGATTCTGGGTCCTCCTCAATCTCCTCCACATTCAGTCACCCAGGAACTTCCCCAGGGCCCTTGAGCTGTCTAGGATGTAGAAAGCCTTCATATTTGAGGTCCCGGAGAGTACGCAGTTGAACTGCTTGTAGTCTGGTGAGTTCTTCAGATTTTTACCAGTCTGGGAGTTGTGGTCTTTTGCCTGGAAGTACAGTGTCTTCAGGGATTTGATCTTGTTCCAGCTGGTGGCCAGTCCAGTGGATCCCATCCTCCGACAGTTTGGATGATACATAAGTCTTGCTGGCATCGCACGATGACTGCCCAAGCAGTTCAGTGTCAGCCTTAAGCCAGGAAGCCACACACTGGGAAGAAGGTCTCCCCCAAACACCATCTGACTGAACAAATATAGCAGAGCAACAGATTCTACAGTTACAGAGAGCCACATGCTAAGATAAGGCCCAAATGTTGAAGTAGGGTATTTATACTGGGTGGAGATAACTTCTGGTCAGGATGAAGCAGGGAGGTGGACAGAAGGAATACCCCTGAGAGGGAAATTGGGGGCTGTTGGCATTATAGCTGAGTTCCCACTGCATTATTAGCTCAGGCTTCAGTGACATTCAAGCCAGTTTGAGCTTAAAGCACCATTTAACTCAAAATATAAGCTAGAGATTTTTGTGTGTGAGAGAACATGACTCAATGTCTTATTGAGAACAGGACTCAGTATCTTGTCCATCCGATTGTTGTATGTGGCCTTCAGGGCTGAATTTCCTGTTCTGCCATTTTCTCTGCATTCCTATCTTTGCCTGTTGTCACTATGGTCTCTAGCCTGATATTGGTCCCTAGTTTGCTTTTTTCTTCTTTGAGTCCCTGGTGGCTGCTTCCATGTTTCATGCCATTTGAGCATTCTCTTTATCATTCAGTTCTTTGGTGGTGGGGGTGGGGGGTGCGGGACGGGTAGAAACCATAGTCAAAGAACGACTCTAAGCTTTTCTTTTCTCTTTTTGTTAAGCCTCCAGGAATGTTTAGCCTTTCCTCACATTGCTTTTGCTTAATTATTCCCGCCAGCTTCATTCTGAGACTACGAGATGATGGTCAGATCCAATTTAACCTCTCTGGAAGATTCCTGTTTTGTACAGTGATGCTCAGAATTCCTCCCTTACGATCACACAGCCAATTAGAGCCTTCATCTGGTGAAGTCTTTGTGCAGTGGTTGCTGCCACTGATGTGTCATTCATAAAGTTGAGTGGTGGCTGCCCAGATGCTGCAGTCTTCTTATTCTGAGACATTCCGATAAATATTTATGGTAGCAAAACTGTGACATTGAGTCTGTTTCTATTTTTACACCCACTACTGTCTACATCTGTTTTACTGCATTCTACATCTCATCTGTTTCTTATTCCCTCTGCTCATCCATATCCACTTTTATCTGCTTCTTTGGGCTTGAGTCTCCTCTCTCACTGGCTTACATCGTTGTAAGCCCGTTGCCTTCATTGGAATTACTCCTCATTTACATCAGTGTCAGTGACAGGATAACCAGGCCCTTTGCTTTCCTCTCCCTCTCACATCGTCTTACCTTCTTCATGCCTCGTACCCTTGGAATGTCTTGTTACTGATGTGCTGAACACCAAAATCCTTCTCTGCCATATAACCCCTTAATATCCACTTCTTACCCAAAGTAGTCCTGTGTATCACAATGTCGCTGTGCTTTCTTGCACCATGTATGGTATTTGTCTAGTATAGATTGTATGATCTGCCAGTGAGGGATTTGTCTGTTACACATTCTGTAAAGTACAGTGTACATTAACAGTGTGCTATACCATGCAGAAGTTTCTCTCTCAAGGATCAGTGGGATTCAGCAAGAACCAGTGAAATGTTTTATCAAAATATATAATATGGGATGATTGGAAATAGAGGGCCTATTTGCCTTTGAGGCAACCTGACTTTTTAGGCTCAGATTCTCTAAGCCACCTTTTCCTATGCCTTTTACCTCCCTTTATGGAAACCAGAAGTCTGGTTTCACAACCAACTTGACTAGGTTTTGTTTTCTCAGACAATGCCTGCCACAGATCCATGTTTCTATTTCAGTCAGTGTAAAACTGCAAAGGATGACATACATTGTGTCCCAGGTTACCAGGATTTCCTTAAAAGACAGAGGTCTGGTCTACACTACAGACTTATGTTGGTATAACCATGTCGCTCAGGGGTGTGAAAAATCCACATCCCAGAGACACGTAGTTATACTGACCTTAACCCCCGCATGTAGACATCGCTATGTCACTATGACAGCACCAACATGGCGTCCACCTCTTGCGGAGGTGGAGTAATTATGCTGATGGGAGAGCGCTCATTAGGGTATCTGTGCTGATATAGCGCTTCTAATGTAGACCTATCCGTAGGCTCCTAAGGGCCTACGGTTCGTATCTTTAAAGGTGTTTAGGTATTGCTGCACTGAGTGTTGCAATGTCTAACTGAAAATCCTAAATCCGTTAGCATTGCAACACTGAGTTCAGCAATGCCTACATGCCTTTAAAAAGTCTGGGCCTACGTTATTTTTGAAAATGGAACCTAGGGTAAAATTTTCAAAATCCCCATGTTACTTTCAAGGGGATGTAAGGTCCTAAATCCCTTCGGTGCTCTTGAAAATTTTATCTCACATTTATAGTGTATGAGTGTATCTACTAAAGCCTTGAATCTCCAACCACTTAAGCATGTGTATAACTCAATTCACATGACCAGTCACATGGGAAAAATTATGTACATAAGTGTGATTGGGGTCATAGGGCCTGATCCTGCAAGGTCTGTTGGTTGTGGTACTTACTGTTATCAGTGGTTCCATTTGTTTATACCTAATAAGTGTTTGCAGGCTCTGGACATGATCCTGAGCCCTGGAAGTGAAAGGAAAAGGTCCTATTGACTTCAGTGGGACAGGATTGGGCCCTCTGTCCTTGAATTCCCAAAGTCCTGTCCTACCATGTATTGCTTTATGTAAAACTTGGATAAAAATATGTAGAAATGTATTTGCATGTTCTTTACATAAATATAGGCTTGATAAATCAATGGCCTCTTACAAATGATATTTCCACTGAGTATATTCCCATGTGCCTTTTGCGTATTTATGATGCAGTAACAGAAAAAACAATAAGAAACATAAGTTTAACATTGAAATGGAAAACTTGTCCTAAAGAGTAAACTTTGATTTATTAGCAAAAGCCCTGGATGAAGGGAGTCTAATCTGTTGTCACAGGATATGCTAAAATTTCCTTAACTCTTGTCATGATCAGACACAATGCTACCTACAATTCTGACATTTTCTCGTAACAGAAAACAAAGGAGAGCAATAAGCACTTGAAGGCAGTAGAAAGCCCGGAGCTATTAGGATGTCATTGTCAAAGACAGAAATAAAAAACACAAAAGTTAAAGGATTCTGGAGTATAGCGGAGACCTCCAGACATGAGTCAGACACTAAAAATGCCCAAACTCATTTAAAAAGCTCTTTGTCATGGTCCAAAAAAACAACATTTTTAGTGTTTTTCCTTTTACTTTACATCCCGCTATTGCAAGTACATGGCTAATTATGATCTGAATGATATCTATTATTCCTGTGTCCTTCTACATTAAACCGGATGTGTTCCAAATATGGTCACAAGCATATGATAGAGTGCAGTGAAATCAAAAGAATAAGATAATTCTGTTTTAAGAGTTAATGGTATTCACTCCCACTCAGTTTGAATCACTGGACAAAAGCACTAGTGTTGCCTATTCTAGGCAGCTGTGCTGAATAGTAAAGATTTGGAGTCCTTTGTAGGAAGGAGAAAAATTAAGTCTTTGTAAACTTTTTCTTTAGTATATTCTCCCAAACACCCATGCGTAACAGTTAAGACATTTGGAGTTGCAACAGGCTAAGGAAAGTTTGCACAGATAAACAGAGTTATTCTAAATTTTGTGCCTACTAAGGTCTGAATCACAAAGTGTCGTTGCATTTCATTTAAAATGTATGTGCAAGAAATCATTTTCCTAACCAAGCCCATTGTGTTCTGTGGGCTTTATTTAATCACATGAATAATGATAATATAAAAGATAAATAGCAAAATGAGCTAGAAATGATTACCTCACCACTCTCTGATCTAAACTACTATGATCTTACAGAAATTTGGGAGTGATCTTGCTTTATGAGAACATTTTTGCCTATATGAAGCCTGGTTCTTGACTCATTTACACCAGTTATACTCTTGCAATTTCATAGATTTAATTTGTTACTCCTGATTTACACCAGTGCAAGTGAAAGGAGAATCAAGCTCCTACCTATTAAATTATGCACAGGCATATTTTTAAACCATCTTGACACTCTATGTTGCTGCTCAGGGGCTCCTATGATGAATGCATATGAATACTTAAATAGAGAAACTACCTAGCGGAGATTACAGAAACCCCCTGGATTGTGAGGGAGAGGTGGCTTGGTGACTTCTAACCCTTGTAGACTACATGGAACCATCAGTTCAAAACCCTGCAAATTGGTCTCCGCCTTCCTTCAATAATTGATAGTGGGACTTACATTTAGCTACTGTATGTGTATGTTCTTTAAATCTTAGAAACTAGCATCATTATTGTTCTGTGTGGATGGTCAATGTCCACGTAACCACATGGTTCAGCCCTACTGACTTGACTTAATAATGATGTTGAGCATGTGCATAAGAGTTTTGTCTTGGCCCCTTGTTATCTCTAGTCCAACATTTCTCAAACATTCCAAAACTTACATTATACCATATTCTAAATCTGAGGTTTAGCATCAAAGCTGATTTTTAGTTGAATGCAAAAAAGCCCTATTTTAAAAGAAAAAATATGCATTCCCCACCCTAAGCACTGAATAATGTCCATGTGGGCTGAGAGCTTTTCCTGCCTTCCCTGATGTGTAGCTCATCTTTCTTCTAGATATTTCAGTCAATACCTCATGTCACTATTCAATTTGTTTATTAAGAGCACTGAAGACAAAGACATTTTCCATTTAAAAAAACACCTGCTGTTTTAAAATATAAATATATGTTAGACTAGCTGTAATTATTTTAGAAGGAGGAGTGGCTGTGCTTTATTTATGAACTGAGTTTGAAGTACAGATTTGCTAACCCCTGGACACTTTAGCATTCATGACACTATTATTCAACGACATAAATCAGGATCAGATACGTGCCGTCTGAATTGATAGTGGGTATTCTGTCTGCAAAAAATGTTGTGTGTGTGTGTGCAGGGGCCCACCACATGGAGCAGTTTGCAGGACCAGGGCGTTAGACTGTAAATACTTCGGGTCAGAGACTGTCTCTTACTCTGTCTTTGAACAGTACCTACCACAATGGAGCCCGGGCCCTGGCTAGGAATTCTAGGAGCTATTATAATACAAATAAAAATGAAGGATAATAGAAATATCTACCCCATCTTACCATTCTTAAGTACTATAGGATATAAATGGGCCAAATCAGATCAGATACAAGTGGCTGCAACTCTTCTGTGGGGTGGACTTCCTTGCCGCTTGTAATTTGAATGAGATATTTGTATCTGACTATAAAGAGTTCTCACTGAACAGAATTATGCGACAAATACTCAAAGTAAGAACCCCAGGCCAGATTCTCAGCCTGTGTAAATCAGTGTGAACAGTGATGGAATAGAGCTATACTACTTGACGCCAGCTGAAGATCTGGACAGAGGGATGTTTTTATAATAAGAAATGGTAGACACCATAAGGGCCACTAATATCAGCCTCCTAATTTACGGTGATTCCACACAAATTAGATATTTATAAGAAGTCATAACTGTGTGGCCTAAAAAGCTCAAATATTTTCTTTACAGACTACATTTAGAACCAACTTTTCAGTAATACGTTTTATTGGACTAACTATACAATATTGACAAACAAGCTGTCTGGGTATAGGAATCCATTCTTCTGAGTCAATCCCTTCCTGACCTGGAGAAGAGTTTTCTACATCCCTAAAGCTTGACTGTCAATATCGCAGCATTAGTCCAATAAAAGGTATTAGTCAAAACTTGACTCTCCATTTTGTCTCACCAATAAAGGCAAGTAATTAAAAATATTGAGTTAGGTAACACGACACACAGTATCACAATGCACTAGTAGCCACGTTCTTCAGAAATATTTACTGTTTTGCCTCCAAAATACACAGTGAGTAAAAACAAGTAAGAAAGATAGGCTTAAGAAAACAAAAAACAGTTTCCAAGTGACATATACAGAAGAGCACAAACAGTGAGGGGAGCTAAACCATCATCCTTCCCCTAGAAATGCAGATAGGTCAGTGACATTTCCATAAAGGATTTAGGGCCAGATTCTGACACCCACAGTCTCATTAATTAGTACCAGACCCTATAAGCTGTCCTTTTGCCATCGGCAGGACTACTCATGTAGTAAGATGCTACTCAACACAATTAAGCATACTGGAACATGGCCTTTAACATGCTCTAGGTTAGATTCTGGCATTTAACCATGGTTCAGAACCATTACCAAGGGTAGAGACCACTATTGTCCCTGGCCCTTGAATGAGGAGTGCAAGGAGTTGGACTTGGAAGGATCTTTGTGCCCTCCCCCCTTCCCTTGTGCACCTTCAGAAGAACTAGGAAAAACCCGCCCTTTGTTCTAAATGGAAATTTCACAGCTAGAACTGTAATTTGTTCATAAGTACATAACAGATGGTCTGCTAAAGCCACTGACCAGTACCAGTATCGTCTCACTGTTTCCTTGTACTTCCTCTGTATCCACCTGTTGTGTCAGTCTTATACTTAGGGTATGTCTACCCTGCAGCTGGGCATCTCCTTCCCAGTTCAGGTAGACACATGTGCGAGCTCTGCATGAACTAGCATGCTAAAAATAGCAGTGTAGCTGCGGGGTAGCATGGGCAGCTGCGGTGCACAGGCTAACTACCTAAGTATGAACCTGCCCAGCCCCCCCGGGATATATCCTCAGGCTATTTTTAGTACTCTAGCTCGAGCAAAGCTAGCACTTGTCTGTCTATCGGAGTTGGAAAGCACATGCCAACTGCAGTGTAGATGTACTCGTAGATTATAAGTAATTTGTCTTTGTTCTCAAAACTCCTGTGAGTCAGCTCTCTGACCCCTGACATGTAGACAACATGAAAACTTTTCTAGATTCTGAACACAGTCCAAAACATACTGATTTTTTTTTAGAGATAGGCCACTTATAGCCCAGGATATGACCTTCGTCAAGATGTGGGGAAGTTGGACTCCAGATGCAGATTTTGTATTGAACATTTTGTTCTGGGACTGTGTGTAGGATGGGCTTGGAACCAGAATCTAAATGCTGCCAAACTTAGGGAAAGCTTGGATTCCAATCTGAATTCAACAAATTAGGCCTTTCCCCAGCATTTTCTCCTAAACCACAAAATTCTGCCAACCGTACTCACTCGGAGTTGTACCTCCCTCCAACACTTGTCTCACTGAATGACGATTTTGGAGCCCTGACTTAGGAGTTTTGAGCATTTAGGGTTGGCAGTATGGCAGTAGTAGGACACTTTTCTATTTACTACTGAGAACATTAACACTAGTGCTCTATGGTGATTTTGTGGTTGAAATAGGCATAAAATATTTGTTTTGTATTTAACAAAATGAAAGAGTGACAATCTATTTGCTTCCTCTTTGCTTTATGCTTCCTCCTTGTCTGTTTCTGCTAGCAGGATGGATCCAACTTCTTTTTACACCAAGCTTTACTCATTGGAATCCAGATACTAGGCTGTGACAGATTCTTTCCTGTGGTAGCTTTTGGCTTCTTTTTTCTTTAAGCTCTTTAGATCTTTGTACTGCTGCCATTTCAGCTGCCTCTGGGCCAGTCATGTGGCTGTTGGATTGTGCTTTCGAATTTGTCTGGTTCTCTGAAACGCTTTCATTCCTAAGTACTGTACTTTATCCAGTATTGTTGTTTGGAATAAAGTGTTATTTTACACTGAAGATGGAAGTTATGCTTCTAATGGTGGAAAGACGGGGTTTCCAGTGCTTGGATATGTATGCTAAGATTATTATTAACATTGATATTGAACATTTATATTCCAGTAGCAACTCAGTCAGAATGGGAACTTCATTGTGCTAGGTGATGTATATACATGTATGGAGGAACAGAAGGGTCAATGGACTAAGGCTGTAATCCTACAAACACTTATGCATGTGCTTAACTTTACACATGAGTAGTCTCTTTGACTTCAATGTGTACAAGTTAAGCATATATATGTTTGCAGGATCAGGGCCTTATTGAGTATGTTCTCCCATATACAAGTTAGATTCTGAGCAAATTTAATGATACTTTTATCTAGAGATAAATGATACCTATAAAAGATCACTTGATCCCTAATTCTTTCTTATTAACCTCTTAATTTAGTTTTCAGAGTAGCAGCCGTATTAGTCTGTATCCGCAAAAAGAAAAGGAGGACTTGTGGCACCTTAGTCTCTAAGGTGCCACAAGTCCTCCTTTTCTTTCTCTTAATTTAGGTAATTATTATTGTTATTCCAAACTCTTGTCCATCATCCTAGTATCTGGGCTCAATTTCTATAGAAGAAAGTAAGGCAGAAATGTTTCCTGAGATTAGTGAATAAATACATCATGACAATGTATTTAAACTTTAAAAGACAGAACGGGGGTAAACTATTATTATTGATGCATCGTAAGTTAGCATGGTGCTAAAATTTCATATTTTTAGAAAAATGGAGAAATAACACCTGATGTTTATTACAAGAATCACATTAAAAGAAAAAGATGTGCCTGTCAGATTCTATTTTCTTATGGTGTTTGGCTTTAGAAATGGAACTGAATTATAAAGGAGGGTGTAGAATTAGGATCTTTACCACTATCATTGGAAAATACATGATGGGTTTTAAAATAATCAATAGAACAGGGCAACAAAAGAATAGAAGATATGTTGTATCTTTTTTTACTCTGTTTTCAAGCAAATCTAGACATCCAAATATTAGAATACACTCACAAAAACTCATTGTTACTAAAACTAATTAGTGTTCTGCTGCTTAATGCAAAAGCCTACATGATGTCTTGACCTTTTTAAACATTGTGTCTAAGGTTGTGCCATAAAACAGAGGGAAGCAAAAATGCCTCCAGTTAGCCTCAAAGCCTTAAGTAGTTCAATTGATTGTAACAATACAGGCTATGTATGGGACTTATATAAAGGTACGGTTTATTAGATCTTGATTACAAGGAGCCAGTGAATTAAACTAGTCATGCTAGCAAACCGTTTTCACTAGAATGACTGCCATTCTGTTTTTGGGTAATCCTTCTTGTTTTAAAATATATATATATATATAACAGAGATTAAAAAGATAACTTTGAAAATTAATTGCTTCAGGCCCTGTTCCTGCAAACCCTTCCTCACATGAGTAGCCCTTACTCATGCAAATACTAACTAAAAGAAGTAGGATCAGGACCTCTATGAGATTAATAAATAAATATCTTTCAAATTGATCTGATTTTGCAAACGTTATTCAGCGATGCTTTGCCATCGGCTAATTCAGTACTATGGGAAATAGACAAGAGTATTAAAAAGAAGTCTTTTACATATAACTGGAAAATGCAGTTTATTTTTTTCCTCTCGATTTTCCTAGAACAAAACAAACTAGGGCCCAGTCCTGTGAAGTCATAGCAACCTTACCTCTCATCAAAAATCACTAGGGATTTTGGATGTTCAGCACCTCTCAGGATCAGATCCCCAAAGTATGCATATTCCAGTCAAACTACAGTGAATCAAGTAAAATTAGGGTAGGAATTTCAACAGCGCTCAGCATTGGCCCGAATGCTTCTGTTCAAGTCAACCATAAAATTCTCATTGACTTCATGGGAGCAGTGTTAGACCAACACTGAGCATGTTTGAAAAATCGTACTCTTAATGTATAAAAAAATAAAAAGTAAATCAACCAAACAGAAAGAAAACAACTGAAGTAAAATACTTAGGAATAAAAATAAGAAAACATGGAAACGGTTTACTTTAAATGTTCACTCACAAGCTTGGAGAGATATTGGAAATGTTTTATAGAGCTGAGAATATGTTTCTTGTGCTAACATAAGATTTGTTCCAAGGCTTTTACTGGAGAAAGAAATCAGAGATGTGCTGTTGAGGCCAACTCTTCAAAATGGAGCTGACAAATTTCACATTTATTTGAAAGACACACACTTTAGAAATTCTGTCAGAAGGACTGTAAGTCTATCTTGTAAAAGCCTATGAATTTCTCCTTGCGTAGGCTACTGAAAGGAAACAGATGTTCTTGGTTTATTCAGATGTTCTTCTAAGGCCTAACCTTACATCCAGGGCATGTAAAAATCTCTCAGGGAGTTAGGATTGGCCCATAGAAACATGGCCATTTGACTTTCGTGGCCTGGTACAACAATAACACTGCATACAAAGTATAAGTCTGTCATCTAACGATTAGAGGGATGGAAAATATTCATAATAAAATGCAAAACAACTCAAATTCAAGGGATTTTTGCATCTTGTTCCATGCTTGTGACATGGCAAAAAATGATGCAATGTGGTGCAGCATACCTAGGAGAGCCTGTGCTCTGCCACCTTATTCTCTGTGCACAGGCTGAAAGGCAAGACTGCGTTAGGGTTCTGTGGTCACCGGCAGAAGCAGAGCATCCGGCATTATTGATTAGTAACAAAACTCTCTGTTCTTGCTATTATGCAGATAGACAATCTGTATTTATGAATGAGATGGATGTCAAATGTTTCCACTGAAATAGGTTTGTTGGCATAAAGCAATGTGTTGCTAATTGACTTAAAATCAACAAGTGCAGTGACTTATTTCATTTTGTGAACAATAAGAACCCGATTTTAAATTTTTAGACACCTAATTTGTCCAAGTCCTGCCCTGCTGTGCTGACATCAGTATCAGATTTTCAGGGGCCAAAAGGTCAAGTTTGGAGGTGGCTTCCATACCTACAGAAAGAAGACCTGCCGTTTAAAATGGTGGGTCTGCTGTGTGGGTTACAAAAGCTACAAAGTCCTTGTACATCTGGGACATGCGCACACACACACATGATTTCCTTGGCGAGTCTATACAGCACCATTTAGAGTAGAAAATTCAGGGATGTGACTAGAGGGTCAGTGCACTGTGAGTATTCACATAGTCGGAAAGCAGTGGGAGAGGGAGCGGCAGACTTCCTCTGTTACTCATTCTAACTCCTTGACATCATGCCTATGACTTGGCTATGTAGCCACTTTGGCCTGTTTTGATCATGGGGTTAAAATATTTTCTCCCCCTCTCAGACTCCCTTATTGTTTCCCACCAGCAAAGTTTTTCCCCCTGTGGAGTTGCTTAGTTGCAGGCTCCGGATTTGAGCACATACGTGTGGGATTCAGATGGCAAACAGAGCCACCCAGGTTTGAAAATTGGCCTGCCGGCTAGAGTTTTACTGACTGATTATGCAGCCCTCAGTTTTCCTTACTCAGAATTAACCTCTCAGGTCAAAGAGTCCAAGACTGACCAAAACAGAAGGTAATATTTGCAATTTTGTAATGCACTGGGTTGAAATGAATTGTTTGTTAATTAAAAGGTATTGCAAGCCATGCCAAACCCTCTCCCCCCCCTTTTTTTTTGTTGTCTGGAGAGTTATAACAATCCTTTTCTGGCAGTTAGTTTTAAGATCATTAAATGATCCTCATTTGCAATATATTTGCAGAAGATTACAGCCCATCTAAATTGACCCTGAAGGAAGACTTATTTCATTAATGGGCTGTCCTGTGCTAATGCATAAAGCTAGAAAAATATATCTATTAAATTCTTAATGTGTAAATGATGTTTCTGGCTTTCTTCTTAATTATAAAGCAAAATGAGCCTGACGTGCACTACGGCTAGGAAAAAATGATCAATTTAATCCATCTTCTAGGAGAAAACTTTTTTTAGTGAGTTCCAAAATTCCAGATATTCTCGGTTGAAGACTGGAGCCTTATTCCTTTGTTCAGTAAAATGTGCCAACACAATGTATTTTTTCCCTAGATTCCAATGAACAGAACCTCTCAACATCAGTGTGGTTTACTCAGCATCAGCTAAGTTTCCTAGGAAAAAATTATTCAGAAGTTTTATGTGCTAATACAAACATGGATAAGCAGAGATTTAAAAATGAATGATGCCATGCTATTACTGGCTGATAGGGTATATGCAGAATATAAACACAGTGTATAGAAAGAGATTTACTGTACATATATATTTTCAATGTGCTGTCCGCACAGAGCCACATAACTATGCACTATCACCACAATGTAATTCTCAGAGAAAAAACTTCATTAAACTGGAGGTAAGATAGTAAACACATATCAATAACTTAAGTGGGGAAAGAAAAGTAATAGACTGTAGTTTTGCCAGTAAGTATATGAATATCAGGAAATTCAAAACTAAGGTTACACTTAAAACACACAAATAATGGAAAACATGGAAATGTAGTTTAGGTACCTCAAACAATCTATTCTCTTTTCCCATTCTTGCCACTTTGTGTGCCTTTGAGATAAAGGAGATAGGGTCTCTATGACAAATAATCCCAGTTAGCTGACATGTTAAATCCAGGATATGTCTAGTTTAGCCAGGAACACTGGTGGCTGAAGACCTTTTAAACTCTGCTAACATTTAAAACCATGTTGTCCAGTTTACACAGAATAGTAATCATATGAGCATGAAGGGTTTAAGATGTCTGCAGATACAAGTCTGATCGCTGCGGATAGTATAAAATGTCAGTAAGATTTCCAGTGCCTGCCCTGAAGGAAGTTTATTACTATTTCTTTAGACTTATACAAAATCTTGATGGTTGCCCATCCTGGGCTCTGGGCACCCATCCATAAATTAACACACACAATACAAAAGGCCTTCTTGTACATTAAATAAATATCCATCAAAGATCTCCTGCTTTGCCTGAAAGCCTGAAAATAAAAAACAAAACTGTGGACATTGCAGTGGGTTAACAACTCTGGGCTCTCGAGGGTTCCAGGGGGAACAAGTTTCAAATGCAAGGATGCTGCTATGCTGGCCACTCCCTCGTGCTCATAGCAAGGTGTCTCCAGCTGGCAGGCCTTCTCGGATCTCAACTGTACAGCATGAAGGCTCACAGTCCGACCTATTTCTGATTAACTGATTTCCAGAGTTGTGGGGTATACCCTTTCTGTTTCCCAACTCCAGCATGCTCCACATATAGTCAAAATATTCCTGCCAAGTACAAAAGCCCTGGTAGGGGAGACAAAGTCACTGGAGCAATGGGGCCTAGACTGTTTAGGGATTTATAATCTGTAACCAGCACCTTGAAACTCACTCAAATGTGAATAATACAGATTACAGAGCATGACCTGTCCTGCTCAGAAGACAGGTGGTTGCACACTGCACTAGCTAAAGCTGCTGTGAGGTCTTCAAGAGTAGAACTAGGTACAGTGAGTTGCAAAAGTTGAGACAAAGGCACCCTTTGACAAACCCAATGTATTTTATCCATGCATTGTTATAGATACTCTTCACCAAGTAGGCCCTGTTCAACCCCAGTTTACTATTAGCAGGCATACCAAACGTGGCTCAAGGTTACTCTGATATCTCTTAGGCTGCATCTATGCTAGCAACAATGGGACCCATCATTCACCACTCATACCAGCAGTGCTGGTCCACCAGTGATAGGAGCCACAGTGTAAACAGTAGTAAAAACATCTGAGCTCTGTCTATACAGCAGCTTCCACCATTGCTACTGCTAATAGAGCTGCATCCGTGGGCACCAGCAGGGAAACATGGGTCCCAGTTTTGCACAGGTAGACAAGACTTTACTCCTTTCTTGGAAAGTAGCTGTTTCTGGCTGTCGCTGTCAAGTCTTTCAGTCAAGTATGGAGAAGTTCTGCGCAATTATACAATACTAAACCAAAGTCCTGCCTTTTTAGAAGACAAAACATACCTTAAGTTTTAAATCCAAGCATCCCAAAGTCTCATTTTTTTTGTTTCTAATTTCTTTCCATTTTCAATTACCCTATTTAATAAAATAAACCACTACCCTACTTAATAAAATCATATATTGGTATTTTTAATTGCATATTTTACTCTTGCACAGATTCCAGGGAAGGCAGATACAGTTCACTCTAACTTTCCAGCTGGTCCATTTCCTGGCATTTTTCATGTCTTTTAAAATGTCTTTTCACGTCTTTTTATGTCATCTATGTGGTTTAAAACAATCTACTGGGCTATATTTAAATTAGTCTTTTCACTTCTATCTACTGGGAAAACAAAAATGGTGTGAGAACATCTTTAGAGTTTATGCCCTTGATAGGTCAACCAGAGTGAGGCTGAAACTAAAGAAGTCCTACTATGACCATGCCAGCGGAAATGAAAATTATACCACTTGTACTAACAAGTACATTTCCAAAGGGACTAGAGGTATTAGAAGACTCTAAACAGATGCCTCTGAACTTAAAATACACTTAATTCCGAAGGCTTGTCTTGTAATTAATTTACCCAGTATAGAACCTATGAAGAGAATGTGTGGCAGAACGCTGCATCACTCAGCAGTTTGCAAACTTCAAGGAGCATAAGATAAATAATTTAATTAAATAAACATTCACAATCATTTTTCACATTCATTTCTGTCAGGATCATGAGTCCATAGTGGTGAACGTCAAGGAAAACATTCTCCAATTTATCGTTTAATCTCCTGCAAGAAAAATATCCATCTGCTATAAAAGGAAAGTGCACACATAACCCACATCAAAAGGATATCACTCATACTTTAGTTTCAGTTTTTATTCACATTAACTTGGACTTGCGGTATGTAGGTCTGTAAACAGCCTATTGAACATGTGAAGCTTATGACTGACTGTTTTAGTAACACATATTTGAACCAACAGTTTTAACATGCCTCGTGTTAACGCAGCTTGTATGTCATTAAGAACTACCAACTCTCAGCTGTTATGTGAGAACTGACAGCTGTATTTTTCTAGTATTAACTAATGCTGTGGAAAAAAATGCTAAGGTTTCCTGAGCTTCGGTTGCAAGTTTGTTTTAAATATTCCCTCTCTTTAAGAAAGGATAGACATATTGATACAGCAAATTGCTGCATGCCACCCACAATAATCAGAGGCAGGTGTTGATTCCCCTACATACGTTCCCCACTCTTACTTCCGCTGTTTGGTTTTGTAGTGTGATGAGTCAACCCCACTCAATTTGACCTCATCCCAGATGACACCAGATACAAGCTGGCCTGATCCTGCAAAGCCCTGCATGAGAGAGAGAGAAAGTGTGTTTGTGTGTAAATCTAACTCCAGCGGCAGTTCTATGTATAGAAGTTGTGCAGATTAGGGGTCTGTAGTTTTTAATAATACTTAGACTTGTTAAAGCTGGTAGATCTAAGAGCTGCAATAGTTAGTTGCATGGATTGCACAGAAGAACATTAAAAATTCAACCTTGAGTAAAGGGATAATGGCCCCAATTTTCAAATTTAGATGCCTAAAATTAGGCCCCTAAGTCTATGATTTTCAGAGGCCCTAGGTACTTAGGCACCAATTTCCACTGAAGATAAAAAGGGTTGAACGCCTAACTTTGATATTAAATTCAATTGACTTTATTCTGCTTCCAAATTTTCAGTCTGCCACAGTGCTTTTTATGGAGGTGTAATGTATTGCAGAAGTTGCCAGGAGAAATGCTGGAGTTGCTATCAGCTGGCTAAGAGATAGTGGGGATATCCGGTATCCAAAAGGCAATTTGGGGAGATAGGGTTTGAATTTCTACTTCCCTACCACAAGAAAAATTGACAATAACTAGATGATCTCACTGCATTCTGTCTCAATATCTGAAAACTATGGATAAGCACATTGGTTTCTACTGAGCTGTAGTGAAATATTTAACAGTATTAATATTTATGTGGGAATTACTAGGTTTCAGAGTTAACAGTCTATTAAGATGAATTGGAGCAATTCACACTTCTAGCAGAGACATTGTTTCAAGATTTCTTCAGACTCAGACAGACTCCACTACATTGATTAGATTCAGTTCATACTTTGAAGGTTTTCTCTACAACTTCTTTTTTTTTAAATGAAAGCATAGATTCCTACCACAATTCTGATCAAAAATTGGAAATAATGTGGGCATTTAGGCTTTATCTTCACTGCCAAAAAGAAAAGAAAAGATATTTCCCCCCTCAGTGTAGCTAGTTGAGGTCAAACCCACGTAGAATTTACAGTGGCTAGCTACTAAAATGTCTTGTTTCCACTAGGATTTTACATCAAAATAGCTATCTCCGTGTAAAAATGCATCTTTTTTCAGGGTAGACAGACTTCAAGAGCCATGTAATTACCTTATACACAGGTCCCTGACACTAGGTTTAAATATATTTTGTACTTTATCTTTCTAACCATGGAAAAATAAGAAACAAATAACAAAATGCATAACACTATTTAAAATTCAGTATTTACAATTCTCTGTTTTAAAATATAACTTTTGGGACATACCAAATTGGTACAGTGTACTGAACAATTTAGGTTGTTCTTTCTAGATTTACTATCAGTGCAACAACAAATCTGGGGTGTTCCAAGACATCTGGTCAGGTTTCCTGGACATTTATGATTGATGAATGCTTAATAGCAGACAAAATATAGGCATATCTTTATGTTTGGTCTTCTTTACAATTGCATGTGCAGATGCATTGGGCTAAATTCTGTGCTGTCTCAGCCTGATCCAACTCCACTGATGTCAACAGGAGTTTTTCCATTGGAGTTAGTAGGAGAATGATCAAGTTGTTACATCCCAGATAACTCTATTAAATATCAGTACAGTTGCACAGGTGTGAAATAGTGGCAGAATGTGATTAATTCAGTATAGTTATAAAATAATATACTTTGAAACCAGCCTCAGAATTTGCATGGGCAAATCTTTACATATGCACAAGTTAGCTTTACTTGTAATTATGCAGTTTGGTTTTTCATGAACAAATAATTGTAAAGGGAAAATTTATATGTAAAATTTAGGAGGCTGTTTGGAAAATGTGTCTTTGGTGATTTGAAGGGGTACTATGTTCCACATGTGTTGAATTTCCCTTTGTCGTCTGCATTGCTTTATCTTTGTCATTCTGCTTTTTTAATTTCTTATTTTAAAATTCAAAATTATAACCAAAACTTTCATTTACATTTTGAATTTTGATCAAAATAAAGTCAAATATTGATGAAAATGTCATCCTATTTTTGACCAGCTCTGCTCTGAATCTATATTCTTTAATTGTCTCCCTAAAATAATTCATTTCATTTGTTTGCTCCTCCTGAAAGGCTTTCACCCTAAAGGCCTGATCCTAGAGACAAACATTTTGGAGAAGGAATCTTCAGGAATTTTGATACGTTCTCCAGTGATGAAAATGCACAGATACCATGGAGGTATGTGGATACCATGTTGAATGAAAATTCCCTGGTAGGGATCTCCTGTGATGAATATACCATCTTCTCCACTTCAGAGATGAAATGTTCCCACTGATATTAGATACTTCTAAAATTCATGAAAGCTTGCACCCCATTTAGTTTCCAGCTTAAGACCTAACTCTGTTCAGATGTTACAAAAGCACTGTCTGAACTTCACATCTTTTGACATCTTTGCAGGTGTTCAAGAACAGTAAACAAGCTAAATATGAGGCCTGTGCCAGCTGTACCTCAGATCATTTAGATTTTACCTCACTATAACCAGGAATAGGAACTACAACAGGCAAAGTGACTGTGTTCCTTGCATTAATATAACAGAAAAACTATGAATGATGTGAGTTTCATGCCTTTAGAAACATTACAAAGAGCAATACAACTGTAGATCTCTAGTAAATCCTGGAATAGGTTTTTTTCAGAGCTTCAAAGCATTGGTTTTCAAAAGAATCTTGTTTATTATCATCCTAATCTCTGAGATTCAATGTAATGTTTGTGGGTTAGATTGGTGTACAGGTATATGTAAATCTCTCTTTTTTAATATTGTGTAATATCAACAGAGTTCTCCACTCTACACAGGGGAATTTTACAAAGATTTTTCATTTTATGCTACTGGGCTCTTGAAATTAGCAGATGAAATAGCATCTAGGGTGAGAGGTACAATATTGGGAAATTAAATTGATTGATTTAACCATAGTCCTGGTTATTTTTTTATTTTTCCTTACCAGGTATTTTGTAAAAAAAATATACATTTTGTGTTCACTTCTGTTTGTTAATGCTGTGATAAATCAGACATTTTTAGTATTCTATCAATGGCAAAAATCTAATTGCTTTATTGTATTCTGATTTATTTCTTTCCTTACTTTCTTTGCATCTGCAGCCCAACAAATGAGTCTCTAAAGAGATATATGTTATGATACAGTGTCAGTGAAATTAATCCTGATCAATTTTAAAGTTCACATTTTTATTTGATGACTTTCCAGGGAATCACTAAAACTGAGATTGACTCACTCTCTTCTTTTGTTGGTTAAATATTGTTGTTTGAAAGCACTGAATACAGCAGAAGAAATAGATCTCTTATTTCAGTTCTAACACAGTTGTGTGTCTATATAAGACAAAGCAATATGAACTGATGGTGTTTTATTAATTTATAAATAGATACCAAGTACTATTCATTGCTGTCACCAATTAAGGCCTCTAAATACAGGCCTATCTGTGAAAACTTTTACAATAGAAGTGCTTACTTATGTGAGTAGCTACATTTGGATTGGGGCCCATCTATATATTTCACTTGACATAATAAATATACATGGTTCTTTAAAAAACAAACATTCAGAAAGGGAAGTTCTCTGCCTCAAAGAGTTACATTTAAGATTCCAATTTTGCGTTTCATGTGCATCCAATCTGCCACTGAAGTCATTTGGACCTTGGGTTACGAATGGAAAACAAGGGATGGGTCACAACTGTATATTTTTTAAATAGTTTGTTTGCATTTTTATAACACTTTTAACTTTGCCCAAAAGAATGAAGTAGATTGGTGGGGTAACAAAGCCCATGTATAATAACCATTCAAAAGCATAAATCACAGAATATAAATCTGACTGTGCATGTACTTAGCTTTTATTTATTTTTTTTTTAATTTGTCAAAAGAATTCTGGTTTCTTTTAGGTCCTCATTGTAAGTGGCGATTTTGACCCAAAAGAAACAAAAGACTTATTGTTTTGGTTTCTCTATTCCTGCCTTCTCTAAATCAAAGAAGATGGGAAGTACAGGAGTTACTGCTATAAAAGGAAATAATTATATTGTCTGAAGTACACAACAAATCAAATCTTAAGCATTTCCCCTCCCATACCCAACCACTTCCTGGCTTGCTAAAGTTTAAATAGCTTGCCCAGTTTCTGCGGTGAAGCTAGATTTTTATTTTTTTATGGTTAATGTCAAACAAACATTTATTTCAGGTGCAAAGCCTCAGGATATGTTAGTGAAAATAGTGGCACTGCTGTTCTATAACTTACTGCCCACTAAGTGGGTGGGAAAAGGGTAGTGTGACCCTTTTACCCTTCCCACCAGTCTCCGTAACAGCTTTGGCCTTTGGGTCAGCTCAATTTCCCCTCCACTGAGTGGCCATTACCATGCTATGCCATGATAAATGCTTTTTGTAAGAGACTGCATGGCCGGCAGCAAGCGCTAGGGAAGTAGGTAGCCTGGGCCAGACAGACTAAGCCAAGAAACAGATAAACTAACATGCCTGCTCACTAAGTGCCTGTTACCTAGCAACATGTTGGAGATCACAAAAAAATGAATAGCCCCACAAACAAAAGTGAAAAGGAGCTAAAAAAGAGTAAAAAGTCTATGGGGCTCAAAGGTTAATATTCCTCTATCTAATTATGTACTTTCAGAAAATTGCTTTTTAACCTTTTCGAAGATTTCAGGACAGGACAGATTTCTTTGAAATTAAAGTAGATTGCATTTGTATGAAATAGTGGGGGGAATTAAATGCAGAATTCTTTCTTTCTTTCTCTCTTTCCGACATCGCCCCCAATATTTTTGCATTCCCTTGTTTTTTCTGCTTCCATCAACCCATATCTAACTAGTAGGGTGGTCCAGAGCTAAGAGAACACCTAAAGAGTTGAGCAGTTTAAGACATTATTTGTAATAATATTACTTTGCACTTTTGTAGTATCTTCTATCAGGAAGTCAAAGCACTTTACAGCTATTGGATAATTAGTCTTTCATCACCCCTATGAGGTAGGTATTGTCCCCATTTTACAGATCACAAAGAGGAGAAGTAACAATATGCTCCAAGTCGCTTGGTGAGTCATCTGCAGAGCTGAGAATAGACCCCAAGACTTCTGGATTTCAGTTTTGGTGCCAAACCATTAAACTAAACTCAGATCCCTATGCAGTTCCTTCTCTTATCATCTGCATACAACCACAATAGACTTCTAGCTCCTGGCATTCCAGCCCTGCTCCCAAATCAGCCAGACCTCCCAGTTAGTAGATGAGCCAATCTAAAAATTGAAATGCAATTTGAATGGACTGAAAATGCAGATTGTGCAGTATGCTAAAACATCACCGGAGTATCTGCTTTCATTAGGTGTTTTGTTTATGCTGCTCTGTGGTCACTTTTCAGAAACAAACCCTTCATATAAACAAACTTGGGGAGGCTGAGCATTTCAGTACATCACTGATGCAAGCACTGCTCTTTACTCTGTCTTCCAACGCCACTGGGGACCATTATAAATTCCCTTCTTATTACATAACCCTTAAAACACATGGAAGAAAATTCCTCTTTTAGTTACACTGGTGTAAATATGGAGTAACTCCACTGACTACAATGGAGTAGCTCTGGATTTACACCAGTGTTGCTGAGGACAGAATCTGGCCCATGAATTCCTTAGCTGCCAGGAGAATCCCTATGTGATTGTTCTATTTGTTTCATGGCTGTTATATTTAACTTCACAACAGAATGCCTTTAAACTTTACTGCCATCTTTAAATCAATGAACTGTATGCTTAACTAATTTTCTTGCGCATTGCATAATACAGAATCAATAATGCAGTTCTCAAATAATATATGTGCTTGCTCTCTCTTATTCTATTCATATACATAGTAGAACTACAAATACCAGTGTTATGAAGCATATAAAATCATGCTGTAAATAGGAGACAATTGGAAGTGGGACTATTTTACAAATTCCAATTAACATCTTCCAACAGAGACAAAGAATCCCTGCAAATAACTAAAGAGCCTCATTCTGAATTCCAATGAAAGGGTTGATCTATATTTACAAATCGCACTTCTATCTAAAAAATTTTGAACTGTCATTGTTACGTGAAACACATGAAATTGCTATAAGTGAAAGACATTGTTGAGAAAAGTATCTTTTTCAGCCTGTTTACTTTGTGCATTTGCCAGCCATTTTTGTACTATCTGTTTCACAATAGTCAGTTTCCTCTGATTAGGAGGATCTTTCAGACAGCAACAGGAGAGAGATTTATTTTAAAAAATACAGAAACTTTAGGTAGTAAAAATCACACATATATGCACCCAGTAAAGGCAGGAAAGTGTAAGGAAGGTATAATATCTGAAGCTACTTTTAACTCATTTTCTGAAATTGATTAGATTTGAAGTTGACTAGGTCTCTTAAATGAAGAGAGAAGCATGGTAGTTTCAGAATCTTCCAATGCTGATTATATCACAATTAGGCTTTAATTGCTCCAGCTGAAGACTATTGGCCAATGATGTTACTCCAGGGATGAATATGATCTTATCTGAAGCTTTTCCACATTTCCACTCCTAGGTATTTGTATATTGGAGCTGGCTATAGCCATATTTACTAACTTCTTGGGAAGCGTAAAAAGGTCTGAGCTTTGCAGACAGAAACATTGGACCAGATCCAGCTGTGGGACTGAGGAGGAAGCACAGATGATGCTAAG
This sequence comes from Dermochelys coriacea, assembly GCF_009764565.3. NCBI lineage: Eukaryota > Metazoa > Chordata > Testudines > Dermochelyidae > Dermochelys > Dermochelys coriacea. The sequence goes on from NC_050075.1 coordinate 91,424,096, forward strand.
CCACTTTTGCACCTCATCTCAGCCTGATGTTGGCTAGGTGCCAGACTGGCCACCTGCATAATTCAGAGCTGTCACAAGGCTGTTGTGAGCACATCAACTGGAATAGTCTCCTGGAGGCCATTCTGCTCGCCCAGGATCACCAGAGTTCTGCATGCTCTGGCTCCCATTGTCCTTTATCCCCAAACACTGTTTGGGGTGTGGGAAAGCTGAGGGTGGGTGATTTAAGCCCCTGGGAATTCTCCTATGTCAGGGGAATCTCTAGCTGGCCTTTTAGGGTGGTTTTAAATCTCATTTACATAGCTGGAGCCATGTAAAGATGACTTACCTAGGATTAATGACAGGTTTCAGAGTAGCAGCCGTGTTAGTCTGTATTCGCAAAAAGAAAAGGAGTACTTGTGGCACCCTAGAGACTAACAAATTTATTAGAGCATAAGCTTTCGTGAGCTACAGCGAAGTGAGCTGTAGCTCACGAAAGCTTATGCTCTAATAAATTTGTTAGTCTCTAAGGTGCCACAAGTACTCCTTTTCTTTTTACCTAGGATTGAGGATCTAGCTCATTGTGCTTAGGAGAACTTCCAGTTTGCATTGTTATAAAAGTCATCTAGTTTTAAATTATTCACTTTAACATCCTTTTTTCCAAGGCATAGAGAGGTAATCAAAAAACTTTTATTTTAGCTGTTTCTTCATTTCCCTCTCTGTAATAATATAGATGGTAATGAATGGGCTAGTGCTAATTAAAAGGCTATAATTCCATGAAGGGGTGGTGATGATAATGAGGCAATAAACTGCGAGAACAAAGCTTGAGGGGTTTAATGACTCATCAACCCCTTGATGGAAATTTAGCCTTACAATCACTATCCATTCATTATTATCGGTGATATATGTTACTTAAAAAGAGAAATACACATTGAAAATGATGCCTGTCACTACATTCTCCCATTGCTTAAATGGCCACTACGCCTAGTACATCCATGCTGTCTCTGGAGCTGGCATTCACCATTGTATTCCTAGAGTGTTCTGATCACTTGCTATATCTGCAGAAGCAGATTTATACATTTGGCAGCACAGCATTTAGACTCGCAAGTGGCAAAGCTTATGTAAGTTGCATCTGAACATAAATTGTGACAAACCAGAAGAAAGAGCCCAATCTTGCCTCTATTTAAGTCAATAGCAAGCCTCCAATTAACAATGGAAACAGGATCAGGCCTTATATATTTCAAGAGTATTGGATGCAGTCCTACAATGGGATACTAAAGCTGTCCTGCAGAGTGCCACTGGGAACCCATGGGGCATACAAGGTCCCTAGTGGATCCCATTGCAGGCTGCAGGCATGGGTCTGAGGATTTAGTTAAATTAAGTTTATTTAGAGTATAAGCTCTTTGGCACAGGAATTGGTCTTCTTCTGGTCTTTCACAGTGCTGAGCACTCCATGGGTAGCTAGCTAGTAATGTTAGTAATAGTACTAGCAACAATCCTGCTTTCTCATATGCATTACGCTGTGGTGTCATTTTTTGGAGTACTAGGGTCAAAGTTGCCCGTTGTAATGGGAGTCAAGGAGTTGGGGGTCTGGACTCTACATAAAGTCCCAATGGAGCCCAGAAGCAGAGCTCTGGCAATGTGCACAGAAGGGAGCGCTGTTGTCCATTCTGAATGAAATGAAAGGAGCAGGGAGCAGAAGAAGAAGGGATGCTAGGTGTTCAAAGCTTAATTCTGAAGCATGGCGGGATCCAGGAGCTCTCAACAGGAATGACTTAAGAAGCTGATGCAACCAAAAGCATTTGAAAGGGCCAAAGAATTGAGACCCTTTCCTCCACCGTATGCTATTTGACTCTTCTCTCTCATTTCTGCACTCCCTGCTGCAGGAAAGGTGCATTTGTGCAAATGCAAGGCATATTTTGATCTTGCCTTCTCTAATATAAATACACGTATATTCAGAAAAACACTAACAAGACAAGCCACTCCATCGCACACATTTCTGGGAGAAGACGAAAGAACAAACAGCTCATGGCAGATGTTATCATGTTGCACTACTGGAAGCCACTCAGCAGGGAGCCAGCAGGGCAGGGCAGGGGCCAGGTGGCTCGCTGCTGCCGGTGCCAGGCCCCCTGCTATGCCCTCAAGCCGCTCTGGACCCCCGAAACGTGGGGCCCGCCAAAGCGTGGGTCCCAGGGAGGTTGACCCAGAGCGTCCTATGGACAGGATGGCTCTGCTGCTCAGATGCTACAGTGATGAGTGCAGTATAAGAACCTGTATAGAACAGACAAGAAAAGCAATCTATCTCTTCTCTATGATTGATAACAGGCACCTTTTTTGACAGGATAGACTTTCTCCATCTCTCTCTTGCATCCGCTGTTCTCTTAGAGGTGCTAGCACACCGGGGGCCATAAGCAGGATTTTTTGGGCCCCCCTACACAAGACATACTAAAAATGCAAATAGTATGTCCCTTGAGCTGCTTTGGCCCTAAGCAATTGCTTAGTCCGCTTATACCTAGTGCCGGCTCTGACTGTGTGTGTTAAAGAGACAGAGACATATGCCTTTCTGGAATTTTGTTGCAGCTCTCTATCTCACGTATTCTATGTCTATCTAGTCCTTCACAGTCCATCAGCCCAGGTCCCAGTAACTACCTGGAGTGAATTTAGTTAACTACAACTTCCATTGATTTCCATAACCAATGTTGAGCTTTAAGCCTCTCCCTCTGGTTGCCTGGGCATTTTACTAAAATCCCTGAAAGATGCCAAAGACTGAAGAAGCAGATGTGATACAAGGCAGGGACAGGGGCAGGATGTTATGAGGTCTCCTTATAGTTGCTCCATGATCCTTGTGGAAACTTTTGAAAGCTTTTGAACAGTATCCACCATGGCAATTTTGAGGTAGGAAGGTGGGTCCTTCCATGTGCCAGTTACATCATTGGCATGGTGAGTGGGGTAAAGACCTGCTGGCAGAGGATATTCATATTATAGGTCTTCAGAAAGCCCTCCTAATCTAAAACAAGTATAAATACTAACCTCTGTACGTAGCCCTAATATCTGTATAAAACTGGAATACAATAGTGCACAGCAGAATGGGCCCAAGTTGTGCCAGAGTATGAAGAGCAAGACAGGTCCCAGTATCTTATAGAACCTCCATGCATGAACAAATGCAGTAGCTATATTTACAGGCTACCATATGCTGCAATTTGCACCTGTATTTTGGAAGGTGGGGTTGGTTGTACCCTTTGTAAAAAGCATCTTCTCCACTTGACACACTGGGGATTGGTTTTGTATTCATAGAAGTGAATAGTCATTGAAAACTAAGCATTGGCATTAAATGGATGCTGCCCCCTTCGTAAGATTAAAATATATTTGTCTTGTTTGCATATACAAAGAGGGCATATGAGTAAATTAATGCTCATCATAGGTTATTTCATTAAATTATATTTTTCTTTGTTGCCAAGAAAAGAGAGAATGATTGTAAACTGGATGCTCATGTTGCCTCTCATTATCATTCATAATTTGTCATTGCGATAATTCACATCCCTTCACAAAATAGCAACATACTAGCTGGAGTTTTTAATTAAAACCCAACACCTGCAGGTGAGAAAACACAGATGGATTTGCTCCTCCACGGAAACACTCAGTTGCATGTGAACTGGCCAAAGAGTCAAAGAGAGAATAGGTGTTAAAATAACACTCTGCTCCTCATAGTGACTCTATTCATTCCTATAGAAACAAACATACCTGCATATGTACACAGCTTGCCCCACAGATTTAACCACTTTGCTGCTGGCTTTTTGTCAGCCGTAATGGTCTATCTTTGGTTTGGTTTTTCAAAACAGCGGTCATGAAGCACAGTCCTGGTTTGGATTTGGGAGCTGGATTCAGAGCCTAGTGGAAGATGGAGGATTTTACACTTTCCAAGTTCACCCTACTTCCCTCTGACTCTTTGGATGGCCTTTCCCCTTTTTCTCACCCTGCCACTCTAGAACTATTAGCAGAAGTAAAATTCAAATTGAGCAAACCCCAGGCTCAGCACTGCAAAATGACATGGAAGAGGATGCATAAACCAGCCTGACCATTTCAGTATATGTGTGGACATAAAGTAAACCTGACACAATCCCCAGAAACAGGCTGACCACCAGCAGCACTACTGAACAGGGGTGAAGACTAAAATGAACTCCTCATCCAGTTTATATTAGCAGAATTTCAGTAGGTAAAATGTAATTAACTACGTTGGTCCCCTCTCTTGTAAAAAGTGATGTGATTTTATTTTTTCTATTTAAAATAGGCTAATGTTTCTCTTAAGGGAGGAAGAAAGACAAGGAAAAGGCAATTTGTACATATTACATTTTTGAAATTATGTTAAAAGAAAATTATATAGGTTGCAAAGTCAAGTGCTCAAAAGCTAGGAATAATATATGTAGGGCAGGGCATATGTTTTCAATGGAAATCTTTCCACTAACTCTAAATGAATTTGGATCAGGCCCAATATGTAAAACTTATTTGCAAATCCTATCACCAACTGTTATAACTTAGATAATAATACACTTATTACACTGATCTCATAAACCCCAGAAAAAGGTAAAATTCCATGAAAAATAGTCTTCTCTCTCAAGTAGTATAAGATACTCTCCAAATTCACCAATGCACTCATTTCATCATTCCACACCTCTAAACAGTGTTTTAGGAGGATGCAGACTTCCATCTTCTCAGTCCAGTGTATTCTGCTATGTGAGATGCTCTCACCGAGAATTGTTTTTGTAGCACATTTAGTGGTGAAACTATCCGGTAATTCAGAGTAGCAGCCGTATTAGTCTGTATTCGCAAAAAAGAAAAGGAGTACTTGTGGCACCTTAGAGACTAACAAATTTATTTGAGCATAAGCTTTCGTGAGCTACAGCTCACTTCAGCTGTAGCACACGAAAGCTTATGCTCAAATAAATTTGTTAGTCTCTAAGGTGCCACAAGTACTCCTTTTCTTTATCCCGGTCATGTAATACAAAACTCCATGTGTTCCTTAGGCTATCACTGCATAGTATCATATTAAGCCTGGCATTAACCTTTTCCCAAAATACTTGAACTACTAGGCACAGTCCAGGGAGATGTGTTAAGTTCCTTCCTTCCCAATGTGTCACAAACAGGTGTCATTACCTCTGATCCCAGCTTTACATATTCAGCTGGGTGTCCAGTAGACCCTGAAAATAATCTTCTGTTGGATTAATTGAAGCCCTCCATTGTCTGTTAACTTTGCAATTTCCCTCCAACTTTTTATATCAATTGGTTTGTTGTTCACTATCTTGTGCTATGGGATATTTAATGATCATGTGAGGTCAGAACTTCTATTATATATCTCAGCCAAAACTAAAGCAGCCTATGGAAAAGTGGACTCACTATGGATGTACACGCCCCTCATGGTTGGGTGAGGTGTAGCAGCTCTGTCTTCTCTTGTGCCTCCTGACAACGGTCACTGCAGTTCTGTATGGTCCGTCTCTTCTTGTGACTCAGCCCTCTAGCCAGGTGATGGTTTAGTTCCATACCCCTTTTGGGGTACTACAATCCCAGGTCCATATAAAACGATATCTGGGTTCAGTCTTTTCAGCCTTTCTTGCTCTGGGTTTCTAAGACCCATGTGTCCTCAGCTGGGATCTTCAATGTAGACCACTCAAAGAAAATACAACTCAAATATTTCTAGTTCAACTTAACTTCCAACAATTTACTGAAACTGGTCTTGGCCTTGCCACGATGAGAACCCCTCGTCTCCTGCCATCTCAGTACTTCCTGACTCTTGGTTCCATATTGAACCCTCTTTTGGGCTCGCTGCAGTGAGAATCACCATCTCCTGGAGCTGTCACCTTTTAACTGTTCATACCCAGGGTTTCTGTGCCTCTAGTGGCATTCCCTGACATCCTCAGCTTTCTGGGTTTCCTTTCCAGGTCCCACACCTGCCTGCCTCTGGGCTTCTTGCGGGGGCTCAGCCTAATGCCTACAAAGTTCTTTCTTGTTCTTATTTCAGAGCACAGCCTCCTAAGGTTCTTTCTGGCTCAGGCCCCTCTTAGTCTAGTTCCAAGCCTTCCAGGCTTCTCAGCCTTTAGCCCAAGTCCTGGCCTCCACTCCACTGCCAAGAGTTCCTTCCCTTATAAAGGCTCATCTCCACCTCATCTGGGTTTGTTCATCAGTTATGCACCCTTCCAGGTGCCACCCAGTGGTCTAATTGCACTCGGGTTCATGATAAACCATGGTTAACCAGTATGGGGTTCATACACCACATCACATAGCCCTTCTAGTACCACTGTGCCGCCTACTCCCACACAGTGGTATCCTTCCACTGGTTACACAGAGGAAACTCCAGCACCACTTTAGTGATGACTCTGAGAGCCATCTTCATCACTACCTACAGCATCTTCTTTCACCTCTTGTATTGGCCAAATATTATTCATGGTTCATGAGAATCTAACAAGATCACACCACTAAGTGGGATTGCTGCATGAAGGTCTGCTATTCTTTGAACATACTACAAAGCTCAGGGGTTTCCTAGTTGGATGAATGCTCTTTTAGTTGTTTATAACTGTTAATCAATTAATTAAATTTATTCTGGGATTTTCAATGGGGTCTAAAGGAGTTAGATGCCCAAATTCCTTAAGGGCCTTTGCAAATCTGACCCTACGTATATACAATAAGCAGATAACTTCTTGAGTCAATACCTTAATTAAATAAAGGATTTTTTTTACTCAATTATGATAATGTTACATGGTTTACAGTCCATTTATTTATGGTTGCACCCATTATGCGTTAGGTGCTTTCCAAATACTCAGGGAGGAAAGTCTCTGACCAAGGGGTTTGTAGTTTTAGGATCTAATCATTACTTTAATCTCTCTTCATTTTTCTTCAATAAGCATACAAAGGATTACAAAATGTTTACAGAAATCTTCCAGATGAAATGAATTTTTCTTTAAAAACAATTACAGTATAACTACAGGCCAATAAAAACTAGGACTATTTTTCATTACAAAAACAATTCCTGCATTTCTATGAAACATTTTTCCACCTCCAGAGAAAGCCACACAGTATTAGGAATAAGTGTAGAAAACATGAAAAACATCTGGCATTTCTTGCACATAGCAAGGCAAAACTAAATGGCGTTATGCAATGGATTAGGACATGTACAAGAGAAGTGAGTCTAGGCAGGCGAGTCACATCATTCTCTGAAGCAGCATCCTAAGAATGTGAGACAGCCTCAGCAGGGGCTCCTTTCCCTGAGTACAGCACCCTGAGAAGCCTTTCCTGTTTCCTCTGCATATTCATAGGGTCCTTCAGAGATACAACGAATGTATGGAGTTGGATTTACTCCTGGACCATGCTAGGTGAAAAGCAGGTGCTCCCCAGTGACTGTCTCTGAAATAAATGGCAAGAAGAAAACTCTTCCTGAGAGGCCAGTGCACTGCATACCCAGGCAGTCTGCATATCAAAAGGGCAGAACACTGCACATAGTCACACAGAAGACCCTTGTGGGATCCCGTGGCCCAGTTCAACTCCCACTAAAGCCAATGAGAGTCTTTCCACTAATTTTAGTGGGAGTTGAATCAGGAGTGCAGGGATAGATTTTGCGCATGTGTGCGCTTAAGCACAAAGATCCGAACAGGTACCCCAACACATCTCACATAAACAAGTAACTCTCCCTGTGGATGCATGGTACAAATGTAGCCGCTAAACGGCACCCCCAGTCCAACAGTTCTTCATCAGATCAGTCTTTAAACTCATAACTTGCCACTGTTGCTAATACTGAGAATCTGTGCCAATCAAACTTACCAAACTCACTAACATACAGGACCCAATTCTCCTCATTCATACCAGTGCAAATCAGGGTAACGGTGCTGAAATCAATACAGTTACACACTAATGGGAGGAGAACCAGATGTTTTGTCTTCCTCCTTTATTAGGCAGTGGTTAAAGATGGAAAGGCAAATAATTCTGTAAATTCTTTTACTTAACAGCCAAGCAAAGGGGGAAGCCTAAATATTGTACAAAATTGTTACAGCTCATATTCTGTTCATCTGTCTTAATTTATGTGTTGTTTACACATACTGGCCATACCAATTCCCACATCTGTTCACATCTTTGTCTCTGCTACACACCAATATGTAACGGAAGCTCCTAGGTTATTTTTTGTGTACTCTAATTTGATCGCAAAACTACTAAAAATCCAATGCGATTTCCATCTCAGTCTCTCGTCTAACCCAACTAACGTGGCCAAAACATCCTAAATAGCACACCAGTTCCCACTGCAATGAGACGTCAAACCAAGGTCCTTTCCGCCCATCACTAGTGTCTTTGAGAGCCTTATTTATATGAAGATATGTACCTGCTGCTGACAATGGGTGTCTGCAATGGATGCAGCTGAACTGGTGCTGAAAATGAGTTAACTGCAAGCATAGCCAGGACCAAACTATATTCAGCATTGTTTCAGAAACAACAGTTGAGCTCTGTTCTGAATCTCCCGCACCACAGCCAATTTGCAGCCTTAGGCATTAGGTGAAAGATTTCTTGTCCAGCAAAGGAGAAATTTGACTTACAACCTGGAAGTGCAATGCTTTCCAGTGTCTGATCCATAATGAACTCAGTTATGACTGCTTGAAGACTCCTTGCAGATTTCCTTTAGTGGAGACCAGCATTTCATAGTACAGTCACATGGCACATCCATTCCAATCAAACACTTGAGAGTTATAGAAGTATAAACTAAGCCATAAATAGACCTTGCTGCAAACCAAGGCCTGAAATATGTTTTCACATACACTATTATTTAATATCTGTGCAAGTTCTACTTATCCTGCCCATTGTGCTTCATTTCAGAATCTTGTGTTACACTTTAAAAACAATGTGACTACATACTCTATCGGTGCACTGAAGTTTATCCAAAAATATATGAATGAAGGAGCATTATGTAGGATTTGGGGAGCATTCTGCCAGACTCCCTGGAATTTATCATAGAATCATAGAATATCAGGGTTGGAAGGGACCTCAGGAGGTCATCTCATCCAACCCCCTGCTCAAAGCAGGACCAATCCCCAACTAAATCATCCCAGCCAGGGCTTTTTCAAACCTGACCTTAAAAACTTCTAAGGAAGAAGATCCCACCACCTCCCTAGGTAACACATTCCAGTGTTTCACCACCCTTCTAGTGAAAAAGTTTTTCCTAATATCCAACCTAAACATCCCCCACTGCAACTTGAGACCATTACTCCTCGTTCTGTCATCTGCTACCACTGAGAACAGTCTAGATCCATCCTCTTTTGAATCCCCTTTCAGGTAGTTGAAAACAGCTATCAAATCCCCCCTCATTCTTCTCTTCCGCAGACTAAACAATCCTAGTTCCCTCACCTTCTCCTCATAAGTCATGTTTTCCAGTCCCCTAATCATTTTTGTTGCCCTCCGCTGGACTTTTTCCAATTTTTCCACATCCTTCTTGTAGTGTGGAGCCCAAAACTGGACACAGTACTCCAGATGAGGCCTCACCAATGTCGAATAGAGGGCAACAATCACGTCCCTCGATCTGCTGGCAATGCCCCTACTTATACAGCCCAAAATGCTATTGGCCTTCTTGGCAACAAGGGTACACTGTTGCCTCATATCCAGCTTGTCGTCCACTGTAACCCCTAGGTCCTTTTCTGCAGAACTGCTGCTGAGCCATTCGGTCCCTAGTCTGTAGCGGTGCATGGGATTCTTCCGTCCTAAGTGCAGGACTCTGCACTTGTTGAACCTCATCAGATTTCTTTTGGCCCAATCCTCTAATTTGTCTAATTTGTCTTTGATCCCTGTTGTAAATTGATTCTGTCTACCACCATCCTACAAAGGAAATGTGCGCAATTTTTTTAAGCCTGCCCAAAATAAGTTTGTTAAAGTTTGTAAGTTCCTTATCTAATCTATCTAAACACATACACATAGTCACTGGAAAAATCTTGTTTTAGGTACCCACCCAAAGACCCTGCAAAAATTGATCAAGTAGAAAAAGGGGGGTTTAAATTTTTAACTCCACAGTAGATCAAATAAAATTGTGTTGATCTATTGGGAATAATTTAAAGCAGTTGTTTAAGACATGGGGAGGTGGCCTTTAGTTCAGGTTTCAGAAATAACTGTATCTTCACCAGTAGGGCTAATTGTCTAGTATAAGAATCTATATAGAATAGAATAGAAAGCGCTCACCAATGTAAATAAGGTGAATAGCAATGAAGTTATTTCAGATTGATATCAGTGTGACACAGAAGAATCTGGCCCTACCATTGTTTTGGACACAGGTCATAACATTGTATGCTCTCCTAAGCTTCGGGAAGCCTTCCAGAAGGCCAGTCGACCATAAGACCTCCAGAATCTCTTTTCCCTTCGATATTACTTTTCCTTCCCTTCAAGACTAACTATGCAATAAGCTCCCCGGCCTGTATATCAAGTAACTCAAGTCCACTCCTGAGCTTAGGTCACTGAGCCAGCTAATAATATCACACATGGGACCAGATCCTCAGATGGTGTAAATTAGCATAGCTCCATGAAAGTCACTAGAACTATGCTGATTTACACCAACTCAGCATCTGGCCCACCCTTTTCATCCTTTCCTGGTTCTCCCTATGATGATGATTACTACACTAAGGCCCACAGTGTGCTAGATGCTGTCCACACATAGGAATATACAGGCCAGGCTCTGAAGAGTTTATGCAACAAGGCAGGCAATTTATTTTATGTTTTCAAATAAACTTGCTTTCCCAGATTTAACTGCAGTTTTATTAGCTTATGAGACATCACTTTTAAAAAAAAGTCCGAAAAAGAAAATGAGACAGGGTCAGCACATGCATTGGGTGAGGCTGGAATGAGGTGTAAATCAGTGCTGAGGATTTGGCCCAATAGATCTCAGAACAGGCCAACTCAATATACAGTTGCACAAAAAAAAAATTACTACCCTAGCACTCAGCTGTCATTTTGCATTCAGATTCTTACCTAATTCCATTCCATTCCATAGGAAATGCTTCCAGGAAAGAATGAAAGTGTCTCGTCAGTGCAAGGCATTCTGAAACAGCGGCGTTAAGGGTGAGCTCTGTAGTCTGCTCAGTCTATTTAGCAAGCTCTGAGATGTGTAAGTACATTATCTGCAAGGCTGGTAAAGAGCGCTTGGGGAGGATTTGTGGGTCTGTGGGAAGGACAAAGAAAAATGTTTTCTAATAAATTATTCACAATCTCACAATCCCTTTTGGGCAGATTGTTGCTCGGTTTGCCCCAATGCTTCACAGCCTTTCTCTCTGCATTCACATGCACATAGCTTCTCACCTCCAGAGAGCAGCAGAGATCTCAGGCAGGCTGCTGCAGCTAATGGTGGCAATTAATAACTTGTCATAATCCTAAGGATGAAAGGGAAGGCTCACCATCAGCAGTCGGGTCATGGCGCTTCTGTAAAGCAAATGAGGTGCAGGTGTTGTCCAGATTTAAGAGCTTTGCTAGACTGTCAGTACACTGCAGTGCCAAGCCATAGATGGAGGATCACCCTACTGATACATAACTTACTGTACTAGTTTTCAGGCTCCAGGTGCACACACATTATACAGTCTTTCTTCTCCTCCTTCCCCCACCCTCCACCATTGTTCATTAGTGCTGAAGAGAAATCCTTGGAACACTTAAATAAATCATAACACAGCACAGTTAATTCCAAACATGTAATTGCAGTATTTGCATACACAGGGCAGACTGTTGAAGCATTATTTTGCATTTGTAAACAGCAATGCATTTGGAACCGAATGTGTTATCTTTTTCTTTTAATTGAATGTTGCAGAGAAGCAGCAGCTTGGCTACTTAATAGCATTTTGGGTCCATGTTCTCTATTCAAGATTGAGAAAATGAAACCTCATTATGCTTTTCATTAAACAGCAAACTACAGAATCACTTATTTTTGGACAGCTCAGTTGCCTTTTCCCTTTTCCGTTCCTGTGGGTCAGTTCTGCTTGAAATGAACCAAGTTTACAAATCTCTACTGGTTTGTACATTCCTATTATGCATACTAGGTTATGCATTTGTAACTGTCACACAAGTCAGGGTGATACAGCACTCTCATCTGACCCTATTCATTTAAATGGGTGCGTCTTGTTGACATTGATTCATGTTATAAGTTATATCAATGCATTATAATCTTTTGGTGTCACCCCACTGGTTATTTCTACTAAAATGTTGTGAATAAATGCCAGCAATAATGGTCAGTAGGACTTGAAACTGTTTTAAGGGATGTGGAGTCCATCTAAAGTCCTGGGTCAGTGTACTATGTGTCCCCCTTTACTCCAGAAGATAATTAACATGCAAAGTAGTCTGTTACTGCCTATTTGTGTGTTAAAGATTCTGCTTACCAGCTTATTAATAATTTGGGGCTATGCATTGCAAATGTATATTGTGCTAAACTAAAGGGATAAGTAAATAAGATTATGCATGCATGTAGGTCTTTATCAAGGTGTGGTTGATAATGTTTTAAAGCAGAACTATTTCTCATGAAAATAGCTCCTCTTAATAGCCTCTGTCTCTTTATTGTGCTTCTTAGTGAAACATAAATCACTAATATGTTTTCAGCTGCAAACTACTCTCTTTTTCCATTGTATTCACAGATTTAGTGGCATTTCAAATAGATAAACACAAGCAACATCTATCAACACAACAAAAAGGGGGCCTTAATCAAAGCTCCAGGTCCTAGGTCTCAGCATCTCCATTTACCTTGAGATAAATCCATTGGTGTGACCACCACTGCACAGGGTGACAAATCACCCTAGTCAGCTGAGCAGTGCAAGGGCTTATTGGCCTTTCTTTAAGTGGTCTTACCCTTCAATGAAAAAGATGGTGCTTGTCAAGCAGGGCCAGATTAAAGTTAGACAAAAAGAAATGATCTGTTGTTAGAAAACTCCAACTGAGAATCACAAAACAAAAAAGAAATATGAATAAGAATTTACAGTCAGCGTGCCTGAGCCCTGGCAGAAATTAACTTTCATTACTCGTGTGGCTCAATACATTATGAATGTTGAGATAACAAGGCATTAACATTCAATGAATAAGTGGCTGGCGGAATGGTGGCTGCAGTGGATACCACAGTGGTGGGGCTCAGAGGTGGCTTTCGGTGTTATGCTGTCCAGGTGTAGTTCATGGAAGTGACCGGATTCAAGTGCAGGAAAGAGGGCGGTGGCCACTTACTGTATAAGAACCTCCATGCACTCACTCAGTGTTACCTTAGCCTCACAAGAGGTCCCGCGCCATCCACCTGTTTGAGGGATGCATGCTGCATGAATGGGAATCTGGAAAAGAGAGGGTGAGGGCTCCCAGAGGGAAAGGTTCAGGTTCCCAGGGTAAGTGGGTTTGGAGATACTTAGCCAGGGCTGACTAGGCTCGGTCCTTAGTGAGCATTTTAGCTAGATTTTTTTTTAAACAAAAACTCAGGCCTATAGATCTAGATCTACACATACACAAACATATATATACCCAGAGATATAGACAGATAGAACTTTTAACAATAAATTAGCCGAATCCCCCAAAACATTGTTAAATTATCGCCCTAAACAATGGGTCTAATTAATCCTGGCGTAACACCATTGAAATAATTACATCAGGAATTAATTTGGCCATTATATCTTTGTTAGTCCATATAAAAATGGACTGAGTTTCAGAGATGTCACTGAAAAATACAGAAAGAATTCTATTTACTTTAAATAAAAAAAGAAAGGAAATGACTGAGCAAACACCAGCTAAAAAATTCACACCAAACATGCGTGGGAAGCTGGGCAAATATTTGCCCATCCAATTGATCTGTTTGCTAAAGAAATTCACAATGAGGCTCTAGTGAGACAAGAAGAGAATGGAAGAAGAACCAGTTCATATTTAGGGCTATTTTCCGGCCAAAGTGAAAGTTTCTTCTCACTGGTTTCAGAGTAGCAGCCGTGTTAGTCTGTATTCGCAAAAAGAAAAGGAGTACTTCTGATGAAGTGAGCTGTAGCTCACGAAAGCTTATGCTCTAATAAATTTGTTAGTCTCTAAGGTGCCACAAGTACTCCTTTTCTTTCTTCTCACTAACACTGAGATCCAGGCATTTTAAACACAGTGAGGGTTTTTTTCTGATTTGATTTTGTAAGTGCAGTCTCATCACTAATAATATAAGATAATTATTATACTTCACATCACAATATAGAATTACACGGGCATATACACACAAAGGAAAATGTATATAGTACTTTTATTTAAAGATCTATACGCATATAGATAAATATAGTATTTTTATCCAAAGATCTCAAAGCAGTGTCTAATAGTGAGTAAAAAGCATCATTTCTTGTTCTTAAAGATGGAGTAAGGAATAGGCAAGTTAAGGGACTGGCCAAATTCACAGTGCAAGTCAGAGTCAAAGTTAGAACTAGGTCTCCAATTCCTAGACCTGTGCTTAATTCATCAGACCAATTGTGCTGATCCAGGTTGTATATATGAAATATTACAAACCTAATATTTGTACTGAATTTTCACTAAGGGCCAGATCCAAAGCCCAAATAAGTCAATGGGAGCCTTTCCATGGATTTCACTGGGCTTTGGATCATGGCATACAACCCCTATCCTGCAGTACTTACTTCAGTGGGAATTCTGCCTGAATTAAAGCTTGCAGGATTGGGGTTAAGTATTCTAAAAATGCTTACTAGCCCATTTCATTCATGTATATGTATGGAGATGTAGTCAGATTTATCAGCTCAAGCCAACTAATGCCTAGATGCACAAGAGGCATCAAGAGAGTCCCTTCTCTCCAGCACACTTACCCAGGAGCAGCTCTCAAGTGTGTGGCTAATGCTGCTTATTGTCCCCGACACAATGCTGCCCTCCACCATTCCTGGAGCACAAGGAGCGCGTCCTCTACATCGCAGCCCTGCAGATGCTCTCAGGGCCGTAATTTGGTTTCTACCCTGCTTTGAAGAGATAAAGTGCTATACAAGGGCTAAAAATCATTGGCCCAGATTTATAGTGGGGGCCAAGGAGTACATGGCACAATTCAGCAAAGTGGTTGTGCAAAGGTGGCTTTAAACCAGATTATCACTCCCTAAATCCTGGCCTGGCTCTGTGCCTTGTCAATGCCCTCAAGTAAATTAAAGCCTCAAGGCTACTCTAATTTATGCCAGCTACCAATGGCTCCAGTGACAGATGGGGCTTGCCAAGGTGCAGGGAAGCTTTTATCAGGCCTCATATTCCCCAGTTATGTCCCCTATATGCTGACAGTCAGAGGGGGTTTGCCAAGGTGCAGGGAAGCTTTTGTCAGGCCTCATATTCCCCAGTTATGTCCCCTATATGCTGGAGGAATATGTCCTATGTGCTGACCGTCAGGAGTGGGGATGGGAGCCACTATGTCAGCTGTGTGCCACCAGAGAACCTCCCTATACTGGAGTGAAGCTCTGTCGCCAGGTATGCTAGTGTCAGGGCTGTTTGAGCCAGCAGCGTGTAGCAAAGCAGTTGCACCACAGTACAAAATCTAGCACATTAAGTCTTATTATTATGAAGATTTCATACGAATTACTAATGAATTATTAAGATAATATTTATTGAGATATTTCAAACTTATAAGAAACATTCACCAATAAATATCCAGGGGTGAGACATAAAATCCCAAATAATGCTTTTAAGTACATGTAATATAGTAATTATTGCATTAAACGTGTAGTATGCATATGGGCACACCTAAGCTCTAATGCTTATTGTATGGTAATATAGCATACATTGATTAATGACATTTTTACTAGGAAATAATGGTTAACTATCATTTGGGATTTAATATACAATGATTGCTGCACTAAGTCTAACTGAAATCCTTATGACACAGTAGCTAAAGTGTGACTGATTATTCTGTGCATTAGGTTGAAAACAATTGCTAGATCTCTGATATTCATTCTCATAACTTCTTTTTTTCCCTACAGGGGAAAATTCTTCTGTGTAACAGTACTGTTATCGGTAGGTTTTAAGCACCCCAGATTTTTGAGCATTATGTATCTCATTGTAACTCTTGCTTGTGAGCCATGGAATAGCAATGATGGATAACATGGGGAATAATGAATGATCCCTGACTGAATGCGAGGCTATAATTCAGTCTCGGGGTTCAGCTTACATCATAAAGTGTGAGAAAACAGTTCACATAGTTTAGGTGCTGAATCACAGCCATTGTATTCATTCTTGGATGAAGGCCAGTTTCGTGGGTCAGACATCACATCTACTCCCATGCATGAGTCTCTGTCTTAGATGCGACCTCAGGGCACTAATTCCCCAGGTAGATGCTAGCTGTGTCACATAGATGACATACTTGGTCTCGGAGAGGCGAGTGTGTGGCAGCCATGCTGCTCTGACAGCACCAACCTCATTCACACTGAGTAGCATCTCAGCAATAAGATGGTTAAAAAGTTTGGTGGATGGCGATTCAGACTTATCCAATCCCTGACAAGTAGAATTCTCTTTGAAAAATGTGTATTTATCCTCACTCTCTCTCTCTCTTTGTGGGTAAGGAATAAGTATTGTGGAATAAGTGGGTTCAGGAACAGCTGGCAAGAGTGAGGAAAAGAAGAAGTGCTTTAAATAATTAAATAAAAAGTTAAACTAAAAGGGCATATACCCAACATTGCTTTGACTACTTTGCTTTCATGTTACTTCACTTTAGCCCATCCTTTGTTTAAAACATTTGTGTAGGCACAACCAGCTGCGTGCGATTCGTTAGCTCAAGCAGCTCATGCTTTTAGCTCTGGTGGTCTGCAGTTCAACCCCTGGTGTGTCAACCAATATGGCAGCTATTACATAAATAAGCTCAGGGATCATGTCTTCCTTAATGTCTATAAAGTACCTAGCACACTTTGGGTGCTAAATAATTGAAGAGTTTTTTGTAAAGAAGCCACTTAATTCCTCCCTCCAGCCAAAAGGAATGAATCACCTTTGTCCCTGTCATTAGTAAAAGAAGTAAGACAAAACAATAACCGCTAACACAAATAGAGGGAGAACCCTCTAATATCCCATTCATGATAAGAGGGTGGGAAGAAATCTTTTGCCTTATGGGATGATTAAAAGCAATAACACATTTTGAAGCACAGATATGTTGGAATAAAGATAGCTGCAATTTATTTCTCCCACAATGTAACAAAATTCTTCCTACCTAGAAATAACTACAGTACCAGAACAACCCAGTTTCCTGGATTATTTCATATTCTGAAAATGGCACTGTTATTAGTACTAAAATGTAACTATAAATATTTATGCTGATAGGGAAACCACTATCATTATTATTATATCTTAGCATAGGTGTCAAGCAATTGCAAAATGTAATAGGTCATTGGAGGTAGAGAAGATTTCCTTAGAGCCTTGAATTTGTTGAATACAAACATACAAGTGAATTTTCAAGAGTTAATTATATTCTGAAAAGCCATCACTTAATCCTCCTTTAAATCTCTCCTTAAAACTTAGCTCTGATGCCTACAAGTCACTACCATTTCGCACTAGTTGACCAAATGGGGTGTTCAGACTTCCGTTTTCCTGATGAACTCTTTTCATTTTGTTACCGAATCCTCTCACCCACCCTGTTTGTCTGTCCTTTCCACCTGGTGCATCCAGTCTGACATCTAGAATGTAAATTCTCTGGGGCATGGATTGTTTCTATGTGTCTTTGCAGAACCTAGCACCAAGGGGGCCTGATCCTTGATTGAGGGTCCTAAATGCTACCATTAAACAAATTAATAATTATAATTCCAAACCCTGGAAACCAAAATTCAAGGTTGGTTCACAAATCTCTTCAAGTACTAAACCCAAAAGGGTTCTGAATGATCACCCTAGCACAACACATTTGTGCAGCCACAATCAGCCGCACATAGGAAACGTGAACAAGCCACAACAGAAGCCAGGGCTGCAGATACAGCCCTAAGATTTTGAGCATTTCAGTGCTACGGAAAAGTCACTGCTGCTCCAAAGGAAAAGCCTCAAAGATCAAGAATGCTGACTGGATAGAGTACGTCAGGTTTTTTAAGTTTATTGGTACAATAAACATTCACTCTCTATATAAATCCCGAAGAAGACCAGTTTCTCTAAACATTGACTCTTCTGTTTCATCCAGTTGCTTTAAAACAGAACAAAGAGCATTATGCAGTTACAATAACATAACTTGCTAGTAACTGTTACATTTTCTCTGTTTATTTAGCTAATTTAGGGAGATTAATTTGATAGTGTCTTTTCTGCCATAGTCACTCACCCATCAATTTTATTATTGTATTCAATGTATTCAGTAATCAATGTATTACTATTGTGCGATTTATACACTATATATTTTAGAGTGGATTGGGTAAAAGGCTAAGGGCTTACAAATTTCCAGGAAATTTTATCAGCAAATGCACAAGATTAGAGAAAGAATAGTTATGCCAGGTTTGATCTGAAATAAAAAGGTTGGCAGTACATGTTTGCTTGGGAAATGCAAGAGAAGCAGCCCAGCACAACATTTAATGTCACCGCAATGATTAAACACTGTGATTCAAAAGGAGAAAGATGTAAAATATGCTGGAATAGGTGGTGTGCTGTTATGCATGATGTAATGAAAGTATTACAGTGCATATGATGTAACACCAGGAGGTGGTGATGGTGAGCTTGACCAAAAATGTGGGCCAAAGGTGATGTAAATCTTGGTGCATGTATGATGCAAGTGAAGAAGGATTATGCTACATAAAACATTCACGTAGAAAAGGAAATTAGATAGTAAACTCTTCCGTGGAGGGACTGTCATTTTCAGTATGTTTGTACAGCACCTCGCACAACGGGTCCCCAGCTTGATTGGCCTATAGGTGCTATTGCACTATAAATATTAAATAATAATGATGATAGTGATGATTAAGTGAGTGTCGTGTATATGATGGAAAAAAGACTACGGGGGAGATTGTCTGAGAGAGAGGGTTAGATATTCTGGGAGGCAGAGGAAGAGGACAAATGGGGTGTGTATGTAAGAGAGACAGTTACAAGACAATAGTATTAGGTAAAAGGTATTTGCAAAAAAAAAGTGCTGAAAAAAAGTCCAAGAAATATGTCCTAAACTAGACACGATCCGTCTACATTCCTTGCATAATCGACCGTTGGATATCAAGCTTCTTTCACGCATGAGCCTTGCATTTTTGCCAGACTGGGTTTGCAGCTCTCCAGATATATTCAATGAGTGACAAATATGGCTTTTGCCATTTGGCAAATCAAAAAAAAAATATTTAACACAGTTGAATTGTTCTGTCAAAACAAAACAGTAAAACAGGCCGAATTCAGCGTCAATACACCAGAGATGACTTTGGCCACATGTTTTGGGCCTATAAAGTCCTTTACTTTTTGAGTAATCCATAGAAATGATAAGTAATAGTATTTATAAAATGACTGGCTCAGAGGAACCAACTGATTGCTTTTATTTGTTCTGGTTTAAATAAATCTTGTAACAAAGGGGAGTTTTATTTGGTACCCAACATTTCAGAGATCTTCCTTAGCGGGCATATATTTTTCCAGACAAAGAATAGTTAAGACTTGCTCCATGCTTCAGGGATATGTTTAACCTTTTAGAACTTAGACCTACTCCAGAGCTACTGCAAAAGCTGTTGTTTTTCTTCAGACATGTTCTTTTGCTGTTGCTTCAATGCTACATTAAATTTTTATTTAATTATTTATCTAGCATGTTAGGCTTTAAAATTACTCCCCGAATGGGGAAAATATAAATGTAATATTATCTCAGGTAAAACTATCCAGGGAAGAAAGTTGGTCTTGTGGTGAAGACATAGGACTGGAAGATAGGAGACCTAAATCCATACATGGGTGTCTAACTTTAGTCACGGAAGTTTGAAATTTTTGGCCTAAATCTTTCTGTTTCAGAGTCTTCCTCCATAAAATGAGGTTAATAATGTGCCTACATACAGAGTTTAATTCATTAATGTTTGGGAAGTGATTTGGTATCTTCAGATGAAAGGTGCTATGTCATTACAAAATATTATTATAAGTAGTAAAATACTCTAAGGGGCATTTTCAAAGTTAACCTACCTTTTTACTTGAGAAGCAAAATTCTTCTCTTAAATCTGATCTCCCCCAGAACTGAAGAACTCCCACTTTCCCAGGACTGGGAGTGAAGTACGTCTGGTGCTAGCTCTTTGCACAGTGGTGAATTTTACCAGGAGAGTATCCGAGCTGTTATCCTGAATCCCACCCATGTTGTTTACAAAAGGCACTAATCCAGAATTTCTTACTCTGGTAGTTTCTTTACCACAGCATCCCATCCAAGATATGTTAACAACTCCAGTTTGTTCAGATTTAGCTGCATCACTGTGTTTTAGTAAGAGGAGTTCTTTGCAATTCAAGCATCAGAAACTAAAGGGAAATCAATATACCTTTACCCAGGCTATCAAAAGTGCTGAAGATATTTAGGTCATTAAATAGCAGCGGGCACAAATAAAAACCAGTGTCTCACATCATTAGTAGTAAAGATGCTGTTTAGTTTTATTTCCTAAGTCACATGACATAAATAAACTGCATGGGAGATTATTTGTCAGAGATGTGAATACCTGATTCAGCAAAAATGCAGTGAGGAGGAGACTGGCCAAATTTCAGTGACATCACTACTCACTGCAGACTTAGTTTATTGAATTTAACTTTTGTATTCCATATTAACATTTCATTTGCATACAAATTGCACTAGGCAGTTACTCTAAATCCATACAGTCAGCAGTCCTCCTTAGCAGACATAGGTGTGGTGCAAGAACAATTAAAGCATTCTTAACATTGTATAGAAAGATGCTTAACTTCTTGGTGAATCTGCTTTCACAGTGATTCCACAGACTCATCTTTTTCCTCACAACACAGTAGGTCAGGGAGGTTTTTTAGATGCCTTAAGTGTTCCAAGATAAAGTGTAAGAGTTTGGGTGCTGCAGCATCCCCGTGCATGGAACTCCCATTAAACTCAATGGCTTTGTTTACACCATCCCTTTTCCCTACCAAATTTCCCTCTATTGCTGATGCCGATGTATTTCCAATGATGGGAGAACTAATTTAGCCAAATCATTGGCTGAGAAGGTTTTTAACCTAATCCTGTTTAAAGATGACACAGTGGCAATGTGACAGAAGAGATGCTGTCTCATGATATTGCTGCCGCTGGTGGAACTAAATTGGCCGCAACAACGGAGGGAAGTTTGGTGGTGAAAAAAGCTAGGGTAGACACAGTCAAAGGAAGGTATGCAATAGCTGTACAACAGGGCCTGATAGCATAATCCAGTATGTTTTCTGTGAATCCCAGGACAGTGCCTGGCTAGGTTTTATGCACCCCATTTTAATTTATTTTAAGTTCAGCTAATTTTCTTTTGAGGTTAAAAAAGTAAATACACATAACAAGACTTTAGAGGACATGATAGAAATAATAATAATATTACTATAACTATTAACATAATAGTCAGAAAATGTGATAAATAAAGTACATAAAATGGGTATTACTCAGTGGTTGGTTGAAGAATCATCTTAACATAGGCCATAGAACTTCTCCAAAATAATTCCTGGAGCAGATCTTTCAGAAAAATATCCAATCTTGATTTTAAAATGGTCAGTGATGGAGAATCCACCATGTCCCTTGGTAAATTGTTCCAGTGTTTCACTGTTAAAAATGTTTGCCTTATTTCCAGTCTGAGAATAACAGTGTCTACAGAAAGAAAAAAAGTATTTGTGGCACCTTAGAGTACTCCTTTTCTTTTTACGAATACGGAGTAACACAACTGCTACTCTGAAAAGTGTCTACAGAGGGGCTATACTAATATAACCATATCAGTTCAAATTCATACTTAAGACTATGCTAAAAAAACCCACCTTTCTTGTGTAAATAAGGTCCTAGAAATCAGACCAGGTCCGACTGGAGGTTGGAAAGCATTAATTTGTTATTCAGGCTCAATCTACAATCCCAGAATAGCTGGATAGTTTTGCTAAAACAATCAGCACTTAATAGCTGGTGACATTTACATTGTCCTTGTTAGGCTTCAGAGTCCTGGACAGCTGGTGGACAGCTCATGCCTCTCTTGGAAATATTTATTCATTTCTTTCATGGCAGGTTCAATAACACAGCACTACCAAGGGTCTCATTCAGAAAGGTTACACTCACAACCATATAGGCTAGATTTATTTATTTTTTTAACCGAGAGCTTAACTTGTGCAGAAACTGAGGGGGGCCACTGGAGAAATACCAATACTGCATACCCCCAACCATACAAAAAGAACAGAATACTGGAACATGACTAAGATGTGAGAAGTAATACATGGGTCATAATGAGGAAGTGAGAGAGAGATGTCTACACTCCAGACATTACAGCCGCATAGC
Source organism: Dermochelys coriacea (assembly GCF_009764565.3). NCBI lineage: Eukaryota > Metazoa > Chordata > Testudines > Dermochelyidae > Dermochelys > Dermochelys coriacea. The sequence continues at coordinate 91,446,435 of NC_050075.1, forward strand.
TGCAGCTCTGTAGTGTAAACACTTCCTACAGGAAGGCAACGGGTTTTTTCCATCAATGTAGTTAACCCACCTCTCTGAAAGGTGGTAGTTAGGTCGACAAAATAATTATTCCATCAGCCCAGCCTTGTCTACATGGGGGGTTCAGTTGACCTAAGTCACACAGAGCACAACATTTTCCATAACCCTGAGCAATGTAGCTAGGTCAATCTAATTTTTAAGTGTAGACCAGACTAAAGATAATGGCATTAGGATAATAATAATATCAAATAGAAGATCGAAAATAAAATGTTAGAAGCAGGAGGTGAAAAAGCAATAATAGGCAAGTGTAAGGGCTGCTAGTTTTAGCCTTGTATCCCCAAAATCTGGGCATCCAGGGGAGCAATCCTCAGACTCATTTAACATAATCAACACAAAACTTGGCCTAAAACCAAACCTGTGCCATTGAACTCACAATGTGGCATTTCTGCTTCGCATACAGGATAACAAAACAACTCTTAATAGGAGTAATTAAGAGTCCTGCGGGTGATTTATACCTTTTGTTACTGTTCAAGTAGTGTAAGTGCTAAGTTTCCAAAGATAATTATTAATGATACAGGTGAAGAGACTCTAATCATCAGACCCAGCTGTGAGATGGAGCATTTGATTTTTAGCCTTCAAAACTCTTAACTGGGTTTAATGGAATCCTTGCAGATGACGATTTCTTACAGGGCAGCAACACATCCAGAATCTTTGGTTTGAAAAATATCAAACTTAAAAGATGACAAAATGCCAGGATCGTGGAGAAGATGTGCCAAATATGCAGGTTATAAATTTGTATTGCTGATTCTTTGCAGAAATTTAAGAAAAACAGCATGTTCATTTATTGGCTAATGAAGATGACATAATACTAGTTTAGCCCTTCCCTTCCATACCACTTTTTTGGCTGAAGATCTCAAAGGGCTTCATAAGTATTAATTAAATAATCATCACAAAATTCTTGTAATATTTATCCCTAACTACAACCAGCTGACACAATGTTAAACATGACAGTCCCTGTCTACATTGAGTGCTAAATCAATCATGTAACTTACCATGGCTCCTGTATACAACCTAATTGCCAGTGAAGACAAGCCCTGAATTACTCTGGACTTACACTGGTGTAAACACTAATTTGGTTTCCCGCCCTACATCTGGAGGACAGGAGCATTATGAGGCTTAACCCATGTTTGCCTGTGGCACAGCTAGGATTTGAAGTCAGATCATCTGAGTCCTAGGCCTGGGTCTACACTGGTGGTGCGGGAGGGGATCGATTTAAGATACGCAACTTCGGCTCTGAGAATAGCGTAGCTGAAGTCGACGCATCTTAGATCGACTTAGAATCACTTACTTCGCGTCCTCGCGGGGCTGGATCAACGGCCGCCGCTCGCCCGTCAACTCCACTTCCGCCTCTCGCCCTGGTGGAGTTCCGGAGTCAACAGCAGAGTGATCAGGGATCGATTTATCGTGTCTACACTAGACGTGATAAATCGATCCCCAATAGATCGATCACTACCCGGCCCTAGTGAAGTGTTTTTAACTACAAGAGGTGTTAGATCCTGATCCTGTCACCACATATATGCAGGTGGCCCCAGAAGCCATAGTGAGCACTGTGGACTTCAGTGAGTCTCAGTGCAGGCCCGTGAATCTGCTCATGCACATGAGTTTGCAGAATCAGGGCCTATGTTTATAAATCTTATTGAGCTCCTTGGATGGAAGGACACAGAGAGATACAAAGTACCATTACAATGAGAGTAGAAAATATTGAGTATCCATTAGCTCTTTTGAAGAATTAGTGCGCAATCAAAATGCATTGTGCATTAAGTCATACATAAATGAGAACATCTATACACCCTACCAAAAACTAACTCATTTGCTTATCACTTTTATAAATTTTAAGAACGGAAAACAATAAAACCTAATATTAAAACATATTTATAAATACTCTGTGTGTGTGTGTGTTTGTGTGTGTGTGTGTGTAAAATGCACTCCAGGAAAGAAGAGGATGTATTTTAGAACAGGCGGGACGTGATAGTCTGGAAGCTGCGAGTGCAAGATGCAATCTCTCTCCATGGCTGGCAAGAGCATGTCAGACTTAATGGGATTTTAAGAGAAGGAACCTCTTGCAGGCTCCAGGGACTCCAGTAAGGTAGCATTAAAAACTTTACTGCCATTAAATCTTGGGAAGCTGTAGATAATTTTGCTTGAAAAGAACTTGGCTGCTGGTATGGTTAAAGCGATATAGAAAAATCCACCAAGGAGGAATCCCTCAATAAAACTGAGACAACTGGGGCTACAATGGAAACACTTGCTACTGAAAACATCATTTGGAAGAGAAGATTGGAGAGGCTGGAGAGTGACTGCAATTGCAGAATTTTAGGATTGCTAACAGCTGCTGAGGGAAATGCTGGAAAGACTATTGAGACTTTATTAACTGCTACATTGGGGAACAGAAATAATCCCCCTTGCAGGTAGAGAAAATGCCTTTCAGAGACCAACTAAAGGTTTTGCATTAGCTGATACACCAAAGAAGATAAATAAATCCTTTCTCTCCTTGTAAAGTGGTGGAGAGGAGCAGATGGCTCACCACCAACAAAAAAGTCTTCCAGACAGCAAACTTTTCCACATGAGGCTTTCCTCTCAAGGTCTAAGGTGCACAGTTTATAAGCAATGAAACAAATGGGTTTTATAGAAACAGAAATGTAAGCAGAAGTACAGAATACAACCCAGCCCATCGTAGTGCTCTGTCTCTTCAAAGGCTTTTTTCCCCTTGGATCCCTGGAACACTAACAAAGTGACATTCGCTGACTTTCCTCTGGGAATATGTCTTTACTACACAGTTAACCCAGGCTCTCATTCAAGCCATGTCTACACTACAAACTTTGGTCAAGTTACATTGGTGTAAAGACGCTGCAGTTAATATATCGCTCATGTGCATACTTGATTGCTTGCGACGGTGCAGCCAACAAGTACAATTTTTCTCCCTCCTCCTTGTAATAACCTTTTACATACTTGAAAACTGTTGTCATGTCCCCCCTCGGTCTTCTCTTTTCCAGACTAAAAAAACCCCAATTTTTTCAATATTCCCTCATAGGTCATGTTTTCTAGGTCATTTTTGTCACTCTTTTCTGGATTCTCTCCAGTTTGTCCATATTCTTCCTGAAACGTGGTGCCCAGAATGGGACACAATACTCCATTTGAGGCCTAATTAGCGTGGAGTAGAGCGGAAAAATTACTTCTCGTGTCTTGCTTACAACATTCTTGCTAATACATCCGAGAATGATGTTCGCTTTCTCTGCAACAGCATTACACTGTTGACTCATATTTATGAGTCATATCATATTCATAATGGAACAGAACTTTAAAATTAGAACAGTAGAAACCATCTGGGTCCATTTCAGTCCATTTCTTTCAAAGGTACACCCACCATGGTTCTCACAGGTCTGCGTATGTGAAGCTGCGATTCTCTTTCCTGTCCTCAGGATGGAATGGTAAGGGTAGGGATGTGGCCCATGAAGCCACATGAAATGTTGGGGGCTGTAGGGAGCTGTTGCCATGGAGTTCTCCACTGACTGCAAGGGGAGGCATGACTATTAGGCTGGTAGGTCAACAACAGTCTGCAGCATTTGTGTTTGCTGCCAGAGAAACCCCATTATGTCCTGGTACATCTCTCCCTCCTTTTCCTGCTGGGACTTTCTCCTGTCCGTTCTTTCCTTCTCCATCTTGCTGCTATATTCACTCTCCAGGCACTCTGTCCCTGCTCCATCAATCACTGGCTTGCAAGATCTCAGTGAACATGTCCTCTCAGGCCCTCTTCTTTCTCCTCCTCAGCAGGGTCAGGCATTCAGCAGGTGTGGAAGGGGCACCCCTCAAGGCTGCAATGGCAGCAGCTATAGATAGACAGATGTATCATTGTATTTAGAGCCACACTGGACAGTGAAGCTAAGTTTCAGAATGCCCTCTCCTTATTCCCATAAGAGTTTTAAATAAGCCATGCTTTTCGACACTTCAGCTTTGGAGCGCTTCTGCATAGCACAGCCTTCCAGCCACAGCCATAAGCACTATGGTCTGCCAAAGGCAAGGAGGTGTGGCACAATGAGGAGGGAAGTGTTGGGTTGCATAAAGTAATACAGTCCCCCCTCCCCCCCATTTCTATGGGTATGAGTACAGGGCAATGGCACTGAGTAATGCGCTATTTTTTCACAGGGGGTGGTGATTTTAGCGGACATCTCACTCCTGTGGGTCACAAAGGCACAGAGAGCACAGCTGCTGCTGGTGCCCGAAGCCACCCAGGCCCATATGCTGCTAGCCTGTGTACTGCAATGGTGCCTGACGAAATCGTCGCAGAGTAGCGTGGGGAAAACATCCTACCATGAAGGAAGAAATAAGGCAGCCATCCCTAGAAACCTTCGAGAGAGGCTTGCAGAGTACCTCCATGGAAGTTTCATCGAGCTCTCTCACGAGGATATACGGGACATCCCTGTGTACATGAACAAATGGTTCCCCTGCCTAATCCTACAGGGGATTGAAAAGCAGAGAACAACTCTTCTTCTGTTTATTGAAATGCTACCTCTTCTCATGTGAGTAAAACAATGAAAAGTAGATACGTGTGTCCTGCTACTTTGGAGTTGGACTGGGTGCCATCTTTACATTTAAACATTTTAAGGAAGGATGCATGTACATGCACACATGGTTCCTTCTATTGGATCTGACTCACCTGTGTTTGGCTGGTGGGATTGGCTAGACTGCAGTGGAGTCTTGAACAGACCCTAGTTCACAGCATAACTGGAAACTCCGCCCCCCACCCCATTCAGGCGGGTGTCCCTCCTTCTCCTCTTTCTCCTCCTCAACGTTTATGGCAAGAGTCCCTGTCTCAAACTACACTGAGGTATCCAGGGTGGTTTGCATGGTGCTGGTGGGGTCTCCACCAAGTATGGCATGCAGCTTGTTGTAAAAGCATCAGATCTGTAGCTTGGCATCAGATTGACTGTTGGGCTCCCTGGCCTCCTGATATGCCTGCAACAGTTCCTTCACTTCCTCGTGGCATTGCTGCTGGTCCCTGTCATAACCCTTTGCCTACATCCCCTTTGCCTGATCTGTAGCATCTTCTCTCCACAAGCCCAAGAGATCCAATACTTCCTGTCTACTTCAGGCAGGAAAGTGTCTAAAGCATGTAGAAAGCATGGCTGGTTGCACAGTTGTGTTCTAGAAGGCAGAGCTACTAGGTGTGCTCGTCAAGCTGGGCAATGAGGAAAAGGGATTTCAAAAAATAGTTGAGCGTTTTAAAGGGAGGAGGTCACTTCTGGTCTCTGGGACCCTGGGCAGAGAAGTTCACAATTGTCTCCAGAGTGAGTCACTGTCAGGCCTTGTGAGACAGCTGCTAGAGGTCTTTTAGGGTTGGCATACATCATGCAGTGTCTGCACTCAGACTGCATCGACAACAGGACGACAGGCATGGCTCAACACTGTTTGGGGAGATGGGGTTACTGCATCGCTGTAATGGGGTGTTTACGTCAGCAGGACACACATTTGAGTGTAGACCCATACAAGTTGACACAAGGCAACTTAGTGACAACCTAACTTGGTAGTGTGGACCAAGCCTGAGACTACAGGTGTTTTGCCAGCATAGCAATACTGGTATAGGTATATCAGCAGAGCTCCCTAATGTGGACCCAGCCTATGCCGACAGAAGGAGTTTTTCTATCAGCATAGCAACATCACTCTCCGAATGATATTAACGATGTCAACACAAGCACTTGTCTTTGACATATCTGCGCCTATGTTGTGGGTTTTGCAGTCATAGCGATGTCAGCTAGAGGGTGTGGGTTTTTTCACACCCCTGACCTACACAGCTATGTCAACAAAACTCTGTACTGTAGACCTGGCCTCAGGCTTTCATCCGAATACCGCCTATCATCCACACAGAAAAATCTCTGACCCAGGTTTGGAGGTGCCCTAAAGGTCAGGCTAACTTACTCAGCTGGGGAAGGGGGAAGTTAGAACCCGAGTGCCGCTTAAAATCATGCTAGAATCTGGCCACCTGGCAGCGAGGACACAGGCAAAATCACTCAAGTGCTGATAGTCCTCCAATGTCCTGTCCACAGTTCCCCCTGAAGGACACACAAGTTCTCCTGCAGTTGACACACTTGACTAGGAAAGAATCCTACAGTGTCTCAGCACAAAGAACCATGGGATATCCCCTGGACATACTCAGGCAAGTGTAGAAGTGAGGATATCGTAATGCAGATAGGGCTATGCTATGGGGATGCTTGCACCTGGGCTTGGCTAATCCAGGTGTTGAGGCACAGGTGCCAATCACCCAGGTTATCTGAAGTGGAGACATACCCCAGGTCCCTGGCTGTGAGTGACCAGGCCTACTTTATTACTCCATCCTGTACACATACAGCAGGTCTGAGCAAGTCTTCTGTACCATCACCTTCCTCACCAAATGTAATTAGGCACACGTGGGAGAAGGGATATATATAAAATCTGTGAAGATCGAGGGAAATGCCTTGGATGCTGCTAGAATAAAAAATGGAAATATGTCATTTAAAAGACAAGAGATTTTCTTTATTCCAAATGTGAGTGGTACCAATAAAGATGTTTCTTTTTTTAAAAGACTATTAAAAATATGAACGCTTAAAACTGCCATATCTGTTTAGTTTGTATTTTAACCACCATGGATGCAAAAGCATACTGCAGATTGCCAAATGATCTGGACATATGCAGCACAGAGATAACTAGACAAGCTGCGGTACTGAGTGTCAGGGACTAAATGTTCTGTTATCACACCAAATGTGGACAAAGACAAGTCAGCCGGGAAAGAAGACACCATATTGACATGGCACAAAGGACAAAACACTGCTGTTCTTTGCTCCACATAGTTGAGGGCAATCTTGAAAAGGAAAAAGTTTCCAGTTTATAATTTGGACGAGGCCAACATGTTCCTAGAATTCTCATAAATCATACGAAGATATTCTGGAGACTGGTGCTGAACTGGGGACATGTGCTAGAGGAGGAAGAATTGCCTGCACGGTTTCTGTGTATTAACTTACTTTCTTTTTCTTTGTGACAGAGCTCAAATAGCTATTGAGATCAAAGTTATTTGTCGTTGACAAAGAAAGGGAATTAGATTTTTTTATATAGATTCAAAGTAAGAAACTATCCACACCACCAAAAGTAGGTAATGTGAATTCCAACAGCCATGTTAGATTTTTAACAGACAGTATACAGGAAAATCTTCCATTCTAGGCACCTTTGCCAAAATTAATAATGCAATCAAATTAAAAGTGATGCCAGCATTTACTCTGTATTCATAAGCCAAAACTAACGGAACCACTGTAAAAATGAAGTCCAACATTATGCCCCTCCTTCACAGAAACAACAGCTCTACCCAAAAGCCTGGATACATAGGTCGGGTTTGCAGTGTGCCCTGAAGATCAACAAATTTGGGCGATTTGTGATTCAAGAGGGGTGCAGGCCTCCTGAACAACTTCCTGCCAGTAGCCTCTCTATTTTATATGGAAAAGGGGGCTCCAGCTCACACACCTCCCTTGACCACAGCTGTGATGGTATGGCCTGGGGAGAGGAGCAGACTTTCAAGTAGGCAAGTCACAGATTACTTAGCACTTCCTAAGCCAAGACTGACCCCTGAAGCTCCACCCCTTTGCACGCCCTGTATGTTCTATGGCATACATTTTCCAGCCTGAGAAGCAAAAGGTGAAGCTACACATATAAGACTCAGCTATTCATTTAGAGCTTACTTGTGTGCCTCTCTAAATCCCCACCCCAATAAGAGCTCCAACAGGGTAATGCTTCTGGGAGTGAAACTGTTGTTGGACCCTCCACAGAGGATATGATGGTTGAAACGCCTGCACCCACCTTCTCCATTATGCGTCTGTCCTGGGGTTGGCTATAATAAAAAAACAGGACTAGAAAACACTATGTATTTGCAACGCAGTTGAGCCACTGTTGCTGTTCGGACCAGGATTTGTCCATGCCCTCTCTAATGTAACTCTAAGTGTGCAAACTTTTTTGCATTAATATAGCATTTTGGTTTTAATAGCCTTGTTTTTTAAGTTTTAATAACAATAGCATTTAAATGGTTCGAGATAGGTTTCAAAGTTCACACCATATTGGTGTAAATGGGACCGAGGAATGGGGGGGGGGATTTCTTACCTTTCCAGATGCAGTTGTTTGGCAGGAGACAGCTTTTGTGCAAGGCTGACAAGAGAGCAGCAGCACATCTTTTCCCCCTAGAACAGCCTCCTCCTGACTGAAGTGCACTGTAGCCTTACCCCATGAGAGACATTGCACAGTCATGAGTAAAATTCTCTGCCCCAGTACAAAGCATTCCCTGAAAGTCCCCTTTCCCCAGGTCAAAATGCTCAGGGCAAGGGGAAGGGGCAAATGAAACCATTCTTGGAGGAAAACCACTGAGGGAGCTCAGCAGTCTCTCATCCCCATGTTTAGGGACCCTACCAAATTCATGGCCCATTTGGTCAATTTCACAGTCATAGGATTTTAAAAATCGTAAATTTCATGATTTCAGCGATTTAAATCTGAAATTTCATGGTATTGTAATTGTAGGGGTCCTGACCCAAAAAGAAGTTGTGTGTGTGTGTGTGTGGGGGGAGATCACAAGGTTATTGTAGGTGGGGTTGTGGTACTTACTTCTGCACTGCTGCTGACGGTGGCGCTGCCTTGAGAGTTGGGCAGCTAGAGAATGGCAGCTGCTGGCCAGGAGTCCAGCTCTGAAGGCATGGGATGGTATTGCCACCCTTACTTCTGCACTCCTGCTGGCAGGGCGCTTCTTTCAGAGCTGGGTGCCCAGACAACAGCTGCCACTCTCCGGCCACCCAGCTCTGAAGGCAGCGCAGAAGTAAGGGTTACAATACTGTCCCCCCCCCCAAAATAACCTTGAGACCCACCCCCACAGAACTCCCTTTTGGGTTCAGACCCCCAGTTTCAGAAACCCTGGTCTTCCCTATGAAATCTGTATAGTATAGGTTAAAAGCACACAAAAGACCAGATTTCACAATGGGAGACCAGATTTCATGGTCCGTGACATGGCCGAGAATTTGATAGGGCCCTATTCAAGTTGTAGGTGCTCCTGTTAGGGGCAGGGATACAAAACTAAACCAATGAAATGTTTCCACAGCACAGATTGTGCCTTGAGTCTGATCCACTGTACCTGGCTAGAGAAGGATGCACTGCTCGGACGAGGAGTGATTCCTTATTGAGACAATGCATTTGGGAGTCTCTCTTAGGTCCAGAGTCCTGTTGCTGCCAGACATGTGGGGAGTGGGGTGGGGGTAGGGATGGACAAGTAGCCTGTTCTTTTGAAAAAGCTTTCTGTGGATGGGGGAGTGGGAAGTGTGCATCCATTGCTTGACCACTGCAGACCATCTATGGCAGGAGACAAGCCAGCCTTCTCCTGAAGACAGAGGAAGGGAGTTAGCTGGGTACACCCTAAATGGCAGGTAGGGAGAGAAGTTTAAAGGCCACCAACAGAAAAGAGGGTACCCTGGGGTCTATTGTGTGGGTGTGGATTCTGGGACAGGGAGAGGGGAAGGAGGTTCCAGCTTATAGTTTTGAGTGTAAACTACTAACTGTTCTTTTGAACACCAAACTTCAAAATGCCCCCGAAGTAGTGCGAGTGAGTCAGACGCTGGCATTCTTTGGTCTCAGTGAGCACTGAACCAGAGCCCCAGTGTGGTGTTTGCCACTGGAGATACCATCTCGGGAACGGAAGAGAGAAACAAAAATTCGACCTCTTCAGCCTATATTTTTGAATGTGCCGGTTAATGTTGGACTGCCCTATTTGAGATAGAGTTGTCACAAGCTGGGCATCCAAACATGAAGGCACCCAGTATTACTGGACACTTCTGAAAATGTACTTGCCGGGGGCCATATAGCCTTTCAGCGACAGAACCCCCGCTGAATCCCAGGTCTCCCAAATAATTCTGAGTCCTATACTCTGCCCAGGTTTCAGAGTAGCAGCCGTGTTAGTCTGTATTCGCAAAAAGAAAAGGAGTACTTGTGGCACCTTAGAGACTAACAAATTTGTTTGAGCATAAGCTTTCATGAGCTACAGATCACTTCATCGGATGCATTCATATCATACATATCACTTCATCGGATACTCTGCCCCGTATCTCAGGCTTGCTCTCTTTTCAAACAAGAAACTCCCTTATATCATGAAGAGAGTTAAAAATTGAATAGTACCCCAACAGTACCCCTTCCAACTGGGGCAGGAGGTTCTGAGGAAGCAGTCAACTCAACTCTGGAGTCAATGGGAAGACAGCGGTGAGCTGGGAGTTAATAAAAGCTCTGCCACTGACTCAGTGTATAACCTCTGGCAAGTCACATATTGCTCTGTGCTTTAGTTTGCCCCTGTAGTAAAACAATATTTATCTAGCTCCCTAAAGGTGAATTCTGATGCTTATTTAATTACCATTTATAACATCCTTTAAAATCCTCAGCTGAAAGGTGCTATAGAAGGTTCAAGTTCAGTTTTTCAATCATCAATGGGAACAGAATTAGGCCAATGCTGAGTGCTTTTGAAAATCCCTCCCTCCCAAATCTACCCCTCTGATGGTAGAGCAATAAGTTCCATAATATGATGCACAAGTAAAGAACCCAATAACAGAGAAAATAAACCCAACATTTTGGGAATCTTCAATTTTAAGAAATCTGCCACAGTTTGGAAAGTTAAAAAAATAAATGGCAATTTACATGATAAAGAAAAGTACTTTAATGAATTGCAAATAGCCTATAAGTGTCTAAAGAAAAAAACTGATGGTGTGAACAAAGTACATAAAAATCCTGTGTGCATACACTGTTTATAAATCAAACTCTCCCCCAACACACTCAGAATAGACATCCAAAGGAACATATCAAATTACACAAAAGGTCAGTGAATGTAAAATACTGTGCAGACTGTTATGGTTTCATTTTTAATCTCTCTCATCACCTAAAAACTTCGGGGTGGAAATTATATTTGAATAAATTGGAGAAACTAATGAGAATTTTTGGATGATAAGTCAGGAGACATTTTTTTATCCTAAATACCTGGCACTTGCTAGAAATTCTAATCAATTATCCAAGACATTTGAGGGAATTAACATTCTTTTTTAAATTTTTCATGATCTGTCAATTTTTTAAAAAATGAAACAAAGTTTTAAAGTATTTGTAAAGTTAATAATATACTTAGCACTTTTCATCTTCAAGGTGCTATGCAAACATTAAATCTTAAATAATGTTTGCAGTCAGGGGTTCTGGAACAATTTTTATAGTGGGAATGCTGATGGCGGAAGCCATGTATTTGGTGTTTATTATTACTATTTCAAGCCAGGGCGTGCAGTAGCACCCCTAGTCCCAGCACCACTGTTTGCAGTTTCCCTCTGAGGAAAGTGTTATCTCCATTTCACAGATGGCAAAACTGAGGTTAAGGCCAGCTCTTTCAAATTTAGAAGCCTACAGAGAGGCCCCTCTGTAGAGATTTTTCAAAGCAATCTGTAAGATTTAAACACATATATCCTATGCATTTTAATGCATTAATTTTTAATCCTTTGGACTCTTGAAAAATCTCACCGTCCATATTTAGTCACTGATACTAGTGACTTGATTTTCAGAGGTGTTGAGCACCCATGTTGGAAATGTTTGTCCCAAGGGCAACAGAGGGATTCTGTGTCAGATGCAGGATTAGTGTTTAGGAGATTAGGGCTTCCTGCTTTCCAGTTCTGTATTCATACCACTACGCAACATCTCTCTTTCTCTCTGCCCGTGCCTTCAGTAGGGGAAAAAATATATGTTCTTAACTCAAGTTAGCTAACCTGAGGTAAAATCCTAGTGAAAACAAGGCAGTTTGTAGTTTTCATACAAATTAGCAGGTCGATTTAAAGACTATCGGGGAGTATGGTCTTTAGCTTGCCAACTTAACTTGTTTGAAAATTACAAACTGCTTTGATCTCAGCAGATTTTAACCTCGAGTTAGTTATCACAAGTTACCTAACTCGAGTTAAGAACACACCTTTTTTCCTATTGAAGACACAGGTTTCAGCTTTTCAGTTCCTTAGGCAACCTCTCTTTCTGTCCAAGTGTGTTTTAAGAGAAAAAGTAAAATCAGCCCTTTCCTTCCATCTTGTCCAGTTCTGAGTGAACTAGCTGCATCTCTTCCCTTTTTTCCTAGCTGAATGTGTCTAGCCATAACATTTTTTGCCCATTTGATGCAGCCACTTGGTGACATGTTTATTGGTCTAATGAATCACAAATTATGTAAGCAGGTGTCTCTCATCACAACCTGATGTGTCAGCCTTGAGACATGACAAGATGAAAAGACATGGTTTCTGATAAACAACAGTGAAAAAGGAAGAATTTTTGGAAACAAAGATGCTTGTAAACAGTGAATTCCTCTCAAGGTACATTCAAGGAGATGAGTAGGACCATATCCTCTCTGTTCCTTGTGTATGGAGTAGAGATAGGTCCAAACCATAATCCTGATTCAAACACCTGCAATTGCAGGTAGCAAAATCAAAATGTTGGAACTTGGGTGACTCCCTAGATGGGATGTTTCCCTCTTCCTTTGAGTTCTGTAAAATTTGGCAGTTCTAGTTGTGTTTCCATTCGGATGGGTTTGGACCCCTGAATTTGTTTTTTTTTTAAATGAATCTAAAAATAGCTCATAGTGAAACTCTGTCAAAGCCACTGAGTTTCAACCTGCTATTCACCTAGGGACATGTGACAGTGTGGCCAACAGCAGCTGTACCAGCACTCTGATCATTGGATCACCAATTACATTGCTATTGTAAATGCAGAGCTGCACAAATTTGTAAAGGTGGTGGGAAAGGTCACTGTAAATAAATTGCACAAGATGTTGATCAGAAGAAGATGGTTGAGCAGTCTGTGGCTAGAAAGGAGAAGGGAGCAAGGTGACACCCTATCACAGGATATTTGAAAGTAGGCTTGGAACTGGGCGCAGGTTTTCTTGAAAGATTTGCAAACCTTTGGATGAAGCTTTGGATGGGCCCCAATCTACACTACACAATCAACCATCAGCTTACAAAACCAATAGTTTTCCACTGCAACTAAAAAATAGCTCCACTTTGCAGAGAAGACATGACTGAACTGTGAGAGGGGACTGCTGCCTTGTCCAGCTCTTCCAACCCTTTTTACAGTGTTCTCTAGAAAGGGGCTTGTGGTAGAAGTGAGTTTAAAAACATGCTCTAGCCTACATCAACTGGCAGATTCCTCACCTCTCGGGAATGCCCAGAATTTAGGTTCCCCTTTGACTTCTCCCAGTCAATTAAATTATTAGTTGGTATATATTTTTAATGAGGTGTGTAGCAGCCTCTGCTGGTACATGTGTGCAGAGAAACTGCACTTCTCTCGGTGAGAGAGAGAGAAAGTGTGTATGTGTAGCCTTTAATTGCTTTTCATCTGTGTTTATATGACTCTTATTCTAAAGAATTGGCAATCCAAAAAACAAAGTCAGCAGAGGAGAAACCGCACATTACTTTATGGAAGAAAATCAGCACTATATCTTACTGCAATATAGGCTCCTGTGTGCAGTTTATCCTTAAGGGAAAAAAATCATGTTTTGTTTGTTCTCAGGTTGCTTTCTTGTCAATTTCTCAGCCCTTCAGGAGTGTGTGAGACTGTATGTGGTGTTGTGGGGGGGGGGGATGGCATGAGCGTGATATGGGGATCCAAACAGGCTTCCATTCATTTAGCACTAGTTTCTAGAGGTGGGCTCAAGTTGTAAAATTTAGATCCAGATCTGGGGTTGGGTTTTGAAAGAAGGGAATTAAAGTTAGAATCTAGAGTTTTGGTTCAGATCCATCCCCTTCTAATTAAATATTAGCAAAAATCTGACAAAGAAACAATTCAACATCATTTCATGTGTTGATGGTATATTGTCACTTTGGTTCCGATACTTCGAGGTTTGCCTCGGGGGAAAAAAAATACAGGCAACTTCTGTAGCAATGAAGCAATGCAATATAAGCTTTTGTTGGGGCATCTAGGTTGTTGAAGTCAGATATATCATTGAATTTGGCCCCAAGTGATCTGTTTCATTCCACATTAGTATCTATATAACATTTATCCCTTATAGATTGCTTTACAAACATATTAATTTGTCTTCACAGAAACTTCAGCAACAGGAAGCCAGAGAGCAAGACATAGAGCTGTCTTGTCCAATGCCACTATGTCAATGTTAGAGCCAGGAATAGAATTCAGAAGTTCCTGGGACCCAAGTCTGTGCTCAGACCGCTAGACCTAGACTCTTGGGTAGAGCTGATCAAAAATGGAATATTCATCCCATGGGAAATTCTGATATTTTGATATTTATTTCCAAACCGAAATCAGGGCAAAAAAACAACAAACCCTTTAGTGTGATAGAAAGTTGAGAAAAAATACGATTTGGAAATGTCAAGACATTTTCTACAATTCAAATGAAATATTTATTCATTCCCAACTCTAAATGCATCCTTTTGGTTTGTCACTACAATAGTTCTCACACTAGTTGAGTCTGTGGGCCACTTTGTAAGACTTCCTATCCAAACTTCCCAATTCCAATTCCACTGTGGCAACTGGATTCTCAATTATGTGGAACAGGACAATATTACAGCAACAAAACTGAAATAAATTCACTTTAGTACACTGGGGAGGACTGTTTAGTACATCAACAGATTTTGGTATCTGTGCTGTTTATTTCTTTCCCCTGTGTGCCAGATTTTACATAAGTTAATAATGAATATCCTCTCACTGCTCTAGCCTCTAGAGGGCAGTTTGCAGTTTGTTTCTGTCCTCCCGGGTATTTTCTACCTCTATGATTTTGTTGCCATTTGCACATTTGATCATGGTTGAATTTACAAAAAAAGCAATCCCTGACAGAGAAAGATGTGAAGCAGCCAGAGCTGGTCAAAATTATCTCTGAACATCCCTAAAAGAGATCTGCACAGTCGCTACAAGGAGCAGAAATCATCTCTGCTTGAAGAGTGACAAATGTTTCACCTTTGTGACCAACTGGAACTACCCCATAGACCACAGTTTAAGAACCACTGGTCGGGTATATGTATACATTAAAGATTGTCTTAATTCCTGATATTCTGGAAAATCCTAACTGGTTAAAGGTAGTTCTTATAGGAGCAGCAAGTACTGTAAAACCTTTTGTGCCATTCTGACTAATCACCCCTCTGGCATGCTGAGCAAATGCAGGTTAATGGTGAATCTTAATATTTTTATTAATTAAATTAAGTGTGTTATCCTAATAACTAGTGTCAATTTTTCATCGCTAGGTAATGACTAGAGCTGGGTGAACTATTCATAACTAATAATGTATCTGAGGAATGGAATCCTTTTTGGGGTTTTTTTGGGAATTCTCTGACAACAGACTGGGTTTTTTACAAATGTTTGACATTTCAAATTAATTCAGGGACAGTCCATGAAGACATATTTAAGCCTAAAAGTAATCCACTAACTATTCACTTTGCCTATATCTTTAACTATTCATTACTGTACTGTGAGGCTCTGTGTTCTTCTTTAAATCTGTAACAGGAAGGCAATGTGAGAGACTCCGGGAAAGGGTGTAGGTAGAAAATAACAGAGAAGCTGAGAGAGACAGGGTAGCTCAAGGGATAACATTGTATTCCTTATTCTACTTAAGTTCCTTGTTCAGTGTTAGAAGAAAGCAACTCTTTAGATGATTCTTACCATTGTCCTGTGTCTTGGAACCAGAAGTTGACTCATCTGAACACACCAAACCTAAGAGGAAAAATAATATGTAAAAATTCAACCCTCCGCAAGACTGGACTGGTCCTGAGCCGGACCATCACTTCACCAGAATTCAAAATGCAACACAGCAACATTAATTTACACCATGGGAAGCAAAGCTGAAAATATTGATAAAAAAATTTCCCACAAAGGTGATTAGACTCACTATGTGATCAATCTTAAAATGTTTGATGGACATTTCATTCCAAAAGGAAAGTATAGATAAATGTGCTTTTATAAAAGGGAGCAGAGGCCCAGAAAGCTTTTAAAAGGGCACCATTTTAAAACAAGCAGAGCAGTATGGCTTCAGTGTCATTAAGGAAGGACACAAGAAATCATTTAGCAGTTAGAATTTTAAACAAGGAACTTCCAGTAAAATCACAGTTAATGTCTGAGATAACTCTGGAACAGGCAGTGCAACTGGCAAGGCATTCTGGGCTAGTGAGAATTCAAGTCACCCAATAAGAAAGCAGTGGAAGTATCAAAGAAAAAAATTCACATGTGCAAGAGAAACTCCATGAAAAGTGACGCTTAAGAGCACTGAATTCATTGGGCTCAAATGTAGGTGTGGCAGGGAGAAACACAGAACAAAGTCTGGGTCAGTCAGTGGAAGTTGTGCAAGGAATTTAATAATGTGGTATTTAGAAACGTCTGTGGAAGCAAAGGAATTGGGAGGTTTATTATTATATTATTATTATTATTTATTAATAGCGCTTATGAGTCCTAGTCATGGACTAAGACATCAATATGCTAGGTGCTGTAGAAACACAGAACAAAAAGAGCTTGCAACCTAAATATAAGACAAAAGACAACAGATGGTTACAGACAGATGAGGGAAAGCAATGAGACAAGATTGGTCAAATATGAGTGATGCCTATTTCCTGGGATTTGTATCTTAAAGCCAGACTATCAAGTTTAAGATTTGCAATGTTGCTCAATTTAAAACTGCTTCTGGGACAGAGGTTGCTGATTTGTAATGAGAATTTTAAGGGCTTTATCCATTGCCTTAGTTTGGACACTTTCATTACCTGAGTAATTCCAAAGCCCATACTAGCTACAAAGGCAAGGAGTATCACTTGTGTCACCTTTGTCATTAATGAAGCCATCATAAGTAGCTTCCTTGATTTACCCACAGCCATTAATATGGGTCTTATAGACTGCAGAGAGGAAGTTGGGACAGCATTCAGTGAAAATGGACTGCTTAAAGGAGAAATAGTTCAGATTGTAATGAAAGAAGGGACCATATCCTACACACCCAATGTAGTTGAGCCCAGAAGTTCCAATCCAGTTGCTTCCCAAAATAAGGGAAGAGTGGAGAGGAAAAGTGTAATAGAACATATTAGTGGATGGACAGAGTTGTACACACCATAGTGCCTATTATGGGGGGGAAAGGACACATCTGTAAGGAGGAAAAGGGATAGCCTCTCCAATATGGAAGATATAATCTCCAAGTTAACTGATGCAACAATATCCTCGTCAATAGATGCAGCTAGTGGTTGGTAGCAAGTTCTAGTCCATCCTGATGAAGCCAAGCTGACAATGTTTCCAATGCTAATTGGAAGATATTGCCTTCCATTTGGTATCACAAGCATCCCAATTCTTTTTCCAAAGGAATATGAAGGAGATTGTGCAATTCTTGGCAGGAATGGAAGTTTTTATGGATGACTTTCTAATTTATGGGAGGTCAGAGAAAGAACATAATGTACAGTTAAAACAAGTTCTGAAAGGAAATGGGGCTGCTGGACTCAACTAAATATAAATGTGTGATATGACAAAGTCAGCCCACTTCTCAGGGTACGTGAGTGTAGGGCAGATCCAGAAGAGTCAAAGCTAGACTGAAATGCCAGCATCTAACAATGCATTGGAACTGATGCAATTTCTGTATGACAAAATCCTTGCGATAATTCCGACCTAATCTGTTTTAAAAGACTAAGATTTTTATGATCTTTTTCAATCTGGAATAAAGCACGGGAGCCTGGTTTGGGGCTCTATTGACCGGTTCCTCAATATCGGCTCTGTGAAGTCTGTAGCCATTTCAGCAGATGCCAGCAGCTATAGGCTTGATTGGGTACTGGCACAGTTGAGTGCAGACTCCTAGTGTGGACAGAGTAAATTCTATATTGCCATACAAAAAGGATCATGGAGAATCATCCAATGCAGCCCACCCAGTGATTAGAGCCTGGTGTGCCTGTGGGGAAGTGGAGGAAAGGAATAAATGTGTATAACATTTAGCCATACAGAAATGCCAGGTATAAAGTTTTACGTTTATACAATTGTTGGAAGTATTTGTCCATCTACATTATGGATGTAATAATTTAGTCAATTTCCCCCAAAACTGTGTGCATGGACCCTTTCATTTCTTAGCTTGAGTATACTGTTAGATCCAGGTAATATAAATGACTAAAAAAACCAGCCAATTAAATGTATGAATGAATGTCAGCCTTTCTGACTGCAGCCTTCATTAAGAAACTGAAATATGAGGTATTTTGTTAGCTAATATTAAATATAGTTAATTAAAAGATAAAGATTTCATTTTGGTTGAGTTAATTTGAAATAAAAAAAACCCATTTAAACAATGCATTTCTGATCTTTGTTATGGCAATTAATAGACCAAACTGTGTACCGAAGGTTTTATTATATTGATGCTAAAATAATTAGATTAGCAAACACACTGTAAATATATTACCTAATACAAATAATATTATCACCTTGCTTTTTCATTAGATAGAACAGCAATATAATATAACAATATAGCATTTATAGTATTAAAATACCCTAGTAAAATTATTAGTATTATTTATTATATTTTATATGGCTGTACTAACTAAAATAAGCAGGGTACTAACTAAAAAAACATGATCATATGAGTGTGTATTTATATATATAAAATGTACTGTTTCTGAATTTGTTTTGGTCAAGAATTTGTAAAAGTGAAGTAATTTCCTCTACCAGAAAGTTTTAGAAGCTTCTACTTTTACTATAGTGTTTTTAGGGGCCTGTATTGCCTTATTGCTTTCAAGAAGGTTGGTTTCTGGTTTGTTTTTTCTCAATATTCCTCACCTACCAAACATTCACATTCTTGCCTGCAAAGCAAATTCTAAAGAGACGTTTAGCAGTTGCCTGAGATATCAGTTTAAAAAGCCTTAGGGCTGTTTGAGAGGCCTTCTAAAAAAGCATGACATTCAATCAAAGTTCAGTGAAGAAAGTTTTAATGAATAAACTTGGTAAATTAGAAAGCACGGCAGCAGAGTGATTAACTCTCATTTGTGCATTAGTGTTAAAATTAATTAAAATGTTTAAGCCATAGGAGGCAGGTTACCTCCTCAAGACCTGGCATTGCCCTCAGAGTCAGTCTGGATCCAGCAGTGATTCATCTTGCACAAGATGAGAGGGGGGTTAAAAGAAAAGAACTGTCAGGACAAATGTGTTTTCAATGGTGCTTAGCAGCAGGAAGACCACTAAGACTTCAGTTCAGTGCTACTGAAGTGTGACATAATAATACAGTATGTACATTGTTGGGTATATTCTTTGAAAGAAATTTCACCCACCCTTTCACAGAGATTTCATTTTGGCTCGACATGACAAAGCTAATTTCATTACCAGGATGAATACTGAATTGTGCTACCATCTAGGACAGATTGTTAGAAATTAGCGCTATTTATTTGATTCAGTTAAACAATGACTGGTAAATCTAACCTTCTTTACCATGTACCATGAAGTATGTGATACAGCAGTATACTTTTATATCAGTAGCCATTGCCATCTTTATTAATAGTCTTTCATTACAGTACATCAATTAAATACATGAGAAGTTAACTAGTGTATTCAATAGACTAGATAAAATATTTAGTTGAATATTTCACTGGCAAGCTATAGTCTTAGCAACAAGTTTTGTAGAAAATCCTAAACATTCGATTTTTAGAAGCTTAATTTCTTTTAAAAATCTGTTTAGATGAGTTTCTTTTCAAAGGCCAGGAGCTTGTATTTCTTCTGATACAGATCCATTATGATCTCGCTGTTTAAAAAACGGTGCCGTTTGGAATTATAAATGACAATCCATTTTATAAAGGGAAAAGTCTTCTTTGACAGCAGGAACAATATCATATGGGTGACAAATGGGAAAATGTGTCCTATAGCAAAGCAGTTGTTTTCAGATGTTCACCAAGGGCCAGTTATTAATTTTACATTGGTCAGAATTAAGGATTTTGGAGAAATTCATCTGAAACAGAAAGTGTGAAAAATTTCTGCTCCATGAAAATTACCATTATTTGCTGTAGATCTATGTTCATAACTTTAAAAACTGTCAGTCTTTCCTATTTTTTTCCTCTATAGATTTCTTGTCAAGAAGGGTGTCAGAGGTCAATGTCAGAATGCCCCTTTGGCACCCATTAACTATAACCAGCAAACTTGTTCACTATTGATCCACAATGTCTAAATATCTATTATGTTGGATATAAAAGGTAGTTTTCACATCTTTCTAAAACAGATAATTCATAAAGGCCAAAGGGTCAGGTCTTGTGATATATTATTGTTTCACTGTATCAGTGACTACAAGTGCAGAGGGAGAACAGGACAGACTAAGTGTCACTGAACTCTTGAAGGAGAAAGTTCTATGTCTTCTGAACACATTAATAGCTTCCCATTCATATAATGCAACACTTTAATGATATTTGCTTGTGTTTCGACTCTTCATTATGCTAACAGGGCAGAAGGATCCATGGTGAATTATATTTAAAGTTTGTGTTCATTACCCAGCTGTTAAAGTTCGGGTGAATCTGAATTCTATTGAAATCAAGTCAAAACAGTAAAATGTGTTCCTGTAACAATTTATTGTGCCTTAGTTCAGATTGCTACAGCTAGAGCATTTTGCATCATGACTAACATATCATAAAGGGTCCAGTTTACCAGGGGTCAGTGTGTGATACTCCCTTGGGCTATCACAGGAGCTGTGCACAAAGGGAAAGATCTTCAGCTGGCATAAATTGTCATAGCTCTATTTAAAGTCAGGGAACACGTAATAAACTGAAGTCAGAGGATCTGCCCTTGCGTGCTTGTGGGTTGGAGACCATAGTGTAAAAATCATCTGTTTTCTGAACAGAAGCTAGTGTGATCCTGGGCTAATGATCTTACTGGCTCTTACAAACCCACCACATTTACCTGAGGTTCTTTTAATTTTCACATTACTGAACATTTGACACTACTAACTTGTTATGTGTTCTTTTGCTAGTGTTTATTATCTAACTAGAAGCTCAATAAGGAGGAGATCGGGTCTGATGACGGTCCCATAGACCTCTACCAGAGTTGAGGCTACTCGGCAACTCCCAGGAAGCACTAATTACTTTGCAGAATCGGCCCCAGGACAAGTAACCTTTCTTACAAGTTGGCTGGCATTGTCTTTCTTTAATGCAGCCTTCTAGCGAGCCCAAAGAGATGGTTCACATTCTTCTAGACTACATTTCTGAAGAAAGTAAATTGAGATGAATCATGCTACGATGAGATAGTTAAAATGACAGGCTTCATAAGTTTCAATGCATCCTTATAGCTCTGAACACTAAAATGCAACTGAACATTGGAATAAGGGACAAAAGAGAATCAGATAACTAGTTCTTAGCAGGGGAAAAAGCCATTTCTGGCCCAGCTGCTACACCATGGAAATCCACATCGTATGCTTTTAGAGCTGTACCTTAAAAAAAACAAATTGTGGTTTCTTTTTATGACTGGTCATGGTTACACATCACTACATACTCTATGAACAGAGTTTTCAGAGTTTCTGAGGCAAACAATAAACCACCAGCTTTATTTTCTGTTTACAAATGTTACCAGAGGGAAATGTGCCTATACCTGTTGGATAAATTACAAATCATCAACACTAAATATGACCTGAAACTGCAATGGAGAAAAAAGTCAGAGCTGCCTACAGTTACTCAGCATTAGAGATTAGAAAACCTGACCAGTTCAACAGTTTGCTGTTTTAATTAATTAATTAAATAACTACATTTTAATATTTAAAAATGAGCAGCCTGCATATTACTTGCCTGAATTTGTATTTGACAGAAGATCCCAGTGCATTTGTAACTCAACAAGATTTGTCTTTGTAATTAGTAGAATTAGAGTCTTTCTTTTAAATAAACATAATGAGAATTGGACTCAAGTCAGAACAAACAGGGGCATTCTGATTTGGGGCACTCCCAAGTGTGGGTGGTGTTCAGATCCAATCTGTTATTTCAGCCATTTATAAAGATAAGTGATGGGGGTTTGTTTCCTGCCCATCGCCAATCTTAATAAGAACATAGGCCCAATTTACATTACATCTAAACTATCCGATCAAGGATCCTGATCGCAACAAGGTTGATCTGAACTGGTTACAAAACACTTAAAATCTGTAATGGGGATGCATTTTAACCCTACTGTAATCAGGTCACATAACTGAGCTGGACAGTTCCAGACCTTAGTTTAGATGCTGGGACACTATTCATGTTATGGGTGTTATAACTGGGTCCAGGGACAATTGGCTTGTAACTGGGTCCCCTGACTCTAATATAGTTGTAACATAGACGGATCAAAATTAAAGGCTACTTTTTCTAGTGTATAGCTATTAGCAATTCTGAGCTGCTTAATATGAACCAGAAATAATAGTATTGTTAATAATATCAAAGTGACACATTATTAGCCTCTGAGGATGACTCTATTCCTCCTGATAATTTTTATTTGTATTTAATGTTTGGAGATGCTGTAAAAAGTGAGCAGTGTTTCAAAATGTGACCTCTGTGGGGTTTAAAACCTACTGAATCAGATGAGATATGAAAGTGTTCTGTGTAATATATGACTTAAAGCTATGTTTTTAAAACTTTAATAGAAAATGTCTGAGTCTTTAGATCACTATTTCTTAAAGCTGAGGAGTTTGCTTCAGATGTTCTCTTCATTTCCAAAAAAGAGCTATAGTGGGAGTACACGCTGTGTTTTCCCTTCAGCATGCCTCTAAAGTGACCTGAAGGAATCAGCTTCTATTATACATCATATTTGTATAGCGGCTTCCCTCAGAGGATCTCGAAGCCCATTACAGCCCAGGCCTGATCTGAAGTAGTTCTGCGTGCCCCAGCCCTCACTGAAATCAAGTTTTACAGGATCAGTCTTCTGTGAATTAAACCTTACAACACCCAGATGGGGTAGGTAATTATTGTGTCCATTTCACAGACAGGAAAAATTGAAGCACACAGGCTTGCCCAAAGCCCCACAGGACATCTGCAGTACTGAAGAGATAGAACTCACGTGTCCCAATTCCCAGACCCATATTTTAACCATAAGAGCATCCACACTTCCTAGTAGTAAATGACCTTCTAGTATAATACTAATGCATTTGCACATTACTTCTATGCTACCTGCTTTTTCCAAGTGAATCCCATCACTCTCCAAGGATCTTATGGTTTTATACTGGATTATCAGTACTTATTTTTCTCCTTTAAAAGAAAAAGCATACATTGTTCTATAGTAGTGGTCTACTGTGGATAATAGGGATACTTGTGTATTTAAGAAGAATAACAATAGCATATAACAGCTTTCGTCCAAGCAACTCAAAGCATTTCCCAGAGTGGGCAAATATTATCATCCCCATATTACAGACAGGGAAACTCCATGCAGAAAAATTAAGAGACTCGGCTAAGGTGACACAGCAAGTGTGTGGCAGAGCTGAGAAGAAAAGACAGAGCTCCTGACTCCAAGTCTCCTGCTGCCTTACTTACAGCAATTATTTTGTTCTCCAATCTCTCCTTTCTCAGACTAAGAAGGTGCTATATACAGACATTCACTCACCTGAAAGAAGCAAAGGTCCAGCCAAGCAACGGCCAGTAACAAAATGGCGACTTTAGGGCTGCATCTGCTTGGATCTGCCAAATTTAAAGGACCAGGCCCAGAAAAGAAGGCTGGGAAAGAAGTCCCTATTAAAGGGCAACCTTACCCTGGAGAGAGTTAGTACATATCAGGGTGTTATTATGGAAGGTGTTGTTATAGAAGGGGCTGCTTTGGTGGTGGCCCTCTGAAGGAGCTGGCATTGGCCACTGTCGGAAAATAGGATACTAGGCTAGGTGGACCTTTGGTCTCACCCAGTGTGGCTGTTCTGATGTGACTATTGTCATTATAATACCAGATACTTTTCAGAAGCGATATGTAATGTTGCCAGATCTGTGACTCTGTGTATGACAGAAGGCACTGCAAGCTGCTCAGGGCAGCCTGACTGCCTATCACAGTGCAAAGTTCCATGTGGGAGATCTAGAAAACATGATTTCCCCTGAATTAAATAAATATCATTTTAATGATTCCACCAGGACCTTACTCCCTGTGAATGGATGGAGGTCGGGGATTTCTTAGTTGAATCCCATAGGGCCCAAGCCTTCAGGTCAAACTCAGGCAAAAATCATTATTTACTTTTGTGTGCATTTGGCCTGTGTAGCCGCTGTAGCAGCAAGCCTTGTGGGAGTAATTCTGAGTTCCGTTACTAAGCATGCCTTCTTGTCCATGGACTGGCAAATACTACTCTAAAGTACGACTGTTTCTGGTCCCAGTTCTGCCACTGACTCACTTTATGGCCTTGAGCAAGTCCCTTTACTTCTCTGTGCTCCATTTTTGAAAAATGGCTAATGATAACCACCTACTTTTTAATGACACCTTTGAATAATCAGATGAAAAAATACCATGTAAGTGTGCATTATATTATTAATTATATTATATTATTATATTATTTACTGCTGCTCCTCCTGATTTCTGTTGCACTTCTGACAAAGCATTTAACTCCTTTTTACTCCAGACCCCCTCCTCATGCATTTTCCCTCTACAATAAGCAACCCATTTCTCAGTCTTTTGGAGGGATTTGCCCTGCAGCTTCTGACCATGGAAGGGACCCCTGCACAGTTCACAACTGTTCCTGAGGTACAGTGGGGCAGTTAGATGTCTCTGTGGCACCATTTCACACCCACCCAGCCTGGGACTCTGAAGAAGGCCCTCCATGTTTCTAAAATCTGCCTGTGGGGAGAGAAAGGACAAAGCAAGGATGGGGGATGGGTGCTTTACACGCACACACACAAATCCCATTGGGGAATCACACAAAAGGTTAATGCAGCCCCAGGCTGTAATTAGCCCTTTGCACAATCCCCTTGTTGCTGTGGAATCTTCATTTATGAGGGTTTTCAGGAGCAATGAACCCCTCCCCCCTCCCTGCAAAGCCACAGTGCAAGGGAACTGGAGTGGAGACAAGGGGGCTTGATGGCAAAGTGGTGGAACTGGGCTTTCCCTCAGATGGCCTTGTAGCTCCAGCAGATCCCTGGAGACCTAAACTGATCTCCGGGGTGCACAGAGGTTGGGAGCAGAAAACCTCACCACGCTGGTAAATGAAGTCACGGAAAATTCAGTGTCATGCTCATGGCTCCCACTCAGGACTTTTTTTAACGGGAGGTAACAATCCTTCCTTCATCTCACCCCCTCTCACCTCCCATTTGAAAATTCATTGTCAGCACAGTTTGGGGACAGCAAGTTTGCCTGTGAGCCAGATTTGTCATCACCATGATTGGGAGTCATTATTCTTTGCCCTAATGAGCTCTAACAAGTGATGTTCATCTCAATTCAAATTTTAAAATAGTTACTCTCGATATTGCTGTAGTAATAGTTACCCAATGTCTAAATATAGAAACATGCTATCATCCACATATTATACAGTGTGTGGCCATTAGCTACAAAGCACTAGAAAGTAAACTTTAGTGAACAACCTTGGACTGGCCAGGGGAATTTACCCATAAGGCTTTTCCCTCAATAACCCTCTGATTGTTTGCAGGCACTCATATGTAGACATTTCATAACATAACATGACCAGACAGCAAGTGTGAAAATTCTGGACAGAGGTCAGGAGTAATAGGGGCAAAGCCCCAAATACTGGGACTGTCCCTATAAAATCAGGACATCTGATCACCCTGTTTCACAATGATCACCATGGGCTAACCCTCCTCCCATTGAAGTCAAAGAGACTTTTGGGTTTTATCCATTAAACTCTTGAAACTCAAACAAAATATCTCTTTTAATAAATCTGACTTTTTCCTCCATCTTTATAACAGGTATGCCACCATTATCAAATTGCATTTATAGTATAAACAGGATGCTAGTTAATATGATCAAAGTAGTGTACTAATGCCACAAAGTAGAAGAGCACTAAACTTCATTCACTTAATTTGTTTTAGCTATTTCATGCTGATAGTCTAACCACACAGTGTTTATACAATGCTTAAGGAGAGTGGGGGAATCCCTTGCATCATTGCATAATTCCGGATTCTGTTCTATTAGTGCTAAGTGGAATGACATTGGACTGATAAACTGTGATAACGTTTTCAAAAGGCAAATCCCACAGTATATTGAAACCTCATAGGATTGTGTGTAGGTGTCGACAACTCCACTGCAGGAATAAATAAAATAAATAAATAAATAAATCCCACCACTGGGATCTCTAACAATTTGTAATGCAACAATTAACAGAAATATTGACACAAGTATGCACTCAGCAGGGAGCTGGTATGTCATAGTTCACTAGAGTGACTGTAATACAACATATACAGTGCCACATCAATTCTTAATACAGACTGGTTTTCTATATGAATTATTACTAAAGCATATGTGTAATGTATACATGTAGGTGGCTATTTGTATGTTGTAGGGCAGTAAATTCAACATTCCTTTCAGATCAGATTTTTATGACACTGTGGGAAAGTATGTTGTAAAAATGCATATTTTTGAATATGAAATACCCATCAAATTGTATTATCACCATTGCCAATTTCACAACTGGCAAACTGAGCTAAACATAAATCTACAAAATTATAATTAGGAAAACATTTTGCAAACTATTCTCTTGGGGATTTTGAGGTTAGTGGCGTTATAAATGTAGTTTTTATAGCCTGCATGATTTTCAGCCACACAAAAAACCATCAGTTTCCTACCACTTTCATCTTGTTCTCCATATCTACTAAAGTAAATAAGATGTCCACTCAGATAATGGAAGCCCCACAAGCACTCTGTTAGTGCCTTTTCATGCCAATTAAACACATTTTATACAGTCATAGTAGATGCATCAATGACTGCAAACTAGACTCCAGCAGAGCTCAACCAAACAACAGCACAGGAAATGTAATGTGGAGTATTTCATGCAAGTTTTCCTTCTGTCTCATTTTAACCTCTTGGAAATTGTTTCAATGGAAAACATTGATTGTGAAAGATATATATTTATATATATAAACTGATTAACCGACTTATTTGCAGCTGATTACTTTGGTGATAAAGATCTCACCATGCTTAATTTAAATTAATACTTCCTTCTTTAATGAAAAGCCATCTTAGAGCGTAAAGAAATGTTGACAGATACAGTTATTGCACAAACATGCATTTATCTACACCAAGACAATTGAGCACACTTTCACACCCAGTCTGGGTTATAATTACCTACAATGATAGCATTTACATTTGAGCTTTTGTTCCAGGATATTTTATTTTTTTATTTTTGTGGTTTTGTGAAGATTCCGTGGGGGAAAAAAAACCTCCCAGCAAATTAGATTTATTTTCTAATTGTGAGCCTTTATTCAAAGAGTTCTCCTGTTCTTACCAGCTTCTAAATTTGAATTTGAAATGCATTCAAAACTAAGAGGTGTCAGACATTAAATTTGAAAAGATTAAGCATAAACTGGGTTATTGATTAACCCCTGTATTTGCAGTGAACAAATACAAAAAGCCTACAGTCTCTTTAAGTTTACAGACTTGCTGGATACAATATGTGGGGACTCATCCTGTATCAGTGACAGCGACTCTGTGTCTGGAGGCCCCACTGAGTTGTGAAATGAGCAAGGCTCCATGCACCTGATCAGACCTATTCGAGCCCTGAGGCTCCTGAAAGCTTGCATCTCCCTGTTCCTAAAGAGGTGACATATATCCTGCCTTTAAGACAAGACTACTATTACAAATCCAGGAATATAAATTACGCTTTCATCTTTCTTTGGTTTTTCTTTCTTTTGCTTCAGTTTTCATTCCCGTATAAACTTTCCTGTCAAAAGGACATTTCTGATGTGTCAAATTCACCACTGTAATGAACAGGTTGACAAATGTTGAAGGTGAACAGACATTTGGGTCTGCGGCAGCTGCCTGCAGCCAAGAGGAAACCATGACTTTCACAAGGATAACGATGCTTTGAAAGATGGCTAAAATGTCGCCATCAACCTGCCCTTCTGCTACTTAGTAATTAGATAATTAGTCAGGCCCTAATTATGGGATCAAGGTGCAGGAAAACAATTAGTTGAAAGAATTACTGAATACAACGGAAACTCAGATTCCAGCAAACAATATTTAATTTTATGATATTTATACTTACAGAAACCATTTTGAATCTTTGCTGAGATAAACTGCATGTATGTATTTCCTTTGGTTATTAGAGCATATTAACTATTAGTGTAATGATTTCAGTTCAGAGATGTAGTGAGTAAAATATAACTAAATCACACACACATATATAGAATTTTATATATGTGTATGTATATATATGTGTATGGTTTAGTTGTGCAAATATCATATAGATATACACATATCTATATTATGTATAGATGTGTGCGAGTGTGTCTCTATGTCTACATACTCTGGATTCACACATACTTGTGCTCAAACTAACAATTATATTCTCATAAGTATTGTATAGCACAAACATGTCTCCAGTCAGCTGCAAAGAAAAATAGTCTAGACTAATAAATTCTTCTTCCATATGGTAAGAAAGAATAAACAGGTAAACAAGTTTTCAAATAGCTTCCTCAGACCTGGAATTATTAACACATTGT